>NC_132848.1:15545531-16197036 GCF_048164855.1 Canis lupus baileyi
CCGGGATCTCGGGGATCCCACCCGGCCCGCCAGGATGCTCCCCTTGGCCAGCCCGCGGCCTCCTCTCCCTCCCCTGACCCAGGGGGCTCCCCTGGGGGATCCAGCCCACTGCCCCAAAGTGTGGTCAGGACACAGCCAGGTCTGCTGGTGTGCGCGCTGTCTCGCTGTCTTGAGGTGCGAGGAACGGTCGTGGCACAGACCGCGGGGCACACAGGAGCTCCCTATTGTCACGTTCTGCAGCTCTGCAGGGAAGGTTTGCTGACCCCCCTCCTAAAGCGAGGAGGAGTGTGGTGCCTAACGAGCGCCCCTATTGTGCTCTTTGCAAACCCCTTACTTTAGAATTCAGTGTGGTTTTCTAAAAAAGATTTCATTTTTTTAAAAGATTTTATTTATTTATTCATGAGAGACACAAAGAGAGAGAGAGAGAGAGAGAGAGAGGCAGAGACACAGGCAGAGGGAGAAGCAGGCTCCATGCCGGGAGCCAGGTGTGGGACTCGATCCCGGGACCCTGGGGTCATGCCCTGGGCTGAAGGCAGGTGCTAAACCGCTGAGCCACCCGGGGATCTCCGAAGATTTCATTTTTAAGGACTCTGCACACCCGATGTGGGGCTCAGACCCACCGCGCCGAGACCCAGGGTCACGGGCCCTGTGCCTGAGCCAGCCAGGTGCCCCCTAAGGATTGAGTCTGGTTGTTTTTTAGCAGTTCCTGGACATTTTACTCACCGAATGAAAAAATATCTCAAAATTATACGCAGAGATTGGGGTGGTTTCCCTGCAAGGGCCGGAGAGAACCCACAGGCAGTTTCATTTTCCAGCGACGACGTCCGTTTATTGCCATGGTTGGGTGGCGGCAGCCGAGGCTTCCAGAGCCCCACTGTGCACCTGGGCCAGTTCTGTGAACGCGGGTGCTCAGTGGCTTCTGGCGCGGGGCAGGGATGCAGACCCCACCACACCCCCATGAGGACGAGTGAAATAGGGCTTAGTCGAATCGCTTATGTGGAAGTCCAAATCCGCACACAACACTGTGGCAGGTAGTTCTTGGGGCACAGGGTGGCCCAGTGGTTGAGCGTGTGCCTTGGGCTCAGGGCCCCCTTGGGGTCCCTGCTTGTGGGGGGCCTGCCTCTCCGGGGCCCTCTGCCCGTCCCTGCTCGGGTCTCAGGTCCGTAAAGGTGATGCTAAAGGCCTAAACCCCCGGGGGGACCCTGGAAGGGGCCCGGCGTCCCCCCTGCAGGAGGGGCCGGGCCCGCGGGAGGGGCCGGGCCGCCTGGGACTGACCACCGTGTCCCGGCCCAGCGGGCAGCCCATCCCCAGGGTGCAGTACACGGCGGAGGAGACGCGCACCTGGGGCGTGGTGTTCCGGGAGCTGTGCAAGCTCTACCCCACGCACGCCTGCCGCGAGCACCTGGACAACCTGCCGCTGCTGACCCAGCACTGCGGCTACCGCGAGGACAACGTGCCGCAGCTGCAGGACGTGTCGGCCTTCCTCAGAGGTGAGTCCCCGGCCCCGGACGCTGCCCCCCCCAACTGCCCCCGGCCCCAGGGACATTGTCCCCCCCAAACTGCTCACCTCCCTAAACTGCTCCCGGGGACACTCCCCCACCACTGACACTGCTCCCCCGCCCCCAGGGACACTGCCCCCCTAATGCTACCCCCTGTACACTGTCCCCCCATGATGCACCAGGCTGCGCCCTGCTCCCCCCAGGAGCACACAGCTCCCCCCCAGGACACACTGCTCCCCCAGGGGCACATGATGCACCAGTGGCCCTTCTGACAAATGGGGGAAGACTGTGCCTGCAGGACAGGAGCCCCGAGCAGCCAGTGAGCCCCCGGCTCCCGTGCATGGAGGGCCTCAGCCCTTGCTGGCTTGCTGGGGGGGCGAACCCCACAGGACGTCCTCGGCAGGTACAGCCTGGGGCTGTTTCTGATCCAGGAGCTGCCCTGGGGAGCCGTGTGGGGGTGCAATGACCTCGCACGTGACACTTTATGTGCTTTGCTAAGCGGCCACGTGGGTGAAACATCGGGGGACGGGGGACAGGGAGCCAGCGGCGGGCCTGGGTGTGGGGGGTGGGGGGGGAGGCAGTCTGTGAGCCAGGAAGTGCTGTCACACATATGTGCTGTGCCAGGGACTGTTCCGAGACATGGGTGGCCCCAGGTGCAGTTCCGTGGGCCCCCTCCTCATGCCTGGCCCCGGGGGCCGTGGGTGGGCTCAGCTGCCAGCTGCCCCACCAGCTCCTGTGTCCTTTCCCTCCCTGTCCCCAGAGAGCAGCTGTGAACCCAAAAGCTGCCGCCTTCCTTCTTTCCTGCCCACCCTCCTTGCACGGGGGACCCTGTATCCTGCAGCCTCATCAGGCCCCCCAGGCCCCCCCAGCCTCCCGGCACACAATCCGTCTGTGGGACAGTGTCCCGCGGCTGCTGTAACACGTCGCCACAAACCCGGTGACTTACAGTGACACAGACCTGCTACCTTATGGTGCCGGAGACGAGAGGTCTAGCGCCAAGGTCCTGGTCGGGCCACATTCCTTCTGGAGGTGCTTCCGCAGCCCTGCCTCTTCCAGCTTCTGGGGTCTCCCCACATTCCTCGGCTCCATGGCTCTCGTCACATCTCCTTCTTTCCCTGTGACCCTCCTGTGACCCTTCTTGCAAGGATCCCGGTGATTATATCAGACCCCCCAGAGTAATCTGGGATAACTGCCTCCTTGAAAAACCCTTAACTGGTCACACCTGCGGAGCCCCTCCTGCCACGGTCCCAGGTCCTTTGGGCTGTTAGCTTACGGGGCCTCCAGTGTTGCCGCCTCTAGCTTTACTACCCTCGTGAGCCTGTGCTTTGCCTTCGTCCCACTGCCCCTACCCCAAATTGAGGCCCCTATTTTACACCCCCAATGCCTGTATCTTCTCCCCCTTACTCTCTGGACCACCGCCTCCAGGGGAAGCTTCCTAAAGCATCGTGTCCTCCTGGCACCTCCGCTCAGAAGCCATCAGTGGTTCCCCTTTTATTTTCCTGAGGTTGGACATGGTTTTTGTTTTTTTTTGCTTTTCTTGGTAAAGGCCAGATCATGAATATTTTCATTTTTGTGGGCCCAGAGGCAACATTGAGGCCCTTCCGCCAGTCCTCATATAACTGTTTCTATGTGACAGTTAAAGAAACGTAAAAATTTTTTCTTGGCTTGCGGGGCGCACGCAAACCAGCGGGGTTTGGACGCCAGGCCATGGTCTGCTGATCTCTGGCTGACCCGGGCCGGGTCTGAACCACTCAACCTCAGTTCCCTGCCCTGGCCTGGCTTTCTGAGGTGGTGCGCTGTGCCGTACAACCTCCGAGCTCCCCGTGGGCTCCCCACACCTTTGCGCAGGTTCTGTCCCTCCGTCCCTCGCCTCTCAGAGTCCATCCTTTCTTCCCCTCTGAGTCCTGATGGTAGGAGTGATCAAGACCTTCCCTCTAATCGCTCATCCTAGATCATGTGTGTGTCAGGCTAGAGAGTGGACGGCTGAGAGCAGGGACACGGACGACCGCAACTGGTGCGATGGGAGTGCCCCTCGTGTGACCCTCACCCACGACATCTGTTACTACGGGAGGGCGGGAGATTGAGGGCCACCCACCAGTGCCACTGACTTAGGGCCTGATTACATGATGCCGCGTGTTGCTGTTTAGCTGGTTTACAGGCTCCCTAACGGTCTTGCCTCTCGCCTGTCCCTGCTTCCCACAGCCTTACGTGGATGTTACAGATTTGCCGCGGCCTTGGTTGCTCTTATACAGGAATTGCTTTTTACTGCGTTGTTTCCCAAACCCGAGTAAATTAGGGTCCCACCCCATAATTTTTGCCATATCCATCTCCCAACTTAATATTGCTGTGAGAGGCTGGATGGTATGGCATGGACTCTGGGCACGATGCCTGTACTGCATCCCCATTCTGTCTCTCTGCTCCTGGCTGTGTGGCCTCTGATGAGCTATCTATTTTATTTTATTTTATTTTATTTTATTTTATTTTATTTATTTATTTTATTTTATTTATTTTATTTTATTTATTTTATTTTATTTTATTTATTTTATTTTTTATTTTTTTATTTTATTTTATTTTATTTTATTATTATATTTTATTTTATTTTATTCATTCATTTATTCATTCATTCATGAAAGACAGAGAGCTGAGTGAAGTAAGTCAGTCGGAGAAGGACAAACATTATATGTTCTCATTCATTTGGGGAATATAAATAATAGTGAAAGGGAATATAAGGGAAGGGAGAAGAAATGTGTGGGAAATATCAGAAAGGGAGACAGAACGTAAAGACTGCTAACTCTGGGAAACGAACTAGGGGTGGTAGAAGGGGAGGAGGGCGGGGGGTGGGAGTGAATGGGTGACGGGCACTGGGGGTTATTCTTTATGTTAGTAAATTGAACACCAATAAAAAATAAATTTAAAAAAAAAAAGAGAAAAAAAAAAAGGCTAGAAGTTGCCTGATGCACAGAAGGCACTAGTAACTTTAAGGACTAAAGGAAAAAAAAAAAAAAAAGACAGAGAGGCAGAGGCATCGGTAGAGGCAGAAGCAGGCTCCCTGTGGGGGTCCTGATGTGAGACTCGATCCTGGGACCCAGGGATCACGACCTGAGCCAAAGGCGATGCTTGACCCCTAAGGCACCCAAGTGGCTCTCTGATGAGCTATCTTAACCTCCCTGGGCCTCAGTTTCTTCTCTGCAAATGGACATAATCATTTTACCAACCTTACACAGTGACCAGGAATGGAAGCTGGTATACCCAGAGCCCTAAAGTTATTTTATTTTATTTTAAGATTTTATTTATTTATTCATGAGAGAGACAGAGAAAGAGAGAGGCAGAGACACAGGCAGAGGGAGAAGCAGGCTCCATGCAGGGAGCCCTGACGCGGGGCTCGATCCCGGGACCCCAGGATCATGACCTGGGCTGAAGGCAGTGCTAAAGTGCTGAGCCACCTGGGCTGCCCGTAAAGTTATTTTTTAAAGAAATATTTTATTTGCTTATTGAGAGAGAGAGAGAGAGAAAGAGAGAGCGCAAGCATGTAGGGAGTGGGGAGGAGAGCAGAGGGAGAGAACCTCAGCTGAGACCTGAGCTGAAACCAAGAGTCTGAGGCTCAACCGACGGAGCCACCCTGGTACCCCACCCTAAAGTCATTAGGGTGGAGTGTAGCAGAGTCATAATTCTTAGGGCTATTGTAATTGTTCTTGCTGTTATTCTTCACGACCCCTGTGAACTGGACACGGGGAGCTCAGTCCCCATCATTCACTGGCACACACAGCAAGTGTAATGTAAATGTGTGTGTTTTTTAGAATTATTTTATTTTTTAACGGACTCTCTTTTAAGTACCTGATTTATTTACAAAAGGAAGCGTTTAAGGCGATGATATCCATAAATTCAAAGTTCTTGATGCGTTAGTTACATATTTAAAAAAATTCATATGAAAATAAGATACATAACTTCAAATAAGGAACATTCTTCCGTGTGCCGCTACTCAGGCCCCACACGTGGGATATACTGGTTTAATTGACATAAAATAGAAAAAAGAAGAAAATATACTTCTCTTTTTGGTAGTCAGTAGGGAACAATCCGAAGTAAAAGCTTGTAGAACGAGCTCATAGCGCTGTTAGAATTATGGGTCTGAGGAGGCCTGAGAACAGGAATGTTTTCATATAGATATCAGAAATCCCAGGATGGACTCGTTTTATGAGCTTAATTGGTTCTTGCCTTTAAAATCCATTCTAACCGTTCTGAGGTGCTCTCCTAATGAGATGAGGTTTTCAGAATGGGAGCCTTTACAGTGCTGGTGTCAGAGATAAGAGTAGCTCTCCTGTTGTAAATTTTCCGGGTCTTCTCCGCAAGCGAGCCTTCGGTAGCCCTCAAACCCACAGCACCGTTGACCCACAGCCTAATGGGGTTAGCGGTATAGGGCAGCTTCGTAGACTGTGTTATACTCTGTTTATTTGCCTCCTCTTACCACAGCCCAGGAGCACGTGTAGCTCTAGTGTTCCTCTTCAAATGATAGCAATTAATGTGATGGTTTTCATAAAATCACAGAAAACAACGACGTGGAGTGACAGAGTCCGGGGTATTGACAGTAGAAAGCAATGGTGTGACCTGAATCCATGAGGCTAGTGACGGGGGCGGGGGTGGTGGTGATGGTGACTTAGCTTGTGTGTTGATGGGCCACACACAGGCGGCATGGGTGTGTCATTTAGAAAGATGCCAGGTGACACGTGGCAAGCATCACTCTCATTGTGATCTTGTCCTGTGAGTTTTGAGCTTTCGTGTCCTCATTTAGCTTCTGAATTTAAATCTTTAAAATAATTTTTTTTCACCTTTCTTTCCATTTTAATGAGTGTCTTGTTCCCCTGGAAACCATGCGGGAGCATATTTTAGTAATCAAAAGCCACAAACGTGATAGCTTTTGATGGTAGATGCCATTCACTTGTCAAGAGTTCTAAGACCTTGATGACTTTGTTTCTAGAACGTCCCGGTAAATAGTAGGACGCCCTGCTTGGGCTCTCCAGTCTTGTCGAGCTAATACTTAGTTGGCTGTTTATGATGACATTTCAGAAAGATCAGGCTTCACGGTGAGGCCCGTGGCTGGCTACCTGAGTCCGCGAGACTTTCTGGCAGGACTGGCCTATAGAGTCTTCCACTGCACCCAGTACGTCCGGCATGGCTCGGACCCCCTCTACACGCCGGAACCGTGAGTACCCACATCGCATTCCCAGGCTGAATGGAGGCCACCACCCTGTCCAGTGGTCAGATTGACGTAGGCCCTCCCTTACCCCCAAGTAACTTCATCTGCGAGCTGAGCGCTCACCGAAACATCAGCTTTCTGGGTGATGCACCAGCTGGGCGTGCAGGCCCTCTAATAGTCTCACTTTAGTTTGCCTCCACTCAACCTTTTGCGCTGGCCAGGCTCTTGGTGACATTGCTCCTGAAAACGCGAACGTTCCATAAAGCCGTGATCCACTCCATATAAACCATTCAGACGATGTTGCCTTTGGAGAAGCAGGGCTCAAAGTTCTAATAATAGGGACAATCCCGACATGCCAGGTGCTGCTCTCATGAACTCATTCAATCCCCAATGGCAATTCCTCAGCGTACATGGTTATTTCCAGTCTTATGGATGAGGAGATGCAGGCACATTGGGATAAGTCAATGTCAGCACAGCAGGACTCCCATGCCTCTCCCGGGGGGAGGCTCTTCCGCGTGAAGGACATCCACGTCCACGTGCCGTGGCAGTTCTCAGATATGCTTGCTACCGAGTCCTTCTCCTTTAGTGTTTTTTATCAGCCCTAAAGGTCAGAACTTTGGGCTGTGTTCTTCCTGCCATCTTTGTTTCCCGAACAGTTCTCCAGTCCTCCCCACGACCTCTAGATATATATTGAGTTTGTGATTCTTCTTTGCCTCTGTCAGCTTTCCTTGAGAGCATCTACCTTTGGGGCTTTTATCCGTCCTCTCCTGGACAATGGGTGGCCAAGGGATGGGTAAGCTGTGAACCCTCAAGTGTTAATATTTTGGCCTTAGCACACATGGTTGGTAGAGTCTCTAATGGTGAAACCCTGGCCCCGTTTCCTTAAACTTACTGAATTTTCCAGGGCCTTGGAGGCAGACACAAATCTCTTCTTCTCTGGGAAACACTTGCCACCCGTATGCACACTCACTCCTTCCTTGGCAAATCTGTCATTTACTTTCCTTAGTATTCATCTATTACAGGTAGTTAGCCTTGCTAGCTCTTAACATTTTAACTTGGGTCTTCTATCTTTGCCAGAATTATAAACTACTTGAATGTTTCTTTGTGTGCTTCTTAAAAAAATAAACATCTATTGGGAGATTGCGATATGCGTGGGTTAGCTAGGAACAAGACAAGGTCCCTGTTCTCTGGGGCGAATGAGTGGGGGGTGGGGGACATGGTCAGCATACAAACACATAGGTAATATGGTGTCAGGCACAAGTGCTATGAAGTGCCCAAAGTGCTGGAAAGACAAATAAAGCAGGGTGAGGAGATGAACAGTAATCGGCAGTGCTCTTTTGGGTTGAGTCATCAGCAAGACCTCTTGGGAGGTGACATTTGAGCAGAGACCTAAATGCAAATATCTCCCAGTAGAACATTCCAGATAGAGAGAAAAGGGCAAGGGCCAAAGGCCCCAATGGCTGGGAGTTGTCATAGGGTTTCTGCCCCCTTGGGATCCACTTGAATGAGTGTCTACTCCTAATCTTATCCCAATTTGTTACCCAGTCTTCTTCAGGACACTGGGGTTATCACTTGGCTTCTGATGCTTACTAGGATAATATTGTGATTAATGGGCTGCCATAATCTTTAGTGGGGAGCCGAGAGTCCTTGGAGGTTCAAGCAGTTGAGGAGCTGCTGCTGGTGGAATTAGGCAGGGATTTGAGTTGGGTCTCTGAGGCGGGCAGGAGGCTCACTGACCGGGTAGGTCCCCACAGGGTCACTACCTTGCTTTTTTAGCTCCTTTCAGCTTCCCTGAAAGTGTTTTCAGGGTAAACAAAGGTTACTTATAGGACTCAAGACATTTGGAAAAGAAATGCTTCTTACAGTGCAGTGAGTACTCAAAGGAGCATTGTCAGAGTTAGAAAGGCAATCTCTAAATCTAGCCCAGAGGGTTTACAAATTGCCCTGTTTACAAATAGCAGGCACTTTGTTAGTTCCTTTTGAATAACTGGCCCCCCTGAGACCTGTGATCCGTGCCAATAGGTATGCAGAGAGAGAGAGGGCAGAGAAATGAGATTTTAGCCACGGAGGTCTATAAAATTTTGGGATAATGTGTTACATTTTTACCAAAGTGCTTTCAGCCAATTCATTCAGCAAACATTTATGTGCAATGCTGGCAGAGAGGTGCAGCGGATTCAAAGATGAATAAAATACAGCAGCTGTTTCTTAAAGCAGCTCACATTCTGGTAGGAGAGATAGAAACATAAATAATTATGAAAGAGTGTGGTTGGGCTCTTAGGAGGGTGTGTGCAAAGTGTTAGAGGAGTGAAGAGGAGGGAGCGGTCCTAAACAGCTTTTCAGAGAGGGTATAAACTGAGTGCGGGGAGGTCTAAAAGGGGGAATAGGAAATTGTTCTTGTCCAAGGCAGGGTGCGGGGAAGGGGAAAGCTTTCAAGTCAAGGAAGCAGCAAGGACAAAGTTGTGGAGGCTCACAAGAGGCATAAATGAGCAAGGCTTGTCACACAGAGTGGCCAGAGCACAGGGTGTGCGTCAGGGATGGCATTTTTTGGGGATACAGTAGGAACGATCACTTGTCAGACGAGGACCTTTGGGCTGAATTCTGTAGGCAACAGGAGCTATCCAGGGTTCTGAAGCATGATCCCATACTTGGGTTTGGGAAAGACGATGCGGGGGGGGGGGGGGGGGGTAGGAGCTGGGGAAGCGTAAAGAGTGAACTAGCCTGAAATCCAGCAGGAGCTCACATTCCAGTGAAAGAATATCGTTTATAATTTCTTGAACTAGAAAAAATCGGTGGGCTAGGACATCTATGTGGGAAACTCCATCATGATGGAATGAACAATATTTGGTGACTGTAATAAAATAAGGGTGAGGAGAGAGTCCTCAGGGTAACTATAAGGTTTTTAGATTGGGAAGCTTAATGGATAGCTTTTTTTTTTTTTTTCTAATAATGACAGAGAATATGGGAGCAGGATAGCGCTTGGAGGGAAGAGGGAAGGAAGGAGGGAAAGGAGAGGAGAATTTGGGTTGGGACGTGATTTTTGAGGTGCTGATGGGTGGGACTTCATGGAGAAGCCCCTGGTAGTTGGAGACAAGTATGTGGAGTTCAGAACTGAATTGAAAGATCCCACTAGAGATGTGGGTGTCTTCTTGCATGACTCCCATGATGCCCCAGACAAGAGGAGCCTTACGTCAGAGGATGGAAATGTGGGATTCAGTAACTTGGGTTGTTTTTTTTTTTTTTTTAAACAACAGACTCTTTTTTGGGGGGGATGGGGTGGGTTTTATGTTATTCCTTTGTTGTGTTTATGTAATTTTCATTTGTTTGTTGAATTATTATTATTTTATGAGTAGGTGATACGTGTGCATGATTCAGAATTCAAAGCCTACTGTGAACAGTGACTTCCTTTTCCTCCTCTGCTCCCTTGACACCCATCTCACCTCTGCACAGGCGACCACGGCTGCCAGTTTCCACTGTCCCCTTCCAGCAATATACTAGACATAATTCCCTATAAAGACCCCTTTAATCCAGATGTATTGCAAACTCCTAAATCCCTTCCCAGCTGCAGCTGTTGAAGGGATGGGACCACACACTGAGAGTGCTGTTTCCTGCCCAAGCACTTTTCCAGGCATTGTCTTTGTAATGAAATCCCATTTCCTCAATTGAAAACCAACCAGGGGGCAGATTCTCCAATTTGTGAAGTTCACCATGTTCGGTGCTTCCAAGTACCCGCCTTCAATTGCTGAACTGTTGTGGTGGAGGCAGCACTAATGAGACAAAGGTGAGCCCTGAAGATGTCGGTGGAAATGAGAGTGAAGGTGGCCAAAAGACATTATCTGAAAATAAGAATTTTATTTTCCTTTTCGGTCCTTGTAGCCTGTCTTTTGATATCTTAGCTTTCAACAAATACTGGATTTTAAACGTGTCTTTGGCCTGTTTTTACATTTTGCATGTTACAGACTGTTCTCTAAACTTGGCTGGATAGGGGGACTTTCATGTAAAAAGTGATGGCTGATTGGATGGTTTCCCTGAGGGGAGAGTCTTCTGGCCTGAAGGATAGCAGTGAGAGTTGTGGAGAATCAGGGGCTCTCGGTTTTCTTGGTAGGAGGACTCGCTTTTCCATGTGTTTCTACCTATATTGAAAGGTCACCACTTTGTTGGAAGTGCAGAGAGATCCTTCTGCCCTGCACGCAGTGCCTGACGCAGTGCAACTCCTAAGTCCCTTCCACAACTTTAATCAGTTGCTATCACGTGCAACCTTATCAGTGATGGAGTATTGAAATTTGTAAATGGTTTCCTTTAAATCAGTTGGGTCAAATTCAGGGTTGTTCCAATAATAGCCCTCTTCTCACTCAGAGCAACGAAAGATGCAGAGCTCCAAGCCCCATGGTGTGTGGGCATCACCTGGCGCGGGAATGGTGCCAGAGCACCAAGTTGGAAAGGTCCACCATCTCCAGGTTTCCTCTTCGCCTCTTGGAGAAATCTTTTTGCACCCTCTGGCCACCTCATCTTTTCTCCTCCTCGCCACTACTGATATTTTGGATATTTGGGGCCAGGTGATGCTTTGTTGTGGAGGGCTGTCTTGTGCATTGTAAGATGTTTAGGAGCCTCCTTGGCCTCTAACCCCTACGTGTCAAGAGCTCCCTTCCCCTTAAGCCAGAGGTGACAACCACAGGTGTCCGCAGATCTTGCCAAATGTCCCCTGATGGGGGCAACGTTACCCCCAGTGAGAACCACTGTTCTGGAAGAAATTTGATAGGTTGTGTTAACATTGTTGCTCTGTCTGCCAATGATTGCCTCCTGTCGACTCTGTTTCCCTTCTGAAACACAAACAGCAGTATGGAATCAAATCCCCTTGGTTAATCTCTGCTCTCTGTTGCACTTGGAGAGACAAGTCTAATCGTGTCAAACTGTATCTTCTGCTTCTCTTTCGCCTCATCCAAAACCTTATGTTCCAGCTGCACTGGACTTCTCACCATTCCTGCCATCCCGCTGACTCCTGCCTCCACCCCTTTGTACAGGTGGTTCATTCTGCCCGGAATGACTCTAGTAAAACCCTCTTAATTCTCTAGGATTAAAGCTCAGTCACAACCTTCTCTGTGAAGTTTTTTCTAGGCAGAGCTGGACGTTCCTAGAATATTTGGCCTTACTTCTATGTTAGTACTTGCGACACAGAGTGGTAATGACTTGTTAATGTGTCAGTCTCCTTCATAAGAAGGTAGTTAACTCAAAGCCAGTTGACAAAGGCAATGCAGAAGCAAGATCACACTGAGGTTGCAGCGCATCCCCAAACCTGGCACAGAGGGTGAGAACTGAGTCCTGTGGAGCCGAGACCATGAATATCACTACTACTAGGTTTGAGGTACACTCAAAATCCCAGACCCAGGCTGAGATCCATGGAGTGAGGGACGACAGGGGAATAAATGGGTTTATTTGAAGTGCTGGGCATGCACGGTGTGGCGGTGAGACCTCTTTCGGAAAGGCTGCAGCCCCATATCGGAGAGTGCCTTCCGTTCTCCCCGATGGCCCTACCCCGATTTAGGGAGTTTCCTGAACATCCTTCCATGAAGAAGGTCTTTTTGCACATCCAGTGTCTTCAAGTAAAATCCTGGACCTTTACAGGTAGGATTATAGGTAGCGCCTGAAGCTGTAAGGGTATGTCGCTTGGGTCAGAGAGCCTCTGCTTCAGCCACACCCAGTAAGGGGCAACCTATTTTGCTCACCTGTTTTGTTTAGTTTCAGAATAAAAGAGTGGTTATTCACTGTGAAGCAGAAGAAGAGGAACAAAAGGAAATGGGCAGGTCGTCCCCACATCTCCCTTATTATATGAGAACAAGAGAGAGAAAGAAGGAAAGAAACTGTACTTTACATGGTGCTGAAAAAATTTATTCCCCCCCCTTTGGGTAACTAACCCTAAATATTGTCCCACTTGCAAGGCAGGGGAGCTCAGTGCCTGAGCCTTAACAATAATGTTATTCTGCAGCATGTTCTAAATTATATTCGAGCTCATATTTAAAATATGACATTAAGAAGAAGTTCTGTGAGGTTGGAAGTTCCTGCCAAGCGCTGGTGCGGGTCCCCGAGGGACGGACCGCCATGTGGATGGATGTGCTGTCCCCGTCTGGTGGGTGCGTGCTCCCGTCCCAGGGAAGAGAGCAGATCAGAGAGGCCACAGCATTCCTGGATTCGTCTCTATAAGCTTCTTGCTGGAGTGGCAGTGATTCAGGAGTCCCAGGCATAGAGGGATGGGAGGGAGGTTGTAGGGAGGGACTTTTCCCTCGCTCTCTGGTTTGCTCTCTGACGCCAGGCTTCTGGTTTCCAGAAGGTGCTTTGGATTTTCAGATGTGATATATACTCCATTCTCCCTAGTTCTGCTCTAATTCCTTTGACTTTTCTTCTCTGGGCACCTCCTCCAGGGGATTTGTGGTCTCTAACCTTCACAGTCCCTACAGACTTCTTGGCTGTGTTCTGTGCCAGGTGGGTGCTGAACACCTGCTCATTAAATCTGCATGTGCACAGGTACTTGTATATATGATTTTCAATTACCTCTATGGTCCCAATGCCCAGGGGTTTCTAGAAATGTAGAGCTCTTGAATAAGAAATATAGTTCGAGAAAACTGTATTCCTTTGGTGCCGGATTTTGTGCTTTCTCCAGGAAGCTGTGTGGATTGACTGCAATCTCAGAAATGAAGGAGTGTAGGGTAAGAAGACCCTATTTTCTAAAGCATTAATCCTATGTCTACACATTCCTGAATAACCTGGTCTTGTTCTTCTGAGTACAGGCCACATCTACCCTGATCTAGATTTCTGGTTGGATTTGCCTAGCTGCCTCATGGTTCTGCACTGAGTGGAGCTGAAACTTGACCATCGCCCAGAGCGGTGCTGAAATACATGTCCACGGCATAACCCCTCCATCTCTTGTCTACTGCTCAGGAGAAACGAGCGGGAATTTTAAAATACAAACCTACATTCTTCGACATCGGTTTCTTGAGGTCAAGCCAGTTCGCTATCCGTCTTTCTGGAATAACTGTTGCCAAAGTCATGAGGCAATTCTGCACCAGAAATCCCTTTTAAAAATGTTTCAGTGAAAACATTTAAAGATATTCATTCTATTTTATTTTCAGATGTTGGGCTTAACACGCCAGTAACAGAAATATACTTGGCACCGCACGATAAAAGCTCATTCAGCCCGGGAGTCCCTGATTCAGAACTCCTTCGGCAAGATCGATTATTCAGCACATAGTGATGTGGGCATATCCTCTTCTGCTCTTTCCTGCTATGTCACTTTTCAAATCAAGGGGCAAACTTCCACGCTCGAGAAATAATTGACGACACTGCTGACTAATCCCACAGCGGCTGTTGTCGTGACATTGCTAAGTGCATTTGCGTTAAGGAAATTCTTTCTTGTCACGGTTGAACATTTTAGGGGCAATTCATATTATCTCTGAATATGACTGTTTTAAAGTTTTAAAAAGGGTTTGCAAAAAGGCAAATCTTCTTATAATTGCTGCTGTGTTTCAGTTTTACAAGAAAAAGTGTATTACTTCTGACAGCGTTTTTCATCTAAGTAAACGGATTTTACGCGTAGCCCTTGCTTAGCAGAAAGGAACCCTCTCTAGAACCGGCAGGAGACTCTGTTTATTTTCTTTTCTCATGGCTCAGACATTAATCTTCATTTATTAAGTGATAATGTCAGCAGGTAAAGACGTAGGTTTTCACGTTTACAAGAAAATGGGGCTGCCTCTCTCTTGATCTAACAGGTGCCTCTCACTAGGTCCACAAGGAGAGGCAAAGGAGGGCCTTCCCATTGGCAGTTTTCCCTCCTTGCTGCCGCCGGAGAGATTCCGGGCGGGTGAACTTGTCCGACTTAAGCCCTGACCACCTCTGCTCTTCCTCACGTCAGGCCTTGCTGAAGGCAGGTCTGGGCAAGGTCTCACTGTGGAGCCGGGAAGATAAACCACAACTGTACAGAGTTCGACCTTCATTCCTGCAAATTCCTACGAGCTCTGTGCAGCCTAAGCTCGCTCTTTCTCAGAGGATCCGGAGCACGGCCCCAAGGCCCCTGGCCGGCCCGCCGGCTTCCTCCACGGCGCGGTCCCTGTGGCTGCCGCT
The DNA here is from genome assembly GCF_048164855.1 of Canis lupus baileyi. Lineage (NCBI taxonomy): Eukaryota > Metazoa > Chordata > Mammalia > Carnivora > Canidae > Canis > Canis lupus. Next base: position 15,560,331 of record NC_132848.1, read on the forward strand.
GGGGCTTGCAGAGAAGCACTGCTACCAGCAAGTCTCAGAAAATAGCAAGTACTCAGAAAGCAGATCCCATCTGGCTCCCTTTCCTTGCATTTTAACCCAGAGCTCAGGCCCTCAGCGCTGCACCGTCTTCCCCCTCAGGAGAAGTTTGGTTCGGGCTCTCCCACAGCCAGTTAAGACGTGACACAGAGGCCCCAAGGCCTGGAAGTCTGGTCATCCCTTCTAGACCAACAGACAAGTCCAATAACAGTATTGGTAGCAACAGAAGCAACAGAAACTTTTTTTTTTTTTTTTTTTATCAACAAGTGTGTATTTAGTGACTATTAGGCACTAGGCACAGTTTTCAGCGTCGTATGTCGAGTGAGCTCACTTAATACAACAACCCTCTGAGGGGTTGGTGCCGTTATTATTCTGAGTTTGTGGATGAGGAAATGGAGGCACAGAGAGGTTAAGGGGCTTCCCAAGGTCACACAGCTGGTGGCAAGTGGGGAAGTGAAGATGTGAGCTCAAGGAGCAGTGTCCGTGGCTGCGAGATTAGCCACTACTCTTTGTTAAAGGTACTGCTAAACAGCAAAACTCAAAACCTGTTGTGCGTGAAGGTGAATAGCTTCTTTCTTGGTTTCTCTAATTTACAAATTTTATGTAAGAGAGTCAATAGGGACAGCCGTACTTTAATCTGGTCCCCGTGCTTTGCTAGAACCCTAAGCACTGTCGGGTCCAGAGCTGTGCGGGCCCCATCGAGTCTTTGGTCTTTGTTAGATGCCTGCCCCCTCACCTTTGATCCTCAGATCCTGCCCTCTTGATCAAGGGGAGGCATCTCCCCTTTCACGGAGAGAAGGGGACCTTCCTCTCTGTAGTGAGGACATGCAGATAGGAAGCTGCTGAGTCCGCATCCTCAGGCAGAAGGGCCTATGGGCTGCTTGCCTGAAATCCAGGCCTGCTATCAGCTCTCAGCCTCCTCTGGCTGTCGGCAAGCCACTTAACCTCTCTGTGTGAGGGATGATGAAATAATGCTTTGATCTTTGCAGAGAGAAAAAAAAGCTTTATGTAAATACCAAATAGGTCCACTCTTTCTTCGTACCTCTTAAATTCATGAGGAAGCTGATGGGCCTCATTAAATTCCAGCTTAGTTACGAGGTCACGTACATTCCTCGACCTGGACTCCCAAGTCTTCAGTCATAAAATTGTGTCTCGTTTTGTGAGATGCCTAAAAGCAAAAATAACCCCTAGGACTTTTCACAGGGCCTTTTGTCTCGGGAGCCCCAAGCAGTCTAACAATGGATATTCTATGAAAAAAAAAAAAAGCAATATACATTATTTAAAACCTGTGCATTTTGAGACTGAACTTATACCCAAGTGCCTGCTGGAGCTGTTTCTGTCCTTTTAGGCGGTAATGACTCAAGGTAAAGCCTTTATATATATATTAGCAGATTTAAAGCAGGATTCCTTTGCGCTCCCCCCCCCCCCCCACCCCCAGGTTTACCTTCCTTGCGTGGTGCTTGTCGTCTAAAATTAACACCATACCCAAACCACAATCTTCATTCCCTCAAGTGCCATGTAGCCGGGGAGAAGCTCATTTCCATGCTTTCAGGTGTGGAAGACCAAAATGATCCGGGAAAAGTTTTTTTTTTTTTTTTTTCAGGAATATTTGCATTTTTAAATTGCAAGTTCAGAAGAAGAAATTTAAAGTGATTGAATTTTAGGCAAGGATGAGGTTAACCACTGGTCACATGTCTCCACTGCTGGAGACAGAGGATTACGTCTGTTGACAGGCACAGAAGCCACCACAAAAGGGAAGGAAGAAGGGATCTGGCATTTCCTACACATGTTCCGTTGGGCTTGCATCATTCCACTCATCTTTATGAGGGAGGCAGGACTGTCACTATCTTACAGATGAAATCCAAAGTTCAAAGAAGTCAGGTAATTCCGCTATGGTCACACAACCAGGAGATAGCAAAACCAAGCCCTAGTCCAATGCTATTATGCTACACTGGAAATTAGGAAAATTGTATTTGGATGCACTTGGATTTACCTCTTTATGGAGCTGAAGAGTCCCAGGACCAACGATCTGCTCAGCTGAGTTAAAATGGCAGTTCTTGAGCGTCTATTATGGGCCATGCACCCAAGGACGAACGTGTTATGACATCTGTCCTCCAGAGGGTTGCTAGTTCTTGTTTAAGTGATAAAATTCCTCCAAAAGGGCAGACTTACTGAAGTACAGTAAATGTTGCTGTAAGTATAATTTAGTGGAACGTCATTAATAATACATCACTCATCGGGAGCATATGTTTTCAATGTGTGGTCTCACTACGTTGTTTAAGAACTCCATGAGCCAGGGAGCCATGTAATCTCTATTCCAAAGATGAGAAAACAACACATCCGTGCTGTTCCAGTGTGGTAGAGATGCAGCTATTGACATTTATTAATTAAAATTAAATTAACTGTGAATTTAGTTCCTCAGCACCACTAGCCACAGTTCAAGTGTCCAGCAGCCACCTGTGCCAAGAGGCTACCATATTGGATGGTGCAGATATGGGATATTTCCACCGATGAAGACAGTCTTATTGCACAGAACTGCTCTAAGTCACTTACCTATGTAGGAATGTGGGAAATGGACTTGGGTCTGACTTCAGAGTCTATACTTTTCAGCATTCTGTTATATTGCATCCTTAATATTTAGTGAACTTTGGAGGAGGCAGCAGGAAAAGAATTAAAAATCTCTTATTTCTTCCAGAAACAAGAAGTATCTGAGATAATGGAACTAGAGACATATCAACAGTTTCCCTTGCAGCCCTTTTATGGGTCTTGTAAGAACTGGAAACTATGTCTCTCACTGGATTAGGAAAGTTAGTACTTGCTATTTGCCCTTTTATGGAACCATAAGGTGACTTTGCCAAGAGTTATTCTAGGATTATGTCTTATTTACTTTTAAGCGTCAGTTCCTAACATAGTACTTGGTACATTATAGGCATACAATAAATGCTTCCTGAATGAAATTTCAAAAAAGATAACTAATATCTTCTGTCAGTCTCAAAAGAATTGTAGAGAAGGAGAGTAACATTGGTGGCCTTCCTTATGATTCCTAGGGGGAAAAAAGTAAAGATTTCCTTCAGGCCAATATCCAAGTGCTCGGCTTCATAGAAAGAGGGCTGCATATCTATGTATCTACACCGCAGATAGAGATAGAAGAGGAGGGAGTGATCATAAGGGCTGCCTAAAATTTTATCTGGGCCAGATTTTACAGTATGCTATTTTAACTCTAAACCAAAGGAACTCCGTATATGGCTCCAAGGCAAGTACTGGAGAAAAATTGCCTCGATACCAAATTAATTCCCGTTATCATCTCCTTGGTGCAGTGAAAACAAACCAAGTCACCCCTTTTCAGTGCGTCCCGGAGTGTGATCCCAGATTACTTGCACCAAATGTTGTGCGAAAGCTGGAAAAAAATAAAAAAAACAAAACCCAATTTTGCCTCCCAGCTCATCCTCCTGCTTCTTTCCACCAGTGCAAACTCCCCACCCCTCCCACTCATCTTGCTTTGCTTCTCGTCATGATTTAGCTACTGTGTTGGCTTCTGTGTCATTTAGAACAAACAAAACCTATAGAAATATGGTTTAAGAGACAGATGCACTGATTTGGGATGGGAAAGCAAATGTTGGATGCTGGCTCACTGCTTCTTAAAGGCTTTAATTTACAGCAGAAATAAAAAGGAGTTGTTCAACACATAGCGTGAGGAGTCAGCTTTGAAAACTGATAAGAGGAGAAAAATGCCAGACTCATTCTGAATGTGAACTTAACAACCAGGACCCTTATTTCCCCCACAGCAAAATGATCACGACTTTCTTAGAATGATTTAAGAATTCCCTGGAGGCATTGCCCAGGCCCTTTGGAGGGCCCCTTTCAGCAGGCTTTAGAATCCTCCTAACAGGGCTTATCAGAGAAGATTCCAATTTAGAGCAGCAAAAGTTTAGAGTCTGATATCAACTCTCGCTTTTCTTTTTCTTCCTTTCTTTTCTTCTCCCCCCCCTTTTTTTTTTCAAAAGGAGACATGATGTTTTACAGTGTTAACAGTTTTGAAAGGTCCTACATTGCCAGTGAACAGAGCGCTTTTGTGAAAAGACTTCTGAAAGCATTATTCAGGCGAAAATGCATCAAAGGGATGCTAGTTAAAAAGAGAAAAGTTTGCCGATGTAGAGATTGGAGGCAGCATGTGCTGACAGGTGCAATTATAGCCAAATAATTGAATCTTTTAAGAGCGATCTGGTGTGATAAGGTGAGAGTTGTGGACTCACCTCAGAAACCTGTTCGTAATTAGATACTCAGGGGTCCAGCTGGGGATGGCACAACTGACAGAAGGATCATGAACTACTTTATATGCAGCACATAATAGCCGTTGCGCTTTGCTAGGGTGAAATAGCATCGTTTCAACCCAACAGAACCTAATTGATACAAAGGTCGGAGAAAAGACTCAGCCTTTTCCCTCCGATTCCCGATGGTCTGGAGCCTCTTTCAGTCCCTGAGAGCCATGGCCTGTCCAGGCTTCTAAATCCTTCGGTGTCAAAGAAACGAGGGAAAGTGCCAATTACTCAGAGTTAAGTAATTGCTTTTGTTAGTAATATTACACATCTTTCTTGCCATTTGGTTGAAAAGTTTCCAGGCACTTCAGTTTCCTTTGTCTACACCGCATGTCTAAGTCAAACACACTGGGAGAGAGAAACTTCCAGTATTTCTTTCTGAGAATGTTGCACCAAAGTCATAAAAAAACCTGATGATCTAGTTCTGGTTTTGAAATATAGGTGCTTAAAAGGCCTTGGTTCAATGAGAAGTGGGCTTACTGTCCATACTGCATGCACATTTGCTCAGGACTCTGAGTGGGTCTCTGCGGGGACGTGGAGCTGAGAGTGAGACCTAGCACTGCCATTTCTACTTAGAATGGCAAAGGGTATCTCTTACATTCCATCAGTAGTTCTGTTAGACATCTTGCTTCAGGCTTTTTTTTTTTTTTTAAAGATTTACCTATTTATTTGAGAGAGAGAGAGAGAGAGGAAGCAGAAGTGGGGAGAGGGGCAGAGGGAGAGAGAATCTCAAGCGGATCCTGCTGAGCGTGGAGCTGGGCGCAGGCCTTGATCTCACAACCCTGAGTTCAAGATGTGAACTGAAATCAAGAGTCGGACACTTAAGTGGCTGAGCCACCCAGGCACCCCCAGACTCTCCTTCTTAATGAAGCAGTATATTCGGCTGTATTGTAGGATTTCATCCTTTCAGATTTATTTCTTTTATCCTCTTCTCTGTAGAGTTGGATCACATTGTCATTGTAATGCTATTAAAGGTTCTCAAGTTGGCTCTGAGTTATAGGTTTCAAATCATGGCACCTTCGGTTAAAATCTAGGCAATAGCTCCTTTTTTATTACAGAGAATTGACTCCTTAATGTCTTTGGATCTTAGTATTTAACTTCTTTTTTTCCTTTTTAGCTTCCAACTTTCTTTCCGTTAGTGCCTATGTAGATAGAAGACTGTCTTCTTTTTTTTTATAAATTAATTTTTTATTGGTGTTCAATTTGCCAACATATAGAATAACACCCAGTGATCATCCCATCAAGTGCCCCCCTCAGTGCCCGTCACCCAGTCACCCCAGGTGTTTAACAAGCTCCAAAGTAAACCCAGTATTGCACCCTGAGTCCCCTGTCATGGTAGCCATGACCTGCCTCATTCTCATGTCACGAAGCCCTTAGTACAGTGCCTGGCTCGTAGTAAGCATTCAATATGTGTCAGTCACGATGATTGTTTTTTTAGTTTCTGCTTAGCCTATTTTATTTACACCACCTTCAGCACTTCCCCGAAGTTTGTCATCTGGTCTAATTTTGGAATTATTGTTGCCACATTTTCTGCCTGGATAAGTCGGGCTGCTCCAGCATTTACGGTATAGACTACAATGGGGGTATTCAGATTTATCCATGGTGGGCCACTTGATCCCAATCCCAACGTCCGTGCAGACTGCATGGCCTTTGAAAAAACTGATCACAGGAGTGCGTCTACAGGGTCCCTTCCCAGCATAGAAGTATTAGACACTTTAATGGAATCAAAAGCACATCGAGGAGTAATTAGGAGTAAAATAGTGACCAGTATTATGATGTCATTCCAGTGGAATTAAATTTGGGCAGCTCAGAATTACACAATCACATTCAGCTTTAGTTTCAATTCCTTGCTGCTTGAAGCCTGCTAGGAGAGCTCCTAGCATCAACTGTTATGACGATGGGTCTCCACCTTGGCGATATCCCATTAGCACCCTCAGAGCTTTTGAAGCAATACAGATGCTCTGGTCTGTCCCAGAGACTTGGGCTGAATTAGTTTTACATAGGACCTAGTCACTGATATTTTTATTTAATTTTATTTTTAGTATTTTATTTATTTGAGAGAGAGAGATAGCGAGATCATGAGCAGTGGGGAGAGGCAGGGGGAGAAGCAGGCTCCCCGCTAAGCAGGAATCCTAGTGTGGGGCTTGATACCAGGACCCTGGGATCATGACCTGAGCCCTCATTATGTTTTTAAAAAGGTTCCTCAAGTAATTTAGGGGACTGAGGCCACTAAGTGGCAGGAAAAGAGGCTTGCAACACACTGACACATTTTCACTCGTGCTGACCAACTTGGTTAAACACTCTCCCTACAGCGTAAGTGATGCCCTCTGACCTATCCCTGCTCATTTACTCCACATCGACCAGTTAAAACAACAGAGCAGAAAGAGCACAGCTTTTAGTCGGAGAAATCCTTGTCCATCTCTTATTAAGAGTGTGACCTTGGAAAGATGCTTAAGTTTACTGAATTGCAGTTTCCCCATTTATCAAATGGGGACCATAAGACTTCTTTGTAAGTAAAGATAAATTACTGATATGATATGATGAGAACATTTAGTGCAGCCCTCAGCACGCAATGGGAGCTCAGAGTATGTTAGCTTGCTTTCTGTATTCCCTTCTGTCTTGAATGTCTTTATAGGTGAAATAAAGGACTCAGGTAATATTTAAATTCTCCTTATGCCCTAAAATCCCACGAGTCTGATTCTCTGCCTTAAGTCATATGATTGGAGACTAATAGCATGTTTTCTTTTCCACACATCCAGGCCTGTGTAAAAAGAAAGCTATTGGCACACAGTTGACAGGGAATAAATGAAAATTTCTTGTAGTATCCTGTCTCCATATTCTCATTTGGCTGCCCTTTCAACCTGATGTACCTGTGCAGGGACTGGCCAAGGCCAGGGATGTGGTTTGAGTTGTGGGAACGAGATTTTTTTTTTTTTTGATTGAGTAACGCCATCTGTTTTATGTGGGCATCGATCTTGTGCCCTTGACCAACATTGACTGGCTTCAACCACATAACCACCCAATGTACTTTATACTCGTAATAATAGTAGCAGCACCGGGCATTTATATTCTAGCATCTATTTGAAGTGATACACCTTAGAGGAGTCCAAGTGAAGTTAGGAAACATCTTTCAAATACTACCTGGCTAATTACTTTTTGCCGGGAAAATAAAACATTGCAGCTTCTTGGTCCATTCCCTGAGAGTCCTAGGGGAATTAATTCCAAGATAGCTTGGTATCAGGAAACACTTTGTGACTCATGAAGGCGATGATGCAGGAAGGCATCTGCTTTGCTTCCCTGTGACACGTACCTGCCTTGGCCTGATCATTTGGCTCCAAATGGAAGCTCAGGCAAACAAGAGCAGACCTGAGCTTCTATTATTTCCTCATTCAGGCTAACGGAGCAGAGGACTGGGAAGGTTTCCCACTGTGCAGGCTCAAGGGAGTTGCTTGTGTTATAGGCAGACAACTTGTTTATGATAAAAGCCCCTTTGGTGATGATAATACTATCCTCTGCTGTTTCCCGGGGTCTGCAAAGTGTAACATGGCAGGCGGTGCAGCTTAAGAGTTAAAGGCAACAGTTTAGAAGCCACCATAAGCTGGATTCAAATTTTGGCTTTATCACCATAGCAAACTTTCTCTGTAAAGGGCCCGCTAGTAAATATTTTAGGCTTTGCGGGCCATATGGTCTTAGTCACAACTACTCAACTCTGCAGTTTTAGTTAAAAAGAGCCATAGGCAATACATAAACGATGGGCTATGGCTGTCTTCAAAATTAAACTTTATTTATAAATGGGTCATGGGCCAGATTTGTCCTGCAACTATAGATTGCCCACCCCTGGTCTCTAGGATTTTGCACTAATACGTTACTATGATTCTCTAAGTTTCTCCTGAGGATTTTATAGGGACAGGGTGTGTAACAGAACACTTACTGTGTGGTTGGCATCTGGTAAGCACTTGAAGTCAGTAGTTGCTATTATTTATTGCAAATATTGGATATCATATAATCTAAGATGCCGTGAAGTGTAAGGTGCATCTGGATTTCGGAGATGTTAAAAGGTGTTTAAAAATCTTAGACTTGATGGAATTTGGTAACGGTGCTTAATTATAATGCCAAGGTTCTAGGTAGGATTTTTTTTTAAAATTTTTTATTTATTTATGATAGTCACAGAGAGAGAGAGAGAGAGAGGGAGGCAGAGAGAGAAGCAGGCTCCATGCACCGGGAGCCTGACGTGGGATTCGATCCCGGGTCTCCAGGATCGTGCTCTGGGCCAAAGGCAGGCGCCAAACCGCTGCGCCACCCAGGGATCCCTAGGTAGGATTTTAAGTCTTGCTCTGCCTGTGATAGTTTAAAGCCTTTTGTATAACATTTTTTTAAATGATGTTTTTCTTGTCAGAGACACGTGTCACGAACTCCTGGGACACGTCCCACTACTTGCAGATCCGAAGTTTGCTCAGTTTTCACAAGAAATAGGCCTGGCATCTCTGGGAGCATCAGATGAAGATGTTCAGAAACTGGCCACCGTAAGTTTATTTTCAATTTATAAAACTATTGTGTTTATGTCCATTTGTAAGAGAAAGAAAGCTTTAGTGTTATCAACTGAATTATAAGGCAAATATTCTGGAGAGGGCATGGTAAATTCAATGTTTCCCATGCGTTCCTTTGAAGCACAATGGGTTCTTAGCTTATTAACTATCAAAATATTTGTATTTTATCCTTCTTGTTCAGGGAGTGACTAGATAGTAAATATTTTAGGCTTGCAGGTCATAAAGTCTCTGTCACAACTACTCAGCTTACTCACTGTGGTACAAAAGCAGCCATAGACAGTATGTAAATGAATGAGTGTGGATGTGTTCCAATAAAACTTTATTTATTAAAGCTGGTGATGGGCCAGATTTGGTTTGTGTGCTAAAATTTGTTGACTCTTGTTCTAGTTCAGTGTTTATTTCCTAGAGACATTAGGAATAGTAATATACGCATTTATGGAAAAGTAGGTGTTGCGCTTGAGATTATTTCAGATTAGTCAATATGGGTGTGGTGAGACACAATTCGAGTCAGCAATAAGCAGCTGAAGCTAAACAATTATTACAAGTACAGAAGCAGAAGAAGACTTCGTAGCTACTGTGTTCTCAACCACGTTTTTCTCAAACCAAGCAATACGAGAGGAGAGGTGTCATATTGGGGGTTTTCTTTAAGATGCTCAAAGCCAAATCTAGCAAAGCTCATCTTCCTTACTTTAATCCCATTTCAAAGAGCCCAGGGTGAGAAAGAGCAGCTCTAGCCAGCTCATTTACAGGGGCCAGCCCCTTTGCCTAGATGAGCAAAGCTTCTAGGTTCTTAAGTTGTGTGTATCTGACACGAATACTCATTGATGGCATATTAGGCAAGGAGGGATATTTTTCTCTCCCACCAAGAAATGCATGTTCTCCTAGATTTCCTTCTTTCTTCCTTTTTTATTTTTAAAGATTTTGTTTATTTATTTTTGAAAAAGAGAGAGCATGCACAAGTAGGGGGAGAGGAGAGGCAAAAGGGAGAGGAAGAAGCAGACTCCCCGCTGAGCACAGAGCCTGTAGCACGTGGCCCCATCCCAGGACCCTGAGATCATGACCTGAGCCAAAGTCAGATGCTTAACCAAATGAGCCACCCAAGGGCCCCTATTCTCCTAGATTTCTTAAGACTCATTTTAAGCCCTCAGTTTATCTTGGGTTTCCTAGTTTTTACAGAGATATAAGAAATGAGAAATATTTTCCTAATCTAAGAGAAAGACTGGTGCAAAAGCCATGCTGTGCATGTCGGTGTAGAGATGAATAGTCAGTGGGGTGCATGGGGGCTCCGGTGAGCTGGGCAGCACCTGTGGCGGGAGGCAGGCCCTCAGTTCTCGCTCACAGCTGCCAGACTGGAGGGTGGCCTTTGTGTTGCCAGGTCGTCACGGTCTTGAGAGAGACTGGAAATCTAGAGTTCTAGATGAATTTAAATGATTTTTGAGTTTTGGCTCATAAAAAAACATAATGAGCTGAGGAAAATATATTTGTAGACTGAACCAGGATCTTGACTTCCAATTGGCAACCTCTGCCCTGGGGATGGTGTCTCGTGTATGTTGGCCGTCTATGACTGCATAACAAATACCTCCAAAACGTTGTGCCTGGAACCAGTGAACATTTATTATCTCATGATTTCTGTGTTTGGGACTTTGAGCAGCATCTTGGCCGCGTGGTTCTGGCTCAGGGACTCATCCTGTGGTTGCTGTCAAGATGTGGGCTGGGCCTGTAGTTTTCTGAAGATGGGGGAGTTCTCTGCCAAGACAATTCACCCATGTGGCTATTGGCAGATCGCTTCCCTTAGAGCAAGTAATGAGGGGGTTGTGGGGGCGGGGTGGAGGAGAAAGAGAAAGACTGAGGGGAGGAGGTGGTGATGTCACTTTTGTGACTTGATCACGCATCGTTCGCGTCCCGTATTGTGTTCCCCAGAGGGGACTCACTCGGGCCCACGCTCCTTTGAAAGAAGGCGTGTCGGAGTGAATGTGCATAGACATATTATAAGGCCAGCACACCACCGAGTTCTGCCCTTTAATTCTCAAACCTTGGCTCTGTCTTTAATCTCCACATTTTAGAATGTTTTCCATGCCTTGGAAATTTCCCTCGAAACTTTCTGGTTTCAGATCCCCTACAGCGTGTACTCTTCTTCACCAGGGATGCAGGTATTACTTACTTGTCTGACTCTAAACAGTCGCAGCCTGGGATTCAGCTCAGCCAGGCTCTTTCTGCATGTGTCCAAAGGGAGGAGGACTCAGAATGAGGTAGGACTTTGTTGATGGGAATGTTTGTGGATCCCAGCAAGTGATAAGGAAGTGGTTTTATTGGGCCTTATTTTTACGCTCCATCAAATGATAATGAAGTCTGTCACTGAAACGAACACTCACCAAGAATATACCATGGTCCTCATGTTTGGGAAATTTATAGCCTAATATGGGTAAAAGTAAGATCTTTCAGGGGAGAGAAAGTTTGTGCTGAATCTTGAAAGATGACACAGTCAGCCAAGTTGCAAAGTGGGGGAAGGGGGACTGGGGGGACAGTTTGAGCCAGAATAAGAAATCTCTCTGGTTTGGGGGCCAAACAGGGCCAAAAGGCCCCAGTTTATAGGGACTTGCTCAAAACGAGGATTGCCTTTTGTATTAGTTTTCTATCACTACTGTTAACGATTGCAGGTGGCTTAGAGACAACACAAACTTGTTACCCTGCGGTTTCATATGCTCAGACGTCTGACACGGAATTACAGTTAAGGTGTCAGCAGGGCTGTGTCCTCTCTGGAGGCCCCAGGGAAGAATCTGTTTCTTTGCTTCTTCCAGCGTCTCGAGGCTGCCTGCATTCCTTGGCTCATGGTCCCCTTCCTCTGTCTTCAGAGCCAGCCACATTGCAGCTCTCTGATTTTTCTTTCATTGTCACATCTCTCTCTTCACTGGCATATAGCTGGGGAAGGTCTTTTGCTTTTAAGGACTTGTGTGATTAGATTGGATCCCCTTAATAGTTCACAAAAACTTCCCCATTTCAAGGTCCATATTCTTAAATATATCTGGAAACATAATATATATTCTAGGGATGAGGGCAGGACATCTAGAGGGGGGCATTATTCTTTTTTAGTCTTACATTTGCAAGAAGGAACAAATACTTGTATCTTGAGACATATTCTATTAGGACCAGTAAGTTTGTAGGATGAATAAGCTTTCTTTTGGAACTTACATTCCTTAGCATGATCTAATACCCTTGGCTGTGGATTGCTCGAGCGCCAAAAATGCTTCCATCTGTTAGAGATTGTTAGGTCATTAATCACATTTCTCTCTCTCTTTCTCTCATTTTTTTCATTGCCTTTTTTCTAGAATGTACCTGCATCTCTGCAAAAGTCAATCAATAGTTAGTCTTTAAATGGCTAAAGAGTCCTAGGTACCAAGAGGTAGGAATAGGAAAAGACAAAAAAAAAGTAGTACTTGCATCAAGGAGCTCACGACCTTGTACACAAAAATACTGAAAACCCAGAGTCAGTGTCGGCTTAAAAATTAATTAATTAGCTAATCAATTAATTAATTTAGACAGCACTAGCAGGAGGAGGGGCTGAGGGAGAGAGAGAACCTCAGGCAGACTCTGAGCTGAGTGCCGAGCCCTACACGGGGCTCGATTCTGATCTCTCGATTCTGAGATCATGATCTGAGCCAAAATCAAGAATCAGATGCCCACACATCTGAGCCACCCAGGCGCCCCCCACTTATATTAATGCCTGTGGAGAGAGATGCAGACGTGTATTTAAGATGAATCTTCCAAATGTGTTTGAATTCTGAGTTCAGTAGTGGAGACCGGGATTCAGAATCGCCAGCAAGGGCCGGCAGAGAGGTTCATTTGTATGTAGGAAGGAACTGGTGCCACATAAAGGAGCCTCCTACCCCAGGGGAGCCAACCTGCCTGGAATCTTGCAGCAGCTTCTATAATTCAAACCAACCAACCAACCAACCAACCAACCAACCAACCAATCCAAGAGAGTATAAACTCGCAAAAGACCTCAACACCAAAGATTTTCAGTCCCTCCTAAATGCAATGGAGACTTTGCTGGGTGGGGAGGACTCACGGCAGTTTTGCCTGATGTACCCATTTCTCTCCTCCCCGTTTTATATGGGCAGCCCCCACCCCAACTCCCTCGGATTTCCTGCCTCTCGCAAGCCTTACGGTCCCACTTCCTCCAGTTGCTTCCAGTTGCATAGGCTGCCTGTTTTCTTTGAAAAGTGTTTCTCAGACTGAAGAGAAATTTGGAAAGCATTTTTTTCTGAGGGACACGGGGAGTGTGGAGGAGGTACTCACGGTGTGAAGAGGCTAGGGAGGTTTTCCCTGAGATGCTACTAAAATTGCTCTTGACTTCTGAAACCACATCCATCTCTTGGTGAAAAGCAAAGCGAGCAGAAAACTACTGGAAGGTGGTCTTGAAAGGAAACACAGCTTCTAGCCAGGCAATTTCAAAGTAAACCCTGGTATAAATGGCCTGTTGGATAACTGCATAGGAATGACCCTCAAGCCATATACCGTAGCGAAAAGCCCAATTTAATGACCCAGTTACAAAAACTAAGAGACAAAGGACTAACTAAAGCCTCACTGGGAGGTGTAAAAAGTCCATTGGCGGGGGTGTGGGGGGGTGTGGGTAGTGGTTGGCGAGGCCTCGTACTGTCCAGGTGAGAAATGGAGGTGTGCTTAGCTGATTTCCTCCAAGTCGTTCCCATTAAGTCCCCTGAAGAAGTACTGGGGTAAAATGAGAGATGAGATGTACCAAAGGAGAAAAATCCATAGAGAGAACAAATGGAAAGCCACGGAAATCACCATTTATGCGGCGCAATGAGACAGCCCATATTATTCTTTTACTCTAGGTGAGATTTGTATTATTAATGACTCTGTTTATATAGTGCCTGCTTTTCCTTGTTTAGTGAAGTCAAGCACTTAGGAAACAGAGAGTCACGCCTGCGGAAGCAGACTCTTAATAACTTTCTGTGATATGCTGTCAGCAGATCCATCCAAGGAGGAAAACAAAGTCCACTGGGACTAATTGGCCTCACTCAACTCTGGTCTGGAGCTGCTTTTGAACTCCTGGGTCTGGTTTCAGAGCGGCCAGGCTATTGCCCGATGGCCGTAGTGCCTCTTCTTGCTGTATTTCTGCATGGTATTTATTTTGACATTTTATTTTATTTTTTATTTTTTAAAAAGATTTTATTTATGTATACCAGAGAGAGAGAGAGGCAGAGACACAGGCAGAGGGAAAAGCAGGCTCCATGCTGGGAGGTCGATGTGGGACTCGATGCTGGATCTCCAGGATCATGCCCTGGGCCAAAGGCAGGTGCCAAACCGCTGAGCCACCCAAGGATCCCCTATTTTGACATTTTAATAACGCTCAGTTTTGAGAACGGAGCTCTCTCTGTTGTTTACGTGGGCAGTGGGTTTCTATGCTCTGAGAACCGTTTAAATGAAACTCTTGTATCTGCAGAAATTGATGATTGGAAAATGTATTTCAGATGCATTGTTATACATGTAAATAATTTTCCCTCTGGTGGATAATGAAGAAGGCCCCAGGTTTTGGCAGCTGCAGTCTTTTCATAGTCGTCGGAGCTGTCCGGGGTCTGTGCATGATAGATATGCAAGAATATTCCCAATAAGGGCTGCTTAGAGTGTGCTATGATTTTGAGACGAGCCATTTCCCACTGTAGTGCTGGCTTAAGTGGATTTCACAGATTAGTGTCTTCTTTAAGGGTTGTAAACCTGAATGCCTTCAGGGGCCAGAGAGGTAGCAAACGCGCGTGAAACAGCCTGATACACGATAACGAGGAGTATAGGAGCCTGTGGAGAACCGGAGAATACACGTCACACCTAAAGGCCTCCAAATCCAGAAATTAAAACAAAACAAAATGTCCTTTGGCTACACACCGTGTCTGCGAGCTGAAGGGGAGCACCGGCTCTCAGCTGCCGGCCTCGTGTCTGAGGTCAGACCATACAGTAGACCTACCTTCCGTGAGGGGTGGGCCCATGGGTTTTCATCTCTGGCCTAGTAGGTGTGCTTGCTAACTGTTTGCTCACCATTTTCCCCAAGGAAAGGTGGCCCTTGCAGTGTTCCCCCCAGGTTGAGTATCCCAGATCTGTCAAGAGACGACTGTTTCTGAAGGGAACTGGGAACAGTTACCAGCGTGATTGCCATGCGTGTGGGCTGAGCATGTGCCAAAGGTTTACGTGACTCGTCACTGAGGGACAAGCAGGATGATAAACGTCGCTCAAGGAAGAATTGGAGGGACTGAGATCACGTCATCCCTGAAAGAGAGAATCCTGGAATAAGGTGCAAATGGTGTATGTCCTACGGGACTGCACCCCCCTAACCTTGAGAGGGTCTTTCCTACCTGGCGGACATCACTTGCCGTTGATCCATCTTAACAAGTTGGGGCCTGGCGTCACCGCATCCGAGCCCTGATGAGTCCTCAGTGGGGTCAGACACCACCTCCCATCCCTGGTCAGTGCCGCTCAGACCACAATATCTGGAAACTAACCCGGCGATCTTGCTGAAAGGCAGCTTCTTTTTTTTTTTTTTTCTTCTATTTTTTTTTAAAATTTTTATTGGTGTTCAATTTACTAACATACAGAATAACCCCCAGTGCCCGTCACCCATTCACTCCCACCCCCCGCCCTCCTCCCCTTCCACCACCCCTAGTTGGTTTCCCAGAGTTAGCAGTCTTTACGTTCAAAAGGCAGCTTCTGATCAAGTAGGTCTGGGATGGGGCCTGCGCGCTGGCGCTTCCGACAAGATTCTGGGTGCTGCGGACGCTGCTGGTCCCAGAGAAGCAGTTGAGCTGCCGGGCAGGAGAGCCTGTTAGACAAGGCCTGAGCGTCCTTTCAGCCCAGGCTAGTCTTCTAGTCCTCTTTCCACAGTTTGATACTTTTTCTACAAACTGAGTTAGTAGGGTATTGGCATGAAATGACTTTATTTAAGACTTAGCTTGAGCCTAAAAATAGGTGCTGGTGTCCATGAGCGCTGTGTTATTGGTTCCATGTGGAGTGTCTGCCCTCAAACTCTCCCGCCGGTGCTTTGGCCATATGACTTATATTATTCAATTTTACGAGAATGCACATGTGGTGACCTGCCAATGAAGTAAATTTAGGAACCAATCCTAGAAGAATATTGGCTTCTCTTCCCTCCAGATGTTGGGAAACGTACAGGGGTCCTTACACCCAACAGTGCCTCCCATCCTCCGGGATGTCCCATCCTACCGAGCAGGTGGCTTCAATTCAGTCTGTTCATTTCTCACACCGCAAAGGCACTGGAGAAGGCACTCTGTACGAATGCACCGCGGATGTCTCCAAGCAGAATGAATCGGCCTCTGGCCCAGCTGGAATTTTCTCCCTGTAGAGAGTTTTTGGTCATCCATTCCGTTCTGTCAACCCTGAAACATGTTCACCTTCACTTTATGATTGAAGGTTTCTGTCCCTGGGTCTTGGAAAGCTGATGAGAGAAGAGTCTTGGCCAAGGGTAATAAAACAATGAGTGGTCTTCCCCAGAACGCCAGTCTCCTGAAATGCTATCGTGAGTCCTCGAAAAGGAGGGATCCATGGGCAAGTATGTCTGGGAAACATTGAGTTAAATAAAGAAAACCGTTTTGTCTGTAAAGTGTAGGACTTTCCAGAGACTTTAATGTGGTAATGTGCCAGGTGAATCTCCACAGGTAATGAAAAAAAGTCATTTCTGTGAACTTACCGTGTTTCATCCGTGTTAAGATGGAATTGGTTGTAAAATATAGTCTTAATTTAAGAGCTGCTTTTCTTTTTTCTCTTTTCTTTTTCTTTCTTTCTTTCTTTTTTTTTTTTGGAGAAAAAAGACTTAGCAAAGTTTTTAACATTGTAAGACAAAGCTCCATATTGGAAATGTGAAAATAGTGAACCCAGTTAATACATTATATGGTTGTGAGGCTCTCTTTGCAGAACACACGTTAGCATCTTGAGCTTTGAATATTCCAAGGAACACAGTTGAGGAGACACAAGTCTAGAATGATTTTTGAAAGGGTACAATTCACTGTGAACAGAGACTTGATCACCAGCTTCATTCTTTTTTCCCTCCAGAGTAAGACTGTCAGAGAATTAATAACCTAAGGTTCTGTTTGTACTTTATCAAAAGAAATAATTTATTTGTTCCAAGTAAGAGAGTTTGCATTGACTGGGGCTTCTGATGGTCATGAATCAAGTGTGTTTGGATTTCCAGTTATAACCAGGACTTTCCCATGCTGAGAGCGGTAATGAAACGTACAGTCTGCAACTAACAATCGACTGTAATTCACACCAGAAGTCCACTGGTAGAGGTAACCTTGGTTTATGAATTGCTAATTAGTATTTTCCTGCCCGCGGGAGGACATTGGCTTGTTTCCTGGGTCTTTGCCTACCTGGCTAGGATTGGGGAATGTAGATATGCTTTTAAGAGACGCATGCCCAGCTCTAGTTCTTTCTGAAGATGGATGACACTAAAAATGACCACTTCGGTATCTCTACAGAAAGCTTGAAATAAGCCCCAGGCTTATCTCCTCCATGTAGAGTCTTTGAACTAGTTCAGCTGTTTGGATCATTTGGTACAAAGCTGACAGAAAGCTGGAAGGAATGCACTCTTGTACATTCCTAATTGAGATGTTTGGGCAGATGATCGGTGTGTGTGTTATTTCTAAGGGTGACTTAATTAAAAGTCGATAATATCTGCTCCAATGCATTTCTTTCGTTTTTATGTATTCTGTGCATATAGAAAAACAGTAGCACCTTGTAGGAACGCTGCACTTCTGCTAGCCCCAGAAAGCATAACTTTTTCAGTGTTTTCCTGGTAGTGTTCTTGGGCCTGGGCGCGCCAAGGCCTCACTTCCTTCTGACGATAGCTCTCTTTTGAGAACTTTGGTGTCACAGCTGAGATGGTTTTCCCTGTGTGTGTGTGTGTGTGTGTGTCACTTATCTTAGTCATCCTTGCCATTAGGAGCGGATCGCCATCCGTTTCTGTTATGATGAGGACGCCGTCGTTATTTGGAATTAAAAAGTGAGCCCTACCTTGCTCGCTGTGGTTAAAAACGAATCGATTTGCAATCCAGAATAGTTGTGTGTGTGTGTGTGTGTGTGTGTGTGTGTGTATTTGAGGATTTTATTTATTTATCTGAAGAGAGACACAGAGATAGAGCACAAGCTGGGAGGAGAGGAAGAAGCAGGCTCCCTGCAGGGAGCTGGATGCAGGCCTCACCCCAGAGCCCCGGGATCGTGGCCTGAGCCGAAGGCATACGCTTGACCCACGGAGCCGCCCAGGTGCCCCTAGTTGCATATTTTTGCAGCTCAAATCTTTCTTTGTCATTTAAGACTGTATCCCAGGGCCTGCGGAGAGAGCCATTGTGCAACTGCAGGTAAGGGGGAGAGAAGCCCGACAACCAATTTTGCACTTTTTTTTTTTAATTTTTATTTATTTATGATAGTCACAGAGAGAGAGAGAGGCAGAGACACAGGCAGAGGGAGAAGCAGGCTCCATGCACTGGGAGCCCGATGTGGGATTCGATCCCGGGTCTCCAGGATCGCGCCCTGGGCCAAAGGCAGGCGCCAAACCGCTGCGCCACCCAGGGATCCCCCGACAACCAATTTTGGACACTTGGAGACTCAGTGGTGGGGCTGCTTTGGTAGCTGTTCTGTTCTCCATGTTCTGAGGGATCCCTGTGCCCACTAGGTTTTATCCACGCGGGAGCCCGTGAGCCGGCAGCTGGCGCCTCTTGGCGCCTGGTGAAGCTGCTTCTGGGGGGCCCGGCGGGCAGCGTGCGGTGTGGTACCCTGAAGTTAATCCAGTGGGGCTTGAGCGCCCGCTTTTTGTTTTTCTTTTACTTTCTCCAGCTTTATTGCGGTATGATTGACCCAACCTGGGGGAAGTGGGACGTCTACCGCGTGCCGATTTGACTTACATATGGCAGCGTGGGTGTGTCGCTAGCCGGTGCCTGTGTCGTGCCACGTAGTTACCACTTCTTTTTGGTGATGATGCGTTCGCTTAGTGACGTCCAGGATGTAACACGGGATGGTTGAGTCCAGTCATCCTACCGGACATTAAGGGCCCCAGGACGTCTTCGTTTTCTACCTGGAGGTTTGTACCCTTGACCACCCCCCACCCCCCACCTCCACCTTTCTCCTTAGTCCTGGTCGCCACCATCCTAGTCTCCATTTCTATGAGTTTGGCTTTGTTCATGTTCCCTGTAGAGTGAGCTCTTACGGTGTTCATCTTTGTGTGCCTTTGGCACTTAGCAGGGTGCCCTCCAGGTCCATCCATGTGGCTGCCACGGGCAGAGGCCTCTTCTTCCTCGGGGCTGGATACGGTTCCGCTGAGTGCCCCGTGTCGATGCGTGTGTCTGTGCGCTCCCGTTGTTTCTCTACCTTGGCTGTTTTGGATGATGCTACAGTAAACACGGGAGCCCACGTACCTCTTTAAATACCCCATTTTCATTCTTTTTTGGATATGTATTCAGAAGCGGCACCGCTAACTCATAGGGCAGCTCTATTTTTGACTTTTCGAGGAAGCTCCGTATGACTTCCCATAGTCACTGCACCAATTTCCACTCCTACTAACAGGGCGGGAGAGTTAACAGGTCTTCACATCCTTTGTTATCTCTCGTCTTCTTTTTTTTTTTTTTTTTTTTTTTATCTCTTGTCCTCTTGATCTGCATCCCGCCTGGGCTGCCTCCTGAGCTTGCATTCCAGGACAAGTTCCATTACCACTTCTTGCCTCCAGTGTCTTCTTTAAGATGAGCATAGTCTATCTCCTACCTGAGGCCGAATGAGGAGCAAGTGAAATTAAACACTTCCGTGGCGTATGTCCCGCCCCTGTCTACGTCATTCTCAGGCCATTACCCAAGAAATCCTAACTGCACTGAAGCTTCTGTATTACTGATTTCCTAACTTTAGAGTCATCTTAAAGCCCTAAATCCTCCAGCTCTTTGTCTAGAGATAACTTCTTCCTGTGATTCAGAAGCCCCGACATTGAGCCCTTCTTTACCTTTTCTCCTCAAAGTAAGCTAGTCTGCATTCATCAAGGACAGAAGATTTCTGCACTCATTTGAAATTTCCACAAAGACATACAAAAGAAGGAGTTTTCTGGTTGAACTATAAATGGAGGAGACTCAAAATCTTAGACTTGTATTAACAAGAAATAGAAAGAAGCAACAAGAAATATCGGTGGTATTAACAGAAATATCAGTGGTGTAATTCCATTTCTGGCAAAATCAGGGGGAAGATGGTTTTTTTTTTTTAAGTTTTTTTATGAGCTGGAATAGCAGAGGTGATACTATATGGAACTATAGGAATTTAATTACCCCATTCTGCAAATGTAGTTTTCAAATAAAGGAGTCAAAAGGATTTTCGAAGCTATTCTTCTGAACCGTGGTATAAAAACCCAAAATGCATTTAGTAGATGTAAAATGTATTACTGTACATTATGAGCCACCACAATGAAGGGAAGCACAATGAGAAACACGGCACGAGACTGAACACGCGGTGATTAAAAATCTCTTTGCTGCCTTCTTAGAAATAGTGTAATTTGCCTAGAGTTTTATATGCTTGTCACTGTAAAGATGGGCATTTCTGGCATGTTCCCAATGAGTGGATTTTGGGGTGGGGAAGGTTTCCCAGAGAATGAAAATGCTGTCATTGGAGGGCTTGGATCCGCAGTGGGTGTAAGTAAGAAATGCTAGGAGGGTGGAGGGGAATAAATCACCCATGGGCCTTCATCGCTCTTTTCAGGGCCTGCCAGTCTGTCCTTTATGGTGTCCAGAAACAATCATTCCCTCGGCGGTGGAGGGAGGGCTGGGGCAGGGTGACTTGGGGACCCCCTTGGTTGAAAAGTCTTTACAAAAATGCTCTATTTCTCTTCCTTATTATGAAAGTGACATATATTCCCTGGAGGAAAACAAAATGTAAAAAAAAAAAATGGGTGAGGAAGGAAGAGAATATAGAGATCATTTGTAATATCAGAGTGGCAGTAACCACTGTTGACATTGGGTAGGTGGCCTTCTCGTTTTTCCGGGGCTGTCTTGCCATGTCAAGTAAGAACCTAGTAGAGGGAGCCCTGGCCTTGGAAACAGGAGCAAGGAGGTGTCCATCCATTCATCAAACACCTGTGCTGTCGGGAGGGACTGTATCTATTATATGGACAGAAGAAAGAATAAATTGGAAGGACTCTGGAAATAGGGGCCTTGTGACTTTTCACTCAGGTAGGCTGCGCAGTGTCCTGTGAATGTTGTAGGCCGCTAATGAGTTTTGCGGGCTCCTCCTTTTGTCTTTAATGTTGGAGGAACAAGTTAGCGGATGCCACTTTTTAATTAAAAATGGGTTTCCCCACGTATTTTAGTCTCCTGTTTGCTAATTTTGCATTAGGTTGTCCTTATGGGTGAGTGCGACTTTTATCTAATCCGTATTCATCCCCCCTGTTGTTCTCTTTTTTTGCAGAAAGTCAATAAATACCCTTCCCCATGGCACTTGATCTCAGATAAGCATACCGGCGGGGAGCAAGAGGGAGGGCTGGCATGGAGTAGACTGAGCAACGTGGACGGCCCTGTGTGGCTTCCCTTGAGCCTGTGTGCCCTTCGGGACCTGCTAGGAGCCGTCCTGTTAGTGGGTGACTCTGAGTGCCAGCTTTAGGGCCTAGTGACCGAGGTTCCCATCTGGGCCCTGTCACCGCTTTGTGGGCCATGTAGGATAGGCTAATTGAACTCTGTGCCCTGGCTTCTTCATCCTTGTGGTGAGGCTCCTACTCCAGTGGATCCCATAGAGCTCTTGAGGGCTGACGCCACAGGGCATCATGAAGCTGCTTGGCTAGTGCCGAGTGCCCGGGGCCTGCAGCGAGCCCATTCGACGTGACTGTGCACTTGGATGTCTGGGGGGCCGTGTCTGTGAGACTGGAGGGCAGGGGACACCCCGTGCGACCTTGAGTGATTCTCTACCTTGCAGCGACTCCGCGGTTGCCTTGAGAAGTGCAGACTCTGGAGCCCGTATTACAGGGGTTGCCGGGGAGGCCACGGGCTACTTTGCAATGGAAAGCATTTCACCCATAAATAGTAAAGGTAAGGCCTCCCCAAAAGACGCCAAGCTTCTCCCCGGAGATGGGGGAGGCCTCCCCGGGGTTAATAGCTCGCCTCCGCTGAGTGAACATAGAGAAAGGCCAGTTGGGGGAAACAGCTCCAGGAACACATGGACACACGTTGTGCGCACCCGTGAGAGCGCATGAAAAGCGGATTCCCGACCGAACTTTGCAGGCCCCTGGGAGCAATGCTGGGCTCGCTGACACAGGCGGCACTCCTTTCCCAGCAAAAGAAAGCAATGCATTTGGGGTTCAGGGGTCCGCTGTTCCCCCCAAGGAGCTCAGGTTGCAGAGAACCCCAGCCAGGGGCCTGCAGCTTGGCTGTGCGACGGCTGCATTCGTGCCAGAGCCACAGAAAAGCTCCCGGAGGAGTCCCAGAGGATGCCGTTGGCCCGTTTGGACGCATCTTGGGTGTGTCTCTGCGTTGGTGCTCAGGGGCCCCGTGTTGGCATCTCACGGCAGCGGTGAAAAGTCCTCTATGATAAAGCACGGCCACGCACCGGAATGGGCCATGTGGGGAGCAGCGGCGCGGTCGGGACTCACAGAAACTCCTCCTGGGCTGTTCGCCTTCCCCGCTCAGCTCCCGAGGAGAGGACTGTGCTTCCGAGGTGAGAGTCAGAGCTCTAGTCAGTGCAACGGGGGCACTGCATTCGGCTTCCTCACGAAGCTGCCTTGACAAAGGCCTGGCCCCACCGACTCCGGACCAGCTGCCTTTCCCGCAGCTCCGACGGACGCCACTGAGACCCGTTCATTTCTTTATTCTGCAAACATTTGCTGAACCCCTATCATGTGTCGGGCAGTCGGAAGCCCACTGTGAAGCAGGTGGACATGGCCCTGCTCCTTGGGGACTCGGGGTCTGGCGAGGAACGCAGGTCAGTGAACACCTGAGAGACCCATGCAGGTGCGTAGGACTTGAGTCGTTGGAAGATTGGAATAGCGGGGAACTTAGGCCAAGCCCTGGGTGCTCAGAGGCGGTTTCTCGGCAGCATTGTCGGCTTGGGTACATCACCCTGCAGGGCCACTTGCACCTGCGGCCTCGGCCCTGGGTCCCCGCCCGTGAGGATGCACTGGCAGCAGTGGGTGGCCCAGCTCCCAGCTCCGGCTCCCAGCTCCCAGCTCCCGGGCCCTGCGGCCTGGTGCTCACGCCTGGCTGCCCGAGGGCGGCGTGCGTGTAAAGGAATCTGCTCTTCTTCGGTGCAAGAGGTCTGATCTATCACTCCTGTTTTGGCTTTCAGCTAATGATTATATGTAATTACATTCAAATAAAATATTTATAAATAATTACATATAATTAGTGGGCTGTGGAATTTGGAATGCACGCACATCAGCTCTGATGAAAGGTTCCCTTTAATTTGGGAGGTGATAGTCTTGGTATTATTCGTTTCTGTTGGAAAGACATCAGTGGCCAAAGGTCTACAGTTCTCTTTTACAGGTGTTCTCATAACATTCAGGGTTTTTGGGTGGTGGTTTATTTTATTTTTTTTGCTTGGTTTTGTTAATAGGTAGGATACTTATGTGGTGAATCTCTAGGGAGGATATGTCACAGATCCACATCTGGAGAGCACTCTGAAGAAAACAAATTATATTTTCTTAAAATATCGGGAAGCAATTATCCTTGAATCCTGAAAGGTCTTTGAGGGGTCGTCCGGTCCAGCTCTAAGCAGGCCTTGCATCTAAAGCCAGGCAAGACGCCGCGTGCCGCTGTCCCAGCTGGCCCATCTGTGATCCTGCCCAGGGCACTCTGTCTTGTGAGGTCTCCACCAGTGTTGAAAACAGAGAAAAATTGTCCTGAGCAGGTCCATAATTCAAATTTTTGCCACCCCTGGAGGTTTGGGCACATTTGCCGTTTCTCTCTGTCCGTTAGCCATACATGGAGCTGCAAATGGAAAGCTGTCTTAGAGTAAAAGGTCTGATTCCCCGGGGGCCGGGGGTAGGCTGTGGAACCAGGGTGGACAGAGAGCGAGCAGATGGGGCTGTGTGAGGTCAGGGTTTCTGGAAGGACTCCCAGGCGAGGTGTGGAGTGACAGGAAGGAAGACGCACGCTGGCTCTGTCCTCTGAGCTGGCCCCGATTCGACAGGCCCGGGGACCAAAGACGTGCTGATGTATTTTTTTTTTAATTTTTTAATTTATTTATGATAGTCACAGAGAAAGAGAGAGAGAGAGGCGGAGACATAGGCAGAGGGAGAAGCAGGCTCCATGCACCAGGAGCCCGATGTGGGATTTGATCCCGGGTCTCCAGGATCGCGCCCTGGGCCAAAGGCAGGCGCTAAACTGCTGCGCCACCCAGGGATCCCCGTGCTGATGTATTTAACCTTCAACCTTTGGTTGAGTTGATGAGGACCTTTGATTCCTGCCTTAAAATAGGAGGGGATGCCCAACGTGTGTGAGGACCAGTATAGGCATGCCGCACATTCTCAGGGCTTCTCTCAGCCTGTTTTGATTTAGATCATCACATGGGCACTGATGAAGCACGGGGAAAATGAAGAAGGCCCTTACCAGGCTGACCCGAATGCTCCTATAGCTGGCACCGGAGGTTTTGGAGGCTTTGGGACATGATAGCTCTCTGGCTCTCTCTCTGTTTTTTTTTTTAATTAATTAATTAATTAATTAATTAATTAATCTATTTTAAAAAAATATTTATTATTTATTCATTCATTCATTCATTCATTTATAAACTCTTCTGTATCCAATGTTAAGGCTCCAGGGATTTTTTTTTAATCTCATGTGCTATAAATGCAACATAAATTAGGGAATCCGCCAAAAGCACGCTAAGAACCTGCGATGAGACTCTGTTTTTTTCCTCCTTTAGGCTTTTGTTTCTCCATTTTTGGTCATAAGGGAGGATCATGCATCTGTTTAGGCTTTTACCTAGAAACTTGAAAATGTGACAGACGTTGAGCTATTTGGAGCTCTAGGGGATCCCTGGGTGGCTCAGCGGTTTGGCACCTGCCTTTGGCCCAGGGTGTGATCCTGGAGTCCCGGGATCGAGTCCCACATCGGGCTCCCTGCATGGATCCACTCCTCCCTCTGCCTGTGTCTCTGCCTCTCTCTCTCTCTCTCTTTCTATGTCTATCATGAATAAATAAATAAATAAATCTTTAAAAAGAATTTGGAGCTCTAGATCTCTTAAATGTCACCGTCTAGGCTGGTGCTAGGTAAACCACTTTTATCTCCTTAAGCTTGGGTTTTCCTATTGGTGAAAACAGGAGGCTGAACTTCCCAGACTCTTGTTCTCTGACTATACGACTGTTTCCCCTCGCTGTGCCCAGGATTGTGCAAAAGTTTTTGGAAGAGTCTGTCGGTTAAGTGTCTGACTCTTGATCTCAGCTCAGGTCTTGATCTCTGGGTTGTGGGTTCAAGCACTGTGTTGGGCTCCTCACTGGGCATGGAGGCTACTTAAAAAACATTAAAAAAGTATATATATATAAAAGTATATTAAAATATGCTTTTTTATATATATTTATATTAAAATATAAAAGTATATTAAAAAGTATATATAGTACATATAAGTATATATATAAAAAGTATAATATACTTTATATTTTATAAAATATTATAAGTATATTATATTAAATACATTAAATATTATAATATATTAAAATATTATAAGTGTATTTTATTATACTTTATATATATTTATATTAAAATATAAAAGTATATTAAAAACTACATATAGTATATATAAATATATAAAAGTATATTTTTATATTAAAATATAAAAGTATGTTAAAAAGCATATATAGTAATATAAGTATATAAGTATATATATATGTATATATAAGTATATAGTTATATACATATATATATATAATTTTTTTTGGAGGACAGACTTGAGGGTTGTATTTTAACTTTTCAACACATACTCAGAGCTCTTATTTTGGTGCTCCTCCTGAGGCCTCTGTGATGCTGACTTCCCCCAATCCCGTGCCCCCCCGTGGCCCAGGTCCTTGTCTAAGTCACTACCCTCCTAGCTCCTTGGCTGCCTCTGCCTCCTAAGTGGTCTCTCTGCTTCCGCTCTTGCCCCACTGATGGTCTGTTCTTTACCCAGTTCTAGCACGATTTTTTGAAACTAAATCAGAACATGTCTGTCTCTTGCCTGAAACCCCTCCAGTGACTTCCCACTGCCTTTGGAAATACAAATCCGTTCCTGCCTTTGCACCTGCTTCCTCTGCTGGGAATGTCCTTTCCCTAAGATCTTTGCACAAAGGACTGCTTTTCAAGTGGGTTGCAGCTTAAATATCACTCCCTCAGAGAGGCCTTCCCTGACTATGCCGTCTAAAACAGCCATTTCTCCTGCTTAATACTGACCTATTACATGGATTTGTTATTTATATCGCATATCCCACTGGGAATTATCCTGTATATTGATTTCTGTTGTTATATCTCATCCCAGTAGCAAATATGCTTCATAGGATTAAGGACTTTGTTGCCTTGTTCATTGCATATCCTTAGCAGCTAAAGCAGATTCTGGAATATAATAGGTGCTCAAGGAGTGTTTGTAGAATGAATGAATTGATGAGTAAATGTCATTGGCAGAAAAACTACACACCAGAGAGGTTATGGTCACATAGTTCATTAGGAGTGGGGCCAAGTGAGACACAAACAGACATTTCTCCAAAGAAGACCTACACATGGCCAAGAGGCACATGAAAACATGCTCAACATCGGTGGGCATCAGGGAAATATGAATCAGAACTGCAGTGAGATCCCACCCCACACCTGTCAGAATGGCTCAGATGAACACCGCAGGAAACAACAGGTGTTGGCGAGGATGCAGAGAAAGGGGAACCCTCTTACCCTGTTGGTGGGAAGGCAGGCTGGTGCAGCCGCTCTGGAGAACGGTGTGGAGGGTCCTCAGGAAGTTAGAAATAGAGCTTCCCTACGACCCAGCAATGGCACTGCTAGGGATTTATCCAAAGGACACAAACATAATGATTTGAAGGGACACACGCACCCCCGGAGCCATTACAAGTGGATTGGGGGTGCTACTGGCATCTGGTCAGTGGAGGTCAGGGATGCTGTTATATATCCTATAATCACAGGAGAGCCTCCCACAGCCATGATCCAGCCTGGAATGTCAGTGGTGCTGAGGTGGGGAGCCCCTGTTGTCGACGGGCAGATGCGTGCGCTCATGGTTTAGGGTGGGGATACGGACGGACGGTGTGTGTCATGCATAAAGAAGTTAAAGACCGTGTCAAAAAAGGGGTATGATGGAAAAGAGAGAAGAGTCAGAACAAAGTAAGCAGGAGCGCCATTGGGCATCGTGGGGGACGAAGGGGGTAGGAAGGACTGTGCGTTTAGCCTCGCAGGGAGGTGAATCAAGAGAGGAAGTTTTGCCTCAGGAGGTTTGGCTCCATGATCTGCAATGGCCAGTCCCTCAGATTCAGCTCCCTCAACTTCACAGGTCATCCGCACATTTATATTATATGGTCTCATTCATTTGGGGAATATAAAAAATAGTGAAAGGGAATAAAGGGGAAAGGAGAAAAAATGAGTGGGAAATATCAGAAAGGGAGACAGAACATGAAAGACTCCTAACTCTGGGAAACGAAGTAGGGGTGGGGGAAGGGGATGTGGGCGGGTGGCGGGGGTGACTGGGTGACAGGCACCGAGGTGAGCAGTGATGGGATGAGCACTGGGTGTTGTTCTATATGTTGGCAAATTGAACACAAATAAAAAATAAATTTATAAAAAATAAAATAAAAAATAAAAAAATAAAAAATATAAAACCCTTGGGAACCAGGGGACATTTTAACCTCCAAATGAAAATAGAGCAAACTGCCGTGGGCTAGAAATAATTACCATTTTCCATCACTTTTCAGGGGTGTTTAACTTCTTCTTTCTCAACACTGTCAGTGCTCTATCATCACTAATGCAGGACAGTGTTAATTTGATGCAATTTGTATTGCTCATTGTCAACTTCTCACTTTTCTCTCAGAGCAAAAATAGTGTGATTTCAGACTCTCTTAAGAGCATCGTGAGATTTTTGGCTATACAGAGGTTTCTGTCTGTCTAGGTTGATTTCCTAAAATCAACAGAAACAATTATAGATCTTAATGTCTTGGAAAAGCTGTAGTTGTTGATGCTGGTGAAACTCAGGTCAATGAAATGGTTCTTAATACCTATTTTTCATACATACACACATGTACCTGAATCTATGAATGTAGCATGTGTAGGTAGACATTTAAGATCTCACTAAAAATTCATACTAAAACGGTGGCTTTGGTAATTTGGTAAGCACGTACTTGCTCTTTTGGTCTTGCTCTTGTTTCTTTACTGAACATTGGCACCTCGTAGGTCCTCACCAAATGCTTGTTGAATGAATAAACAAACTGCAAAAATTGGTTTGGGATCACTGGATTCCAAGTTATTTTTCCGCATTTGCATGAGCTTAATTATGTCAACTGAAACACAACTTGGTAAATACAGTAGCATATTATTATATATTTTTTAAAGATTTATTTATTGATTTGAGAGAGAGAGAGAGAGAGAGAGAGAATGTGCAACTGGGTGGAAGGGGCAGAGAGAGAGAGATCCAAGCAGACTCCTGCTGAGAAGGGAGCCTGATGGGGCGCTGGATACCACGACCCATGAGGTCATAATGTGAGCCAAAACCAAGATTCAGATGCTTAATTGGCTGAGCCACCCAGGTGCCCCTACAGTAGTATATTCCTATGGTGTATGATTGTGATGTAGCCATTCATTTCTGAGTTTTTTTTTTTTAATTTTTGAAATTATTGCCAGGGATGTGATTTGACTTATGGGGTTTCTGAATCCACTCAGCATGAAACTCTTAGTAGTTGATACCTTTTCCATATTAACCTTTAACCTAGGGAGGGATGGTTAATCAAAAGAATAGATTTCAATGAATGTTCTTAATTCAAATGTATTTAAATTGACAATGTTGAAGAAATTATGCCCCGGGCACCATTTTATTTTGGGTGCCATTTTATTCTAGAGAAGAGCTATGTTGACTAGTTCACTGGATGTGTGTCCATGTTTTTTTTTTTTTTTTCTTCTTTTTCTTTTTCCAGTGCTATTTCTTCACAATCGAATTTGGCCTTTGCAAGCAAGAAGGGCAACTGCGGGCCTATGGGGCAGGACTACTTTCCTCCATTGGAGAATTAAAGGTATGAAGCTGTGAATGAAAATAGCCTTCCCAGGCAAACTGGCTCAAGGTCATGGAGATATTGATTTGTTTGAGCAGTTCTACTCGTAGGTACCCCATAAATATTTAACACAGAGGATTTGGCACCTCAGATGTGGCCGCTGACCTAACTTTCTGCACTTCTGAAAATGGGTCATGCCTTTCTAGGTTTGTGGTGTGACTCAAATGGATGAGCAGCCATGTGCACAGATCAACAGGAATGACAAATATATGCTTAAATGTTGGGTAACACATGACTGGCCTAAATTTAGTGCAGAAAAGTAGGCAGCAAGTTAGCAGTGATCCTTCTGATTGAAATTTCCCTGTAAGGATCGCTTGGCTATTTTCATTTCTGTTATTCCCAGGGCTCCCATGGACACTCTAGAATTTACTCCTCAAAGGGGAATTTGAGATTATTTTAGCTTCCTCAAAATTAATGTGTATTAAAACATTTGTGGATACACACCATTTAGAAAAAAAACCCTAAATAAACCTCCATTTGTTCAAAGAGGTAGCTAATATGTATAGTGATACCTAAGGAATGCTATTGTTTTTGTCTTAAAATATAGCAAAGCGGTCATTTATTCAGAGATGTTGGGGCTTGGAGTATTTGATAATTTACATATCCTGGTTACTTAAGAAATGCTGTCTATACCACTGGGCAACAGCAAGTTTTGATGAATTTAGAATGCAGTGTGATGTATACTCTGGAAATGGTACTGAAGATGATTCAACCTTTCTTTGATTACCCAAAGATCAGGATTATTGACTACCCTAAGTTTTTCATTTGGTGCATTGATTTTTCTTATATAACATAGTTGGGAAATAGATGATTACCAGAACTTTTTGGTTGTTTATGCTCTTGAAAAGTACAATATAACTGTAGTTTTATTGAGTATTCGCTCTACGATTACATTCATTCATGCATTAAGTCCCAAACATTTGATCAAGCACTTACTATGTCCCATGCACTGTGCCAGTCACTGGGGATATAAATAATGAAAAGGGGGAGGAGGAGGAGGAAGAAGAAGAAGGAGAAGGAGTAGAAGAAGAGAAGGAGAAGGAGAAGGAGGATGAGAAGAAGAAGCAGAAGAGGAAGAGGAGGAGGAGGAAGAGCAATAGCAAGAACAAGAACAAGAATAAGAACACCACCACCACCACCACCACCACCACCACCACCACCACCACAGCTACAACATAGCAGAGACCTCAGTGGACTCTTAAACAGACCTCAGTTAGTATTGTAGGTGCTTTTAACATATTAACCCACTTAATTCTCATACCAATCTGGTGAGATAAGCAGTATTATGATCACAGATGAAAAAACTGAAGCATAAAGACATTAAGGAGCTTGCCAAGGTCACACAGCTAATCAGTGCCAGAGCTGGATCCAAGTCCAGGTGGCTGAGGCTCCAGGATTCCTGGGGTCTCTGTTATCAGAGGGTTCACAGTCTAGGGCAAGCGATAAACAGCCAGTAAGATGACGCAAACTGTGACATGGGCCTGGCACTTACTAGGCCGTGCTGGGAAGGGCTCCTGTCCAGGGCCTTGCAGCCCGAGCTGATTCTTGAGGAATGGAGAGGACGAATGAGGAGGGGATGAGATGCATAGAATAGTGAGTGGACAACGGGGTGTGTATTCTTGTTAAATCCTGCCCTAGTCAGGCCCATCCCCGAGGCTCCACAAGGCTGGAGTAGATGATAACACGGAACCTGACAAAAGCCTGATGTAATATTGTATTTTTTTTTTAAATTCTCAACAACAACAAAAAGCCACTTGGGGTTAATTTTCTTACAGTGGCCAAATCTCACAGCAATAGCCTGATGTCATATCCGTGTAAGACCCATGCTTTCTGTAGGGTGATTCTTGATTTCCGCGAGAAAAGAATTAGAAAATGAGTTAGCTCTTGAGCTGTATCTATTTACATTCTCCTCAGAAGGTTTATAAATGATATCAGAAGCAAAAGAAACTAATCTCTCTCATTGCCCCAACTTTTGATAAGGTCCTCTAATCGGGTTAATGGGGCATATATAGGCAGCATTGGGGTGAATCTGTTGTTTTTGTTCCTATTGATGTGGACAGAAATGTCTGGAAATGGAAATCAGTCAGGCTGTGTACACCAAAGGGCATTGTCTGCCGTGAATCTTGTTCTGGTCCATCACCTCTGGTCATTAGCATTCTTCCATTCTCAAATTTCTACACTCCAACATCCTGATGATTGCTACTTTGGACTATTTTTACAATTCAGAAGTTCTTGCTATGAGAAGAACTTCTGATTATTCACAGAGAATACATAACACGGGACGCTTTCTGTACCTGCTTCCCTCCTCTCTGCCGTGCTCTGTGCAGATGTCCAGAACCCCCTCACAGCTTCTGAGTACTTCTGTCTGGAAGTACTCAGTAAAGAGTACTCAGTATTTAGTTATGGGTTTGTTGAAGAAAATGAATAAACAAATAAGTGAATAATAAATTTAAAAATGAGACACATAGCAGGGCCAACTCTGAGATCAAAAAAGCATGAACACGATAATTCTGAACCTGGGGTGGGGGGATAACTTTATTGATAGCGTTATAAAAATTCCTGTATCAAACATGCTTGCGGGTTCGAAAGGAGTTACTTTTTGCAGTAAAATATCTGATTCAAACTGTAGCCCAAATGTAGGTCCCAGCTAAGTTGGAGGTTTTGGTATAGTCTTTATTACTTTTACATAAATATCCATGATTCACCTTTTCTCCTTGAACAGAATATGTTTTAAAATTTGTGCTTCAAGAGGCTAAATTTTCCTGGGTGCACTTCAGAGCTGGTCAAGTACTCCCAAGAGGTGTTATCTATAGTTTGGAGGATAACTTTCATTTTTACCTCTTATTTTTTCAATGACTACAATGCTTACTTTTTGACAATTTGTGAAGAGAGAGACAAAATAAATAGGGAAAAGCTTGTAAAAGCTACATCTGATACACAATGTTGTCTTCTTTTAGCCTCATCAGTGGTTGCTCTCTCTCTTTTCTGTTCTGTGATGTACTTTCAGGAATTCCAAAAATGTATTTGGGTAGGTCTCTACGATTCCTTCACACTCTGGAGAGCAGTTGATAATGAGCTAACTCATCTGGAAATCTGACTTTAAAGAAAGGTTGAAAGTAGGATAATCAATTATGTTTATCCATAGCCAGAATATGTCTTTCATGCCTTTTCGATCTCAGAGTTGGCCCTGCTATATGTGTCTCATTTTAAAATTTATTCTTCACTCATTTTTTTATTCACTTTATTCAACAAACCCATAACTAAAGGTCTAAGATTTCAAGGCACTTAGAGTCTCTAGTAGGGAAGGTCTAAGGAAGTGATTGATACGGGTCTCTGTTGAGTCCAGATCCATGGCTAAGCAACGGTGAAGCTTGTTCACAGGCCGTGATAAAGAAATGATTGCTAATTGATGAACTGGCTGAGT
Source organism: Canis lupus baileyi (assembly GCF_048164855.1). NCBI lineage: Eukaryota > Metazoa > Chordata > Mammalia > Carnivora > Canidae > Canis > Canis lupus. The sequence continues at coordinate 15,592,908 of NC_132848.1, forward strand.
TCTAACCCCAAAATTTAATCCATCTTAAAAGCAAAAAGGCAATTTCTCCTTTTTTATGGGTAAAGGTAAAGTCTAGTTCATTATTTCCTTAAGGGCAAGGATTAAATTTTTTTTTTTTTTTTTTTTTTGTGAACAGCCTTAGCACCTACTCCATAGTAGTCACTGGAATAGTACATATAAATCCATTCATCCTGCTTTTCAGGTTTTGGCAAAGCTGATGGTTTTACTTATTTATTAATTTTTAAAAAGATTTTTATTTATTTATTTATTCATTCGAGACACAGAGAGGGAGAGAGAGAGAGACAGAGACACAGGCAGGGGGAGAAGCAGGCTCCATGCAGGAGCCTGATGTGGCATTCCATCCTGGGTCTCCAGGATCAGGCCCTGGGCTGAAGGCAGACGCTCAACCGCTGAGCCACCCGGGCTGCCCAAAGCTGATGGTTTTAAAGCTTTTAATTATTATTATTTTTTGGCTCTAGTTTTAGGATCTCCTTGCACAGTGACTTTATTGTACTGTTTTTTTTTTTTAAATAGCTTAACCAACATTCCCAGAACAGGCTTATATTTATTGCAGTCAGTCATGTTTATTGCCACTTGCGGCAACTCTGTCTGGCAATCAGAATTCCTGCCAGGCTGCACAGAAGAGGCTGGAGGCACCTGCAGGTCCTGCCATCAGGGTGGCTAGAGTTAGGATTCACTGACACAGAGCTCCCCCATCTTTCCCCTGCACAGACGGCTCCCACCTCCATTCCCCCCACCCTTCGTTTTCCTGAAACCAGCACTATTAGTAAAGACAGAGAGAACTCTGGAGCCAGACACAGGCGTTTGGCCTTTATGAAGAGATTGTTTGAAGAGGGAGTTTGTTCTCTCACTCCTGCAACTTATTCAAATGGATGAAACTTTCAACATCACTGATTTAAAAAAAAAAAAGGTGCGATGCTATTATCACCCAGTTGAGCAATAAGGATGTTGATGTCACTTTGTACTTGGTTAGCAGGAGGAACATTTGAGGGAAGTTCAAAAAATATTATCTACATACATGAATATGCACATATACAAATGTATATATTTGATGTTCTGACGGGGAAAAGACGATTGCAGTGTGAACGTGGGAGTGTTTGCAAATCTTATTCAGAATCTAGGCCCCAAACTACCTTTAAACCTGACTTCACACCTGAGTTTTTTCCTGACTTAAACCAGCCCTAATATAGAGGGTGAGGATCACAGGATTTACATGGAGAATAGTTGAGATAGTAACTCTGTGTCTGCAAAGGCAGGTGGCTGGAAGGATGGAAGATTTTAAATTGATGAACTTAGGGCAGGCACTGTTGCAGCCGAAAACCAGAAAGCCTCAGAGCTATGGCCATGTTGCTTTCTTTGTGGGTTCGGGACCCCTGGGGGAGAAGAGCTGCCAATGGTGGCAGGTGTGTCTGAGCGCCCGTATACACCAAACATCATCTCCAGATTGAAATGGCAATAATCACTTAGTATACTGGCCACTTCCCATGTGCCAGGCACTTTATATGCATTACCTCATTTAATTGTTTTTTAAAGATTTATTTATTTATTAGAGAGAAAGAGAGCAAGCAGAGGGAGGGGCAGAGGGAGACACACAGAGACAGAAGCAGAATCCCCATGGAGTGCAGGGCTCTACATGGGGCTTGATGTGGGGCTCAGTCTCACGACCCTGAGATCATGACCTGAGCTGAAACCAAGAGTCAGCCGCTCAACTGATGGAGCCAGCCAGATGCCCCCCATTTAGTTCTTACCACAAGAACTTATCTTATCTATGGGTTATAGATACCATTAGTATTCCCATTTTCCAGATGAATACTAGAGTGGGCTTCCATAGGTGGACAAACTGGCCTGGTCATGTAGAAACTTTAGGTAACAATTGGGTACTGGACAACTTGATTTTGGAAAAAGATTTTTGTATTTAAAAGACCAGGATGGCAAATAAGCTGTAATTTGTGCACCGAAGCCAATTAATTGCTAATGGCCACCATTGCTGGGAAGGGTGGGAAGGCCGTGGCCAGGCCAGCGGGAAAGGCTGCGACGGTCAATGTGTGCCACCTGGGGTGGAGGGAGGAGATGACAAGGATGCGGTGTATGTGTAGGGCCTTCTAAGATGGTATTGCAAGGGCAGCTTTAGAATTCACGTAGGTCAGCCTTTTCAGTTTATCGAAGAGGAAACCGTGTCTCAACCTGGGGGAGTTTCATTGCTTTGATGTCCTGCCTCTGGGACAACTATGTTTAGGACCTGGGTATCACAGCTCCCAGGCCCGCACACTTGTCTTTAGCACTATGGATGAATCCAAAATAGTCCTTGTAGAGAGCATTCAGGTGAGGGCAGGTGATTCTCAAGCACTCCTGCACTTCTAGAATGGCTTCAGAGTGAAAGACTGTCGGCCACATCCTCTTAGCCTTACAAAGCCTCTGTCTGCCACAGTCGGATGAATTCTTGCAGACTTCAGGATATCAGACTGTTAACCCTTTGAGAAGGAGTCACCCCAGAGTTCCCTGGGGACCTCAAGAGTGTGGCCCAAGGTTTACAGAGAGTCCACTGTGGACGTAGAGGGGAGGGCATGCATGCTGCTCCCTCAACTGAGACAGCTTAGAGGTGTGGGGAGGAGTTGAGGACAAACCGAATAGGGCTGCAGCCCATAGGGCATCAGTGGAGACATGGACGCTCTTTCATAGCCTTAGGGCCACACTCTCGCATTCAGACCTGGGAACGTCATAGGCCGCGTGGATGTTCCTGGCAGGCATCCCACGGAAGAGCTCCACGAGACCACTAACGGGTGAGAGCACCGCCTCCCTTGTTGGCCTCAGCTCCAGGCCCTGGTCATTCTCCAGGCTACTACGGAGGTGCCGCTGTCATCCCACTGTTAGTAACAGCCAAGGACAGCGCTGGTCCCACGCCACGTGGGTGGGGAGGTCCCTGGTGGGTCGTGGGCATGTCGGCCATGGCAGGTTCCTGCCTTGTTGAGAGCTTGCAACAACCAGCTCCCGGTGTGTCCTTGGATTATTCCGTTGGGCAGGTGTGAGATCTGTTGCCTGGTGGTTTTTGCCTCAAGTTTATGCTGTGAATCCACTGATTTTCCTTGAAGTCTGGGACAGAGCATTGTGCCCTCTAGGCATTTTCTTCGTGCACTCTCCTCCTTTTTACTGGTTAAGACGACTAAACGGGCTCACCTGAGTATCCAGGGTGATTGTGACATGAGGAGGCTTTCCAAAGCTCCCCTGATTTCAGCCTCTCACTGTCTGCACACATTCGGGAGGCGGACTGTACACATGCTGGCTGCCAAGGCCGCGAATGGCCCATCCGAGCATTTCCGACCCAAGCAGAGGAGTTGCACCCCTTTCCGTGCTCCCGTTGACCCGGTCCAAGTCTTTGGCTCAGCGGTGGGCGCTGCCCTGCGGAGGGAGCAGTGGTTTGGGTGTTCTCACGCTGTGTCCCGCTACCCCTCCGCCCTCGCCCCTGATTGTAATGATGAGAAAATAGACCAGGGGCACCGGGCCGGTCACCGTCCTTCCTTTCATACATGCCGGTGGCGGGTGGACACTTAGAGCAATGTGCCGAGGCTGGACACGCTCCGGGCGCGTGGCTGCAAGGAAAGCCGTGGCTAATTCTGAAAACCACAGCAAGTCAGTGGGAGGCCTGTTCTTTGCAGAAGAGTGCCAGGCCTCCAAAAAGGACATTTGTTTCTTGGAACTGCGAAGTCGTTTTAAAATGTGGACAGAATTATTAGTCATGTGGAACCCAAATCCCCCGATGTTCACGGCGCGGGATGGAATCGAGCACAAATGCATTTGCAGGTGTAGTGACCTTCTGCTTATAATGAAGCTGCTCCGTGGGCCAAAAAGAATGAGTTCATTCCCAGAGGCCCTGTCCAGTCCCTGATTCATGTAGGCATTGATCTGGACAATGCAACTTTGTAGGAAAGCAAATCACAGGCAGGGGAGGGCCGCATGCCCTTGCCCTTATGGGTTAGTCCGGCCTTTGGTTTGTGCTTGTGTCTCCAGCTGTAGGGAGCACAGCCTTGTTCATGGAAGGCTGCAGATCATCCCGTGCGTTTTGAAATTGGAGGGGGTGGGGGATGCACAACGGTGTGAACGGGAGAGGTTTGCAGCATCTCTGCTGGTGACGGCACAGTCTACGTCTCCCACTGGAGGGAGGTGGAGGGCCTTGCATGGAGCCCAGCGTCTTCGGAAACCATCCAGCCCAAACCTCTCGCTTATAGTTAAGGAAACAGAGTCCCGGAGAAGGGAAATCCCGTGCCAGGTGGTGCAGCTGGGTGGCAGCGACATTGGGGCTGAGTCCCTGTCCTCCAGGGGTAATGCAGCTCCCGTGGCCAATGGGCCCTTTAAGGGGAGCACAGACTCTCGGGGGGAACGCTTTGCAAAGTGGAGTTCACAGGCCCTGCAGTTGGGGGGGATCCCCCGGGGGCCTCCTCCCTGTGCGTTCCTGGGACCTGCTGAATGACATTGAGGAGGCCCGGCCTTGGCATGTGCTCCTCGCACTCCTGGGCGGCTCCTGGGCAGGTGAGCTCCAGCCCGTAACCGAGGCCTGGAGCTGGCAGCGGCGGGAAGCGCTGCCCTTGAGCATCACTGAGCTCACCCTGAGGAGCCCCCGCAGGCCCAGGGTCCCGTCTGGGCCAGCAGTCCGCGCGTGGAGCCCACGGCGCTTCCCGGGGCGGCTGCACCAGGCTTGCTGCACCAGCCTCCACCGAGTCGAGCCGAGGGGTCTTGGCTCCTTGGCCCTCCCCCCGCCCCCCACAGGATCACCTGCGGCATTGGCTCTGCTGTCCCCGCAGAGTGGGGTGAGGGACGAGTGCTTCTCAGGTGCCTTTGATATCCAGGCCCTGGCCCGACTGCCCACCCCCAGGCCCCGGGGGCTCCAGGCCTCCGGGCCTCCGCGCAGGTGGTGATCGCTTCTGCCATTTAAGTGACATTTCAGGACGTCTCTTATAGCGATGAATGCAGAGCCCTGTTTCTGCTCTCTCCTTGCTTCCATTCATGGCACAGATTAAAAGTCCGTGTCTTCTGGGCCACTGCTCTGAACCGGCCTTCCCTATGACTTTGTCTGATAATAAATAATGCCGTGATCTCTGCCCCCCCCCCCCCGCCCCCGTTTCTAACAGCCTTACACAAAGGAAAGCAAAGGCCCTGACACCCACTGTCGCCCGCAGATGAGACGGCTCCGTGTCCCGGGTTGGGCACAGGTGCCGAGCTGTGGCCTGGGGAGGCAGGTGGCGGAGTTACCTGCTCTGTGGTGTGTTTTGCAGCATGCTCTCTCCGACAAGGCGTGTGTGAAGGCCTTTGACCCAAAGACAACTTGTCTACAGGAGTGCCTCATCACCACCTTCCAGGACGCCTACTTCGTTTCGGAAAGTTTTGAAGAAGCCAAAGAAAAGATGAGGTAAACTCGCTTTTCTTCTGCTGTTTCCCTGGCTCTGCTCCCTGCCTCTCTGTGCATTCCCGGCACCGGTGGAGCTGATCGCATCTCCCCCAACTCCCTGCTTGTTTTTTTAAATATTTTTATATATTTTTTTATTTTTTATTTTTATTTTTTTCCCTCCCCACTTGTTTTGCAGGGACTTTGCAAAGTCCATTACTCGCCCCTTCTCCGTGCACTTCAATCCCTACACGCAGAGCATTGAGATCCTGAAAGACACCAGGAGTATCGAAAACGTGGTGCAGGACCTTCGTGGGGACCTGAACACGGTGTGTGACGCCCTGAACAAAATGAACCAGTATCTGGGGATTTGACGCCCCAGGACCCGTGATCTCTTGGGGGCTTTGCAGCAGTCCAATGTCATGTAGCGCTGATCACATTCTGTGTCACGGCTTGGCCAGTACGCATGCAACCCTGTCCCTCTCTATGCACGTGTGATATTCCGTGTTCACGTGCGAGGCACCATCAAGAGCCCAATGACACCTGCTCATTGTTGGAAGTATTGTGACCTGTTCAAACGTCTCAAATAGATTTGCCATTCCTGCTCCTTGTCTTTAACCAAACTGCAGCTGTTTAAGGGTCTGTAACAAGTAGCCCTCTTACGCTTCTAGCTTATGACTTCTTCCTTCTCAGATCCAAGCCCTTCCTCAGTGTTCAGTAGATAAAATGAGAATAGCGGTGACCCTGTTCCTGTTTTCTGTAGTCTCAGTGTTTCCGCAGCATTATCGGAGATAAACCCAGAAATCGTGCGGAACCTCCCTCCCGTTTCAGAAATGAAAACTAGTGAGCACACTAGTTGGAATGGTTTTTAGATTAAGTATTTATACAACAGAAGAAAAGAGACCATTTTCTGGGACATATAGGTGGCACTGGCTGTGTAGATACTGAGTGGTGGCGCGCTTTCCAGAGAATTTTGGAAGAAAACACTTCTGGAGGGGACATGCGGAAAGACTAAGCTATGGGCAAAAAAATGTCGGGACTTTGATTTTTATGCTGGAATAAAGTGAATTATCGTGCTCAGATGTTTAGCCTATTTCTCTTAGAGAACAATAACAGCACAGAGCTTTGACCTCAGAGATGTGGAAATGGAGTCCCACAGAGCTCAAGCCATTTGCCCAAAGAGGCACAGTTTAGTGTGCCACCAACATCCATGGCCCCTTGCATCTCCCTTCTGGCTTGCTAAGAAGTTCAACGTGGTGTACTTGTGTGTAGTCAGAGAAGGGAAACTAATACTTATCAAAATGAATATTTATCACTAAATGGGATTTGGTTTGTGATCAAGGGCTGCCAACAGTACAGGCGTCTCCTTCTACAGCCCCTAAGCAAGTCAGATCTCTGAGAGTTCATCTGGTTTGTCCAAAGTTTGGGGGAATTTGGGCAAACTGTAATACACCACAAATCTCTGGTCATCTTTGCCATAAGAGGTACAATCAGGTGATTAAGTGAAGAAATAAAAAAAACAACTGCTGAACGAGTGAATAAATTTCTTCTTCTGACTCTCTCACCAAGTGCAACCACTGCTCCTCTTGTTCTACTTCCGTCTGTCACACAGAATTCCGGGTGGAGGAAAGAGGGGCTGTGGAAGGGTAGAGAAGGAAAAAATGATAAAATAATTTTTAAGTTCACCGTTCTACAATATTTACTCAAGCAATTTCTGAGGTGTTCTTTTAATAACCGCTTGCACGTCATTTCCAACTAATTTGTACTCACGTGGGTCCATTACAAGTCAGAAATTTTTGGCCTAGATATATTCAAGAAGAACGTGAAAGGGTGAAAAGTCACATCAGAGGGAGGTCAAATGAAAATAAATCAGAAGTTTGAATAGTGGCCTTTCTTTTTTTTATTGTTTTTTTAAATAATAAATTTATTTTTTATTGGTGTTCAATTTGCCAACATACAGAATAACACCCAGTGCTCATCCCGTGAAGTGCCCACCTCAGTGCCCGCCACCCAGTCACCCCCACCCCCCACCCACCTCCCTTTCCACCACCCCTAGTTCGTTTCTAATGGGGACCTTTCATTTCTGAAGGGTTCTCAGCATAACAGAGTTTGGGAGACGGGTTTTGTAGGCAGAACAGGAGAGTCATGCAACTTAAATGCTCTTTTAGATGAAAGAGATAGTGCCTTGAAAAGTAGTTGGTGGTAGAGAAGTGATGAGCTAGCTGAACCAAAAGGATCTAGAATGATCCAGTAGTTGGATATTCCAATAGTTTCATAGATCCCCAAATACATCGTTTCTTGTTTTGCTAGACCTAGATGACCCTGAGTAATCATTTACTTACAAAAACTAATCTCTATCAATAACCTAGAACAATAAACCCAGAAATTTATTTGGAGAGCTAGTTGCTGAATTTTCTCAAAGGAAATTGGCTAAGAAACTCTTAACATCTGCCTTCCGTGTTGTTTTCATAATTTGGTGTTGCTTTACACACTCTTAAAAAAACAAACAAACAAAAAAACCCCACCATGCCATAAGTAGCCATCAAGTTTTTCCCTTCTCACCCCACGAAAAGGTAGGTTTTCAGATGAGGCCTGAAAGAAGAATTATATTGAATTGTAGACCAGTTCCCGTAACAAAAATAACATTTGAGCTATCTTCTGATTTGGCTTACAGTGGCTTCTTCAGTGGCTTTTTTTTTTTTTAATATGTGCAAAGTCTATGTTGTTTCAAAAATAGAGGAGTTGTAAATAGGCTTTCCCACAGAGCTTATATAGGTATCATACACGGTGGAGGAATTACTTGATTCTTTTTAGATTTGTTCCCCGTTTGGAATAGTGGCAACGATGGTTTTCACCGTGTGAAACAATGGAATCATGGTTTTCATTTGTTGTGAGCATTCAACACGCAAATGCCATTACAACTAATGGCGGGAAAAATCCTATAAAATTTAATAGCCGTCATAGGAAAAGTGTTGGCAGAAAAAGTCCCCAAATGGAAATAGTACAACAAAATAATCACAGCTAGCTCCCTGTCATATTTGATACCTGCTTAGTGTAACCATTTGTCTCCATTATGACTCACGACTTAAAGCAGAATTAAACAGAATCAAGGGCAATTTTAATTTGAAGACACTTGCTCCCTGTCATCTTATTGTGAATTGCTACTTTATTTTGAATTTGCTGCTAACTTCTATAACCGGCTAATCAGAAGTCAACAAGAGATTCCTAGCAAGACCAAGTTTTTATGCATTACGAATTAACCAAAGACAGCCAGAATCTGATTAGTTCTTTTCTTTCTTTCTTTTTTTTTAAAGCATTTTTTGGGTCTGTTACGAGTTAGCGTCAGGCATCCAATATATTCTGGGATGTTCGGTTAATTTGGCATAATGAGAGTTCAATAGATTGTTCATAAATTGCATGTTTTAAAGTAGGGAACTTTGACCCAAGGTTGTTAATTTTTTTTTTTTTTAACATTTGTGGTAAGGGTTGTGGAACTTCAGTTTCTGGCTTAGTCTCATTTATTTACTGTGTAATTTAGAAGTGATGCTTTATGGGGATGATGTATCTGTGCTTGTCTTGCTTGTTCATAGTAAATGGGCCTGTGCCTAATGAATGTAAAGTATTGCAACATTTACCAACATGAAAAGTCTAAAATGAAAAACAGCGTGCTTTAACGTGGAAGCAAATAGAAACACAACGTTTCATTTTCAAATGGAGTCATGGCTCACATCATCTCATTTTCTCCATTCGAGAAAGAAAACATTAACACACGATGCCGTTGTCCTCCAATTCATTTGATCTAATTTTCAACTTCTAAAGACTCAAGCTCTGATGCTTACTCTCATGAACCTTGTCTTACTTATAATGAAAAAGAAAGCAGCCCACAGTTTTCTAGTGTGTCTGAGTTTTTTTTTTTTTCCCTCCTTCTTCTTCTTCAATTTCCAAAGACATGCTCTTATTTTGGGAAATGATTCTTATGCAGATTGCCGTATTCTGGAAGGAGGCAAGGGAATTGATGGTGAGACACTGCTTCTTCTAGTATTAGACTTGCATGTGTTCAAAATAAGCCATTTCTGGAACATGACATGGTGATCCTTTATAGTATGACTTGGGGTCTCAAAACATTTATTTATTCAGGGGCTTAGACCCTATCAGGGACCGTATGAGACACTTTTTTAGGCCCTGAGGATATAGTGGTAAATAAGGCAGAGAAGTTTATGCCCACTTTGAACTGACACTCTGGTGGACAGATACAGGCAAAAAACCAGATTATTTGAGACCACAGCACATTTTATGAAGAACATAATTGGAGGGATAAGGAGTAACGAGCAGGGGAAAGGAGTAAGGTGGCCAGCGAAAGCTTTTCTGAGCAGATGGCATTTGACCAAGAAACGTGGGATGAGAAGAAGCCAGGCATGAAGAGACTCATGGAAAGAGTGTTTCTGGAAGAGGGAGCAGCAGGATCCAAGCTAGGGGAGGGCTGCCGAGGAAGGACGAGAGGGCAGCCGCAGAGGCAAGAATGAGATAATACAGGGTTCCAGAAGATATGTTCTTTTTTAAAAGATTGATTGATTGATTGATTGATTGAAGAGAGAGAGAATGAGTGGGGGGCCAGAGAGGGAGGGAGAATCCCAAGCAGACTGTGTGCTGAGCCCCCCAACAGGGGGCTTGATCTCATGACCCCGAGACCAAGACCTGAGTGAAAATCAAGAGTCGGACACTTAAAAGACTGTGCCCCCAGATGCCCCCAGGGGGTCAGATGTGTTCTAAATAGCGTGGAAAGTCACTGGAGGCCGTCACAAGACCCTGACAAGATCTGACTTACATTTTGAGAGGTTACTCAGGCTGAAGTGCACTGAAGGGGGTTGGGGGGTAGGACCCGCAAAGCCAGCATCTTCCCGGATCCCGGTGGACATGATTAAGAACGGTTGTAATGAAATAAGTCGCTAAATTGAGTGGGTGGATTAGAGCTGTCAGGCGAAAAATGAAGCAACCGGAGTCACGGGGACCTGGCGTCTCATTGGACCAGAGAAGCCGGCATCCCATGATACCCCCCCGTGTCTGTCGCAAATACTTGAAGCTCCCTTTGGCAAAGCAACGTCGTGTTACACTTCCTCTGGCATAAAAGCCATGCGATTTTTTTTCTTGTAAGCTTGCAAATATTAACTGTATAAGCAAAAATGAAGTGGAAATTGAGGCATTATTGATGAACATTGGTGGGGCTGACGTTTAGGACATAATTCAGGACAGAAAGCTCCCTCGCCCGCAGGCACCCTCTTGGGTTCACTGTGTTGCGTTGTGTTCCTGGTGCCATCCGGCCATTTCTATGGGAAATGGGCCATATAAATGGAAACGAAATAGTTGCCTATTTCCATTCTTCTTGCTGCTCCCCATCTTCCCAGGAAGATGTTTCTGGGGTGTCTATATTCCAGACACCCCACACACGTTCGCTTACTGAGATTTCTTCCTCTCCCCAAGAAGGATGGGTCTGGCACAGCAGCTGGGTGTGTATGTCCTCTGGGAAGATCACAGTGAGCCTGATGTTCAACCTAAGGGCATCTGTGGTTATGGTGCCTGCAAACAGCATCCTCATCATCCGGGCTGGATACAGTTTTTATGATTGAACCACAAAAACATCTGACAGATGTGGGTAGGGTAATTTGAAAGCTCGTGGCACAAAGAAATCAAGTTCATTTTCTGTCAGAATCAAATCTTAAAAAAAAAAAAAAGACGTAGACCTAGGCCTCATTGTTAGGTTGCGAACGATAATATTAATTATAGGACGGTGGTGGGAATCTCCTGGTGCCTCCTTCACTCTTTCCAGATCCCTTGCAGTCTCTTTACTTTTTAGCCTGTTAATTTTCATGGAACCAGCAAGATGCTGATTCAGTAGGTCTATTATTCCCAAAGGTTTGAAAACCACTGAACACATCTAATGTACAGCTTGCCCAATTTCAGTGAACAGCTAACTTCACAGACGTTAATGAGGCCAATTATTGGCAAGTGAATTTGAAGTGAAGAACACATTAGGTTTCCCACTATAGCAGTTATTTGTTATCGGGATTGATGGAGGCAAACTTCCCTTTGATCATTACATCTGATTGATCATGGCACATGGCATTATGAAAGAATGAGGTCCCCAAATCAGATAGGTAGTTGGAAGAAAAATCTCTACCTCGAAAGGGCGGAACATGTTCCTCTATCCATTTCAGTGTGAAAGCCTAGCCATTAAGTTGGAATGGATCCTAATTAGCCTCCTTACACGTCTCTACAACTTTCTGGTCTTTTCTGTTGAGCAGAATTTAAAAGAAGCCGAAATTCCTCCCTTTCCCACGTAGAGTCAATATCAAAGAAAATAACTTCCAGGCTAATACTTACTGCTCAAAACCAGCGCGGACACAGAAGTCCTGATTTGAAGTGGCGTCGCAGAGGATCATCTGGTTCCCCCAGCCCACTGATTGCCTCGAGAGCAGATCATCAGCACGGCCCACTCTACACATTTGATTGGTGATCGGCTGACAGCTAATTGCCAGGAGGAGCCTGCCTCTTGAGCTGCTGCCTGGGAACAGAGGGAAAAATCTCCAGGCCTCCCACGCAGCCCGGTGGAGGTGTCCCACGTCGGGACTGTGCCTTCAAGGGTGGTGGTTGCTCTGCTTACCTGGGCAGCTGCAGCTTGCTAGCATCTACCAGTAATGGAGACTCCCCCTGTTTCCTTTTGTGAACACCCCCCCCCCACCAATGCTTCATTCATGCCTCAGGGGACACTGACTCCCCCGGTTCCAGGGATGGGCTTAGGACCAAAGCTTGGTCAACGAGCTGGACTACAACAGTCGGTGCCGGGGCAGGCCGTGTCCTGCGGTGGGCCAAGGCCAAAAACCCTGGCCTTTCCTGGAGCCATTGGGAAGGAGGTGTGCTGCTTTATCTCCCTTGACTTGAAGGTGCTGGTTGTGAATCTGGAACTTCCAGGGGGCACCACATGGGGAATGTGGGACCGGGAGTAAGAGACAGAGACCATGTCTTGATGCTGTTATCAAGCTCGTGGATTTAGCTGTACCTGAGCCAGATACACCTCTGGGCTTTCCAAGTCTGCGAGCTGATAAACGGCCTCTCCTCCCTTGTTCTCATTTTCCTGTGGCTGCCACTGGCTCCGAAAAAGCACTGACGCCCAGGATAAAAGCACAAGAGGAGACGCAGGGGATTTTAGACTTGCTTTTTTTTTTTTTGTTTTTCCCCCCACATTTTTCATCTTGGTTTTGGAAATCACAACTTCCTGAAGAAGGACTATTTATATCCTTCTGGTTTAGTCTGTGCCATACAAGCATGGGATGTCTGACCTGTTTATCCTCCTCCAATGCTGGGAATGGGATGACCTCTTCCAGCAAGATGACCTCTTCCAGCCTGCACAATTGCTCAGAAGTGCTTAATGAAATTCTAGGTGACTACTTGAGATTCAGTCTGTAGACCACTGACCTGTTCCATGGAAAAAGAATATCAACGCAAATTAAACTTTAGACACTTGGTTGAGACTTTTTTTTTAGGTACCAGTTTTATTTTATTTTATTTATTTTATTTTATTATTTTATTTTATTATTTATTTTATTTTATTTTATTTTATTTATTTTTACTGTAACTGTTAGGAGGATCTGGTTTGCAATAGAATTGAGTAGTTCTAAACAAAAATTCTCCCTCAGAGCATCGTGAGAGAACATGGACTCTGGAATCAGGTAAATGCAAGGACAAAGTCTTATTTTTCTGCTTACTAGCTGGGTGAGCTCTGCAAACGGACTGACAGTTTCTGAGCTGCAGTTTTGTTTTCTGTAAATGGGAATGAGAATATGTCGTTTACGGAATTATCATGGAAATTAACTTTATACATGTGTCTAACTGTGAAAAGCACCTCACAGAGGTTAATTTCCTTCTCTTCTTGTTTTAAAAATCTACCAGCCCTTACACATCTCTAGCTGTTCCCACACTTCTGGATGATGAAATCATTGTACCTTAATGGCCCAAAGAAGTACTATACCAGTGCTATGGGTCATTGTTTTTATTTCTGTGACTTTTCATACGACCAGGTATTAATAGAACTGACTGTATCTCATTCCGATGTGAATCTGTAGGCTTGTGATCGTTTGCATGATGGCTTACGTCATCGTCAAAAGCAATAGATACTAACCGATTCAGTGACCTCAGAGATGTTTTGCCTTTCTCTCTGGACATCAAAATTTATATCTATGAGATGGGAATAAAGATACAAAAACCTGTTTAAACTAATGAAATAATATCAAAGGTTGGAACTTTCTGGAAGAAACACACTAAGCAGATCAAACCATTATTCGTAGGTCATCGAATCACGGCAAGTTGGCCCTGAGCCATTCTACGACTCTGTCGAAGAAAACCTGAAACCGAGGGCAGAATGGTTGGTGGGCACATGTTCTAGTCACCAGTCCATCTACTAAAATGCAGGCTTGGCCAACCTCTTCTTTGTCGGAGGTACTGCATTCCCCAGGCTTCATTCCAGAGAGCAATCGCGTAGGGCTGTCTCTAATGAAAATAAAGTCCTGGTCAGAGAGAACAAATTAAGTTCAGAATCTAAATGCATTTTATTTGTAAAGGAGGAAAGAGAGGTGCTAAGTGAAAAAAAGAGGAAACTGGAATATTATGTATTGGGAGAGCAATTCCCTTCATCCTCGTAGCTAATGGACTGAGCAAAAAGTGAACAATTTGTTTCGTGTGATGATTCGCTAACGCGCAGCGACGAGGTTTCCATCCCTGAGTCCCATTCCGCATTCGGCTGCTCGGTTTGTAGTGCGGTAGCACAATTATCTGTCCCTCTATTGCATGGCACACCCAGGATGGCTGAAGTGTATGTGAGGAGGAGCCGTGACGGCTCCGATCCCTCCTGTTAAAGGAAGGAGCCAGGCAAAGGCAATATGGAGTGTCTCCTGCTCGCCTGAAAATAACCATCTGTTTCCTTTGTGATGTCCTCTTCCCTGGAGAATTCAGTTGCAGAAAAATATTCTGCTATGGGAAGGGGAACAGTAGCTGCATTCCATTTTACTTGGAGCTTTCGTCTTGCATCCTTTTCATCTTGGTTTTAGATTAGACAACTCTGAGTATAGTGCTCTCCCCAACCACTGGTGTAGACAGAGCAACTCTCCTTGTGGTTGCCTTCACCGAGGACCGAACCTTAGGCATGACAAAAACTGACACGTGGGGAGAAGGGGCATTTGACACGTGAATTCGAATGGACCCTCATTTCAGGGTCCTTGTAATAAAACCTTGTAATAAATTTAAAAAACTTAAAAAATGGACCTTGTAATAAAAACCTGGTCAACTGTTAGCTTTATCTTCCATTCCTGAAAGTTTACTCTGTTGACTTCTTTTTTTTTCTCTCTCTGTTGACTTCTTATTTTTGTGTTATTTGTATAATCTGGGTGAGCTTTGCGAACAATGGGGAACTTTATTACTTATGGCTCATGGAACCCAAGAGCAGGGACGTGGTGGGCCTCAAAGAAGCTGGCAACTGGAAAGACTTCAGACTTGCTCTACTGTTTTCACCTTTGCCTTCTCTGCGCATCTGTTTCATTCTACTTTCCGGGACTCTTTTAAAATCTTCTTTAAAATCTGCAGATGGGATTTTTCTACTTACCCATCTGCATGATGGAATATTGAGACTTTAGAGCTCCTGAGTTTTAAAGGTTACAGCTTTAGCTAAAGACAGACCCACTGCCTCTGAATTCAAATTTCAAATTCTTGGGAAAGAGAAGCTGATGGGCCCAGTGTGGTCAACTTCCATTCCTGGTCTAACTGACTGTGGGCAGAATGGAAGGGTAAGGTGGTTAAGATATGACTGCAGAGAACCTTCCCTGTGGGCAGAGTCAGTTCTGGGAGAAGATGGCATGGGCAGAAACCCAAGTAGGTTTTTATTATCCAGACGATAATTAAA
Source organism: Canis lupus baileyi (assembly GCF_048164855.1). Taxonomy (NCBI): domain Eukaryota; kingdom Metazoa; phylum Chordata; class Mammalia; order Carnivora; family Canidae; genus Canis; species Canis lupus. Next base: position 15,608,252 of record NC_132848.1, read on the forward strand.
AAAAAAAATCATTGTGGGGGCACCTGGGTGGCTTAGTGGTTGAGCATCTGCCTTTGGCTCAGGCCGTGATTCTGGGGTCCTGGGATCAAGTCCCACATCAGGGTCTTTGCATGGAGCCTGCTTCTCCCTCTGCCTGTGTCTCTGCTTCTCTCATGAATAAATAAATAAAATATTAAGAAATATACCATTGTGCCTAATGGAGCTTGTCCTTGTCCTTAGATCCTATCAGGCTTGGGGTGAGACTTTACCCTCTAGGTCTCATTTTTATGACCCCATTTTTGGATGTGCCGATGTCACATCAGCTGTCCCAGTTTTTGGAGACGATGAAGTGAGCTTATGCTAGTGGCAAACACCACCACTGGCCAGTCCATTCTCTCCCTCTCTACTCATTTTTGTATTTGGTACCATCTAACCTGCAGGCTGAAAAGACCCGTAGGAAGGCTCTTAGAGTGAGGAACAGAGAGGAGAGACCAGGGAAACAGAGGAGGACCATCAAGAAAAATAGGAGAATCAAAAATGTGTGATCCTAGAAGCCAAAGGAGAAGAGCTTTAAGGGTTAAGGAGCTATGGACTCCAAAGAACTGAGCCCTCAGACCCTACAGCTGTGAATGGAGCACCCGGGTACTAGATATAAACATGACCCGTTGAGTTCCATGCATATGGACTATATGTTCCCATTCAGATTCCTGCCTTATTCTAGGAGTGGTATTTTCCTTTCTTTGGAAAATGAGGTTGATTTTTCTGTGGTGTATACATGCAAGGGAATATCATTCAGCGTTGAAAAAGAAGGAAGTCCTGCCAAATGCAACAACAAGGATGAACCTATGAAATATTACGTTAAGTCAAATAAGCCAACCACAGAAGGACACCTTCTGTATGGTTCCACTTATAGGAAGTATCTGAAAGAGTCACACATACAGAAGCAGAGAGTAGACCGCTGGTTTCCAGGTTTGGGAAGGAGGGAGGAATAGGGAATTGGCCAATGGCTAGAAGGTTTGGGTTTGCAAGATAAGTAAGTTTTAATGATCTACTGTGTAACCTTGCGCCTATACTTACCAATAGCGTGTTAGGTACTTGAAAGTTTCGGTGAGAGCGTAGATCTTATGTTAAGTGTTCTTACCCAGCGCCCAAACCAAAACCAAAACCAAAATAAAGCCAAAGGGGCACAAGGTGATGGATATGCGTACTACCTTGACTGCAGCGATGGTTTCACAGTATGTCGAAACTCATCAAATTACACACGCTAAATACGTGCAGTTTTTTGGTACACCAATTATACCTCAATCAAGCTGTGAAAGTATCCACAAATCAATAAATTGGAAAAAGAGGGTTGGATTATGTAACTTCTTAGACTACTTCCATTTTCAAAATTCATTTAACACATCTACAACCATATCTATAGGCCAGATTGTCCCCAGACTCCACAAAACATGTCTATTCCTCTGTCATATGGTCGCTCAAGGTTTTCAGAACTGATTAATCTGCCAGAAAATGTGTTAACATTCTCAAATATTTCTCAGGGCCCACCCACCATAAAACACCAGTGCTTTCGCTGCTATACCTCAATCACTAATTGCAACTCCCTCTAACCACTTTTAGAAAACCTCAGAGACCAGTTTGAGCTACACGGGCAGATAAATTTTTCTTTAATCTCAGATGCTTTAATTTTTGTTTTCTTTTCTGTCTTCATCCACAAGCAGCTCTCTCACATTGATAGTGTGTTATTTTTCTATTACTGCTGTAACACCATCGCAACCCTAGCTGCTAGAACAACACAGTTTTCTAGGTTGGAAGTCTGGCATGGGTCTCACTGGGCTAAAATCAAGGTGCTGATAGGGCTGCCTTCCTTTCTGAGGCTGTATTGGGGAATCTGTGTTTTTTTTTTTTTTTTTTTCTTTTCTAGCTTCTAGATTTTTTAATGCATTTTTAGTTCATGACCGCTTCTATCCTCAAAGCTAGCAGTGGTGGGTAGAGTCCTTGCATTGTATCATTCTGACCTGGCTTCTCTGATCCCATCTGTTTCTTTGACCCTTCTGCTTTCCTTCCTCACTTTTCAGGACTCTTGTGAATACACGGAGTCTACCTGGCTAATCTAGGATAATCTCCCTACTTTGAGGCCAGTCGATTAACAATTTTAATTTCATCTGCAACCTTAGTTCTTTCTTGCTATGTCACTTAAAATAGTCACAGATTCCAAAGATTAGGAATATGGACATTTTTGGAGGGGAGCATAATTCTGCTTACCTTGGGAAAGTTATTTAATCACTTGAAGTGGGGATATTATTTTTTTTTCATACACTTGGTGCAAAGATTAAATGAAATTACATATTAAAAATTCATGGTACTAGTGTCTCACCTATGATAGATATATGGTGAAGAGCATCATTATTATGAATGTGTTATTTGGCACACCCAGACAAGAAGTATGGCTAAGAGAGATTTTGGTTAGAAGGATTATTTTTCCTATTTAACCCCTCCTATAGTAGAAAACATTTTCAATATAACCTTTCTCCTATAAAAAATAGTAGTAATGTCTTTTTGTTATAGGATGTTTCAGAGATTAAAGAAAAATTAAATATATGCTATGTACACTAGGGTGCCTGGGTGGCTCAGGTCTCTCAATCTTAATCTCAGTTTAGGTCTTGATCTCAAGGTCATGAGTTCAAGCCCCGTGTTGGGGTCCACGCTGGATGTGGAGCCTACTTAAAAAGAAATGACATGTATACCTACCTCACAGACAGCTTCTGTGGAAACTCTATCTCGCTTACATTCTTAGAGGTTTTATACTATGAGCAGCAGAAGCTCAAATTAGCTCAAGCAAAAATGGACATTTATTGAAAGGACATCCATGAAATTCAAGAACATCAAGAAAGAAGGGGTCTGGTTATTGAAAATAAGCAATAATATTTACTCTTTTCATTTCTCTAAGAGAGAATGTTTTCTTATCTTTGCTTCCTTTTGGTGTTTTTCTGCTCTTGGACACTGATATTTTTTCAGTTTTGGCCATGCATGTGGCTACTCTAGTTCATGGCCTTTGTATTAGTTTCAGTAAAGGCTGAGCTGCTGCATCAAAGAGCCTCCAAAATACAGTGGCTTAAAAGAAGTTTATTTTTGTCTCTCTCCAGGGTGATGGGGCAGGTCTGCTCCATGCAGTTATTCTGGATTCTAGATTTTTCCCCATCTTTTTGCTCTGCCACTCCCTAGCATATTGACAGTCTGCCTGGTGGGAATTGGTTCATGGGTATATCCGAGTTTCTAATTCGTGGGAGGGAGTCCAGGAGCACTAGTTCAGGAGAAAGGGCTTCTATTTCATGTAGGAGATAATCTAGAAGTTGCATACCTAACTTCCACTCTCAGTCCTTTGATTTGAAATAAACCGCTTACCCACCATTTGCCACTAGAGGCTGGGAAATGTCAAATCCTGCTACAACCCGATTGCTGTGGATAGCTGGCAGGCTTTGCTACGATTTCCTAATTCAAGAACTCAAACTGCAGCTCCTCTTATTTAATTCCAAACTCTCTTTAGTGGGGCTCTGACTGGTCTAGGATGGGTAAGGTGTCTACCCTATGTAGTCAATCCTTGTCCGGGGAGGCAAATTCATGTGAACCTCGGCAACAGCGTAGAGGTTGTGGGAGGAGACTAAGAAGGGGCAAAGAACACAAACTGCCCATTTTTGTATGAATATATATATATTCCCCCCAAATGTGGACATATAAATATGTACACAAATATTTGGGGATATCTCCTCCAAATCCATGTATCCTTATCTCCATTTATCCATCCATCCATCCATCCATCATCCATCCATCCATCTTTCCATCCATCCATCCATCCATCCATCCATCCATCTTTCCATCTTTCCATCCATCCATCCAGCCATTCATCTTTCCGTCCATCATCCATCCATCCATCTTTCCATCCATCATCCATCCATCATCCATCTTTCCATCCATCCATCCATTTACATGTTACCCAGTTTTTAAGATTTATTTATTTATTTTTTATTTTATTTTTTTAGTTTTTAAGATTTAAACAAACTTGGCTTGAAATAACTGGGTCAGAGAACACTGTTTTTCTTTCCTCCTGGGCCTATATATAGGCCATACTTTTAGCCTTCTTTACAGTTAGGTATGGCTGTGTGATTGAATTATGGATAGTAGAATGTGGATCATAGAAGCAATTTGCATAATTCTCTATCCTCTCTGTCTCCTACCAAGAACTAGCTGAATGCCCGGGGTGACCTTGGAATCCATGTGTTGCATTATAAGCCTGAGAATTTGAATAACTGTGGAGGGCAGTCTGGGTGGCTCAGCGGTTTAGCACCGCCTTCAGCCCAGGGCGTGATCCTGGAGACCCGGGATTCAGTCCCACGTCGGGCTCCCTGCATGGAGACTGCTGCTCCCTCTGCCTGTGTCTCTGCCTCTCCCTTTCTCTCTCTCTCTCTCTCTCTCTCTCTGTCTCTCAGGAATAAAGAAATTAAATCTTTGAATAACTGTGGAGAGCAGAGCAAGTACTCCCTTATCCACCTCCAAATAAAATGTGTAGTAGAAATAAATTTCTATTGTTTTAAACCGCTGAGATCTTGGAATAGCAGATGCAGTTACCTTAATACACTCACTAATTTCTGTCTCATGGGATGTCCACTGCCCTACCTATGATCTCTGGCTCTTCCTGGAGGATTATATTTTTATGATACCTCTCTCTCTGATCTCCTGTTTTATTAAAGCCTTGAAACTCACTTACCTTTCAACTTGTAAAGTAGTTTTCTTCTTCCTTGACTGCATTAATCCAGGTGGAAGAACAAAGAATTTCTGTCCTGTTCTCTCCCCTTTATACTATTATCCAGGCTATGTGTACACATGGCATACTTTGTGCAACCTCAAAAAATTGGATATTTAAAAAAGGTCCTTGTTCTTGTAAGTCCTTACACCATCTACTCCTATGTTAGTTGATTTCTTATTTCCTCTGCTTTCTCCCTTTTGTTCTTCTTTCCCTAAACTCCCAAATCAAGTTTTTTTTTTTTTTTCTGCAGGGCAATGCAGTTACCTACTCTTTGACTAGTCCCAGCCTACCCAGGCTATCCTCAGATATATCCTCTCTCTATTTTTTTAAAGATTTTATTTATTTATTCATGAGACACACACACACACACACACACACACACACACACACACACACAGGCAGAGGGAGAAGCAGGCTCCACGCAGGGAGCCCAACATAGGACTCCATCCCGGGACTCCGGGATCATGCCCTGGGCTGAAGGCAGGCACCAAACCACTGAGCCACCCAGGGATCCCCATCTCTCACTCACTCTCTAATTCTTTCTCTCACACACATCCACATGCACACATACATCCACTAAGGCACACTGGCAGCCCTTGAGCTCCAAGTGGTGCTTTACAATATTGGCTATTACACAAAAAGCATAAAAAACCCAGGTGGTCAGCTCCTTTAGAAAAAAAAAATCAGAAGAGATGGCAACATTTCCAGACACACATGTGCACACTCCCGGATGCAATTAGATGGAGCTGTGCACTGGTTATCTTTATAGCGAGCTGATTGCTCTCCAGGGAGCCACACCCCTATGGCCTCTGTTCCACGTCGCCTCTCAGACATGGGCCATTTCACACACTTCCATCCCTCGCCTTCCTTCTCTTAGGCATAGGAGCTTCCTCCTTCTTTCCCATGACGAAATAGTTCCTGTGTTAATAAGAACTCAGGATCTGACTCTCAGAACGACACATATTCTCCCCTATGTACACACACCTTGCCCATTTTGCTATTTTTCTGGTCCCGTTGAAGACCCAATGACATATCCATGTGCCACCAAATGATTTGACCGTTTCTCTTAAGTTGTTAATTTGAATTGTTCCTGAGACTTGGTGTCTAAACGCCTGTTCACTCTCCATTTCTGTAGACTAAATTCCTGGGTGTAGCATCAGTTGGTGGATAGGCCTGAAGAATTTACAGCACCTGATACATATCACTAAATTGTGCTGAAGGAGATGATATCAGCAGCGGGTACCAGAGTTCTGCTTGCGGTAGTTAATAGGGCTATAACTCAGTCTTGAATCACAGCTCCTACGATACCTGGAAGGGCTCTTTCGCTTTGAAATTTCATTTTGACTGAATTCATGCTCTGAGATGAAAACTAAATAGAGGGCTGTATTTGGTCAACCTAAGTCTATGCATATATGGCTAGTTTCCATGATGATAATGAGACAAGAATGTCAAACAGCCTCATCAGAGAACGTAAGATCTTGGTTACATGTGGCTGAGCATAGAGTTTTGGTTCCGGTTTTCTTTTTTGTATCACACAAGCTTTTCTTTTCTTTTTTTTAAATCCTTTTCTGTGCATCTCATGGTGTTCTTGTTCTACTTAGAAGGCTACTTCCTTTGAACAGGACATTTCTTACCATTTGCAGCAAATTTTTAGTTTCCTTCTGTTTCCTAAAATATAGAGTCCATCACAGTGTTCAAAAGAGATGGCTCTCCTCCTTTCCTGTGCTGAGCACTTCTGTTCCTTACCACGCTGGCAAGGTTTGCCCTGCTTTTAGGGTCCTCTGCAGAGCCTCTCTCTGTTCTGGGGACAGCCTGGTTCAGCTAACATTCTGGATTTGGGTGGAAATACTGGGTCAAGTGGTGTGCTAGCAAACCACGGTTCTATTTCCTATGTTACATGGTCATATATATCCTCCTGGACAAGAGCAGGTCCGTTTACTTATTTGCCTCCTTCGTAACCACGTCCATGCTGCCCACACTGGTGAACGATGAATGTGAAGTCCCAACATAATTCACGGCACCAGAACTCTTGTTCTGATATGAGAGGAATCCCAGGGAAACTTCAATGCAGAGACTCTCATTTGTTTAAGGAGTTTGGGAGCAGCCCACCTTAAAGGCCGGTGTGTGGCCCTGATGCTCGGGGCGCGTCGCCCCCACCCCCGTAATGGTTAGACTTTACATGTGTAACAGGGTGACTTTACACCCAGTTCAACCAGGTAATGCTCTTTGGGCGTTTGGAATGGACTGACTTTTGGAAAGAATCGTTTCATCCATGTGGTTTGCTTGTCTAGAGCTCGTCTAAATTCAGGTCGGGTCTAAAGTAACATCAGAGGCCCCTTTAATGTCATCAGGGCAGTAGTTAAATTGGTTGGTTGAAGAAGTTGTTTAAAGCAGGAAATTATTTAAAAAAGACACCATAAAGACTGCACGTCCCTTAAGAATGGATACATTCATAGTCCCCCACTGGCACTCTCCCAGGACCCTCTGTCTTCATTGCAAGCATGTGTCCCGACTAAGCGCCCCCTCGTCTTGCTCACATCAACCACACCCGTCACTTACCTGCCGTGAGTTGTGCTTCGGCTTCCCCAGGTAGGACACGAGCCAAAGACACGGGCGCAGCAATCTGGGTGCCGACACCTTCATTTCTATGACGCTTTAAACCTACTCTACGATGGTCTCACTCACATCTAATCTGACAGCGTACTTTTTTTTTAGTGACTCGCTTCTATAAAATCTTTCCGAAGCATTCTGACATGGTATTCAAAGAAGCCGTGACACTCCTCCCACTCAGCCGTCGTGGACTCTCATGGTATCCCATTAAATTATGCAATTGTGCAATTACAGAGACACGTTTAAGCGGCACAAACAGGACTGGGAGCAAGCACGGCCACCTCTGGGGGGCATCCAGCTCCCCAATGGGGTGGCCCTGGGTTTGCTGGCTGGGGAGGTGCCCCAGTGGCTTCCTGCTGCTCAGGGCACCCCCCTACCCCCAACAAGGAGGGAGGGCAGTTAGCAGAGTCCTGCTCACTGCTAGGATCTCTGTTGAATGTTTTTATTTATTTATTTATTTATTTATTTATTTATTTATTTATTTATTTATTTATTTTTTTGTTGAATGTTTTATAGTTGGAAATTTGAATGCCACTTACTATGAACTCAGTTAGGGTATGAAATAAATATTTTGCAGAAACCCCAAATCTTGTTAATTTGAGTTTCTGGAAGATTTTATCTTTTATCCCCCTGGCTCTCTCTCTAACATGCCTCTTGATGGAATTCTTGGCCCTGTAATCTCAGAGCCCAGATGACTCTTTCAATACACTGGCTTCGTGTTTCCTTGTCTGCCTCTGCCCCATGCACCTGCCCCATGCACCTGCCCTCCAGCCTCCCACAGCTCTCCATGCTTGGGTGCATCCCAACCTTGTAGTTGCCAATGACGGCAACCTCTCCGTAGGTTCCGTTTCAAACAACTGCTTCCTGCCAGCGCCACCCCGACTTTGCAGCTGCCTTCGGTAACCTCGACCCTGGAAGTCCTGGTGCCCACCCACCTTTTGTTCACATTTCCCCTCTTCTCCAGCTTGCGTTCCAGGGTCTCTCGTTACAGGGATAGGGCGCACGCCCTCGGCTGCCCTGACTGAGGCACACTCCTGCTTTCTGAGTTTTGTTGGGGGAACATCCCAAGCTGGGTAAACCATGCTATCTTCCTACCCTATGCCTCTAACCATGCAGCAGAATGTGATTGTAGACAAACATACAGCTGTGGTTGGTCTCACTTTTCTAATCTTTAAAAAATATTTTATTTATTTATTTGAGAGAGAGAGAGCGAGAGAGCGTGCATGAGACAGCGGAGGGACAGAGGGAGAGGGACAAGCAGATTCCTCCCTGAGCAGGGAGCCTGACTCAGGGCTCCATCCCTGGACCTCGGGATCATGACCTGAGCAGAACCACTCAGGCACCCCTGGTTGGTCTCACTTTAAATTTGTGATCACTCTCCCCAAGTGGGGCCCATGATGCCCACTCTCTTAGATTATGTCATACTTCCCCCTCTTCTTTAAACGCCCGTGTTACCTGCCCCATTCCCTCTCTTAGCTGACCTTGCTTGCTATTCCATCGAGAAGATCCAAGCAATCAAGAGGCTGACCATAAGTCCCCATCTCAAACCACACGCCTTCTAGCCCTAGTTCCATGTATGCAGCCTTCTCTACTGTTTATCAGTTGTCCAGCTCTCTCCTTCATTAAGTTCTCATCTTTTGGATCATTCTCATCAGTGTATGAAAAAATGATACCATCCTCTACCATTAAACAACAACAACAACCCAATGTATTCTTCTAAAAAATCTCATTTCTCCCTCTTGCTATTGCCCCACTTCTTGGTTCCCCTATGTAGCAAAACTTGTTAAAGAGCAATCCATGCATACAGACCCTTTCCCTCTTCTCCCACTCTTTAGACCTCAGGCCAACCAAGCTTCGGCCCCCACTGTTCTACTGAAACTTGGTCATCAGGCCTTCACGTTGCAGGATCCTAAAGGTAATGCTTCGGTCTTCATCTCACATCACCTGTCAGTACAATTGGCCCAATGGCTCTCTTACTCTGTACACGATTTTATTCCAGGCTTCCAGGCATTGTCCTCTTTTGGGGCCTCCTCCCACCCCGCTGGCTGCTCCTACTCAGGCTCCTCTGCTTATTCTTCCTCATTTCCTCAGCTTCTTTACATTGAACTATTCCAAGGCTTGGATTTCACCTGTTCCTTAGCCATACTCACTTCTTTGGAGATTTTAAAATATTATGGCTTTAAATAACATCTAAGTGACTATGATTCTTAAATTTATATTTCAGCATAGATGTCTTCCCTGACATGTGCAATTTCTACACAATCCCCACGTTAAAGCCTAATGGGAAACTCAAACTTAGAATGTCCAAGACTAGGATTTTTGATTTTCTTCCCCAAACTTACTTCTCTTGTAGGCTTCCTTGTGTTAGAAAACACAACTCTATTAAATTGTTCAAGTGTATCAGTTAGCTATTGCTTCATAACAAACTGTCCTACTCTCAAAGGCTTAAAACAGCCATAACTTATTATTCCTGCTGTTTCTAAAGGCTGATTTGGAGTCGGCGAATCTAGATTGGCCTTGCCCAGGCACCTTGACTTCCAGCTTCAGAGACTAAGGTGCTCTGTTCCTACTGCAGTTCCGGAGGTCACTTGAGCAGTTCTACTCTACTTGTCTCTTATTTTTCTGGAAGAAATAGGCAGGGCAGGGCATATTCTTTCATGCTGATAGCGGAGGTATAAGAGGGCAGGAAACAATGTGTAAGGCTTCCTGAGGCCTAGGCAGGCAGTCACTTCTACATGCATGTCATTGGCCATGGCAAAGTTTGTGGTTGTGCCCATGATCCAGGGGTGGGAAAACAGTACTTCTCATTAAGGTAATGGGAAGGACTCTGATGCTGGGAGACATGAGGAATTAGAGTCAATGATTTAGTTGACAACACTCAACCAAAATCCTCAGCGTCACACCTGATTCTTTTCTCATACTAGCTCCCAACATTTAATCAGTAAACCTCGTTGACTTTACTTTCAAAATACATCCCAAATCTGGTCACTTCCCACCACCTTCACTGCCACCACTCAAGTCCCAGCCACCGTCATGTCTTAGTCGGATAACTATAATAACCTTCCATCTGGTTTCCATGCTACTGTCCCTTTCTCGTGATGGTCTTCCTTAGAATTGCAACCAGGGGCATCCTGTTGAAATGGAACCCAGATCATGTCATTCCTTTCAAATCCCTCCCAAAGCTCCTCAACTTAGAGAAAAAGCCAACATTCTTACAGTGGTTTAAAAGAATGTACACAATTTTAATGTCATTCCTTTACCTCTGTGAGATCATCTTTTTTCTTGCCCCACATTGCTTCAAAACTAACACACTCCTTGACGTTCCTTGAAAATGACAACCGTACCACTGCCTCAGGGCTTTTGCACTTGCTATTTCTTCTGCCTGAAATGCTTTGGCTCTGGATATCCTACTGTCCTATTCTCTTATTTCCTTCAGCTATTTGCACAGAAGCTATGTCCTCACTGAAGCGTTATTGTTCAATTCTTCCTCCCCCCCACCCCAAATCCCACCACCTGCACCACTTCCCATCATCCCTGCCTGGATTGTTTCTCTATAGTACTTATCCCCATCAAACATACATATATTTTATTTGTATTTTGTCTTCCTTTGCTGGAATAAAAGCTCTATTTTTACATCTCTCTAGCTATTTTCCCTTCTTGGTCACTGCAGTGTCCAGGAGAATGTTTGATACATAGTAGAAGTAGACCTTCAATAAATATTTTTTTATGAAAATAATAATTGAACAAATTTTACTGATTCATCGGTGTTTCATTCATAATGAGCAGAAAGAGCATTCCTTTGCTTAATTGTGAATAATTACCAGTACATATCTTACGGATGCTTAACTTTCAAAATATTGTTGATCAGCTATAATCTCCTCAAGTCAGTTATGGATTCAGGAATTATTTTGTCAGAAAAATTTTATAATTTGGATGTTGACTAATCAATTGTTGTTAAAGTACATAGTAGAGAATATATTTATTGAGATCACTTCTTTTCAACTGAGCTTTATTTTCATCTTTCCTTCTTTAATCTATAGTATTTCCTCTGGACAGCACAAAATATTATTTGTTCCTTTTCCTTTGCAAAATGACTGGTCGTGCAATTTCAGCCAAAATGGCCTCAGTTGGGGAAATAAATAAGTTTAATTCTCCTTTAGGTTTTGAGATGATTAAAATGGAGAACAGGTGGGATGTTGCTTTCATATGTTATTTCTTCAGCTTTATAATTTTATGTTCAAGCTAGTTTATTTTTCTAAGCCCTCCCTTTTTTCCCCTCCTCTGAGGGCAAAGTAAATCGCTTTACCTTGCAGAAAAGTGCCAGCAGCATCCTGCAAAATCTTTGAGGAAGTTTACCCATTGCCATTAATTTTGGAAGATTCATGGTTCCCTGTAAAAGATATAAAAAGTCAGTGCTTGGAAGCACTGATGACTATTATTTTTTACTTTTCTTCCCTTTCATATGCAAGGGGTGGGTGGGCATATTTCCTTAGTTTTAATGATAGTGATACATGATCAGAGATAGTCATTCTTCCCAGGCTCTAATGGGAGGGAGTGACTGCTCAGCCAAAAAATAGAGCCTGGTCTGCAGTAAGAATTATGTGTGTTTGGGTGAAAGGAATTGGTTTGGGTCTCCTAGCATATATCAATAAGTTTAGTTTCCTTTGTATATCTTACAAAGTTCCTTTCATTTCTTTTACTCTATGAAAGGTGATTGAAGTAGAGGTTTAAAGGGACTAAATATATTGCTGCAATTTCCTGCAACTATTATGTTTCCCTCCGTATGTCAGGTTGAAGACAATTATCAATAAAATGTATAGAATTATTATTTGGCACTGACACTCACCACTTATCACACACACTTATAAAGGCACAGGGAGTATGTTGCATTAGGTTTCCCGAGTCTTTGCAAATAACTCTTTTGATCTTTGATTGTTTTAATTCATATGTAAATGTTTTTAATTTATATTTTTTAACCTTCAATTTTGTATAAGAAAAAAAACCCCTCAGGATCCTGCTTCTTCAGGTTGGCATTCCAGAGGAGGGTTTTGTTTTTGCTTTCCTGGTAGAAATGCCAAGTTTATGTTTTTTCCCCTAGAAATGATCAAATGATAGTTTTCTTCACGCGAAGAATTTGAACTTAAATGGTACATTTTTAATGGCTGGCACCTATTAAGAAAAATACTTTACATTCATTATTTGATCTCTTTCCTAAAACCAAAAGTCATAGATCAGTGGGTATGAAGGGAGGGTAGTCACTTTAGCATTCTCCTGTGAAAATGCTATTTCTACTTGTCACTAGTGTCTTGTGATTTTTCTTTGGGGCCCAGGGACCTTTTGCCCCCACGCCTCTTCCAGAATGAAAACAGGAGACTCTACCGTAAAGAACCAAATCGGGGGGAAAAAATAGAATGGACATATTGCCCTGGACGTACTCTGCAGACATTTCCAAAGTTAATTTCTCCCAGAGGAAGGGCAGTAAACAGGCTTTCACTTTGGAAGGTCAAAGTCTTATTTTTAGCCGTTTAAAATGGGAATGTTAATAAGAACACAATTAGAGTAAACAGTCTACAGCCCATGTGAGAATCATCAAAGTTACGAACAAGAGGAGGCATTTAAGGGATAAACGTAGTTGCTGAAATGGTGTTGAAATGAAGAAAAGAGGTCAGACTGAGACTATGCTGAAGATTTTAATCAGATTTTTGCTCCTTTTGTATTACGGGACCCCCACACCACCTTCTCCAGAGTCAGGTCAGCTGTGGTCTTCCTCTTGGGTCTAGAGGGGAGGGAGCGGGCACTTCAGAGTGCAGGTGCACCTCCCCTTCCCGTTTTCCACCTTGAGACGGTCACCTGCCCAGCCACAAGGTGGCTTGCTGGAGCCACGCCCCCACAGGAAGCCACACCCCCGATGGGGTCACGCCTCCACTGGAGCCACACCCCACGCGGGAACCACGCCCCCGCAGAAAGCCACGCCCCCTCTGGAGCCACGCCCCATTGGAGACACACCCGCGGGGACCACGCCCCTGCTGGAGCCACGCCCCCACCGGAGCCACACCCCTGCGGGAACCACGCCCCCGCGGTAGCCACGCCTCCATTGGAGACACACCCGCGGGACACGCCTCTGCTGGAGCCACGCCCCTGCTGGAGCCACGCACCGCAGGAAGCCACGCCCTCGATGGGGCTACGCCTCCACTGAAGCCACACCCCATGAGGAAGCCACGCCCTGGCTGGAGCCACGCCCCTGCGGGAACCACGCCCTCTGCCGGAGCCACGCCCACAAGCCAGGGGAGGAGGGGCGGGGCCGGGCGGGGGCGTTTCCTTTGTGCGAAGGCACCTGCCCTTTAAAGAGACAGGTGCTGATACAGCTTTCTCTATTTTGGTGGAAAACTAAAATAAAAAGCGACCGGCTGGCCCTCAGGGCACTATTTTTAAAACTTAAAATCACGAGCATAAGCACTGTGGTACACAAAGATGTTGAGTGTCTGGTGGTGGAGATTGTCCAGGGAAACGTCTTGGTTTCATCCACAGCTATTCGCTGAGGCTCCTTTTGCTTCCCTGTTGGGGTTCACGTGTGCGGCCCTGTGGCTGCAGCAGGACACGGGGGAGGGGGGGTGGGAGGGGGGCCGGGGGCGGGGTCCCGCAGGCCAGGCCGGGGCTCCTGACCCGGGGCAGCGCTGCAGCAGCCGTGCCAGAGGCCAGGCCTGCAGGCCAAGGCCTGGGGTGCGGCCCGGGCCCTGCTCCCCTGGCTCGCGGCTGCGGTCTTACCGAGGCTCTGGGCCTCAGTTTCCTCGCATGTCGGCATGTCCGGGGGCGGCAAGGATCGCATCTCCCCGACAGGGAGGCGGCAGGTGCTGGGAAGCGTCTGACATGGTGTAGCTCAGGAGCTGGGGGTGGGGGTGCTGAGAACAGGCTTGACTCTACTCTGCAGCTGGGGGTGGGGGGGCTGAGAACAGGCTTGACTCTCCTCTGCAGCTGGGGGTGGGGGGGCTGAGAACAGGCCTGACTCTCCTCTGCAGCTGGGGGTGGGGGGGCTGAGAACAGGCCTGACTCTCCTCTGCAGCTGGGGGTGGGGGGGCTGAGAACAGGCTTGACTCTCCTCTGCAGCTGGGGGTGGGGGGGCTGAGAACAGGCCTGACTCTCCTCTGCAGCTGGGGGTGGGGGGGCTGAGAACAGGCTTGACTCTCCTCTGCAGCTGGGGGTGGGGGGGCTGAGAACAGGCCTGACTCTCCTCTGCAGCTGGGAGGTAGGGAGGCTGAGAACAGGCCTGACTCTATTCTGCAGGCGGGGGGCGGGGGGAGCGGTGGTCCTGGTGCTGGTGCTGAGAACAGGCCAGAGACTCTACTCTGCAGGCGGGGGTAGGGGTGCTGAGAATAGGCCAGAGACTCTACTCTGCAGGCGGGGGTAGGGGTGCTGAGAACAGGCCTGACTCTACTCTGCAGCTGGGGGGTAGGGAGGCTGAGAACAGGCCTGACTCTACTCTGCAGGTGATGGGACATGTGCCTGGACTCCACGAGATTAGAGCGGCTCCTGACAAAGTGGGGCAGCGGCAGGGGGTCTCCTTCTGCCCTAACACGGAGGTGGGAGAAATATCGTTTACCCCCTGAATCAAATATCAGAAAGGGAGAAAGAACATAAAGACTCCTAACTCTGGGAAACAAACTAGGGGTGGTGGAAGGGGAGGAGGGCGGGGGGTGGCGGTGAATGGGTGATGGGCACTGAGGTGGGCACTTGACGGGATGAGCACTGGGTATTATTCTGTATGTTGGCAAATTGAACACCAATAAAAAATAAATTTGTTATTAAAAAAAAAATCCCATCTGATCCAAGCCTTCATCTCGCTGTGGGGGCTGAGCTTCGCCCTTGGCAGGTTTTGGAGTTTTCTCTGCTGCCAAATTGGACAAAGGTGCAGGTGAGGATGGGGTGGGCAGGGGTGATTCCTATGGTGGGAATATTTGGGGGTGAGTCTCCTATCTCTGGTTCATACGGATCTCTGCCCCAGTTCACATCTGTCTTGGATGGGGACAGGTTCTGCTGCCCCCCACCCCCCGCCTTTGTTTTGTTTTGTTTGAGCTATATTGAATTATGATTAAAATTATAAATAAAATCGTATATATTTAAAGGGTATGACCTGATGATCTGATGCATGCATACATTGCGAAGTTTACCAAAACCAAGTAAATAAACGCATCCACAACCACACAGCATTACTTTTTTTTTTTTTTTTTTGTTTGGTGTTGAGAAACCTTAAGATCTAATCTCTTAGCAAATTGCAAGTGTACAATACAGTGTTGGTGATGTTGGTGACTAGTCACCATGCCGTACACTAGAGCTCATTCATCTTATGACTGAAAGTCTGTACCCTTTGGCCAATATCTTTTCGTTTCCCCCATGCCAACCCCCCAGCAATTGCCTTTTTTTTTTTTTTTTTTTAAGAGTCCACAAAAGAGACTCCCACAGTTTCTGTCTTTCTGGGTCTGCTGCTTGGGCTGCAAGTTGGAGCCTGGGCCTTGCTGAGGCTGGGTGCCTCCACACCTGCTGGCTCTCCCAGCACACACCAGACAGTTCTCTCAGCATACTTGCCGTCTTCTCTCTTTGTGGGACATCCTTGTCTAACCCACCGATCTCAATTCCCCTCCTCATCTTGGGAGTTCTCCCTCCAAGCTTTCACCTTATTTCTTTCTTTTCTTCCCCTATTCGCCTAGCAGAACTCCCTTAATGAGTTTAGGCTTTTAGGGGGGAAAAATCCAGAAAGATGCATGATCTTTGGGCAACTTTTGCTTGGACCTTGGAACATAAACTCCCTGCAGAAGAAAACATAAGGACTCAGTGGCCATCTTGGAACAGGGAGGGAAAATTATAGGAAAAAGGAAACACATATTAATCTTGCATTTTTGGCTTCAACATAGGTTTCAGAGCGTGGAACGTGGGAGCTCGTTTTCTCCAGAGTCACTCATGTATTCCTTTCCAATTTGCAAGGGCCTCTTCCCTGACACTCATCGAAATCACCAAGTCATGTTAAGTGGCAGTCAGGGCCACTGTTTAGTGATTTCTGACCTACATTATGGCCCATGAGTTTTCTTTCATGGGCAAATGCAGTGTGATCCTTCCCTCAATGGCGATCTGAGTGGTGGAAATCCCAACACGGATCTGAGGGACCCAAGTACACCAAGTGTTAGATTTGGTCTGAATTTTGAAATAGAGAAATAGTGGGACATCTACTTCTCTTGAGGCCACCTGCCTCCTGAGTTAGTTCCTTGCTTATCAAAACCTGCCACCTACCAGTCTGGAGTGGCTGCCCTCGGTCTCTGCTTTTCCCTGCCCTCCGTGTGGGGCCAGTTTGCAAACTAACACATACAACCGAAATAAGCAATGACCTTCCCTTCTATAAAATATTATGCACTTGATTTTAAAAAATACCATGAACTAGACTTGGATCATCTATGACCCTGGAATATTTACGTGACCTTGAAGGAAACCTTGGTAACCCACCACCGTTCCACAGTGTATAGATGGTCTCTTCCTCATCTCTCTTTGCCCCCACCTCCATCCCCATTCTCTTCCTTCTTTCCGTCTTCCTATCTCTCCATTTTCTGTCCCTTTCCTCTGTATTTCCCCTGTTTTCTATTCCAGGATAATTGTTACTCAGCCCCACTGGGCTCTTTGGTCCCAAAGAGACTTAATTTCTGGTGCGAAGGTGTTTTCTTTCCTTTAATCTGAAGGCCTAATTTATTTTCTCATTAAGAGAATATCACATATGTCTAATATGATGTCCATTTGTTATTCTTTTTTTTTTCCATCCCAGGTATCTACAGTAACTCAAGGAAACAACATAATCTCAGTAGATATCATTCCTGGAGTTCTTATCAGAGAAAATGAGATCACTGTTGTCTATAACCAAGTATTTAGGTTGTTAAGCTGATACTCCCTTGGATCTTTTTAAGACCAAGCAGTAGTATTGAAGTCAGGGCTTTAATCGCAAAAAAGTCCAAAGACTTTTGTTTCCATTAGGAAGCCACACACACAAAGTGTTTTTTCCATTCCCGCAGCAGCAGTGAGTAAATACATATATCCGTAAAGATCAGAGTCTGGAATCCAAAGAGTAAAGTCTTCCAAATAATTCAACTCAATTCAATAAGCCATAAAGATGATAAAAATAGTTCCTATCCTCTAGAACAAGATTCAGCAAATTACAGCCCATGGACCAAATATGGCTGACTGCCTGTAAATAAAATTTTATTGGGCCACAGCCGTGCTCATTTGTTTCCCTGTTGATGCCGCTGCTTTTGTGCTACAGAGGCAGAGTCAAATGATCGTGACTATGGTTCAAAAAGCCTAAAATATTTGCTATCTGGCATGTTACAGAAAATGTTGACCAATCCCTGCTATTGAAGCCAACACATGGTGTGGAGAGTAGTGGTCAAGGAGACACAGACACTTTTTTGCTCATCCCCTTTGAATGTTGTGCTTGAGGAAGAGGCCAAGCCCGTTGTGTTTCTACTGTAACCTATTGGTACATTTATTTATTTATTTATAAAGATTTTTATTTACTCATGAGAGAGAGAGAGAGAGAGGCAGAGACACAGGCAGAGGGAGAAGCAGGCTCCATGCAGGGAGCCTGATGTGGGACTCGATCCTGGGACTCTAAGATCAGGCTCTGGGCCAGAGGCAGGCGCTCAACCTCTGAGCCACCCAGGGATCCCCGTTGGTGCTGTTTAAATAGCACTTGCCCATGTTTGATGGCACTTATTATTTGTGACTAGCGGTCTCCCCACCTGTTAGACTGTGTTTGGTCAACCCTCACTGAGGATCTCCCTCGGGTCAGGTGCCATCCTAGGGATGGAAGATATGGCAATAAACAACAAAATATTGCCTCTTTCTTTCTTTCCACGGAGTTCACAGTCTGGATCTGAGGTTGCAAATCCAAATGTTTTCAGGGACCAGGTTGGCCACGTAAACGAGTGAGGCTGCTCAGGTGTCTCAGTCTGTTTGAGCTGCTCTAACAAAACACCCTATGCAGTGGGTGCCTCGTAAACAGCAAACACTTCTTTCTTACAGTTCTGGAGGCTGGAAAGTCTAAGGTCAGGGCCCCGGCAGCTCGGGTGTCTGAGGGAAGCTGGCTTCCTCATGGATGGCGGTCTCACTGTGCCCTCACAAGGTAGAAGGGGCAAGCTGGCTCTCTGGGGTCTCTTTCATCAGGGCGCTCCCCCCACCCATGAGAGCTCCGACCCCAAGACCTAATCACTTCCTGAAGGCCCCTCCTCCGAGGCCTACCCCCTCAGGGCTTAAGATCTCCACGTATAAATTTTGGGGGACACGAACATTCAGAACATAGCACCAAGCCTAAGACACAGACTTACTTTCTTTGACGATGAAATGTGTAAAAATACTTTTCACTTCCACAGAGTTTGCGCTGCTTCATAATTTTCTTGAAACTTGAGTTCCTTTTGGATGATGCTTCCACTTTTCTGATTTTGATAGAGACATATTTGAGATCTATTTCTCTCCTATGAGAAAAGCAACAGTATAGGATGATAAATAGGGACTAACTCTTGGCGTTAGTGCCAGAGAGGCTGATGGGGATGGTGACACGCTGTATGGTGACACGCTGTAGATGAATTTGTTCTTCTGAGGAAACACACTAGCTACTCAGTGGTCACATGGGAATGGTACATACTCTTCTTCTACCTTCTCCTCCTCTTCTTGCTTCCTCTCATCTATCTATCTATCATCTATCATCTATCTAATCTATCATCTATCTATCTATCTATCTATCATCTATCTATCTGTCATCTATCTATCATCTATCTATCATCTATCTGTCATCTATCTGTCATCTATCATCTATCTATCTATCATCTATCTATCATGTATCTATTAATCTATCATCTATTATCTATCATCTATCTATCTATCTATCTATCTATCTATCTATCTATCTATCTATCTTCAAGACAGAGAGAAGCTGAACAGTTGATCTGCATCCTAATGTGAACTCTTAATCTTGAAATGTTGGCTCAGCTAAAAAGTACTGTGCAAACCACACTTGATATACACGCTCGTCAAGCTTCCTTTAAGGTCCATGAGTTTGCATTCTGTGTAAGAGCTGCGTAGGGTCCTTGGGAATAAGTACCTCGTTTTGTACTAATAACAATATTCCCTGTGATTCTTTTGTTATGTTATTATTATTCTCATTTGGTGGGCAGAAATGAAGTTCAGATAAAAGTAACTTGTCTGAGCTTTTGGAAAAAAAAAATCTTCCCCCTGACCCTAAAAAACAGAACTGAGCTGGGTGGCGGGCACTGAGGTGGGCACTTGACGGGATGAGCACTGGGTGTTATTCTGTATGTTGGCAAATTGAACACCAATAAAAAATAAATTTATTAAAAAAATAAACAGAACTGAAAATGGGAACTTTTACAAAAGTGTAAAGAGAAAATAAATACATACAAAAGTTTTTGGGTGATTCAAATTTTTGGGCGAATCGGAAAGCTCTGTGTGGGTATTTGTTTATAAAGTGGTAAAAGAGAGCCTCTGCGTTCTCTGAGCGGTGGGAAAGGAGAGACTCACTTGTTTCCTTGGAACAACAAGGGATCCGCTTCGGAGTGGACCTTTACAGAACGCTGGGGCGTTAAGAGGTGGGAGAGAGGGCACAGGAAGCTGGCTGAGCAAAGGCCCAGAGCATTATTTCCTAAACTGTTTCTGAGAGGCCCATCAGAGGACTGGTGTTTGAGGATTGTTGGCCTAGAGATATGTAGCTGTAGAGTTGACTTAGGAACAGAATATAATCCTGTGACTAAAATATGGTTGGGTCTGTTGGACACACGTTTCAAAGGTAGGAGCTTGTGGAACTGGAGAGGGCCTGAGGGCGAGAGAATGTGAACGTTATTCTGTAGGAAGGAGTCATCACCAGAGATTTGGGGAAGGAAGAGATATGCTTGTATTTGAGTTAAAGGAGAGAATAACCTCCTTCGACAGTGGCAGTCATGATGGGTAACTAAGGGTGGACCAGAGGCTGAGAATCCAGGTTGTCCGTCTAGGATGACACTCAACAAGTAAAAACAAAGGGTAAGATTGGAAAACATTTTCTATCATCTCTCTCACGTCTTTGATAAAGATGAATTTTTTCATTGCTTGCATATTAAAGAAGAGTAATAATGAGGTATCTGGATCTAGGCCTCAGATTTCTCCTGTAGAAAATGAAGAACTTTTGTGTAACTGATTTTGATTCTCTGCCACCAACTGTTTAAAGGAGAAAAGTGAGGGGCATCTGGGTGGCTCAGTTGGGAGAGCTCTGACTCTTGGTTTTAACTTAGGTCATGATCTTAGGGGTCATGAGATCCAGCCCCGCACTGGGCTCTTCCCTTGGCAGGGAGTCTGCTTGAGATTCTCTCCCTTTCCCTCTGCCCCTCTCCCCTTGCTTGTGCTCTCTGTCTCAGATAAATAAATACATCTATGGAAAAGTAAAGGAAAAAACTGAAAGCTGTGAACATAATGACAAACCTTAGTTATTGTTTTTATTTTTATTTATTTATTTTATTTTTACTTTTTTAAAGAGGGCTCATCGCTCAGTGTGGAGCCCAACACAGATCCCAATGTGGAGCTTGAACTCACGACTCTGAGATCAAGACTGAGATCAAGACCTGAGCCGAAATCAAGAGTCGGATGCTTAACTGACTGAGCCATCCAGGCAACCCAACATCAGTTTTGGTTTAGAAAAATTTAACTGTGTGAAGAAAAATCTATATTGATGGTACCACTTGATGTCCCAGTGTCCTTGAATCCAACACACTGGGTTTATGGGCTGGCTTTGCAGTGGCGTGCTGTTCCAGGCTGTCGGTGGGAAGCCCTTAACTCTCCCTCTTCCCTCCTTTAAGTAGCAATTACGAGTCTTTGCTTTATTCATTTGCTTCAGAATATCATCCAGTTTACCCACACACAGGCTTGTTTTCTCATCACCATTTTCGAATTGCTGAAGCAGGTTGTTTCAGTTGTGTATGTTTTCCTGTTTCCTTTCCCCCGTAGAATCCTTTATCTAAGAGATTATAACTCAGCTGCTTCTGTTGAAAGCAGGTTTTTCAGGCCTGTTACAGACAGGCTGTTGGGTAAGAAGCCGTCGAGAGGCTGCCCGTGTGATCTGTTATTCCCGTGTGAAGTCAGCGTTCGGCATCCAGGGATGTGTAAAGAATGTGATGTCTCATAACTCTCTGCAAGTCTCTGATTCTGACTGTAGTTTGTAAATAGTCATCTCAGGAGGAAGGTGGAGGAAGGATCCTGGGTGGAGGGGGTTTATGCAGATGCATTCCGATTAGCATCATTCATTAACCTCGGCAGTTTGTGCTGGTTAATAACCGCTAACACCCTGCGCTTTGCAAGATTACTTATGGGGTGGTATAAATGTCCCCTCAAAGACATTCTTGCTATTTCATTTAAAAGGCAATGAATTAGCCCTGGACATCTGCCATCTATAATTTCTATCTAGTGGAACTGCACTTCTCTATAGCATATTAGATTTTAGTGCTGGGAAAATTCCATCATCAACTAACATCTTGTTTCTCTACTGGGGGAAAGAATTGAAGTTGAAGCTGCCTGTCAGGTGTGATGATACAATTTACATATTATTTTTGGACACAGATTGTTTTAAATTTATTTTTAAAGTATCAAGCAAATACATATTTAGATTGGGGAAATATATAGGAGGTGGCATATTATTTTAAGACAACCAGATTTTATGGGATGCAGTGTGATAGTTTAAATTCTAGAGACAGACCGGGTTTGATCGTAGCTCATTCACCTATGAGATGGGACTTGGGTCAATTATTCATCCTCTATGAACCTCAATTTCCTTAGTGCAAAATGAGGATAATAACAGCAACATCATAGAGTGTTTTTGGTGATTATATGTATAGTGCTTGGGAAGCACTTAGCAGAGTGCATGGCACTGGGTAGGCCTTTAATAAATGGTAGTTATCATGATTGTTGAACCAAATTATTCTAGTAATTAATCTATTCCTTGTTTTTAAGTTTGATGTATAATTTTGGAATAAATCCTTCCATACATTACTTTGTAGGGTTTGAAATGAGAATGAATAGGTTGGAATTTAGAGTCTACTGTTTACCTAACTGCGGGATCATAGACGGGCCACTCCTTCATTCATGCATTCACCCACTCATGCATTTCTTCCATGTAATTCAGTGCCATTATGTGCTAGGCTCTAGGCATTGGTGATAAAGAGGTGAAGAAGGAAGATGAGACCTTTATCTGGATGATGCTTACATTCTACTAGGACTTGTTAGACAACCAGAAATAGTATGAAATAATAAAACAAAAGAACCTGGAATTATTTAGAAATAACTATAAAGAAAATAAGCATAGGCTGCTTACTGTTATAAAGCGACAGCATCCGTTATAAAGGCCATTGTGTTGGGGGGTCGTTGGGAGCTGCAGCACCACGACGTAGTGTGACCAGGTCTGAGAAGATATATTTCATTTAGGATTTAATCACAGAGTAGGATCTGTGAGAAGAGTATCCTAGAAAGAGGGTCAAGTGTAGGCCTTGACCGGGAATACTCTAGGTGTGGCTGAGGGACAGAAAGAGGCCCGATGTGTCTGGGGGGGCAGTGAGCAAAGGGGGAGTACAGGGGCCAGTTGGGAAGGCCACGGATGCCATGGTAAAGCATGGGAAAGCCACGGATGCCATGGTAAAGCACTTAAAGCATGGTAAAGCACAGACGCCATGGTAAGAGTAATAGGAAGCCACTGCAGAATTTTCACAAAGTGAAAGATATGTTCTGGATTTTTTACCATTTGATCTTTTGGGTGATGTGTTTCTTACATATATAAAAAGTCGATGATAGTGGTAATTACCTGCTAGGATGCCAGAATATTAAATGAGATCCTGCAAATAAGGCCCTCGGTGCTGGCGTATATAACCACATAATAAAGGGGAGCTATGGTTACTTTTGTGTAATTGATACCGTTTTTATTTCAACTGTTTTGGACTGAATGATGTTCCTTCAAAATCCATACATTACCGTATTTAGAGTTATCGCCTTTATGACATAATTAGAGGTGAAACGAGGTCAGAGGGTAGGGCTCTAATCTGAGGGCTGATACTCCTACGAGAAAAGGAAGAGGTACAGACTTTTATTTGCCATTGGTTTGGACGAGGGTAAGCCATTCTCACTTGGTTTCTAGGTGAGGACCGGCAAACATTTGGGGAGACGTGATGTCCAGGGATAGAGGTACGTAGGGTCCATGGGCATAGAAGGGGCACCATGTTTATTGTAGCTAATACTCCGAGCACATGAGCTGAGCAGTTATGACTTCTAGGTTCATTAGCTCTGGAGTGATGTTGTACAAGTTTGGCTACGTATAATAATGACAGGAAGAAATTTTAGAATGACATATTCCTGGATTCTACTGCCAGAGATTTTGATTTAGTAGTTCAGTGATTGAGTCGTGTGTTACGTATTTTTGACAAAATGTCTCAAATGCTCTGCCAGGTTTTGGGATGTCCTGGTTTTAGCGTATTTCCTAGTGACCTAAAATTGGTCAGAAGTTGTGTTCAAATACATCTGATTTTTATTTAGAGAACACCAGGCCTTACAATAATCTGATTCTCTAAACTTAGAGTTTAAGGGTTTTCTATGACACTCTTCTATATACAGCATGCTTTTGAGAAGCTGTGTAGTATAATGGTTTTGTACGTGTCCTCTGGACATGGAATTTATAGGTCGAAATCCCAGTGACACGACTTACTAGCTATGCAATTTTGGGCAAATTATTTGCCTTCTTTTCTTCATCTATAAATGGAATGATGGTGATTATGCCCCAAATTCTAGGACAAATCTTGCTGAAACCAACATAAGACGAAATATAAAATCTGAATTGTCCTGTAATAATTGAATACAATTATAATTAAAAACTTTCCCACAAATTAAACTCCAGCTCAGATGACTTCACCAGTTGATTCCAGAAAATACTAAGAAATAATGTCAATCTTACACAAACTCTTTCAGAAAAAAAAGAAAAGAACACTTCCCAATTTTTTTCATGAAGCTAGCACAACAATAATACGTCCTGACAAGAATATTACAAAAAAGAGATATTATTGGTGAGTCTCAGTCATTGTGCAAAAAAGTTAACATAGCAGGTCTGAGACTGTCATCCTCACAAAGACCTGCTGGCAAGGTTGTCCTGGGCTGGCATCTGGAAACTTGGATTTCAGGAGTATTCCCATCACTCCCTAACCGGTGGGAGTGACTCACTGGGCCTTACCGTCTGTACGGGGTTCTTGCTAACTGTCTGCTTTCCTTCTACACATCTGGAGTTTTAGCATGTGCTGGGCAAGGGGTGCCTATGTGACCAGGTTCAATAAAAACCCCAGGTGCAGAGTCTCTAATGTGTTTCTCGGGTAGACAGCTCTTCACATGTGTTGTCACAGTTCCGCGTTGGAGAAATTAAGCATGTCTTGCCCGACTCCACCAGGAGAGGACTCTTGGAAGCTCGCTCCTGGTTTCCTTCACATGTCACTCCTTGCGCCTTTTCACTGAATTTGCTTTGTGTTCTTCTGCTGTAATAATTCAGTGGGACTAAATGCTGAATCCTGTGAGTCCCTCTTTATGATGCAAATTCTGCTCTCAGGGACCCTCAACAGATACATGCGCTGCAGTTATTAACCAACTCCATAACTCATGGAAAAGTATGAAAGGTGTAAGGATTATTTACACATGACATGATCTGATGCATAGAATTGAAGAATAAGTATAGCCAGGTTGCTGGGTACACCAGCACAATTTTTCAGATTGATCATCTTTCTATATAACAGCAGTAGAGTGTGGGAAAATACAAATGTGTTATGTCCTCTAGGGTAAATCTAATCCATGTGTAAGAACTGTTCACAGAAAAATATAAAATATTGAGAGAAATTAAAGAAGACTTAAGTATTTTGATGGATGTGCCATACTCAGGGATTAGAAGATTCAATACAATAAATATGAAAACCCTTTCCAAACTGATTCATAGATTCAATGGAATATTGATTGAAAATTTTGTTTAGGGGCAGCCCCAGTGGTGCAGCGGTTTAGCGCTGCCTGCAGCACAGGGTGTGATCCTGGAGACCCGGGATCGAGTCCCACATCAGGCTCCTTGCATGGAGCCTGCTTCTCCCTCTGCCTGTGTCTCTGCCCCCCCCCTCTGTTTCTCATGAATAAATAAATAAATAAACCTTTAAAAAATTTTGTTTAGTGGAATATGTCAAGCAAATTTTAAAATTTGTATGGAAATGCAAAGGATCAGGACTAGCCAAGACTCCTTTGAAGAATAAGATAGGAGGACTCTTTTTATTCAATAGTTGTCATGAATAAAAATAAATATGTAAAATATATTTATATATAGAGACATGTACATTTATAGATGCGTAAAATAAATATTTTTATGTATTTTTATACATACATATTTTGATTCACAATGATTTCACTACAGTGCAGTAAGGAAAGAACAGTCTTCTCAACTGATGTGCTGAGTCAATTGTTTATCCATATGGAAGGCAACATCCTATATCTCACAAAAATTCATTCCTGATGAGGTATAGGCATAAAAATGAAAAAAGCAAAAACAATAAACACTAAAGCTTCTAGGCAAGGGCTATTCAATAGGACTTCTTGAGATGACAGAGACATTCTGTGACTGTGCTGACCATTACAGAAGCCACCAGACCAAGGGGCCTATTGATGCCTGACAATGTTGCTAGTGTGAATGAGAAACTGAATTTTTACTTCTTAAAAATTTTACCTAGTATAAATTTAAATAATAGCTGTATGCAGCGAGTGGCTACCGTGATGTGCAGTGCAGTTCTTGAGGAT
Source organism: Canis lupus baileyi (assembly GCF_048164855.1). Classification (NCBI taxonomy): domain Eukaryota; kingdom Metazoa; phylum Chordata; class Mammalia; order Carnivora; family Canidae; genus Canis; species Canis lupus. Next base: position 15,634,509 of record NC_132848.1, read on the forward strand.
ATTATAGGAGGCTATTTTTATAGCTTTGAGATAAGGAGAGATTCTGAAGCAGAACAGCAAAATTAGCAACTAAGAAGGAATATGTAATAAATTAAACTACATTAAAAGTAAATTCTTCATCAAAAGACACCATTAAGAGGATGAAAGAGTAAAGCACAGGGTGACATAAGGTGTTTCTAGTGCAGAAAATTGACAGTCCTGTTCAGAATATGTAAAGAACTCCTATAAGGAACATAAAGAAGAGGGAGCTAGCCCTAGAAAGACATCCAAGAGGCTTGCACGGGCAGTTTATTTAATTTTTTTTTTAATTTTTCTTTTTGCACGGACAGTTTAAAAGGAGGATATATAAATGACCAAGGAGCATATGAGAAGGTGTTTGGCATGATGAGGAATCAGAGACATGCAAATTTAAAACCATGAGATAACACTCCTGTCTAATGAGAATATTAAAATTCAAAACACTTAAAAACACCAAGTGTTAGTGATGATTTGAAGCAACAGGAGTTCTTATATACTGCCGGTCGGCACTTCAGTTCACCCACCCTGAAAAACAGTTTGGCTGGAGGTGTGTATATAATTCAGTATTTTCCCAACGGAAACGTGAGCCGAAGTGCTCAGTGACATTCCTAAGGGTGTTTGTAGCAGTATCGCTACAGTCCAAATGAAGAAGGGAATTACCAGTGAGGGTGGAATGAATGTGTGAGTATGGTTGGTCTATAGAACTTATAGAATGGCATTCTTTTTTAGATTTATAAATAAATAAATAAATTGATTGATTGATTGAGGGAGACGGGGGAAGAACAGAGGGAGGGGGAGAAAGAGAATCTTAAGCAAAAAACAAACAAACAAAACAAAACAAAACAAAACAAACAAACAAACAAACAAAACGCTCAGTATGGAGCTCGACTTGGGGCTCCATCTCTCAACCCTGAGATCAGGACTTCAGCCAAAATTAAGAGTTGGAGGCTTTACCTGACTGAGTCACCCAGGTGTCCCAGTTTCTCTATTTCTAAAAATTGAAGTCACTCAGCTTGGCATCTGTATGTTGTTTTATTTATTTATTTATTTATTTATTTATTTAAAAAATTTTTTTAAATTTTTATTTATTTATGGGAGTTGTGCTGTGTATTCACAGAGAACGACACCTGTGCTTTTCCCCCTTCAAAGTAAAAGCTGATTATAAATAATACACGTGCGCTAGTTTCAGGGGTACAACGTAGTGACTCCACATTTCCATGACACTCAGTGCTCATCACAACAAGGGCCCTCCCTCATCCCCACCACCTATTTCCCCCACCCCCTCGCCCAGCTCCCCTCTGGTAACCATCAGTTTGTTCTCTACAGTGAAGAGTCTGTTTCTTAGCTTCTCTTTCTCTCTCCCTTTGCTCATTTGTTTCTTAAATTCCACATATGAGTGAAATCATATGGTATTTGTCTTTCTCCGACTGATCAACTTCACTTAGTATAATGCTCTCTAGCTCCATCCAGGTCACGGCAAATGGCAAGATTCCAGTCCTTTTTTCAGCTGAGTAATATTCTGTGTGTACATACACCCCATCTTCCTTATCCATTCGTGACTCAATGGACACTTGGGCTGCTTCCATAGTTTGGCTATTATTGATAATGCTATAAAAATCACGGTGCATGTATATCCCTTTCCATTCATGTTTTTGTAATCTTTGGGTAAATTCCCAGTAGTGCAATTGCTGGGTCATAGGGTGGCACTATTTTTAACTCTTTGCAAACCCTCCACACTGTTCTCCAGAGTGGCTGTACCAGGTTGCATTCCCACCAACAGTGCAAGGGGGGTTCCCCTTTCTCCACATCCTTGCTAGGATGGAATTTTTTATGAGAATGAAAATAAATGAAATACAGCCACATAAACATGAGTCTCTCTTGTAAAGTCGGGCAAAAGAAGGCCGACAAATAGAATATATAATGCCTGTTCTACTTAAATAAAATCTAAAAATCCACAGAACCGAACCGTGGGCTTAGAAGTTGTCATGGTGGAGGAGTGAAAAGTGGTAATTGGAAAAGAGCATGAGGGAGACTTCTGGGGGGCTACTATTATACTCCTTGGCCTGGTTGATCATATGAATGTGTTTGCTTTGTCATAATACATTGAGCTACGCATTCATGTTTTGTGTACTTTCCCGAATACGTGTTTTATCTCAATAAAAATGCAAATTAATGAAAAGAACAAATTGGATAATAAAGTAGGCTATGAAATGGACTAAATAAAGAGGTTAAGAGAATTCATCTCAAATGTATAAGGCGCACATATTCTTTTCAGAAATAAGAAGCTGTATCATCTTCGCATTAATGGCAGCATCCATATCCAGGTTAGGTCCAGGGTTTGGCTGATGGGGGAGGACCCCCAAGTGGGCTGGCCCAGGCAGGCAGCAGAGAGCAGGGCTGGCTCTCGCGCAGTGAGCACCGCGAGTCAGGCCGGCAGGTGGGAGCTGGTATCTGGGAGGCCTGGCAGTGGTCTGCAGACAGATGTCCTGGCTGGTGGGTTAGGGCTCTCAAGTTGGCAGCAGGCAGACAGTGAGTGTCCAAGCAAGCAGGTGGTCAGCACAGGGAGGACTTAGAGCAGGTATTATTGACCGTGCTATGCAAGTAGGGCTCTGGCTTCTACATCCCGAGAGGAATGCAGAGGAGCACGATGGGATTCAAAGCCCTGAGGAATCGGGTACAAGACAGGAAGTCAGTCAGCAACTTGTACTCCCACGGAAATGGAATGTGATGTGGAGGTTTGTTCATGAGTCTGAGTCTAGACCTATTTTGAGTCTACAGGTGGGAATTAAATATTTGCAGTTGTGCAGCTTGGAAGATAATGGAGGGAATCAAGCTGGTGTACAGTTTAGAGTATGTAGGAAAAAATAGTAGAAACAAAAAATGTGAGCACCAGAAGGTACCTTAAAGCTCATGTAAATTCAACTCCTTCATTTTACAGGAAAGGAGAATAATATTGAATATCATCTGTGAAATGCTCTTTACAAGGGAATCCATTTGATCCTCGTAACCATGTCATGAATTCACTAGGGCGGTCTTTATTTTACAGATGGATCAGAGAAGTTCAGTAACGTCCTCAGAGTCACTCAGCACGGTTAGTGCTATTTCCACTTTGTCAAAGAGCAGGTAATGGCTGAGTTGGGTCTAGAATTCAGCCTCCTTGACTTCTAAGTTTATTCTATTTCCAATATGACAGAAGTGACTGTGATTTTATTTACATGGATTGACTGAAGGGGAGATCTAAAATCTCAATACGTCTGTCTCACTTGAGCTGAAAACATGGGTTGACTGATAATTTACACTGGAAGCACCGGTTTCCTCTCTTGGAGGGTTGTTGAAAATCTAATCTGTGCCCGAAATGGCTCAGATACAGAGGGATGCTTGAGTGGATCAAATTGTATCTTTGGGTTCCAGTTGAATTTTCCTATGTACAGCCTTAGTTCAGGAAAATCAGAGTGCACAAAGTAAAAAAAAAAAAAAAAAAAAGGAATAAAATCAAACAGGAAACTTTTAGCCAACTGTTCTGAAGCTCTTTTTGGATGAGAGATGAGCTGATGGACTGGGGAGAGGCTAATGACACCCTTGCAGCCTGCTATCACAGACCTATTAGCCCTGCAGCAGGAGTGGGGAAGACAATGGAAGCTCTCTGCTGGGATAGAGGAGCAGAAATTTCCAAAGCCACCTGAAAAGCGAAATAATTACAGAGAGTCACCTGAAATTCAGCCAGAAACATAGCATGGACAAGTCACTTAACACCTTTATTCATCCTGTCTGAATTGCAGATAAAAGCTTTTTATCTACCCACCTTTTTGAGACATAAGAATATATGTAATTTTTGTTGTAAGGTTCTTCCAACTGCTTCACAAAGGGTCCTATCTAAAGACAATGCATTATTGTTACTGTTTTTCTCTGCTTTGCGTCTAGGGAGATTTTTAAAGATGCTACAAATGGATGAGGTGGGTCATGGAGGATACTGTCCCCATCCTCCAGGAGCTTGAAATCTGTGGATGGAAGACCATTTTCTCCCCCAGCGCTGCATGTAAAAGTGCAGATGAACACATCAATCTATCACACAGAACATCTACAGGTGTCATTGTGCTAAGCACCCTTGCATTCATCACCTGAGTTTTCTTGTTCTGTTTGGAGGCCATTTCCCCTTTCTGCCTATGCCCCCTCCTCTTTCTTTCCTTCCTTCCTTTTTAGGCCTTTATTGACTGAGCTGGAAGGTCACCATTTTCAGCATGGACGTTTTCTTTTCTTGTGTGATGTCAAATATCCAAATGTTCTTATACATCTAGAGGTTTGGAAGAACCTATTTAGTGTATTATAGAAAGAATATGCAGACGTTCCATTTCAATCCAGTTTTGGAACAGGCATCATAAACACGTAATGTGCCCCAGGGGTGAGAAAATGTGGTTTTCTCAGTCCAGATTTCATTTTCTCATGTAGTAAAAGATACATAAGTATATCTAGAAAAATATTTGGGACTAAGACAGGAAAAAGAGCCTAGGTAGGCTTGTTGGTAAAGAGCTCCTGACACCCAGTCTGGATCTGGAGACAAGTTGAGATGGTAGGAACTGTAGTTGTTTTTCACCATATGGAAACATGGGTTCCAATTTAGACATGTTTTTCAAATTTTCAAGAAAATTCAGAAATCTCCATGTTTTAACGTAAAGTATCCTTCAAAAAATACTGACAAGGAACTAAAAATCTCTTGAAACACCCTTTCGGGCAAACACACGTCTGTGGGCCACATTCTGTTCACAGGTACCAGTCTACATTCTTTGAGGTAAGATCTTGGGGAGAAATTTGGGTTTTAATGTGCATGCAATAGAAAATCATTGAATAGTCTTAATAGCAGTAATATAATCTAATTTGCAGTTCCCAAAGGCATCTCCTGGCCACTGTTTCTAGGTTTCTAGGTGGGCAAGAGTGGAAGAAAGTCATACTCATGGTCCAAGTGAAAGATGATGGACCTTGGTATGTGGCGGAGGCTATGAGGTCGAAGAGTTGAGTTGTAGCCAACAAGGAATCAAGGATGTCACACAGAATTGGGGCTGAGGCAGTTGAGTGGACGGTGGGGCCATCCACTGAGACAGTGAAGCGGGGGAGGGATTAAGCTCCAGGTAGACTCAGAACTCAATTTTGGACAATTTCTTTCTCTAATTTCTTACCTTGATTGCTTAGTTCATTTATTATTTCTTTTAAAATTATTTATTTTAATAATTAATTTTGTAAAAGAAATAGAATTATTTCTTTTAAACCTATCATCAATGTTGTCATTTTTATGTTTTTGGCAGTTGCCCTTAAATTTTTAATTTCCCTTTCAATTTCGTTTGGGAGAATATTTAAAAATATCCAAACAGTGCTGGCTTTGTTATTGACTTCTTTTATTCCACTGTGGTTAAAAAATGGAGTCTGTCCGAATTCTGCTTTTATAAATTAATCGATATTTTCTTTGTAGCTAGTATAAAATTGGTTCTTCTGGGGGGACAAAAATCCCCATTTTATCTCAATTTCATGTTAGCGAGTCTTGAACATCTCAGAAGGCCGATCGCAGTTTCTTACCCAGATCTACTCCAAGAAAGAAGAATTATTGTTCTATTTAAAATAATGGTTGATTTGCTCTGCCAGTGAAAATACCCACTGCAAAATTAACCTCATGAGGAGGTAATGCCATACCATTTTTGACATAGGAGCTTTTAGGTGAACATGGTGAGCGTGTCCTACAGCAGCATGCACCCCTGATCGGACTGCAACAAAAAGGCAATTTCATTTTGGACCTTGGTCCAAAGAAGGTTGGCCTCTTCCAAGGGGTTTCCAAGGCTGGAGTGTTGCCCACAGTCTACAGGACACTTTTTTTTGCAACGTCTTTCTGCTCCCATCCCTTGCTCAACCTGCTGGCTCCAGGGACAGGCCGCTCTTTCCTCCACAGATGCTTCTCTCTCGAGTGCACACTTCACTGATTCCCTTAGATGCTCTCTCTCCTCCTTCTTTTGCAAACACTTATCTCTGCGCTCTTTGGGAGCATCTATGAAGTGCTGAATCCTGTGCACATGGATTTCTTGGAACTTCTTTTTCGAGTGAAATATTTTGCAGCTGCTCTGCAATAGAGCGACAGCCTTATGACTGCCGTTTCCCCTAGACGCTTTTAGCCTCTCTTCTCTCCTTTTCAGAGCAGAGCAAACTCTTGTCCAAGTGCTCCTTGCATTCACCCGATTCCTTTTGTCCTTCTCTTGTCTCCTGCCTGAAACTACTTGGGACAAAACACAAGTGTTTCCTTCACAAGTGTAGGTAAGATGCACGTGCTTGTTATAAAAATAGTCAACAGTAAACCTGTTTGTTTATGTTACACTCTTCTGGGCTTCAATTTATTCACCTTTATATTCTCTTTGTGAATAGTTGAACTCAATTTTCAGTAGAAAGGAAATCTTGAAAAGCGTCCCATGGAGTGCATTACAGCCAAAAGCTCACGGAGGAAGAGATTTTCTCTTCAGGAGTTTCTGAAACGTCACCAAAGGGAAGGTCGCGCCAAAGGTGAGACAAGGTCAAGAATTAAATTGAAATTCGTTCCCGAATGGTAGCCAATATTTCTAGTGTACATTGAAAATGAAGTAGCCTAGCAGTTCCTAAGTAGGCTTGAATATATGATTAAAGGGAAAAAAATTATATGGGATTTAAGTGCCAGCTTAGGAAGAGAGGGGCCCAGGCTAAGCTTCCTCCCTCCTCTGGTCCCCATTTCCTTGCAGCTTGCTTCTGAAAGAAGCAATCAACAGTGGTTTATGACGCTCAGACATTTCTATGATGCGCACTGACTGAAAATCATTGATGTTTCTGCTTTAACTAGATTTAGCTACTTTGAGTTGAAAGCACTGCGCTGCCTGAAATCCCATTTTCCTAAACCCTCCAGTGAGTAAAACCACTGAGTCCTTTAGGAAAATTGCATTGCACAGTCAGAGGAAACTGTTAATTAGAGCCGCACTCAGCGGCCGAGCTCTACCTTAAAGGTCTAGGAACGCTGCCTGCTTCAGCTGGTCTTTATGTGCAGCCCACGTGGGGCCACTCAAGCACTGCCACGCAGCTCAGGCCCTTGTGATGTGTTTCCTGGGATTCTGATTTCTGCGTCTCTACAAAATGCTTTGCGAGCAAGGCCACGAATCTTCCAGACATCCTTTCTTTCCCATTCCTGGGATTCCAGGTCTTTCCCCACACTGGCCTCCGTCCCTCCCCACATCCCCTTTAGCAAAAGAGCTAATTCTTAAAAAAATTTAAAAAAAAGATTTAAACCAGCCCCACACTCAGTTATGTGTTGAACTGGCCCCTGTGCACAGAACATGTTACCTTGGGAACTGAGACAAATTGTAGGCTTATGGATTATAAAGATTTTTTTTTTACCTTAATGAAAATTTAATTTGTTATGAATGGTTCATCATAACATATGCCAAGAAGAGCGTGCCAGAAATAACAATCTGAAGGAACACACGGGATCTAACGCGTCCATACTTTTCCAGAAGTAAAAGGGATCATTGAAACAACACATGTCAGATGCTATTACTGTCATATTGTTGAGGCCATCTGTTGAAAACCAAGATCAGGACCTGCCGCGTTCATTGAATTTGCAGTTCTGGAAAGGACAATGTCAAATGAAATTAAGTTGATTCTGTTAAGAGGACTGTACCTGAGGGATTAAATTTCTTTTTTTCAATAAGATAAGCCTATGTTATTTGTTTAGATGTCCGTACAAACACAGCAACTTTTTTTTAAAAAGCACTAAAATTTGCATCACTCTATTAGTTTTTGAAACACAATGTTGCAACGATAGTTTGTATACGTAGATAGATATTTGAATGTATCCATATAATAATGCAGAATATGGATACGTACCTGATAAAGTTGTAAGTTAAAATACTTAGGGGCTTTTAGAATAAATTAAGGATGACCATAAAAGACTATATGATAATTTATAAGTGAAAAAGAAATGTGCTGTTTCTTTCAAAGTCTGATGAGGCTTGAAAAATGAAGTTTAAGAATGGCTTTTAATGAGATGCTTACTCATTTTTCAGGCATTCTTGTTTTTTTTTTTTATATTGAAATATCAAGGTGGTTTTATTAAACAATAAGTGGACTTTCCTGTCTCCCAGAATGTTTCTTGGGCAGTATTTCAAGTCCCTTTGTTTGTATTCTATGCTTTTTCCCCCTCACATTCTCCCCCAATATATCCTCCCCTTACACAAATATCGAAAGAGTAAAAACTCTCTTTGTCCTTTTATTTCTTAACTCTGACCAGGCTCTGAGGCTGGGCTTCTTTAGTAAAAGCATACTTGCCTAATGCACTGGTTCTTAATCAGTGGCTAAATGCATTAAGGCATGAGCAATCCATTGATCCTCATCCAGAACATGTTTGGAGTGAATTTAATGATCACTAATGTCTTTTCCATTTCTAGAAGTCTGGGATCCTAGGGAAAAGTGAAGTCCTGTGTGTCTATAAAGTAACATAGCACGCTCTATCTAAATTTTATCTGAGCAGATGATGCAGAGTTAATGATAGCAAAGTTTCTGAGAAAATCTAAGAAAGAACAATATTGTATGATGTAAGCCTTTACTCACTGAAGATGACATACTTTCTGAATGGTTCTTTATGTTTTCTTTTTTTCCCCATCTTTTTTCATATTTTACCACAAATTCATATCTATCATCTGTCTATCTATCTATCCATCCATTCATCCATCCATGAAGTTTCTTATGAGGTTCGTAAGTGGCTTAGATGCATGAAGCTTGTTTCTCACTGATTTTCTGTGTGTGAAAATCAAGGGTTGTCCCCGTGTTATAATAGGGCCAGGAATTCTTCTAGTTTTCCTGAGTGGTAGTTGGGTGTGAGGGGAAAGGAAGTGGGCTGGGGACTAAGATTAAATGGAAGTGTACCCAGATGGTTGGAATTATATGGCAATTCCACCCAAAGCAGTAGAGTGGCTGTGGGGATGGGGAGAGGAGGTTCACCTGCATAGTTTTGGGTGGGTTTTTTGTTGCAGGAATCCTATCATTTATCGTTCTCTTTCCTGGGGCTTCCAAAAGAGGGAGCACAGACACTAATAACTGCATTTAAATAGAAAATAACGTCTGTGTCGTTGTCTAATGGTCCTGCCATTAATACTAGAGCACAGACGTAGGCCTGGAAACCGAAGAGAGATTTCTCATTTTTCTCTCACCTGATGGTTGACCTGCAGGGCAGACCCATCTGACTCACCTGGCCACACACTGAGAATTAGGGTCTCTACTTTCCCTGTAGTGATCCTATCCCCTTGTGAAATGGATCCAGAGTCAGTCTCGGCTTGACTAATTTCTGGTAGCATTTTATTCCTTAGTTGGGCCCCGGGAGAATGGTGTGGGGAGTTGGAAATTAGCTAGTAAGGGGGGTGGATAGTGATGGATGCTTAGGCAAAAGTTATTCCTGTGGGCAGAATGGGGGGATATGAGGAGAGGGGCCGTAATGCCCCCTAGCTCCAAAAGTTCATATATAAATAGTAAACATGGTGAATTTGGTCAATCGCTTAGCTTCTTGGTTCTACCTACAACTCTCAGGGACCCTGTAACCTACTATTTCAGACCATGTTTAGGATTTATCTTAGTGAGATTACACTTTCTTATAAATGAGTATTGGAGTCCGGGCACCTGGGTGGCTCAGTGGTTGAGCGTCTGCCTTTGGCTCAGGTCGTGATCCCGGGGTCCTGAAATCAAGTCCTGCATTGGGCTCCCCACAGAGAGCCTGCTTCTCCCTCTGCCTGTGTCTCTGCCTCTCTGTGTTTCTCATGAATAAATAAAATCTAACAAAAAGCGAGTATTGGGTCAAAATGCCTTATGCTGTGGGTTTTATATTTCTAATAAAGAGGAATCTGCTTATGTGCTTGATTGAAATTTCATCTGGACTAATTTTATTCTAGTGACCTTATTATGAGATACTGATTCATTATGATTCTTTGTAGATTGAGAGAGGGTCTTTAACATACTGGAAAACTTTTAATGGCTTTACATATATTTTGATTAAATTCAACAAAAGATTATCATCTACTACAGACTAGGTTCTGTAGGGTACACAAAACGAATTTCCTTGTTCTTGAGGATCTTACAGGTTGATTTCATTTTTTTTTCAGGTTGATTTCCAAGTGTTAATACCGTACTTACTGATTCTAAGACATACATTTTAATATTTCTAAAATCAAGATTCTTCTTATTCTGGTTGATGGCATGACCTAATTTAATAGGTGGTATTTAAAATCTCTTCATGGTAAATGAAAGTATGTGTCTGGTACTTAATGTCTTCAGAGTCAATGAGATACTACGGTAGCATGAGAAATTTGGGCAGGTTTACCCCATACACTTGATAAGCGTTTGCTGTGAGTGATTGTGGGTTAGGAAATAGGAATCTGTGGTTTCATCAGTTGATTTCAATTTCCAGTTCCCACTTGCCTCTCAATGTGTGAACATCTCACCAGTTGAAAGTGATTCTAGGATTTAAAGCTATACTGCTGTCTTCCAAGACACGAATCAATTAACCTCAGTTGGCATTCAGTGGAGTAAACAGGTATCTCTTTCAACGTTGGAGGCTTCTTAGACTTACTGGAATATAATACGGAGGACCTCAACAACATGGTACCCTTCCAAGACATCTTCAAAGGTACATCTGACTACATGTGATTTTTTTCCCCCATCATAACTAAAAAGCCATGTAAGATGTGTCTTCACTCTGTACAAGAGAGGATATGGCATTTTGACATTGGTGTGAAGATTGGAGGATGTCAAAATTATTTCTGTGAATTTGTGTATTTGGAAAACATAATGAATGCCTATGATGTGCAAGGTACCCACCCCATTTAGGAGACTATAATAGCAAGAAGCCAAGAGATAGCATTCTGAATTTTGCCTTCAAGGTCTTTGTAATACCATATAGCAAAGTATATATATATATATACTTAAATGCTAAAATATTCGTAACTGTTGATATTGCTAAATGAGTTCATATTTTAAAATGTGTTTATTTTTAAGAAGATTTTATTTATTTATTTGAGAGAGAGAGAGAGAACACGAGTGGAGGGGAGGGGTAGAGGGAGAGAGAGAAGCCGACTCCCTGCTGAGCTGGGAGCCCAATGTGGGGCTTGATCCCAAGGCCCTGAGATCATGACCTGAGCTGAAGGCTGATACTTAACTGGCTGAGCCATCCAGGCACCCCTAGGATGTGTTTAGAATAGCGTCTAGAACATTGAAAGTGCTACATGAAGGTATTTGTTAAGGACACAAAGAAAGGAAGGATAAACCATAGTATATGATGAGATAAGTGATCTAAATAATACCAAAAAAGGTATTAGAAATTCAGAAACAGAGGTATGTTTCAGATAGGGGTGATCATAGGGAATTTTTTAGCTAAATTTGTAAAGAACAGTAGAATTCTAGTAAGAGAGAAGAGAAAGCCCTCTAAATCCAAAGAGTTCCAGAAGGAAAGTCCATGTACTCGAACTTGTCTTATTACACTAGAGCCTGTTTATTTGCTGGTGGGATGCAAAGCATGAGCAGAGGGATTAAGCTTAGACAAGAAAAGTGAAATCTACTCTTCTGAGGCATGAAGAAAGGATAGGATCAGATGCAGTCAGATTAATTTTGGGAGTGATGACATAGCAGCTGGGGTGTAAGAACATAAGACTATAGGGTTGCTAGAAGGTTGGATTGTCTTGGAAGCTGCAGTTCAAAGGGAGAAGTGAGGTCTAGTCGTGTCCGAAGAGAAGAAGGAAATTGAAGGGTCAGGAGTCGGAGGGCTTGACAAAGATAATTATTAAATTTGGTAGGGACATGGGAGTGGGCTACGTAGAGGCCCAAGAGGCTGTTTTTGCAGAACAGAGTATCAGAATCCTGGTGCTTAGATGGACTCCACTCTTAGTGGTTGGACCGTCATCCACATTGATATAAATTAACTTCCAAAGTCCTCAGGGGACCTGGAGAAGTGACCTGGAGGTCAGTAGAGGATAATAACAAGGCGAGGGTGGAAAGAGTAGATTGTCAAGAAACAGTGGGAGAGGGGAGAGTGATATCTAAATATTTGAGCCTTAAAAATGTGCTGTAGGAGAATGAGGATTTGATAGAAAAAAAAAAAAAGAAGGCAACAGTTTTAGGGAAGACACAGACTTTGAAGACTATGTAAGTAGAAATTTAACATTCTTGACTAGAGTATGAACTGTGGAGCCAGACAAACCTGAATCAAATCCAGGCTATTAGGGCTGAGACCTGGGGCAGCATAACTTGCTATGCCTTGGTTTTCTCATCTGTAAAATGGAAATAATAATAGTACCCAGCTGCTCTATGAATTAAATGCTGTGGGGCTTTTCTCCCATTTCACAGATCTCTCAGCCTCAGTTCCTTCACTATTTTTTTTCTTGTCTTCCTGGGCTTTTAATGTTGGAATGTGTTAGGGCTCAGGCCTCATTCAGCTTTATTTTTCCTCTTCTCCCCTCCTGGGCACTCCACATCAGCCAGCCTCATGATATTAAATACCATCCATATGCTGATGACTTGTAAATTTTTATCTCTAATCCAGAACTTTCTCCCAAACTTCAAATATATATATATATATATATATATACACACACACACCTGCTTATTAGGCATCTCCATTTGGAGGGCTAGTGTACATCCCCAACTCAACATGTCTAAAACTGAAATCTTGAACTCCCTTCCTCAAACCTGCTTTACCCACAGTGCTCTCCATCTCATGGATGGCAAATTGATCCAGTTGCCAAAGCTAAATCCTCTGACGTCATCCTTGTTTCTATCTCTCAGACCCCGCACACACTTGTGTCGGCCTACAATGAATATCCTGAATCCAGCCGTGTCCTCCCAGTGGGTACCATCTTGATCTGAGTTCACCTCCTACTCTGTTTCTAGCATTGCCTTCTATAGTCTTTTTTCAACATAGCTTGAGTTTTGCTAGAGAGATCTTTAAAAATGTAAGGTCATGTCGCTCTTTAATGCTGTTGAGTGGATTCCATTTCTCTCAAAAAATTAAAGTTTTTACAAAGACCTGCAAGCCACACATAATCTTCACTTTCCTTACTTCTCTGGCTTCATCACCCATTGTTCTTTTCCTTTCTCACCTGCCACGGTCTGTGCAGCCTCCTTATTCCTTGAACAGGCCATTAAACTCTGGGTCTATAGCTTTTGTACTAACAATTTTCTCTGCCTAGAATATTCCTCCTTCAACTGTTTTCTTAGCTAATTTCCTTCCCTTCAAATCTTTTTTCAAATCTTATCTTTTCAATGAAGCCTGTGCTACCCGACCTTTTAACAATGTACCATGTTCCAGCCATGCCACGGCACTCCCAATCTCTTCCTTCCTTCCTTCCTTCCTTCCTTCCTTCCTTCCTTCCTTCCTTCCTTCCTTCCTTTCCTTCTTTCTTAATTTAAGTCAATTTGCCAACATATGGTTTAATACCCATTGTTCATCTCATCATGTGCCCTCCTCAGTGCCCATCACCCAGTTACCCCATCCTCTCCCGCGCACCTCCCCTTCTGCAACCCTTTGCTTATTTCCCAGAGTCAGGAGTCTCTCATGGTTTGTCTCCCTCTCTAATTTTTCCCACTCAGTTTGCCTCCTTTCCCTTATGGGTCCCTCTCACTATTTCTTATATTCCACATATGAGTGAAACCATATGATAATTGTCTTTCTCTGATTGACTTATTTCACTCAGCATAATACCCTTCAGTTCCATCCACATCCATGTAAATGATAGGTGTTCATCTTTTCTTTTTGTGTGTGTGTGTGTGTGTGTGTGTGTTCATCTTTTCTGATGGCTGAGTAATATTCCATAATATATGTATGTATACATATATGTGTATATATTCTATTCATTTGTCATTGGACATCTGGAATCTGTCCACAGTTTAGCTATTGTGGACATTGCTGCTATGAACATTGGGGGTGCAGGGGTGGCATTCCCAATCTCCTAATCCTGCTTTACTTTTTACTATCATCTCCTTAAATACTATATAGTTTGCTTATTATGTTTATTTTTTATTGCCCATCTCTCTATGCAATAAAAAATCCCATATTAGCAGGGTCTTTATCTGCTTTCATCACTAATGTATACTAAGAACCTTGCATGGTGCTTTTCAAGTGGTGGGTACTCAACAAGTATTTGTTGAGTGACTAAAACAATGAATAAAGGGATGGGTGACCATAAAGTATGTTCTACATGCTGGGCATTCTACTGAATACTCCATTAGTGCTACCTGTTGTTATTTTTTAGATGGGAGAAAAGAATGAATGAAGAATATGTTCTGGAAAGATTTGAAAGGAATAGTGATAGAGAAGAAGGCTGTTAGGTTGACATAGGCTGGCAAGTAGATTATGACCTTAAAATAAACCCTAGCAGGCTATTGGTTTCTCTGTAAGAGCTCTCCAGCAGATGACACCTCTGGGAGAGCGTAGTTAAGAAATAATTTACCCAGGGATAATTATTACTAGCAGGAATGAATCTTTTCTCACCCTGACTCACCCAATGGAGACTACTTTTAAGTAATTATCTTTGTTAAGTTTTATTAATCTTTTGGCACTGAACGCAGTGGTACACTTTACTGGAAGACACTGTTCACTACTGAATTTTTAAAGCTCTTGGGGGAGCATTTGAATGAGAGTAGAATTTGATAGTAGGATTGATTTAAGAGTGGTGGTTCACATTTACCTTACTTTTTCTTTTAATATCTTGAATGTTTGGGCAATTAGTGAGTTTAAGAGACAATTGCAAAATTTTAGTTCAGAGAATATGGGATTTTCTGATTACTCTGAGTAAATTTTTATGCCTTTTGAATTTTGATGCTTTGTTCTTGTACTGCCCATTGATTTAAATATTGAAATGGCTTAACTGCTATGTTTGACCTGGGAATTGATAATGCTGGAAATGCAGAAAATTTTCAAAGAAAAAAACGAGCTCTTATCCTATCACCAGGGATAGCTACAGATAGGGGTACTGGGCATGTACTATCTTGAGTCATTTCAAAATTTGGATATATTATCCTTGGAAGTTTTCATCAGATATCAAATCCACCTTACTGTCTACAAGACCGTAGTGATTCTTGACTCTTTCTTGCATTATGGACTCTTCTGAGAATCTAAGAAATGCTATAGATTTCCTTTTCCCAAATCTCCATATGTCATGCACATAAATTTTGTGTATTATCAGAGGATTTATGGGTAATCTGAATCTTATAATAGTTTATGGATTCTAGGTTAAATCTTTAATTATAAAGCAAAACCCTCTTTAAAATGTTAAAATCTGATAAATCATGAAAAATTAAAAGGCTTTCCTGTAATACTTGTGCATGTTCAAAGGTAACTATAATGAATATGTTACTTTTATCTGGTTAGTACTCATTTGATTCCTCTCTTCTGGTAAGACTGCCCAATCACCATGTAACAAGGATGGGTGTATGACCTGGGTTACATCCAGAAGAATAACTGTAGAATAGCTAAAACATGAATTAAAATTAAGCAGACTGACATTTTACCAAATATTTAAGATTCTATGCATCTGAATTTTTCTTTTCTCCTGTAATCATTTTAGGAGATTTCATTTCAATTATATTGTCATGGTTTGAAATCCTTTTGTTTCTCTTCTGGAATTGCCTTTAAAGCAAATTTATAAGCTATATTAGCAAGTCACAGTATCAAAACTTTGGGTGAAAGTTACAGAAAACTCCACTCAGGTGACTTAAGCAATAAGGGAATTTATTGGTCCATGAAACTGCACAGTTTAGCGGGGAGATCTATCTTCAGTCACAGATGGACAGAGAAACTCAAATAGTGTCATCAGGATCTGGTTTTGTCTCCTTGTCCCTGGGCCCTGCTTCTTTGTGTTGGCTCCATTCTCAAATAGTTTTCTACTGTGTGGTGACAAAAGTGACTGTAGCCTCCTTTCAGGCTGAAATCCATTGGAAGCAGAGAGCATCATTTCTGGAAGCAACCAGAGAAGTCTACTGAGATATAGACTGCATACTCACAGTGAAACCATCTCTTAGGCCAAGGAAATGCAATGTGGCTTCAGTTCATTTTTGGCATGTGTTTCCCCATGGAGTCTTAGTTCTACCCAAAGTGTCCAACTCAGAGTGGGAGAGGAGCTTAAGAGTCAATATAGGAGACTATTGTTGGAAGAAGGGCAAAAAGATCCTGATAACTCATTCTATAGTTTGATTCCTTTAAAGTCACAATTTACACATGACTCAGAATATCCACCTTCTTCACCAAATGTGATGCTAAGTGTTTTTTTTATAACAACAAAGATAATAATTTACTAGCATCACAAGTATTCAGAAGAACATGTTTCAGATTGTAATATCCATTCCAAGGAAGGCAGCTGTCATACCTGGGAAAATGCAGTTTACTCAGAGGAGTTATCTCCTAATTTAAAACAGAAGGAATGAAAAAAAAAAAAACAGAAGGAATAAGCAGTAAGACAAGTAAGTCATAAAACAGCACGTAAGCCAGTGTTGACTTTTAGCCTGCATTCCTAAAAGCCATCTCTTAGAAGAGATTATGAGATTCTCAGAGAGTGTCTGCAACATTGGATTATAGACAAAATGCCAACTTAGTAAATATATTAAGCTTTGAAAAATGTACTAAAATATGAATTCTTGTGAGTGTTCCTGTGGGCCCGGAAAATTATATGCAACCTGTGTTATTGGTTATGTTTTATGTGATCAAGCTTATTGTGGGACTTACATTTTCCATTTGGCTTATTTTTGTCTGTTGATCTAGCAGTTTCTGAGATGAACATGTTTAAATCTTCACCTACAACTGTTGATTTAGTTATCTAATTTTTCAGTAATTTAAAGAATATTGTACATTTCAAGGCAGTATGCACAACTGATGTGATGTTCCTTTTACCAGGATACGATATTCCTCTTGTCCCTTATGATGTTTTTCACCATAAGGTCTATAACCTGGCTTTATTTCTTATTTCCCTGGTATATTTTTTCCATTCCAATATCATCATTTTTGTATAGCTTTTTTTTGCTCTCCCCTGGCTTATGATAATCACTCTGAGATTTTCTGTCTTTTGATTGCTGTTTGATCCATTTATATTCATTGTAATTACTTTTGTTACGATTTATTTCTGTCACATTATTTTTTGTTTTCTATTTACCCTTTTTCCTTTCTTTTTTTCCTTTTCCTTTCATATATTTATTTTTCTCATTTTATATACTCAATCATATAGATGAGAATTTTTTTCTGTGTAGAAAGCTGGATATTTTATCTTTATTCTTACGGTGTTTATTCCCAACTTAGTAAGCTTTATATTTGTGCTTATTTTTTTCATCAAACAGAAAACTTATCAATACCTATGTTTTCTTCACTGAATAAGCCAAGAACCTTAGTACATTCTAATTTCTCTCACTTCCTTCTGGTATCTTCCCTCAAACATCATTATATTATTATTGTTTAGGATTTTAGTTTCAGATTTTTGTGCACATACAGTTCTGATTATTGTGTTTAAGAATAAATTAGGCTTTACCTCATCTTTACTTCCCACATCTTATTTTTTTCTTCTAGATTTATTTATTATTATGTTATAGTATGTTTTTCAAGAGGTCTTGAAGTCTGACAAATTTTTGTAGCCTCATATATCTTTGATCTTTATCTCATCATTACATTGAGGTGACAGTTTAGCTGGATATAAAATCTCAGATTCCAAATACTTTTTCTTCAATATTCTGAAGATTTTATTTTAATATCTTTATGCATTAATGCTATTGGTAAATTTGATATCCATTTGATTCTTCTTGCATTGTAAGTTACCTGCTTTTTCACTCTAAAGATTCTAAAATTTTAGAAAAATTTCAATATAGCTTCACTTGATAAGAACTTTTAAAACTTATGTTTGATACTTTAATAAAACTGACAAGAAAAATTATTTTTTCTTTTTAAAAAATTATAGTTAGTTAGGTTTAGTATTGTTTAGTATATTTTAGTATAGTATTACTTTTGGAATGTGTGTTCTCCTCAGATTTCTTATAATACTTTTCTGGATGTATCTTTTACTCCTTTATGGATACCAGCTGCTTTGTCTTGTAATATCAACATGGGGAGATTGGCATAAGTCCAGGCCATGGTTTGGACTCCTCTAGGTACTTTTAAGATTTCTGTTCATGAGGAGAGATTCTGGTGTTGTAATCTGGGTTCTGTCCATTCTGATGTTCTCTGCTTCAGGTGTTACTATACCTTGCTCTATCCAGGAGACAGCACCATTTTAACATAATTTCCTAGCCCAAGTTGTGGGGAGGGGAAGGAGAAGAGGGAATATTCAGGGCCAGCCCTTCTGTTAGGTTCAGTTCTTTAGGCTCCTTATCCCAGCTGTGTTCCAGTGCTACCCTGGTACTACTTCTTTAACATCTGTATCTGCATTACTATAGTGAAGCGGTGGTCAATATTCTCCTAGGACAATGTGGAGGAGAGAAAAAGAACTAATAGAAAGTCTCCTAACCTATTTTAATGGGGACCTCAAGCTTTCTCTGTCTCCAACACACTACTCTTTTTTTTACTGTGGAATCTGGCCGCCATCTGACTCTCCAAAGCTTTCTTACAGTTTATGTGTAAACATGGCTCTGAGATCTGTCAACATCTGGATTTCTCCTGTGAGAAAGATACTAGGTTTTGGGAGTGGGAACCATCAGCACTTATTTGTCCTGAACTTCTCACTGCTTTGCAAAAACTGGAAATCATTCTTATGTTGTGAATTTTTGCTACATTTATTTAATAATGCAGATAAAAGCAAGGCATATCATCACAGTGAAATAAACTGTGGCAATAACGTGTTTTCTATATTTTATCCTTTTTGCCTTCTACCTCTCTCAATATTTCAGTGAAAGTGCTCCATCAAGATGGAAGGTTTTATACTTAAAACATTTCTTAATCGTGAACTACTAAATTTCTGAAAGACTTTATCTGAATATTAAATATAGAGCTGTGCAAAGGATACAGTCAACAAACCTAAAGACAATCTACAGAATGGGAGAAGATATTTGCAAATGACGTATCAGATAAAGGGCTAGTTTCCAAGATCTGTAAAGAACTTATTAAACTCAACACCAAAGAAACAAACAATCCAATCATGAAATGGGCAAAAGACATGAAGAGAAATCTCACAGAGGAAGACTTAGACATGGCCAACATGCACATGAGAAAATGCTCTACATCACTTGCCATCAGGGAAATACAAATCAAAACCACAATGAGATACCACCTCACACCAGTGAGAATGGGGAAAATTAACAAGGCAGGAAACAACAAATGTTGGAGAGGATGCGGAGAAAAGGGAACCCTCTTACACTGTTGGTGGGAATGTGAACTGGTGCAGCCACTCTGGAAAACTGCGTGGAGGTTCCTCAAAGAGTTAAAAATAGACCTGCCCTACGACCCAGCAATTGCACTGTTGGGGATTTACCCCAAAGATTCAGATGCAATGAAACGCTGGGACACCTGCACCCCGATGTTTCTAGCAGCAATGTCCACAATAGCCAAACTGTGGAAGGAGCCTTGGTGTCCATCGAAAGATGAATGGATAAAGAAGATGTGGTTTATGTATACAATGGAATATTCCTCAGCCATTAGAAACGACAAATACCCACCATTTGCTTCAACGTGGATGGAACTGGAGGGTATTATGCTGAGTGAAGTAAGTCAATCGGAGGACAAACATTGTATGTTCTCATTCATTTGGGGAATATAAATAATAGTGAAAGGGAATATAAGGGAAGGGAGAAGAAATGTGTGGGAAATATCAGAAAGGGAGACAGAACATAAGGACTCCTAACTCTGGGAAACGAACTAGGGGTGGTGGAAGGGGAGGAGGGCAGGGGGTGGGGGTGAATGGGTGATGGGCACTGAGAGGGGCACTTGTCAGGATGAGCACTGGGTGTTATTCTGTATGTTGGTAAATTGAACACCAATAAAAAATAAATTTATTATAAAAAAATAAAAACAAAAGAGATTTTTAAAAGACAATAAATAAATAAATAAATATAGATCTGTGACTTGAAGAGGCATTCATTCATTTCTTCATTCCCCCAGAAAACATGTCAAATACCGATCATGTGTGAGATAATATATTGAGTGAAGAGGAAAATACAAAGAATGCGATCCTTTGCATGGAGAACTTGCAGAAGTAAGATCACTGGAATAACCATAATTCACTGGATCACTGGAATAACAATAATTTTAATTCAGAGTAGTCTATAATAATCCATACTTTCTCCTTTATAATCTATTGTCACATCTTCTTTATAATTCCTATTTGCTACTCTTTACATATTGTTTTTTTCCCCTTAGAATGCATATCCCTTAGAACATATGTCTCTTTCAACTCTCTTATTTTTTTAAAAAAATTTTTATTGTGGTGAGAACACTTAACAGGATATCTATCTGCTTAATAATTTTAATCAACAGATGTCTAGAACTTATTCATCTTGCATAATTAAAAATTTGTGCCATTGATTAGCAATTTCTTATTTCCTCCTCTCACCAGCTCCTGGTAACCACTGTATGACTTTCTGATTATATGAGTTTAATAATTTTAGATACCTCGTAAGAGTGGAAGAATGCAATATTGGTTCTACTGTGATTGACTTATTTCTCTTAGTGTAATGTTTTCAAAGTTCATCTATGTTGTCGCATATTGCAGGATTTCCTTCTTTTTTTTAAGGCTGAAGAGTATTTCATTGTATGTATATACATCAATTTCATTATTCATTCAACTGTTGATTGACATTTATATTGCTTCCGTGTCTTATTGTTGTGAGTAGTGCTGCGATGAACATTGGGGTGCTAATATCACTTTGAGATCCAGAGTTCAATTCTTTTTTATAAATACCCAGAAGTGAGATTACTAGATCAAATGATAGTTCTATTTTAAATATCTTTTAAGAATATCCATTCTGTTTTTCATAGCAGATACACCAGTTTTCATTCCCATCAATACTATAACTCTTAATTTTTTTTATCACCTCTTAGATGCTAAACATAAATGTGCTATTATAGGTATTACAGAGGATAAAAGAGCGTTTCTGTGTTGCCAGGAAGAGTCAAAATACTATTTCAAGTGGGTTACTCTTGGCTTGAACTTAAATCCTCTTTCCTCAGGTGTGCTTTCAAACTTCTCTTGATCATCTTGAAACACCTTTTCCCCCTCAGCAGAAATTTCTGTAGAATATTCCAATTCCAATGGAAGGGCTATGTTTTTGTTATCATCTTTGTCTTTCAGATCAAACTTGTTTTCCATTGGAAAAGCAAAAACTTCACCTGATATAGCTGAGGAAACCTTGTAGTGTGGGAGGCCTTTAACAATTCAGCGTCACCTTGGCTAGGGTGCTACCAACACCCACGGACCCCCGTCATTGCTATTCTCAGCCCCACATGTCCTACTTTTATTTAAATAGCATAAAGGTTGGAGCTACAAAAGAGAACAATATCCATTTGGGCATTTGAAATATTATAGATTGTAGAGATTTTAGGAAGGGATGAGGTCGGTGGTCCTTGATCAGAGAGGAGATTAGAGACATGGTATAAGTGAATGTTAGAAGGTACTTTGGAGGTCACTAGATCTACCCCCACCCCCCTCACCTTAAAGATAAGGAAGCTGAAATCTCACGTAGGGAAATGACTTGGTTAAATTAGCACCAGACCTGTAACTAGAACTCAAGCTTTCTTGCTCCCAGGGCAAAGTTCTCTTTATCATATTCAGCTGTGCTTCCTGGGTATTTCAGACTTTGAAATAAATAACAGCACACTGGGAAGATATTTTTCTATAGATGTGGATTTTGTAAGATAGAAAATATTTAGTTGATGACATGGAAAAATTTGCTAAGACTTGTTCCTATACTTGCTGTGATAGTCAATTTTATGTGTCAACTGGGTGGGCATAGTGCCAGACATATGGTCAAACATTACTCTAGATGTTTTGGTGAAGATATCTTAGGTGAGATTAATATTTAAATCCATGGATTTTTGAGCAGATTCCCCTCCATGACATGGGTGGGCCTCATCTATTCAGTTGAAGGTCCAAATAGAGCAAAAGACTACTTCCCTCAAACAAGAACAAATTTTGCTGGCAGATGGCCTTTGGACTTAAACATCAATATTGGCTACTCATGGGTCTCTATAGCTCCTCATATGGCCTCAGATGATGGCCCACCCTGCAGATTTTGAACTTGCCAGTCACCATTCAGTGAGTCAATTCCTTAAAATAGACCTCTCACCCAATCTCTCTCTCTCTCTCTCTGTATATATATATATACACACACACACATACACATACAATATGGATAGATATGTATCCTATTGACTCTGTTACTCTGGAGAACTCTAATTCACTCAGTGAAAGACTTGTTTCTTTAATCCAGCATTTGGAGCTTAAATATTTGTATCCAGATCATCATTTCTGACGTTTGGTGTCATCATATGCTATTATCTTTTTCTCTTATGCTCTGTAAATACAAAGATGCTTCTTTTTTATTTTGCCACTAAAAGAAAACCTTTAAAAATTATTCTCTTGTTTCTTCCTTGGTAATGAAGATCATTTCAGTGGAATCCTGATGTGTCTTCATCAAATTCTGAGACCAGTGTTGCTGGCTCTCCTGTTGAAGGGTGAGGCAAGTTTTTGGATCTGCTGCCAGAGAAGGCACTAAAGCAAGCATACAGTAACTGAATTTTCATTCTTTCTCTGAAAATTTGGTAGTGATTCTCCTATCCAGTCTGCTTTCCCAAGATACTCCTACATCCTTTCCTCTTCTTACTTTGTGTTGGTTAGGATACTTTCAGTCATGGGTGACAGTAACCCAACTTAAGCATGTCTAAATCAAAAGAGAATTTTATTTGTTTACGTAATAAAAGAGCCTGAAAGGAATTCTGGAGTAGAATTCAGAGCCTCAAATATTGACACCAAGACCCATTTTCTCCATATCTCTCTGCTTGGCTTTTCTGTTTTGGTGCCATTTTGGGGACTAGCTCATTCCTAGTGTTGGCAACATACAGTGCCAACTCCTTGCTCACATTCTGTTCATTTAATATCATGGGAGCAAAAAACATGCTTCCCAAGTAGTCTAACAAAACTCCTGGGCCTGAATCTCATTGGCCAGTTAGGTCATATAGTCTACCCTTGAATCTGCTGATTCGCTTACTCCTGGATCATATGTCTCTAATGCTTAAGTTAGGGCTGGCCTCAGTCAACTTACATGTACAAAGAGCAAGGAAGAGGTATTTTTCTCAAAGAGAAAGGGAGAATGGATGTCTGGTAAACAAAAGTAGTAGAATACACCACAGCATCCTTGCTATGTTTGGGTAGTCAGACTGTGTCCCGCGGGTGGGCAAGAAGCAGGAGAGAGAACTGAGGAGCTTGGTCTTGAATAGTTTAATTAAAAAAAATCTTTAAAAATGTTTATTTTGTTCAGCTTTATTGAAGTATAATTGTCAAAATTAAAATATGTTTATATACCATAGGGGTGTGTGTGTGTGTGTGTGTGTGTGTGTGTATTTGATATACATGCACAAGTACCTATAGAATATCCTGTGATTCTCGGTAACTGAGCTCTGGAAATAGTGAAAGACTAAGCTAGAGAGTCTTTTCAGTGTTTTAGAAACAAATTACATTTCCTGGAAGGTTTTATTTATTTATTTATTTATTTATTTATTTATTTATTTATAAGATTTTATTTATTTATTCATGAGAGACACAGAGACACAAAGACATAGGCAGAGGGAGAAGCTGCTCTGTGCAGACAGCCTGATGCGGGGCTAGATCCCAGGACCCTGGGATCATGCCCTGAGCCAAGGGCAGATGCTCAACTGCTGAGCCAGCCAGGTGCCCCTCCTGGAAGGTTTTAAAGTTCTAGAATGGAGATATAAAATATCTTCTCTCCTTACCATTGTCAACATCTCATTGACTACTTTCTTGTCAGCTCCTGAGTCTCCTGTTCTATTCTTTTCTGTGGTTTGTCATAGTATTTATAGTGAACTAGTGGGAAGTATGGCCCGTGAGGAATTGGGTTGAGTCTGTTTGTTCACTGTTACAAATCCAGTGCTTAGAAAAGTACTGGGCCCATGACAGGCACTCAAAAATATTTGTTGAATAAGTGGTTAGATAAATTACACATGTTATTTTATATCTGCCCTTAGCATGGATTGGTAAAATGTTATGATACTGAATTCTGCTTTTTCTATGCTTTTTCTGATGAAATTCTTTCTAGCTGATTTTAAAAACTGAACTTTTTATTTGAGATAATTATAAATTCATTTGTAGTTGTAAGAAATAATCAGAGATCTCATGTATTCTTTATTATATTTCTCCCAATTGTAACATCACACAAACCTGTTTCACAACCAGGATATTGAGATGTTGATATTGATGCAGTTAATCTGGGTGACTTTTTCTTTGTATCTGTGGACGTGCATGCATGCGTGTGTGTTTGCTTGTGTGTGTGTGGTAAATTGTTTCCTGGACACACAGTCTTCCCATTCATTCTACATGTTCTTTTGCACTGTGACTTTGCTGTTCCTATAATCCAGAGGTAAATTCTATTGTTCCCTCCTTTGAATTTGGGCCACACTTATTTTGCTTTGATTAATAGAATGTGGCAGAAATTATGTTGCGTTAGTCCTAGAGCCTTGGCCTCAAAGGTCTTTCATCTTTTATCCTCTTTCTCTTGATACATTTTCCTGAGAAGAAAATAGCCTAGTCCGTTGGAAGATGAGGGACCATGCAGAGGCAAACTGAAGGGCCCCAGCTAATGGCTAGGACCAGCTGTCAGACATGTAAGTGAAGCCATCTTTGACCTTCCAGCTCACCCAGCCATCTTGCTAAATGCATGAGTAAGCCCAGGTAAAACCAGTAGAGGATCTCCCCAGGCAACACCTGCAGAATTGTGAGAAATAATGAATTACTGTTGCTTTAATTGTTGGAATGTTTGTTATATAGCAGAGGGTAACTGAGACAGTAGCATTTCATACTGAGAATCTTTAGGTGTAAAGATTCAGGTTTTATTCTTGGATTATGATCTAGTAACTAGCAGGTGACAGTCACCTACATGTACTTAAATTTTGTTTCCCTTAAATATATTACCTATCAGTTGCTTTCATCTTGACATGTTTCTACTCAGTTACATATCAAGAAAATCTGATTAATATCAGCTGTACCTCATCAATGTCTTTTGTTAGCATGCAGAAGTTTTAATGGTATCTGACAAAGCAACTTAATGGTTTTATGTAGATGTAGATCCAAACTTGGTTTCCTAGGTTAATATTTATGTAGACTCAAACACAGACAAATAAATATTTCAGGAGAGAAGTCCACATCACCATATTGTAAGATAAATATTGAAATCCAGAATCCCAGCTCAAAATGGCAATTTAAAGACTGTTTAGGTTTTCTGAAAAACATTCAGCTCCTATCATTTTTATTTTTGTGTTGGTCTTAATGTTAATACCAATGATTCATCTTTAACTAGATATAAGCTGAAAGGATACATTTCAGAAATCCCAGGAAAATATCTGGACATACAGAGATTTCTGTAGATTGCAAAAATATGAATTTTGAATCTACTAGTTCTTTAGAATCTTTCTCTTAGATATATTGAAGGTTAATTATATAAACCAGGGGATAGATCTTTGGATAGTCAAGATGTCAGTCTTTGGATTTAGAATCCCAGGATTAAAATCTAACTATATCACTATAACACACCACAGAACCTTTGGCAGGTTGCTTAAACTTCCTGTGCCTCAGTTTCTATATCTGTAAAATAGAGATAATTATAATCCCTCTCTCAGGTTTCTTATGGAAAAATTCGTAATCTCTACCACATACTAATTACTGAAATGTTACTTAATATTTTACCTCCTTTTATTTCTCTGATTGCCGCCATCATCACTCCTTATTCTCTCCTTCGTTGATCACTAATATGAGTAGTCTTATTTTTAGCTTTTTCTTCTAACTTTAGGACTCTGAGATTTTTTTAAAAAAAGATTTTATTTATTTATTCATGGGGGACACACAAAGAGAGAGGCAGAGACACACAGAGAGAAGCAGGTTCCATGCAGGGAGCCTGATGTGGGATTTGATCCTGGGCACGCCCTGAGCCAAAGGCAGACATCCAACTGCTGAGCCACCCCGGCATCCTGGACTCTGAGCATTGAATGCAAAACTAATGACTTGTCTGATTCAAGCTTTTGCTTATAACAGTTAATAAATGTTTATGATGAGGTCAGCAATGGGTAGCATGAGAGAAACTCCATGGGTTCAACTGGATCACCATGGTATATTTTCTCTGGTATTATCTTCTCTGGATATCCATTCTACTTTTCATTTCCTTTCCTTTTTTTTTTTTTTTAAAGATTTCTTTTTATTTATTAGAGAGAGAGAGGACAAAGAGGGGAGCAGTAGAAGGAGAGGAAGAAGCAGGCTTCCCGCTGAGCAGGGAGCCTGATGCAAGGCTCCATCTCAGGACCCTGGGATCATGACCTGAGCTGAAGGCAGATGCTGAGTCAAAGGCAGACCCCCAACCAACTGAGCCACCTAGGTGCCCCTTCTTTCTACTTTTTCTGAAACAGCAGTTAAATAAATGAAGATTTCTGAAAATTGCTACCTCCTTAGTTGCTTTGGGATCAGGTAAAGAATAGCCGCCTTGAAATGGAAATTCTTCAGGCTGTATTTGCCTCTCCAAGATGTATTGCGATCATGAACTCATCATTCCACCAAAGTGCAAGGCTTGTTTCCATTTATTGAAGCACTGACTGTGTCACTGACCCCCTCACATACATGATAGGGTTGTATCAGTCTGGGAGTTGATGATGGGCAAGATTCTTCATTCTTTCCTCTGAATAGCCATGATGCATCTTGGCTGCTAAATTCATCATGAGGTACATACATTCTGGGTCTTCTGGTTGCAAATAGAGCTGCATGGGATGTGTCCAAATTCAGAAGTAAATGAAGGGTAAAGTGGTATGCCAGTGTGACCGTAGTCCAACTAATTTGAATCTATTTGCCCTCCATCATTTCTGTGTCAGTGTAGCCGTACCACAGTGGATTCTGTGAAGCTGATTGAACCATAGCATCTAGAAGCTTAATAAGCTGCTAAAATGTAAATACTGACCTGGGGAATTTTGCATGGCTAATGAAGGCAGAGTTCAGTGTTTATGATTATATTGCACAGCTTTACTCAAACAGCCAATAAATGGTTTACAAATCCATTTGATCTACTCAGTTTGCCTGCTCACAATCTAGGTGGGGAAACTTTATTTTGATAACAACTTTCCTCTTTTAGAGAGAATGGCATGAAGTTTCTTTTAGAGAGAATGGCATGAAGCCATAGATGCAGGATGAGCTATCCATATTAAATTCAGGTTTTAAGGATGGTTGATGCACAATCATCAAAGAATTCTGTTTGGTGATTATAGTCTTATCTTTATGAACAAGGAGCTTTCTGCCCATAGGTCTTGTAAATAGTTTTGGTTCTGGAAGAAAATCGAGAGGAAAGTTGAGGAAAGAGAATATAAATGCCCTGTGCTATAAATGCTGGATCTTTCCATCTGAAATCTGTAAATACAATATAGATTTTCCTGGCATTGAGTTAGATTTGGCAGATCCTTCATTCCATTGATCTTGAGGGTAATAATATTTATCTTAGTGAAATCCTTTAGTAGAAGCAAAAATACTTCTGACTCAAGAGACATTCCAATTATTCATGTCCCTTTGTTATTGTTCTATTATCTTTCTGTTTCTTTTGTCTGACTGCTTTGGTGAAGAGAGAACAGACTGAGAAAAATGTGAAATTTGAAATGGTACAAGGGTGAGTACCCTAGAAAATGATAAATGCATAAGTAATTTCTTACTTTGAATTAGAGGCAAAGTTCATTTCCAAACTAAAAACATAATTAGTTATAACGACAGCCTATTTTGTTTAGATCATTTTAAATTTCAAAGTGTGTTGCTAAATGCACAGATTTGTTCTTTTCATTTCTTCTCTGTGAATCTTGCTTAAAGCAAAGAGCTCTGTGATGGAACAGAGGGAATCTTTATAAAGTGATAATAGAGCAGAATGACCACAACTGGAAGTGTGCAAATTATGCTTTTCCTAGTCCTTGGGTAATTTAGGCAACTGGACACATCACAGGTACTAGGCAATTTGGGGTCCACTTCTCCTCCAGAGAATAGCAGGGCTTTGAGCAAGGCACTGGGAGAGGGAGAGAGTATTTAAACTCACAGTCACCTTACAGTAGATTTCTCTAGGGCCAGAGCAGTTCAGCCCTCCAGGGACTTCCTCAAATGTAGTAGAAGTGGGGGTGACTGGGTGGTGGGCACTGAGGGGGGCACTTGACGGGATGAGCACTGGGTGTTATTCTATATGTTGGCAAATTGAACACCAATAAAAAATAAAGTTATTAAAAACAAAAAAAAAGTGCCCCCCTCAGTGCCCACCACCCAGTCACCCCCACTTCTACTACATTTGAGGAAGTCCCTGGAGGGCTGAACTGCTCTGGCCCTAGAGAAATCTACTGTAAGGTGACTGTGAGTTTAAATACTCTCTCCCTCTCCCAGTGCCTTGCTTAAAGCCCTGCTATTCTCTGGAGGAGAAGTGGACCCCAAATTGCCTCTCCTCCAGAGAATAGCAGGGCTTTGAGCAAGGCACTGGGAGAGGGAGAGAGTATTTAAACTCACAGTCACCTTACAGTAGATTTCTCTAGGGTCAGAGCAGTTCAGCCCTCTAAATAAAAATAAAAAGTGAAAAAAAAATGTAGTAGAAGTTATTTGCTCCAGGGACACAGAGAAATGCCCATAATTTGATAGGTCCATTGAGTACTCAAATAACTTGGCTGTCTAAGATGAACCAGATCTTTTAGGCTTGAGTCTTCTGGGCCATCTCCGATTCTATGTTCCAACCTAATCCTAATCCTAACCCTAACCCTAACCTGAATTTGATTATTTTTATGCCATTAATCTTGTACTTTAACTAGATCAACTGATTATATTATTAGCTCGTGGGATCCCAGAAAGTATATTTGGAGATTAAATGTGTTGGCAAAAGCCTTAGGAGTTTAAGGGGAAGAGAAGTGGAGACCATGAGGAATCGCTGATTTTGTGAAACTCTCCAACCTACAGCTTGTAGAAAATGCTCCTGCGGAGGTGGTCACCAGGCTGAGAAATGAGCAGATTCTAACGTATGATGATTACCGGGATGCATTGTCCAGATCCCCTTTCAAGAAAGGGCTTGTCATCCCAGCTGGTGGGAGTGCTATCAGCAGACAGCCTGTGGGCAGCATTGTCTCAGCAGCGGAGAAGCAATCACCTTGCTCAGAGCTACCACCCTCGGTGTATCTAATGTCTGATCTAGACAGGAGTATAAAGACTTGGATATTTTGGCCCAACACAGGTCAATTCTGACAAGCCTTTGTAGTTTCACATTACCCTCTGGCACCAACACATTTTGCAATAGGACTTCTTCCTTTACCTGATCCTGCTTTCTTCTCCTCCTTCTCCCAAGTACTACCTGCACATTAAATTCCGTGTCAGAGTCAGCTTCCCAGAGTGTCCAATCGGAGACACAGTGTGGACATCGAAGGCCTGATTGAAAATACAGCTGGAGTTTAGTAAGGAAAAAATGAAAGCATCTTGCTTTGAAAGGTAAAGAAGGCAGAGATTAAAGGCTTTTGCTCATAGAGCCTTTGCTATACTACCTATGGCAGGTCCAGTTCTTTAAAAGTATTTTATCTTACAGAAGTATTGTACTAGAATATGACTGAATGATCACCATTTTCAGTGAATTCATGGGAAAGCCTACCACTTAAAGGAATCTCACTTTTAGGGCATAGAGTGAAGAAGGCCCCAACCTGGTCACAGGGAAAACAGACCAATATGATAGTAGAAGGAAGCCAGGTATTCATAATAGTAGTATTGAAAGACAAGGCTTACAGCATTCCCCACCTAAAGCCTGTTACATGATTTGCATTTACTGTGACTCCTCTGGTTGGAGGAGAAGCTCTTAAGCCATGAAGAACAGAAGCATGTATTTTTCTGTTTCCATAGTCTTTGCTCCTCTAGTGAAGGAATATTATTTCAGGCTGGTCATTCCCACTAAGGTGTAAATTCTTTAAGGGCACTGCCTTAGTTTGCTTTACTCTGGAAGCAGGGCAGGAAATAAGGATTTGTTTTTTTTTTTCGATTTCCATGTCCAATTTATTTGTCATTAACTTAACAATTTCCCCCAATTTTTTAGTGATACATTTTTAAAAGACAGG
The DNA here is from genome assembly GCF_048164855.1 of Canis lupus baileyi. Taxonomy (NCBI): domain Eukaryota; kingdom Metazoa; phylum Chordata; class Mammalia; order Carnivora; family Canidae; genus Canis; species Canis lupus. The sequence continues at coordinate 15,664,837 of NC_132848.1, forward strand.
GTGAGGTGTATGATATATGGGGCTAAAAAAACACTGGAAATAAGCATTTTTAAAAAAGAATACTATCTGCTTTTTCAAACCAGCATATTCAAAGTTAAGTCTGATTATATCGGTTGTTATAAATTACCCTTAGCATATCTTAGATTATATTTATTCTTCTATGATTTGATTAAAAGTTTAGTGATTTTTTTAAATTTATTTTTTATTGGTGTTCCATTTACTAACATACAGAATAACCCCCAGTGCCCGTCACCCATTCACTCCCACCCCCCGCCCTTCTCCCCTTCCACCACCCCTAGTTCGTTTCCCAGAGTTAGCAGTCTTTACGTTCTGTCTCCCTTTCTGATATTTCCCACACGTTTCTTCTCCCTTCCCTTATATTCCCTTTCACTAGGAAATAAGGATTTGAATGGAAGTAGCCCCTTCCTCCCTCCCAGAGGGAGATACGGGGAACACTGATATGAAGTAGGAAAGTAATAGCGCAAAAGTTGGAGGCCAATAAGATGTCCTTTATTAAACTGGTTATAGTGGGCTACTCATGTGTCTCAGCATTATGCTCCCCTCCCCAAGAGTCAAGGGAGCTGGAGTATTTGTTGGTTCACTTCTGCTGGTCATTATTCGAGGCCTGTGGGAGTCAGAGATATGGGGAGTGGAGGAGGCATAGGGAAGTGTTAATTCTCTGGCACTTCAGGCCTACTGTGCTCTGGAAGGGCAGCTTTCCAACAGAACACTTCAGTCCCAGCGAAGGAGATACTAGCAGATAGAAGTTGAGCATACCAAATTAATAAAGTCCAAAATGTATGGGTATGGGGAAGAAGCTGACAAGGGCTACTAGACACGAATTGTATTATACGTGCCTGATACATGGTGTGTGCTCAGTCCTTGTTTGTGAATTCCTTAAAGAGGAGACCAGACTCAGCTCTGTGGTCCTTGTGTGTGTGCCAGGGTCAGAGAATCCCTGGAGGCTATGGGACAGAGGCCTGTCAGTAGGAAGAAGACGAATGTACTGTGGCTCGGGTCATCTCTTGTTTCTCAGAGAGTGAATGGAGAGGTTCACGCACAGTTAGACTCAGTTCTTAAAGATTAATGGAGAACTCAGTTTCCCTGATAAGCCTTAAATTAAAGTTGGAAATTGCCTCATGCAATTCACAAAGGTGCATATACAAGAAGGGAGAAAAAAAATTCTGATTACAGTTTTATTTGCTGACACTCCTTAACAATTTAAGTTCAAGTGCTATTTTGCTAATTAATGGCTGCTCAAGAAATGCCGTGTGTCAGCAATGAGTCACTTACTTTTGTTGCTCTTCAACTGTATATGGATAATGAACAAGGACAAGTCATATAATTAATGCTGAAAATAGCCCTGGTATGGGACAGAGGCCTGTCAATAGGAAGAAGATATTATATTTGCCAGTATCCATACCAGGCTGTTAACAGTCAAACTAGTTAAAGGCTTAGATAAGAGGCAACTTTATTGATGTGTAACCCAATAACCAAGGTACAGCAAGGACAGATAGAGTTAGTTTCAGGGATATTTGGAACCAGGGAGTAGAACACCATCCAGATTCCCACTTTCCATCTTTCACTTGGGCCTCTCTTTGTGCTTCTTCAGGCTTTTAGACTGTCTTTTACATGGGTTTGGTTAGCCACCGCTATCTATTGGTGGCTTTGGGGTCTCTATTAACCCCTTGAAGCCAGAGAGGAGAGGGCTCTTCTGTTCCACTGGAGCTTGAAGCACTTCAGAGAAGGACCAACTGGTCATGAGAATCATATGGCCAAGGAAGTGGACCCCAGTCTTTAGGGCTTTCTTCTCAGAAGAAGAGAGAGGTGCCTTCATGGGTGAACAAGACGATGGGCTGGTAAGTGTAAGTAGCAGTACAAAGGATTGAAATTCTAGGTAGGCAGTCTGGATTAAAGCTGCCATCATAATTCAAAGAGGAAGAAGATGGTTGAGTTGTTGAGGAGCTGGGACTTGAACTGGACTATCTACCTGACTTTGAGGAACAAAATGCAACAATAACCTAAATATACACCAAAATGCTTAGGAGCACAGGGAGTGAGAGACCCCCCCCCCCCAGGGTACATCGGTAGCTGCTCCTCGTATGTAGGTAATTAGGGGAACTTACTCTTTCTGAACCCTTCAGAGTCTCCAAAGGAACCACCTTCAAGTTCCTGTCTTCAGCAGAGAGTTCTACGTTGGTGTAGCTCGTGGCTGAATCCTACAGGTGCCTGTGGCCTCAGCAAAGGAGGAATTTTCAACTTCCAAAGCTACTGTGGCTTTGTGTGACTAAACCGCTGGGTGCCACAGAGAGAGACTCAGTAGGACTGAGAATTATCAATGGTTTTGACCATTTGCTGAGAATTTAAAACGAGTTTATTATAGGGCTTGCTTAGACGCTTTTTTAGGGAAAGGTTTCACCTAACGAATTGATTTAGGTAAACTTATGGAATAACACTTCGGTGATTCACTTTTGATAATAAGGACTGCACACTTGCTTCCTTGGAACCAGATACTCTAATAGCCCGACTTATAATGTGACCTTTTGCTCTGACTGCTTTCCTCTGGCAGTGTCTCAGTTTAAGTATGAAGAATTGCTTATAATTCCAATGACCAAATCATGGCTTTCTGGTAAAATGCCAAGGAGTCTGGTGATGGCGTAGCACTGATACTCAGTCTAGCTAGCTCTGGGATGTGGTCTGCTTCACACTGGTGGGTGGGGAAAAACCAAGCATGACTTATTCAGGGGAACAAAGATCATTAGCAGTAGAACTCATGATTGTCAGGTGATAAAACCGCTCCTTATTCAAATAGATGGATTTGTAAGAGCTAAGTTAGTTAAAGAGCTGACAGGCTGAATTTTTGTTGTTGCTCTAAATGCTGAAACAATCGGATGAGCAATTCTTACCCTTCCTCCAGGATAGAGGAGAGAGGAAGGAAGGTGTAGATGGTTTTCAGATTTTACAAATGTTGACAGAAGAATCATAACATGAGCAGTCTAATGAACCCAGAGCACTGACACATGCATCCTTTTAGGCTAACACCATCCTATTTGCAAAATGGACAGACGCTGTTTATTTTTGTAAGTAGTCGACTAAGCTAATGTGCCAGTTTCTTCTTTGATGTTTCAGCTTTAAGAAAGTTGCATTAATGGAGGGCAATTATGGTAATTTGAATTAGGAATGGAATTATGGTAATTGAAAACTTCTACGGTGACAGGTATTTGTGAGACCCCAGTGTTCTGGAGCAGTTCAGAACCGCTATTAAGCCTATGGTAATTAGCATTTTCCCCCTGAAATGGCTGAAAGAATAAGGGAACATAAAACAAAATTTGACAGTGTGAGAAGGGAACTGGCAACAACATCAAAACCTACAGTCAACACAAAGAAACACAAACACACTGATAGTCTTGGGCTTTTTAAAAATAGAGAATCAGAAGAAAACCACAGCTTTGTTTGGGCCACTGGGGAGGCTAAGCATTCATGTTGGGGGTCTGTAGTCTAGAGCCATTTGCAACAGAAGGATGGAGCACCGAAAGCCATTCTTGTTTTCTGGCTTCATTTTCAAATCAAATTGTTGCAGGGGATGCCTTGGGCCCCCACAGTGCAGAGCAGTAGAAAGTCGCAACTAATTAGATGTATCACTCCACGGTATTCATGCCGTCACTCAACAAACGTGTACTGATTGCCTACTATGTCCCAGGTGCGGAAGATACAGAGAAGATAAGTTTCCTGCCCTTGATTTTCAAGTCAATGTAAAGTTGAGATCTATTTGGCTCCACCTTTAAAGGTAGGAAAGTATTTTGTTGGTGCCAGAGCTCTACTCCCGGCTTCATTCATCCTGGAAGGGTTAAAAAATATTATTTTAGCTTGTAAGTCCTTAGACTTTGTTTCTATCTTGTGGTTTTTCTCGAGGTCTCCAAGGTTAGTAAAATAACAGAGGGCCTCTAAATTAGTATATGCTCGGCTGCAAATAACCGAATACCCGACTGAAAGTACATATGTCTGGTTTACTAACCCCACATAATAAGTAGGAAATTCCAGCGTTAGTGGAGCAGGTCAATGGGCTCACCGACATCTGGGCTTCTACTCTTTCTGCTCCAGCATTTTCTGTGTGTTGGCAATGTCTCCCTAATGGTGTCAAAATGGCTACCAAAGCCATAAAAGCTCGTGTCTTTACACAATAATGTTCCAAGCAGGAGGAAAGGGGGCAGGAATGAAAACACATTCCCTATAAATGGAAGAAATCATTCCTAGGGGAGAATTTCTACCTCTCAGAAACCACTGGAAGACTCCTCCTTATGTCTCACTGGCCCAAACTGGGTCACATGTCTACTCTTAGAACTTGAATTGGCAAGAGGGAACTGTGCCGGCATGACAATTCCTCGTGGCCTGGGCTGGGTGTGTCCCCATTTCCTTAAAATCAGGTTTCAGTTGGCGAGGAAGACCGAGAATGGCTCTGGTTGCACAGGCATCTGTGTGGAGTCAGAGATGATGGAAACGCCCACAGATACTTTCCCTGTACTTGTACATTTCTAATTTTTCCTTCTGGGTTAAATCATCTTTCAAAAATCTTTTTATAAGAATGCAAATGCTTCCGCGAATGGCACCACATCGAGTCTCTAATACCTCAGCCTGTTGGATAAACTTTAGTAGGAGAGAGGGGGACATCATACGGTTACGGGGAGTCTACAAATTGAAGAGGGGAAATCAATTGAAAAATGGGGAAATCATGTGGAAATTTGAGATCGAGAGTGTTGATGATACACATTCCCTGTGTTGGAATTTTACCAAGCTTTTTGTAAAACTTGATTACCTTGTCCAAAAGTGGCCTTATTTATTGATTATCTATTATCTGTAGAACACCTAGATCCTGTGGGCATTCAATCCCCTTAACATTCAGGTGACGTAAGACTCTTTACAAGCAAGAAAGGAAAGGGACTGAGCAGTTAAATAACATGCAGGGATTCAAACCCACCCAGGCCTGATGGCAAGTCTGCTTTTTCCCATTGCACCAAATTTCCTCCTAAAGCCCAACATAGAATTAAAGTCATTCGGATCCGAGGATGTGATTTAGTAGGTTTTTCTATCTGTTGTGAATTCCCTTGTAACTCAGTGCTAATTTCTGTATAACATATCTCTCTAGTCCAGCAAGATTACAAACTCATTGGGAGAAAAAAGTTTTTAAGACACAGGTGATTCCCCAAATGAATGAGAACATATAATGTTTGTCCTTCTCCGACTGGCTTACTTCACTCAGCATAATACCCTCCAGTTCCATCCACGTTGAAGCAAATGGTGGGTATTTGTCATTTCTAATAGCTGAGGGAATATAAGGGAAGGGGGAAGAAATGTGTGGGAAATATCAGAAAGGGAGACAGAACGTAAAGACTGCTAACTCTGGGAAACGAACTAGGGGTGTTGGAAGGGGAGGAGGGCGGGGGGTGGGAGTGAATGGGTGACGGGCACTGGGGGTTATTCTGTATGTTAGTAAATTGAACACCAATAAAAAAAATACATGTTAAAAAAAAAAAAGACACAGGTGATTGACATTCTGACTCTAGGTGATGCCACCATCAATGTCCTTTAGGGATTTATTTCATATGAACTGTGGGTAGGGTATTTTCCATTGAGCAGTTGTTTCAATATGGAGAGGGAGGAAATATCGATTGATGACGCCAGCAGACACTGCTGTTTTGCAAGCATGTCTAATGGCTAGTGTTATTGCTTTAATGGGAGGAAATGATGGGGAATTGGGTGAAATCCCAATTTGCTCAAATGAGAACTGTGTCCTGTTAGGTTGGCAAGTACAACGAGGTCTCTTTGCCTGTCACTCCTGAGCAATCTCTGAGAGATGCATCGTATGGGCTTCAGGTCAACGGAGGGTAATTGCCCAAGTCAACTTTGGTTGTCGTCACCAGCTATTCCACGTCCTCTGCATGGAACCCAAAGCACGGTTCAGTTCTTAGGGTCCCTCTTCAAGGGAACTCTTTTTTTTTTTTTTTTTTTTGCTGCTGAACATTGACTCATGGTATCAATGTGATGGAAACAATGAAGTAGCCCACCGTGGAGAGTGGGGAGACTGCTTCTGTGGATGAACCGATTTTAGCATCGTGATGACTTGTGCCAGATGCACGAGGTCACGGTGTCTGACAGCCTCTGGCAAGAACAGGGCTGCCCGCAAAAGGAGAAACCATCCACCTGCTGCCTGTGTCTGCTCAGTTTCTCATACTATTTAACACACAGGCAAAGAGGTAAACCTTCTCTCAAAAATTCAGAAAGACTATTTTCTCGAGTCCTTCTAAGTTAAAAGTGGGATGAAGCATTCATTGTACTTGCAAGAAAATCTCATTTGGGCATGCAAAGGAACAATTTGACAATTATCTCCATAGTTCTCAGGTCTGAGGAAGAGAAATGACAACCTTTTATTATAAAACACGTTTAATTGAAGTAATTAGGAGCAAGAACGCTAGTACAGCCTGGAAGACTGTCAGAAGGGAAATGGATTTCTGGTCAAGTTGGCTGAGCTTGGAGGCTCCTGATGAACTTTTGTGATAATAATTAACATAATACTTTTGAGGCATTCTCGGCCTTATCAGAAATTATTATTTTTTTGCCTCATTCTTTCAGATGAAATAATAATGTTTAGCACTTAGCTGGCATCTTTCATTCCTATGGGTCCCCTGGTTCTTAAACAATTTTTCTATCTCCACATGTGTGAATATGTGTCTACAGAGTCATTGCAGCAATCGCCAAGAATTTCAGCAATCCCACTGGGTAGCACGGTGCAGCTGTTTAGAATTATTCAGCAGAGCTACATTGTGTTTGAGGGGTATCAAGTGACAAAAAAAAGGAAAAAAAGAAAAGAAAAAAAAAACCCAAAGTTAAAACCCAATGTTAATACTCTAGGAAGGAACTGGAAGGCAGAAATATGGGTATACTTCAAAGGATCTGCTCAGCATATACCTATTCCTGCTTCTAATATATGAGCCATGGCCTATCTGGGTACCAAGAGGGGATTGTGAAGTTGGTTTTAAAGTACCTTTGAAATATGGTGTTGTCAACAGCAGGGTTTCCTGATGCTGTACTGGGGCATCTGTTCAGCACTGATGCAAAGCAATGTACGCCACTTCATTGAATTAGCAACACACTTCCTGTAGCATGCTGTGTTTTCCTTAGAGGTCTTGCTCAAGGACTGGCCATGCCTGCTATTTAGGTTTCAGGAGCTGATAACTCACTGTGATTAGCCATTCAGATTTCATCTGAAAAGAGCTAAAATCATTTAGTTGCTTTAAAAAAGACACATATACATTCACAGCATTGGTGTAATTAGAGTTTGAAAAGTGTTGACTGATTTTTCCCCCTAGCAAAATAGAGCAGTGCCTGGTACAAAGTAGGCACCACCTATTAAATGAATGAATGAAAGCTTTAAATTCCTGATGATAACAGCCCTCACATTTGTGTGGTGATAAGCATTTTTTGATGTCCTTTCACAGACATCAACTTTTTGATCTCACTAATATTATACTGGACCTAATTTCGTATTGTTAATGTCAGAAGAACTTAATGTAAGAAATTAATCATAATGAGATCACTTCATTTTTCTTTGGCAAGCCACTAGTCATACTCCTAGATGGATTAAACTTCTAAGGTCTGCCCTGCTCATACCCCCAGTCTATGGGGAATTGCCTAATTTAGAGACCTTGTGGGCTGTCAAGCCATGTTTTAAGCCATTTGATCCCATTCCACTTTGTTGCCTTTCACATAATCATTCTGGCCTTACATGGACTTCAGGAGCAGGTGTATCACCTAAGGGCAGCCATTGCACAGGCTGGCCAGTGATGTTTGACTTGTGTCTCTGTTTCCAAAGAGGAGTGGTTTTGGTGGATTTTCTCTTAAGAATTTGAAATTAAAAACATGGGGAAAATTTCCACCTACCAGGGAAGCTGAAAATGAAGAGAGGCCATGAGTTAAGCATTGACGATGGCAAGCCAAAGCCATGTGCTGACTTTGACAGAGTCAAGTGAGACATCTGCTTGGTGGGGAAGAGAAGGGAACAAATGTACAGAGAATCTGAGACATCATGCACTGCCTATGAGATCATAAGGTCCCTGAGAAAGAGATGGAGAAGTATTGTGGCAACCTCTTCTCCCATCTGTGTGCATTTTTATTACATGCCTTTTTATTTCATGATGAGACTTGAGTAGGTTCTTGTTCTTACAATAAGAAGAGTCAAAAGAAATGTTGGTATGATACATATCTGCTGATGAAAATAGAGGGACCCATAGGAAAGATGAAGATGAGCTTGAGCTTCTCCTCCTGGGTGGGATGTTACAGTAATTGATCCTATGGCTCAATGATCTATGGCTCTATGGATCCATATGGGTCCTCTTTTGTTATCCATCCTAGTGCTTGTGTGCTGCTCAGCATATGGTTTATAGAGGGTTCCCTGCCCTCTGACTTACATATTAAGTCAGAGAGTTTTTTCTTAAGGCCTTACCTTAGAATTCTTTGCCCAGGATCTTCATTGGCTCTTCCCATCTCTGTGTGGTTGATTTACCAGACCAAGAATGGCTGCAGGTCTTGCATTTGGGGAAATTAAGGGCCACGAGTGATACCGTCCAACTTCTGAGAAGCTTAGTTTTATGCCAAGGGCTCCTAGAACTATCATTTTTTAAGATAAAAAAAAAAAAAGAAGAGTATGGTGGGGTGCTAACTCACCCAGTTGATCTCATTTTTCCTCTCCCAAGTGTGTCCTTTTCCTCTCCATAGCATTATAATTACAGGGGAAAGAATCAGAGCCACAAATTATTTAATTTCACTGTGGCATGTCTGCAAAATGTGAGGAATAGTTTTTGTTCCTCTTACAGAGGTGTTATGAGATTCAAATATTAGAATACATTCACTAAAATCTACTGAGCTCCCAAATAGGGACATATCAGATTATGCTACATAACAGAAATATTCCCCTTCTCCTGTCCCTCTGTGCTATTATATTGGTGTTCTTGAAGCCTCCATCATTATTCATCCCTTGGGCATGTGCTCTTCCTGGGTGGGCTCATCATCTATGCCCATGGAAGATGATACCATCTATGCCCATTAATTCTAAAATTTTTACCTCCAATGTATTTTTCTTTAGTTCTAGATTCCAGCATCAAATTCTTTGTCACACATTCCTCTCTAAATATTTCATGGACACCCGTAGAACATGCCAAAATATGTGTAGTTGCTTAAAGGTGAGAGGGAAGATGGCTTGTAGACTGAATCTGAGGATACATAAGGGTGCGGGATGGGGAGAGGGTACCGAATGTCGGAACAAAGGAGGAAAAACAGGTGAGGAATTGTTTCTTTAGTGGCTTGTTCCCAGTCAACGTACCCTGGAACTCTGTTTCCCGTACGGTCCTGGCAGTGAGGGTTAACCACAAGAGAAATCTGACTGAGATTTTGGGAAATGGAAGTGCAGCTCTAGCCCGATGTCAGGGTAGGTAGGGCCAGATACCTGGTTGGTGTGGGCAGTAGTGAGGTCAGCTCAGTGCTTCCCCCACCCCCTACCTCCACTCTCCTTCAGAGTCTCTGAATCCTATCCTTGGCTCTGCAGGGAAGGCTACCTGGTATCCCGCACGTCACTCATACTATCCAGGGTGGAAGTAATGGGAGAAATGGGGATTCCATGTGGTTGTTGTTGGCTTCCGTTGTGTCGTCATAGCTTCCAGCTTATTTCTGTTTTCCCCTACTTCACACTTCTACTTTCTTCTGTCCTTCTGGCCTTCCTCACTTCAGACCCCACACTGAAGCACGTTACAGCTCACATGACTGCAAAGGTTTTGATCTCTACACTCAACCCCTTATTCTATATCATTTATAGTGGTTCTGCTCCTTTGATTGAACCCTGATACAGCTTCTTATTAAATCAGCACTCACCTATTGACTTAATTGATTCATTGATTAGTTATGATATTCACCTTTGCTATACACAGGAATTTTAGACAAGAGATAAATAGACTGGCTAGTTTTAAAAGATCTGCAGCAGCTACCTCCTGGCTGAAAAAAGTTCCATATTTTAAGAAATGTTTTCCTGCAGCAGAACATCATGTCCAAGACAGTGACTTTTGTAAGAAAGATTTCCAGGGAGTTCTTTTTCTGTAGCAATAATGTTTATATTTTGATTGCTTTATTAGGAAGATGATTTTTTTCACTTTTAGCCAAACTCTAAATACTTAGAGCATCATATGGTGACATTTGAAAGGAAGTTATAATCTCTGGATATTTGAAAGCTCTAATGTACAAAATACTCTAGAGATCATGGTGTTCACTATCTAATCCAAAAATAGGTCTTTTTTATGTAAGTAGGAATTTCTGACCTTAAGCATATGTTTTTCCTTTTGTTAACAAGAAACTTCAAATTTAAATATTTTTAAAAATATAGTGAAACATATGATTTAAAAAAAACTTTTAAGATATAACTGCCAAGTATTTCTTACCTTAAAGAATACAGAAAAAAAGTGAAAGCTAACAAAAAGATAATACTGTCCTGAATTATACACTTAAAAAAATTCAATTCTAATTCATGGTTGCAACTGTTATGCTGGTAGACCATCCAAAATTATGTATCTGAGGCTTAAAACATTTTTAAAAAAGATTTTATTTATTTATTCACGAGAGACACACAGAGAGAGAGGCAGAGACACAGGCAGTGGGAGAAGCAGGCTCCATGCAGGGAGCCTGATGTGGGACTCGATCCCAGGACCCTGGGATCATGCCCTGGGCCAGCGGAAGAAGCTCAATAAGTGAGCCACACAGGCATCCCTAAAATATTTTTAAAATTAAGTTTAATTTGTGGTACACAAATGCCATATGGTCTTATTTACTTCAAAACCTGAGATTCAGCAAACCTATTGGAAACAAGTTCTAATAGGTCTTCACACAGCAGAATGAACTAGATTTGCTATGCTGGCCAATATAACACCACTGTAGGTTGTTTCCCCATTCCCCCAGCTATTGCCATGTACTAGACATAAAATATGTCTAAATTTAAGGTGTAAAATGTGATGATTTGATACACATACATATATTTGCAAAATTATTATCATAATAAGGTTAGATAACACATCCACCACCTCATACCTTCTTTTTGGTGGTAAGAACATGTAAGATCTATATGCTTAACAACACTTGTACATTCTTGAGTAGGGACCTGAAAGCAATATTTCAGGATGATTAATACCATGGAGACATAGGTTAAAAAGATGGATCAGAAATGATGCTAAAAGAAAAAAGAAATAATGCTTAAGTACAAGAGTCATTAAATGGATTGTAAGTTATGAATTTTTTTCTATTGCAAAAATAATCCATGCTCATTAGAGGAAATTTGAAAAACTCATATAAGTGAAAAGAAGGAAATAAAACACCCTAAGTGATCTTTGAATCCCAAACCATCTTGGCATTTTGGCATGTTTTCTTCCAAATTTTTCCTATTTATGTTATAGAGTGTATATGATCTTTATACTGATGATTTTTAAAATTTAGCATTGTTGAATACCCTTGAAATTTATCAGAGATTCCTATTGAAACCTTTGATAATGTAGAAATTCATTAATACCATTTGAGTGTGCATTTTTACCTTTCTTTTTTAGAAGTTTATTAAGGTACAATTTTGTACGGTAAATTTCTCACACATAAAGTAGACACTTTTTTTTTAAAGTAGACATTTTGATGAGCTTTGAGAGATACGCACACACAAAACTACCACCATGATTAGGGTATTAAACATTTCTATCACCCTGAAAGATTTTATTGTGCCCTGTTACAATCATCCCTCCCCAGGCAACCACTGATTTATTGTCTACCATTGTGTGCATTTTCTAGAAATATGCTCTTTTGTGTCTGGCTTCTTTGATTCAGCCTAATGCATTTGACTCCTCCATGTCGTTATATGTATCAGTAGTTTGTTCCTCTTCATCATGGAGTGGTATGCTGTTGGATAGCATGTAATTTTTTCCATAAAATGTGTGGAGAACAATGAAACCACACAGATTCAGATGACAGGCACTTCCTTATACATTTGTCTCATTGGGCTGGTGAATTAAATTCATGCCTCAACACACTTACACTTTTTCATAATTCATAGAATTTGACATTACTACAAATAATCAAAATCTCTAACATTAAATTCATTTGTTCAGTTATTCATTTGAGCTGTGTAAACTTGCTAGGTACTTTTAAGTACCTGAGGTACATCCGCATACCAAAGTATTCCTCGTTGAGATCATATTGTAATAGGAGAAGATAGGAGATTCTATTTCTAATAAACAGTAAATAAAAACATGTGAATAATCCCATTTGTTAGAAGTTGATAAGTTTTCCATAAAAAAAAAATGGAGGCAGATAAGGAGATTGGGAGTTCTAGGCGTGTGTTTGGAGGATAGAAGTAAGTTCTAAGATTAAATAGAGTGATCAAAGTAAGCCTCAGTGAGGTCTGAGTTTTAAAATCTGACAATGTCAAAGATCTATTTATCATAGCATTTTCTGTAATTCTTTGTAAATATATGGCTGTTAATATTTAATTGAGTGGTTGTTTCATAATTTGCTTAATCAGAACCGTAGTTGAACATTTAGATTAGTTCTAATTTTTATTGCTATATATAGTGTCACTATGAACATTGTTGTGAATAAAACTTAACAATTGTGTATTGTTTATGCAGGGTAGATTTTGAAGAAGTAAATTATTATAACAAAAAACAATCTTTTTTCTTTTACTTTTTAAGATTTTTTTAATGTTGAACCATTATTGTATTTCTAAGATTAAATCCTCATTAAGTATATTATTATTTCCTAAAAACTTTGTTAGACTCAATTCATTATATATGTGTATATATATATAATGATATATATAATTAATATAACATATATATAAGATATAAATTGTTTATATATATTATTCATTATATTTTAAGATTTTAAAATCTACTTAAAAAATAAAATTAGGGATGCCTGGGTGGCTCAGTGATTGAGCGTCTGCCTTTGGCTCAGGATGTGATCCCGGGGTCCTGGGATTGAGTCCCGCATCAGGCTCCCCACAAGGAGCCTGCTTCTCCCTCTGCCTGTGTCTCTGCCTCTCTCTGTGTGCCTCTCATGAATAAATAAATAAAATCTTAAAAAAAATTAAATTAACCTAGAATTTAGTTTCTAGTGGCATTTTTTTTGTTTTCAGCATTGGTATTAAAGTTACTCTGTCATCATAAAATAAATGGGTAGCTTCCCCTCTGGTTTCCTGTTCTTGACAATAGTTTTAGGTAGAGTTTTGTTCCTTTGAAAATATGATAGAACTTACCTATAAATCATCTTTTCTGGCCTTATGGTGGGAGAGATTCCTTTCGTATTGTTTATATCTATTTTTACTTTTCCTTGACTTTACTTTATTACAGTTGTTTCTGTTATTTTCCCAGTTACTTTAACTGATTGCTTAACTTGTTAAAAAAAAATTGGACCTCAGGTACCCATCATAGAGTCTTTTTTATAATAAATTTATTTTTTATTGGTGTTCAATTTGTCAACATACAGAATAACACCCAGTGCTCATCCCATCAAGTGCCCACCTCAGTGCCCGCCACCCAGTCATCCCCACCTCCCGCCCTCCTCCCCTTCCACCACCCCTAGTTTGTTTCCCAGAGTTAGGAGTCTTTCATGTTCTGTCTCCCTTTCTGATATTTCCCACTCATTTTTTCTCCTTTCCCCTTTATTCCCTTTCACTATTTTTTATATTCCCCAAATGAATGAGACCATATAATGTCTGTCCTTCTCCGATTGACCCATCATAGAGTTAATCATATTCCTGGAATTAGAGTAAGTGATCAATGCCAGGCAAGAACTTTACTCATTTAATTGTATTAAAGTATTTAATGTGTGTCTTTCCATCATTGTCCATACATTTATACATTTTCATCCTTAAAAAGTACATAATATTTTTTATGCCTTAAAATCTTACATTCTGGCCAAGGTGGAGTGATGGGAGTAATACCCTTAAATAAACAAAACAAAAAAACTCAGACAAAATATTGCAACTAATAGTTTTTGCCACACGGGATGTCAGACAATAAGAAAGTGATCCCTATGAGCTAGAAACAAGGATCATGATCCCTATGACTTCCCTTGAGAAGCTGTGATGTGGGGGTGGGAAGCCCAGGTGGATCCTGGAAGACTCCCTGAATTGAACAGATAGGACTGATCATCTGGGGAGACCAAGGTGGTTTGACTTTGAAAGAGTCCTGGGAAGGAGCAAGCTGCATGAAACAGAACCCTGGAGATCTACCGAGGGCCCCCCCTTGAGCTTTCAGAAGAGTCCTGATCAGTGCATGTGTGTGGGACCAGGGAAAGAACCATTAGGAAGAATTAGGGTGAACTGAGCTGTATCTTCACAGAGGGCCAGGAACAGTGCCTGTTTCCACCATCCAGTCTGGAAAACTTCATAATTTATGGCACGTTGGGAAGAGTATTCAGGTCTTGCCTCCGTAGTGGAGGATAATTAGCCTTGGAATAATCACTGCTTCAGCCCTGCCTAACACATTTTTAAAGCAAGACCTGAAATTATCAAAGTGTTCATAAATAACTGTGTTTCAGAGCACAGGTCAACAATTATAGGAATACAAACATATCTAGTACACAACAAATAGGATTGGAAACCTGGCATCAAATCAAAATTACCAGGCATGCAATGAAGCAGGACAATGTTATCCATAATTGGTCAGTTGAAACCGAAGAACTGACACAGGTGTTCAAATTTCCAGATAAGGGAATCAAGGCAGGAACTAAAACTATAGCATATGTTAAAAAAAAATTTTAGGTAGAAACATAGATGACATCAATAAAAAAAGACTAAACCAAAATTTTAGGGATTAACACTAAAATGTGTGATATGAAAAATTCACTTCATGGGATTAACAGCAGATGAGATATTGCAGAGGAAAAGATGAATACATTTGAAGGCATTGCTATAAAAACTTTCCAAAAGGAAACACTCTGAGGAAAAAAGGTAAAAAAGAAAATAGAATCAGTTCAGCTGTGAGACAACTTCAAGAAGCCTAATATCCATGTAGTTGGAGTCTCTGAAGTAGGAGGGAGAAATAAAAGAAATATTTGAAGAAATAAAGGCTGAAAACTTCCAAATTTGATGCAGCCTATAAACCCACAGATCTCAGAAGCTCAGAGAACCCCAACAACCAGAGGAGGAAGCATATCACGATCGAATTGCTTAAAACCTTTGTTAAGTAGAAAATATTAAGAGCAATCAGAGAAAATGTCACATATATACAAAAGAACAAAGATAAAGATGACAGCAGATTTCTTGTTGGAAACTGTGAATAACAACTTTAAAGTATTGAAAGAGAAAAAAGCAGTCTACTTAGAACTCTATACCCAGCAAATATTATTCTTTGAAATAAATAATCTTTACTTTTTCTTTGTTTTTAAGACATAAAAAAGCTGAAAAAAATTATCATCAGCTGACCTGAACTAAGTGGAACGTTAAAGCAAGTTCTTCAGGCAGAAGGAAAATGATTCCAGATGGAAAGACAGATATACACAAAGAAAGAAAGAGTGCTAAAAATGGTAACTGGGTAAATTTTTCCTTTTATTTTTTTAATTAAACGAGTCTTTCTTTTTATTTAAATGTCTTTAAACCATATTTACTTATCCATTCCTACAGTGATGGGGAGCTAGGTCACCTTCAACACTTTCCTAACACCCAGGCGATGCTGTAAGCCTCTTCATATTTTCTTGTGTGTCTATGCAGATTTCCCTAGGATATGTAGTTCTTGGAAAACTAAAATCAGAAGAAAATTTCTAGATGACAAAAACCCGTTTACCAAGAACTTACCTATTTAACAGAGACATTTTGGATATACATTCCTTTTAGTGTCTGGAAAAAGACAAGGGCGACCACTTTGACTGCTACTATCAACATTTCACTATGCGGGTCCTGGGTATTGTAATAAGTAAGGAAAACTAAGGAACGCTTTCATTTGAATAGGGTGAAAAAATAATCCCTTCATATACAACCCAACAGAGGTCAGTAAGGTTGCCGGGTTTACAAAATTTACAAGTATCTCCCTATACCAATAAAGACCAATTAAAAATGTAATAACGTTTTCAACAGAAAAAAACAACAAACTTGTAGTACTTTGTAGTACTTAGCAGATCACTTAGTAGGGTGTACACAAAACCCAGTAGAGAAATGCACAAATATTTCTATTAAAGGACATAATAATAAATAGAAAGATATATTTGTAGTGGAGCAGGTCATCATTTTAAAGATTTAGGTCTTGCTTCTGATTATGAATTCAATGCTAAGATAATATTGAAAATGAGATGCAGATATGCACGACTGCCTTGCTACTTTAGACGTAATACAAAGCCATGGTTAAAACAATAGTACAGTACTGGCATGGAACCCAATAAGTAGACCAATAGTAACATGTTAAAATATAAGAGGAGAAAGGATAGAGTATTTGGAATAAAGTCTCCAAACAGATAAAACAAACAAACAAACAAACAAACAACAACAACAACAACAAAAAAAACAGAGAAAAATGTGAGAGAATGTCTTGGGATGTGGGCCCTTGGGATGTGGGAAGATTTGCCATATGAGACCAAAGAAACAGAAGCCAGTGGAGGTGATATTAATGGATCTTGTCTACATGAAAATAAAAAGATTTCTGTCCATCAGAGAACATGACAAGGTTAACAATTAGGTAACAGAAAAATATATTTTTTAAGATTTTATTTATTTATTCATAAGAGGGACAGAAAGAGAGGCAGAGACACAAGCAGAGGGAGAAGCAGGCTCCATGCTGGGAGCCTGATGTGGGACTC
The DNA here is from genome assembly GCF_048164855.1 of Canis lupus baileyi. Lineage (NCBI taxonomy): Eukaryota > Metazoa > Chordata > Mammalia > Carnivora > Canidae > Canis > Canis lupus. Next base: position 15,681,700 of record NC_132848.1, read on the forward strand.
GATCCCAGGACCCCGGGGTCATGCCCTGAGCCTAAGGCAGATGCTCAACCACTGAGCCACCCAGGGGTTCCAAGAGAAAAACATTTATAAAATAACGAGAAGAGCTCAACACATGCAATGGAAGAATGGGCAAAGGACACGGCCAGTAAGTATATGAAAGATTCTCAACCTCACTATTAATCAGAAAAAGACAAATGAATTTGTGACTACAAGCGACTTAATACCACTGAACAAAAATGACACAACTGGGTAATATCAGTCACTCATGAAGAAAAAGGGAAACTAGAACCTTAACGTAGCCCTGGCAGGCTCACAAACGGCAGAGACCATTTTGAAAAGCAGTGTGGCAGAAAGGATTTAGGGCTTTTTGTACATATCATCCCTTGTTTTCTCCCAAGTTCTGTGCTTTATGATGCTTGTTGCTGTATGCTATATATCTATATCTATATCTATATCTATCTTTATCTATATATGTATATATATAGATATATATATCTTAAATACACAAAAGGCTCTTGCTACTGTCATTTAATTTTTAAATAAATAGTGAAGCTGTCTATCTCCATTCCCCACAAATCTTTTGGGAACTTGGTATTTTATTCTGATGGATTCATATGAGCTTTCATATAAAGAGTATTTTTTTCTTTTGATGTATTTGCATGAAAACGTTTTGATATGTTGTGTCTATCAACTGTGTCACGGTTATAAATGGCTTCAAAATATCAGTCATGCACTAGCCGCTGGTTGGTGACTGCACTTCTGGGATTTGATAGGCTCTGCAACACACGTGCGCATCATTCGAGGGGTCCAGCTCATTCATGGAGCAATCTTTCTTTCTTTCTTTCTTTCTTTCTTTCTTTCTTTCTTTCTTTCTTTCTTTCTTTCTTTCTTTCTTTCTTCTTTCTTTCTTTTTCTTTCTTTCTTTCCTTCTTCTTTCTTTCTTTCTTTCTTTCTTTCTTTCTTTCTTTCTTTCTTTCTTTCTTTCTTTCTTTCTTTCTTTCTTTTTCTTCCTTCCTTCCTTCCTTCCTTCCTTCCTTCCTTCCTTCCTTCCTTCCTTCCTTCCTTCCTTCCTTCCTTCCTTCCTTTCCTTTCTTTCCTTTCTCTCTCTCTCTCTTCCTTTATTTGTGGTAAAGGGTAAAAGTCGGGAGAGCTGATTGAGGTCTGTCCTGGACCCTATCGCCTTGGCCCTGGGCTGCCAGCTGGCATGGGTGCTCATGCGCCCAGGCGGGGACGGCCTCCACCTGCAGGGGTGCATGGGTGTCTGGGAGCAGCAGGCAGCAGTGCACAACCCATCCTCTCGGCAGGACTGGAGTAGTGGGTCATAGAGAACAGGGTGTGAGTTACCATGGAGCTTATTTGCAGGGAACGATTTAAAAAAAAGAATCAAATCTTTTAATTCATACCTTGCAGTGATGGCACAGCGGAACAGGGGCGTCCCAGGGAAGAGTGTCTTTGTGATGTGGGTTCTCCCTGGGGAAGTGGTCGGTGCGGGCCACCCTGGGGGGGTGGGAAGCCTGTGGTGAGCCTGCCGGGCACAGGTGAGGTGGGCTGGCCATGCCAGGGCCGACCGTTCGCAGCTCTTCAAGAAGAGAGCCGGGCTTTCATGGCCAAGAAAGGCTTGGAGGGCGGAAAGGGTGAATGGGTTTTGAGAGACTCTGGAATCCTAAGTATTTCAGGGGGGATTGCTTTGGGAGACCTTTGGTCTCCAACAGTCAGCAGACCAGAGGGACAATCGGAGTCCTGTGGGTACAGGATTTTGAAAGGGAAGAGGAGGGGAAGGAACTCCACATCAGGGTCCGAGCAGTTCCTGCTCCTGGGCCGCAAACTCTTCTGCTTAGCACGGTTCTTGTGATGGGAATGACTCCGTCCTCCTGCTTCCAGTACCCTGTACTCTCTCCCACTCAAAGCCTCCAAAAACAGTGTCAAGAATCCTTGGCTCTAAATCTGCTCTGCACGTCAATCCTCGGTGTTTGGGAGGTGATTTATCATAGTATTTATGGGGTGCTTTGGCACCCAGCTCTGTGCTGGTTGATGGGGAGCCGGGGATGGACAGAACTGTCCCACGTGGAAGTGAGCACAGATAATGATCTCTGGAGGTGGACTGATAGCATTCGGGGAGCCAGAGAGAGGCCATCTCGATGGGGCTAGGAGGGTGGCCCTAGAGGAAGCTGCATCAGAGGTGGACCCTGATGTCGAGGACAGGTTTCCTAAGCCGGGGACAGCACAAGGCATGGAGTCGGTGGGGAAGAGGATGTGGCCCAAGCAGAGAGGACATGGGAGACAGCAGTGGAGGGGAGTCTGTAGAGGTGGGTCATGGCCATGGCAGAAGATTTTGTCATGAGGTGATGGGAAGGCCCTGAAAGTTTTTTTTTTTTTTATGAATTTACATATCGAGTAAAGCACATGGATCTGTGCTTCCAAAAACAGAGTAGCTATTGAGACTCTGAAGACAGAGTAGAGAAATGAGAGTCTGAAGACTGGTAAGCCAGTAGGAGGCTAATGTCACAATCAGAGAACAATTAATACGCGCTCTAATGAAAGCAGGAGTGTTGAGAGTGGCGAGGGACGGAGGAAGGGATCTGTCAGAGAGGGAAGGGGCGACTCGGCTGTGGGGAGTGTGGGACAGAGGAGCTGCATGCCCGGAGCAGGAAGGTGAGGGCTCACTCGAGAGCAGGGCCCGACCGGGGTGGGAGGGTGCTCGGCCTAGGCTGTTAAGCACCCAGTGTCCCGTCCTATCTTTCCATCTGTTCGCTGGATCCCCAGGTGGGTTGGAACTGCAGATGCGCATCACAGCCCTGGTGCTGAGCCCACATGGCTGCCAAAGAGGCCCGGGGATGGGCCCGCGGGCTCCCTGGTCGCACGCCGGGGCCACCTATCTCCCGGCTGATGCTGCGACGAGGGTGCTGGTTGTCTGTGGAGCGTGTCCGCACCCCATGGTCCTGCTTGGTTCCCGGCTGGCTGGGCCACTGGCACCCCGAAGCTGCAGCATCCCCTTTCTGACAACAGCCGCATCATTGGCTGTCACCTCCCCCTCGGCTTTTCCCTGGGTGGCTGTTCTATATGCAGAGAGATAGCAAGCACTGGGGACAGGTGCCCCGCTGCTGATGGCGGGGGGGTGGGTGCCCTGGCTTCTCCAGGCGGCTGTCTGTGCTGGCAGCTAAAGGTGTTAATTCACTCCTCTCTCTAATTAAAATTAGAATTTGCCAGGTCCTTGGTCAGATTTTTCTTAGGAATCATCACGAATAGCTTGTGATGCAGCTGACAGGTCTCTTTAATTGTCCCTGGCACAGGCTGGTCTCTGATTTTCTCTCCCCTGGATTCAGAGCATCAAAGGGAGAAGAAATGTGTGGGAAATATCAGAAAGGGAGACAGAACGTAAAGACTGCTAACTCTGGGAAACGAACTAGGGGTGGTAGAAGGGGAGGAGGGCGGGGGGTGGGAGTGAATGGGTGACGGGCACTGGGTATTATTCTGTATGTTAGTAAATTGAACACCAAAAAAAAAAAAAAAAAAACAAAAAACAAAAAAAAAAAACAAAGTGAGCATAGCTGGAAAATTCAAATCAAGGAAGTAATTGCATAGTCCTTGGTCCTCCCCCCGCCCCCTCCCCTTTGAGGTCATTTCTTGGAAGTTTCTGGAAGGCAGGCTCATCCCTACTGGGCTTCGTCTAACAGACAGGGGATGTTGTGGCATTCCTGCAGAATTCATCCGAGGCCCAGGCTCCAGAAAGACATGTAGTAGAAGGGAAAGGTCTTGGGAAGAAAACTGGAAGAGCATCATGGTACGTAGGCTCATGGGCTCTGTGAGGGAGGGTGGGACGTGCACAATTCACACTGCTGCACAGGGCCAGAGGCAGGTTTATTTTAAGCCCCAGGACCCCTCCCTTACCTGGCCCCCTTTCAAATTTCTGGGAGGAGTACGTTGATGTGGATATGTGTCTTTGCAAGCCTTTGTATATTCTCATTCTGCAAGGGGGCCTGCAAACTGTATAATTTATGGGCTCCACAGAACCTGGATCTACTCCTAATTTATGGCCCTAGAAAAAGAAGAGGAAGGGGAAAAAAAAAGTCCTAATATGCAGGAGTTCTTTGTGCTCCTTCTAGGCTCCGTCTTAGATTTATCTGGCTCACTATCACCCTATCATCTGAAATGCAGCTATTCATGGAGCAGGAAAGTTTGGGGGCTGGGGTAACAGGGAGGGGGTGGGAGACAGGACTTCAGCTGGCCAGCGCGCTTCTATCATTTGCATAATTGCAGATAAACAAATGATGAAAGCAATGACTATTAGTCATTGTAAATTATTTCGAGCCCACAAAATGGTAATATGTCGTTTGATGCCAGACTCTTTATGCTTGTTCTGTTTTGGATGTATGTGTGAGCTTTAAAATTAGTCTCCACAACATGGAAAGCACTGTTAAAAAAAAAAAAAAAAAAGAAGAGAAAAAGGTGGGGAGGGAGACAAGGCTGTGAGTGTGAATGCAAAAATGCATTAAGCTCCAACACAAAAGCAGATGAAAACTGGCAATAAGCCTGACGCTCGGGGCTCTTGGGCCCAGGATGGGCCTGAAGGGTCATTTCCAGAGGCAACATCAGAGTGAGCCCATCTCCACGGCTTCTTCAGCTCTGTCGATTCTCTTCTGTTTATTATCAATTTGTCATGTTGTTTCCAAGCATTTCAGCCCAATTTTCTCATTTGAAGCTCGTTTCTGTTCATTACCAGCTCCGCAGAAGCCCCACGAGGGAACATGGCTGTGCCACGCCGGCCCTTCAGCTGGTGGCAGGGAGAGATGAAGAGGTCACCATGGGTCCCACATTCAGTCAATATGCAGGCTGAAGCTCCACGGTGGCAGGTGGGCTCGCGAGTTGTACACCTGGCTGCTGGGACACACCTGCCTCCACGTTTCTTCTATGGTGTGTGTGTGTGTGTGTGTGTGTGTGTGTGTGTGTTTAACCTACAAGTTATTTTTTAATAAAAGGCACAGGGAGAAAGTGTGCTCTTATCCTAGCTGCCTTGAGTCCCTGGAAAGCCTCACAGCATAGGGGCCATTTGCTGGTGATAAAGTGCAAGAGCCTTGTGGGACAAGCTCAGCCCGCAGTGCCCCCAGCTTCCTGCGCCCCCACTGAGGATTCATCTCCCCCTGGAAGCCACTGTTGTGCTCCCGTCTAGGTGGGCGCCCACCGATGCTGCTGGGACAGATGTGCTGCCCCCGCCGTCGGACTCTTGACACCTCCTTGTCTGTGATCAGTCCTGACATTGCTGGGCAGTTCAGCGGTGGTGATCTTGGGCTTGTTCCTTCTGGAGACATCTGCTCTTCTGCTTTTGCGGGGCTGGCCTGATGTCGCTATAGGCACGCCGCTTGTCTGCAGCCACAGGGCTACAGACGCCTGTCCCTCCTGGGGACCGTGACTGTGCGGTGAGACTCAGGCCTCCATGAGCCCCTTCATGAAATTCCTGACTTGCAGCTCTTAGGACATCGAGGCTTATTTTCAGCTCAGAATATCCTTATATAAGAATATAAGGTCTGCGCTGTGAGGCTATGTGAACATCTGCAAAATGGGCTCTTTATGTTTTTTAAAAAACGTGCACTGTAGTGGAACAGAAGCATAATATAACCCATTAGCATTAGTGTCAGCGGAACAGCCTCGGAATTGCATATTGGTGGGAAAATATTGATAGCAAAGTGTAAACAACTGCAAATGGGAAATGCAATAAAGCTCTCTTCATAGGACTCATAATTTACAATTAAATAGGCTACAGTGAAGTGACGTGGAGGGGAGGCCTGCATGTCCAAAGTAACGGGGAATTTAATGAATTTTAATTTAACCCCTTGGGGTTCCCATTGATCTATAAGAGGGTAAGAAAAAAGAAGGAAAGGAAAGAAACTTCGTGTGTCATCTGGCCGGTATGTGGTGGGTAACGGTTCAAATGATATATTTTACTTGGATTTGGGATTTATGTAAAATTTTTGACAGCAAGTGTTCTGTGTAGCCCAGTGTAATTTGCTTATAGCGATAAGGTACTTTGTAGGAATGAATATACTCCATAACCAGGGAAGACGCAATCGAAGAGGAGTTTCCTCACTGACGGGCAACTATAATTTTAGATGAGAAATGACTGGTTTAGTCTAGTGGACTTGCATTCACTCTCACACAATCCCCCGGGCTTTGGTTTCCTCATCTGTAGGTTAATGGATTGATCTAAACCAGTATTTTCATCTGCTTTCTATTTTGTCACTTCCGTGCCATATAAGAAGGTGATAATGGGAAGATGACTTCCTCATCTGGGTTTAGGGATGATGGTCAGCCTCAGACTATCATGTGATTGTTGAGTGCTTGGAAACAAAGGAGCAGAATTACACATTTTTGTCATTCTAAATTGAGGTGACACTAAATGGAAGGAAGGAGAGGCTCCTATTAGGTATGATGGCTGGGGGTGGAGATGTCCACCAGGTACAGATTTGGGGTGGGGCCTTGGGGAGGCAGGGTCTCTGAAGCAGATTTGGAGTGAAGGCTATCACTGACTCTCCAGAGTCCTTCCTTGGATACCATTTGTGGGAGAAGCAACTTCTGAGTTTGAGCCTCAATATCAAAGGAACATGGCTTGGATCCAGCCCTATAGGATGGCTTGGAGAGAACCCATGAGTGGCCCTTTGGCCCCAAGAATGATGATGCCTCCTCTCTGAGGTTGCGGGGAGTCTAGTCTGGACAAGGATGTGACTGATGCTCAAAACTCCTTTCTACTCGGTATCTTGGTCTTTGGGTATATCCCGAGGAAAATGGTTTCCTGTGTTTCTCAATTGGGAAGACTGTGTCACTAACATGGTTCCTTGGCAGCTCGTGAGGGCAGAAGTTGCATAGAGGGGACAGCTCCCAGCATTTGCTTTTATGGCATGATGGTGGTCAAACACGTACCTGCTACAGGGTGTTCTCAAGCGTGCTTGCTAGCTGACTATAGCACTTGTGGAGAAAAATCTCCTCTTCCTACAGCCTGAGCAAATGCTTTAATGCCTATGACAGCAGTGCATGCCTTGGTCCCTGCAACTGGTTTCTGGACCACCTATTTTCCAGTGTAATGTCATAGGGCAACAGCCACAGGGAACAATACAGCAAACAGATTTTTCACGTCTTCTCCGGGGACCATGTGTCTCAGAAAGAGTGAGTTCATAAGGTTTGCTGAGCTTATCATGGGAAGACATTCTTAAGGTAGCAAGTTGAGGACAGGGAATCATTCAGGTCGCGTGTACTAGGAGAAGTGGCCTGATTTTGACCCCTAAGCTTGCTAGGTGGGGCATTTTGGACAGATCCATACGTGGGGACAGGCTCCCATTACTGACTGTGCTCCCCATGGGTCGCTGTGTAGATAAGTAAGATCACTTAGGGGTTAGGCTCACTTATATGCTAGTAAAACTGCCTCCATTTCCTTTCGTGGAGAGCCTTGTAGTTCTAGGCTGGGGCTGAGAACCTTGGGGTTCCTGTATAATCATTTCAGTTGTCCTTTGGAGAGAACCACTAGTGCCCTCCTGAGCTCAGAGTGATTACTGGGAGCAATATCAGCAAGGGGATCTCCCCCCAACAGAGGGGTGCTTGCGGGAAAGGGAGCTTTAGGGATTGAACGTGGTGTGGTTGTATCTGTAAACGTTCATCTTTGTGTTCCTCTCTTCTGCTCCTCAGAGTATGTGCCCATTTCCCGATCAGTCTGAGCCATTCTCCTTCGGGAGAATTGGGATTGCGGTGGTGGGAAGGCAGGGAGAGAACAACAGTCACTGTTCTGTTCACGACTTCCAAAACAGACCCTTGAAGTCCGCGTGCGAAACAGTAGTTTTAAAAGTCAGAGCTTTCTATTTTCAAGAGCCAAGTTCTACAGAAGCCAAGAAAACCATCTTGTGATCCCAAAGGGAAGACCCCGAAGATTGCTCGGCTTATAGTCTATGCCAGAACAATAAATGAAAAAGCAAAGAAGTCAGTGCTTTGAACCCTGGTTGTGCATTGAAATCATCTGGAGGAGCTAGTAAAATGCCTCTTCCTAGGCCTTGCCCCATGCCAGTTGAGTCAGAACCTCTCAGAGTGCTCACTGAGTGTTGGTGCCTAAACCAAGCCAACAAAACTATGGGGATTTTCCTCACGTGCAGCCACCGTTGAAAACAAGTAAAAGTGGGAAGAGCATTCTGATCTCAAATGGGATGGTGTATGTACTTGGAGGAGGGCTCTGGGGACGTGACCAGGAGCCAGGATCAGGACAGATCACAGATCCTGTAGAGAGGATCAGTTTCATTGAAAAATTGTTCAGTCTCCTCTACTGCCAACCTTAGGTCGTTGTGCGGGATTTGAGGCTATGATATTGCCCTTTGAGTATGGGACCCTCTAAGGAGCCCTATGAGCCATATGTCTCCTCCTCTGGAAAGGACATTCCCCAGTCTGACGCATGCAGTTCACCCATTTTCAGGGCCCTGAGGTGAAGAAGGGAGACTAGAGGGAAAACTTGGCGGTATGGTGAGGTCATGCAAAGGGCAGCACCTGAGTTCGGCGGAGGCAGAGTTAGACCATGTTGAGACTTACCCTTGATACATGAAGAAAGGATGTCGCAACAAAATCAGACGCTGAACACTAGGTGTACGTCGGAAAGAAAATGAACTGTGTGAGCTCAGCCTTTGACTTGCAGTTCTCCCCCCTAACTAGGGGTTACCATGGTGATTTTGAAACAATGCTTGATGCACCTGGTCGTGTATTAGGACTTGGCTTTCCAGTTGGGTGCAGTTGAGGTGTTCTTGTTAAAAGCACATTTAAAATTATAACTAGCAGAACCTAGTGTGAAAGGAGGAAATACACATGAAGATGCTGGCAATGTTTCTGCTTCCACCATCGAATTTTAAATGGCACAACTGATTTTTTATTTTTAATGTGGTAAAATGGCTTTGAAGAGTACATTCAAAAGACAGTGTTTCAAAAAAAAAAAAAGACAGTGTTTCTGCAGACAGCATTTAGGTTTTTGAAAAATCTATAGTGATAAAAAGTTCATAAAGATGACAATAGTCATGTTTGTATGACTTTTCTCTTAAAAGGATGATAAAATAGCATGATATGTGTTTTATACAAAATATATCTAAGGAAAGACCTAGTCAGCCTCTCTCGGGGAGGTTGGGGACTATTGAATCCTCCACAGTGTCCATGAGTAACCATTATAAATGGAAATATTTTCAGCCGGAGCAGGATATTTAATTTTTACGAAGAAGGAACCTTAGGAATGTCACAGGTGGTGGTGATGCTGAACAGGAAAACATAATTCCCTGTGCCTTGTGCCAAGTGGGCTGCCATTGAGATCAACAGCACTGTGCTTTCCAAAGCACTGCTGGATCAGGTCCTTATTGGAGATCAAATTAGACTATTATGAGAAATAGTTTTATTTAATGAGAATATAATTATTTTTATTGTGACTAGTAACAACCATAATATGAGTGACAGAGTGTGTTAAGGAGCCGGCTGGCTTGGTAATCAGGCTGGGAGTTCTGTGCTGCCTGTTCTCAAAGCTCAGGTCTGAGCTTTTTTGACTCTACACAAGGACAGCCATTTCAATGGTCATCGCAGAGTTTTGGTAGAAACAGTGAATGAACGTGGTACAGGATGTGAAATGTTCTTTGACATTTAATTCCTTTGGGTACAAGATGAAGAAGGACTTAGTAACTCTTAATGTAAGGGGTTAAAGTTAATCAGAAAATTCCTATAACACTGTGTTCTTTCCAATGTTTTTTTTTTCCTGCCAATTGGAAATGCAAGATGCCCAGTTAAGTTTGAATTTCAGAAAGATAGCCATTTTTTTAAACAACAATTTTTTAAAGAGTACATCTATCCCACACAATATTTGGGATGCACTTATAGATTATTTATCTGGGGCACACATCTACTAAAACAGAGAGCACCTTGTATTTCATCTGGTGACCCCAAGTAGGGGGTCACCTATGAAGTGAGACTTGAGCAGGGCCTCAAGGAAAGTTTTTATGTGTAAAATATCTTCTCCCACTGGCTGCTCTTATGCCTGAAATTCTACTGTTCAACTATTTCTATGAGTTAAAGCATAACATCTGAGAGGTCTTTATTTAAATGCAAATGATCACACATCATCGCACTATTTTCTTAGTTTATCTATTCTATAGCCTCCAAGAACTCCAGAGAGTCTTCTGTGACCTGCAGGCTTAGCTCTGTCCACTTGGTTCTTGATTAAGACAGACAATATGTTTGAAGGCGTAGAATGATCAGCAGGAGGTTCTAGAACTATTTTTGTGGTTATGGTCTCAAACTTTGGGATGGCTTGGCTTCTTTTCAGCAATCTTGTATCCCCTGAAGCTGCTCCCACTCACCACACATTTGCTGGGCCCACGTACGCCTGGCACTGTGCCAAGTACTATACCTAAGACGACTAACGAGTTTATAATCACAAACATCAGTAATCCATGAGTCTGCTTGGATTGGGGCTGCACTAGAGGTGGGCTCTGGATGGAGTAAGTGAGAACCCCAAAGCAGATTGGGTGTATTAGAGAAAACTTGTTGGGGAATGACTGCATGGGAAGGTTTCCAAAAGGAACTGTCTGTACAGAAAACTCTGCAAATGGAGATTAGAGCCTCCTCCGGAGGCCAAGGGGCCATTGTACAAGATGGTCCAGATGGAAACTGTATCATATGCAAGGTCGGGTTGTAAATAGCAGGGATTCCTCCTTTTGTCCCGAGAGCAAGAGAGGCCTGGCCTCAGTTAATATGTAAACAACCCGGGATCCCTGGGTGGCACAGCGGTTTGGCGCCTGCCTTTGGCCCAGGGCGCGATCCTGAAGACCCGGGATCGAATTCCACATGGGGCTCCCAGTGCATGGAGCCTGCTTCTCTTTCTGCCTGTGTCTCTGCCTCTCTCTCACTCACTGTGTGCCTATCATAAATAAATAAAAATTAAAAAAAATATGTAAACAACCCCTAAAATAGATTGAGAGGAAACACAGAGGGCTCTTTGTCTGCTTTTGTGTGACAACTGAATAAATGCAGCCTGCAAGGGCAGGAGCTAGCTCTTAGTCCCTGAGGCTTTGAGACCCCCACCGTGAATTCATTCATTGTTGGGAACAGTTCAACAACAACAAAAGCTTATAGGGAAAGTGATGTTTCAGTAGGGTTCAAATGATAATTAGGAATTGGCCAGGTTGGGGGGAGTGGGAGAAGAAAGACAGGGCCTTCTAAGTCGAGGTTGGCACGTATAGGAAAAAGGAGAGAATGCTATGTATCCTGAGTATGCTGAGATCTATAGTTTCCATGAGGTTTAGGGTCCAGGGTGTTGGCAGGTAAGTCTGGGCTAGCAGGGGATGGTCATGAGGATGTCTTCGTCATGCGGAGAATTCTTCACCTACATTCCCTTGTTGATTGACTGATGGGGCAGTTTTCTTTGTCATGCTCTTGGCAGTTCTTTGGGGGCTAGTGTTGTTCCAATCCCTTTGGCAGGAGTTGTATCATTCTGCTGACTCATCCCTCCTTGGTCATGGGGAAGGGAGTGCGTGTGCCTGGGGAAAGGGGTGGATCAGGAGCGAAGTAGGCTCCTGTCTTGAATTACTTAGTACATAGTATCGAGAAACCCCATGATGCATCACAAAGACTTTCAAGTGTTTTCACTGGTTTATTGTTGCCACCATGTTCAATGACTGGATTGAAATGTCTTTGGTTATTATCGATGAACTCACTGGTACTTAAATTGGTCATTGACTTTTGAAACTAGAGACTGGACTGATTAACAGTGTTTTTAAGGACCCAGCCTGTAGCCCGTTGCCTAGACCCTGCCCTGTGCAGATCAAGTTTCCTATTTTCCCATAAAGTCTTGGCCTATGGCATATTGTCATACCCCCAAAGCTGAGTTTCGGGAGCAGCCAGGTGAGAAACGGTGGGGAGAGGAGGCACTCGTTGCTTCCAAGGAAGACGTATAATGGGAGGAATTTCTCTGAATTTCTAGAGGGCCACAGCAGGATTCAGTGGGATGACTGTGGTTTTGTCCAGGCTCCACTGTCTTTGTCGGTGGTCTCCCTCTTCAGATTTTGGCTGATCTGTTCTGTTGGTATCACATCCAGCTATTAGCCTCTCTTAATTGTGAACTGATTGCTCTATTGTTTCTGACAATGCCCTGGGGCGCAACTTGCTTGTAGTCTGATCCAATTAAAGTCAGGCCTTTTTGCCCAGGTAGTCCTTCAAGGTGTTTTCTGGCCCCAGGAGGGCTCTTCATCGCTTTCTCTTTCCCTGGGTTTCAGTTAACCTCCCAGCCAGTGAGTGTTTTACCTGTGGCTGTGGAGGAGCTACTAGCTTCCTCTTAATTGCACACCATGGAGATTTCCATTGTTTTCAATAATGCCCCTAGGCTTGGACTCACCTCTCACTGTTGCAAATAAAGTCAGTCCTCCTAGACTGAGCTACAGGACTCTCCCTCCTGATGGCCTGCTTCTCTCCCTGGGAAAAATATGTCTATATCGCTGTTCTGGAGCTGGGGTCAAGGACAGGGCCCCCTTCTCTCAGAAGGACAATCATGTTCTATGACTGGGCAATGAGGATGTGTCCTCAGCTTGTCCCTCCCGGTGTGGAATAACCCCGTAGGAGAGAGTGGAGGGAAGGTGATCCGGGGCCCCCGGTCTTTGGGTCTTTGTCTATCACGCTTGCGATATAGTTTCCACTCTACTAGTGGGTGCTGGTGGAGAAAGGGAGCTCCAGACCATTCTTCTACTCTTGCTGGGAATAGTTTCTGCAAATACAGATCAGGAAATAGGGAATGGGTGTGATAAATGCTGTCAGACTCTTCCTTCCAGGGAGAAACCAGCACCCTAGCCTGGGAACTGGCCGTACCTGCCTGGAGTAGAGCTTCCATCACACCGAGCTGTTCTTACTAAGATTTATTAGATTTTCTTGGATAAATATTCCTTCATTTGCTATATGCCCTTAGGACAATTTCCACAGACTTTCAATTGTTGTTTTTAAATATAATTTTCTCCAGTTATGGTGCTTTCACACAGGAGAAGGTCCACAGGGAACCTCACAGCACCATTCAGAAGTGTTTCTCTTTCACATCATTAAAAAAAATATTATGAATAGTTATGAATGCCATCTTGAGAAAGAACTATATTCAAGCTCTCTTTTTGTTCTGGGCATTTTAATTATAACCCATAAGAATACTGCTGTGGTCATCAAGGTAGCTTGATCTTCACATAAATCTGGAACTTTTTATTTTTAAATTTTTTAAAATTTATTTATTTATTTATTTATTTATTTATTTATTTATTTATTTATTTATTTTTAGGTCCCTAGAAGTTTTATTTTTTTTTTATTTTTATTTTTTTTTCCTAGAAGTTTTATAGATGGTTCTATCCAATATCTAGCTGCAGTTTCACTTATGGTCCACATGGGCTTGAGAGTAAGTACCGTTTTTTCTTAAAATCTGTTTTCACAATATCAATTTTATATGATAGCCAAAAGAAGACTCCTTAGCTCCCCCTGTGTCAAAGACTTCAGTCCTGTCAGTATGATCCATTTCATTCTGTTTCCTTTATAAAAGCGTCATTCAGTCCTCAGCTCATTTGGGTAGCAAAGTTGATTTTGAGGTCAGTTAGTGAGTAGGGCTTTCTAGTTCTGAGAACTAATTTTTCCCACTTCTAGAATGTCTTTATGCCATCTCTTTTCTCAGCTGTTCCCCCAGTCAGGTAGCACCCAAATATCTGAAACCAAAAAACTTAATAACATGATTTTCATCAAAATTAAGAATTGTTTTTTTCACATGTTTTGGGAGTTGAAGTGGGAATTCCTAAAAGTAAATTTTTCCTACTTTAAAATTTCCACTAAGGACGTTTCTGGTGCTAATCATACTTTAACATTCTTCTCTCTTATATTAGGCATTCCTCATTTCTAGAAGTGTGCCACAACAATAAGAACACAATACACAACAAGGACTGTGTGTTAGCAAAGATATTTAGGAGTGAGGTGTGTTTATGCCTTAGTTATATAATTGGCTGAACTAAATTGAGAAACCAACTTCCTTGCCTTGTTTTAAACATTCAAGGAAGCATATGTGTTCAGCTGTCATCCTTGTCCTTATTTTCCTACTCCTGGACTATTTTAATCAGTGGAGTCCTCTTTTTTTCATTTCTAAATTATTGAGGATAATAAAGCAATAATCTTCACAGAGACCCTTTTGGTCATGTTGATAACCTACTCAAAACCTGTCAATGTTTATAGGGAAATGTTACTAACTCTGTCACATTACTTCAAATGCTGCTGCTGCTCCAACATTATGGTTTCCACCTCCTTTGCAGAAAGTCTCTACTCCAGCTACTGAGGTCTATTCATTTCCCCCTGAGTGTACAACGTCCACTCTCACCTCTTATTCCTGCCTTGCTACCTCCCTGACCTGGATTGCTTCCCTAATCAGTCTCCATCTGTTACTACTAATTATTTTTTTTTGAAGCACAGCATAATAACATGGGGAAGCTGATCTTTCCAGATAAAAATATATTTTAAATGGGACAAAACTAAAGCAAGGGTGCAGAAAAAGAGAGATGTGGAATAGATTTAAACAGAAAATTTGGTGTATGAACAAGCGGCTTTCAAATTAAATGGAAAGGTTGGGTTATATACATGGCTACTCATTTGAGAAAATGAAGCTATAGTTAGACTTCACTCTCATGCTAACAAGGAACCCTCAGGTGTCTGGAGTCATGTTTCCATGAGAGGATTTATTTCTGTAGAATAACCCTCAGGGCCTCTTCTGCTCTGCCTCACTCATTCCTCCTCAGGGAAGAAGGTGGGACTTACCTGATGGAGGGCTTCTGGAAAACGGTGTAGGCAGGCTCAGTTCTGCTCCCCTAGAGCCCCTCTCCTTTGTGGAGCGGTCTGTGTTCAGGATGTACATGTTCTTTTCAGCCTCGCTACTGCTGCGGAGGCCTGTGGTTTTCTAAATCTGGCTGAGCTGAGTTCTAACTTTACCTAAGGGACTGTGTAGTGGCAATAGGCTAAACTGCATTTTACAATGGACTCTTATCTGCAACAAAGCCGATTTAAAAAAAAAAATGCATCTCTCTGATAATAGCATCTACTTATCAACTGGCTTTGAACTTGGAGTAGGAGAGGAATATGATTACTTATCAGTCTAAAATCTCCATATCCAAACCTAAAAAGCCATTAAAAAAAAAAAAAAGGAAAAAATAAAGCTTCTGTCCACCAAGGCTCAGCACCTCTCTCATCATGGAAGGTCATGGTGAAACCTTTTACTTTTCATCCATCATCCATTGGTATCCATCACTTAGCACTTACTTCTTGCTATGTGTTTTGATAGTGTTAGTTGTGTTTTGTTGTCTTTACTTGAGTGTGAGCTTGCAGTGTTTTAGTCTTCTCCGAGCACCTGAAGTGCTTGCCAGAGAGTCGATGCTCAATAGACACTGAGTGATATCAATTGTGCTGAGTGGCTCTTTTATGATTACTTCAAACTAGTTCCCGGTACAGTGACTTTTCTTAAATAATAATGTTATTGAATTTATTTTGTACTTTACAATTTTCAAAGTGCATTTCAAATGATATGGCTTACTTTATTTAATCTTTAAAGAATCCTATGAGATAGATAGAACAAATCTTATTTCCATTTCTTAGATATGACAAAAAGACCTCAGAGAGGTGAGTTGCTTGCTTAGGGTCATCGTGCTTATAAATTACAAAATCCAGTCCTTCTAATTCCTGGGGGATAACTCTTTCATCCTGCCACAACTATCTCTTATATGATGGTGAAAACCTCAGGTGACTTTCCAGAAATGTAAAGAACCCCAGAGCATTAGAAAATATATGACATTTCCAAGGCACCAGTTGAAAATTGATGTGAAATTCCATCTGACATGTTTGTAGCAGCTTTAATTATTTAATCAATTTAATAACAGAATATTTAAAGCAGCCACAGAAATCACTGGACATAACTAATTTCATCCATAAGCCAGAGATTTTGCACCTCAATTTTCACTCTTCAGTTCTGTTTTGTGAACTAATTGGCAACACTTGATGAAAATTTAAGATGTAGACAGACTATAACAGGTGGAGCAATCACATCTTCACAAGGAAATTAATTTATACACACACACACATACACACGCATATTCATAGGCTCTGATCCTGCCAAGAAAAGAGCCCCAGCAGTGTGGTTAGCTGCAATTATGGCTAAGTGTCATAAAACAATTTTGGCATATCATGGCGCCCCCAGGAATCACAGGGATCTCTTTGTTCTTGGTCTTCCAAGCACGTTTCATTCTCATATAAATTCATCCTTGCAAGTTTTCTTTGTTCTATTTTCTTTGTCAGAAAAGTAATTTGCCTACATCCTGCTACTCGTTTGGTGATTTTGGGATGTCGGGAAAGCAGCTATCTTGCAAGCTGGACTAGAACAAAGTGTGTCAGTATGATTTATAGGAACTGCTGTGATGCTCAGCTATGATGAACAGACAACTCCATACCTGACAGTGGATATGCACAAATGCCTTTTCACAAGAATAGCTTTATTTGAATTGCCTGAGATGTTGTTGTTTTTTAACGCTTCCATAATTACATGGTTATTATTGCATGTTTGAGTAGAAGTAGTCTTTGATTACCTTGTATCTTCTTTTTGGTGAATTCTGACATGAATTTTTCTAGCTTGACAATTGCAATAAATAAACAAATAAGATTAAAAAAAAACCTCTCTGAGTTAAGACTAGATTACAGAACTGGTTGAAAAGGGTCTAGTGACTAAACATAATTTTCTTTAACATGTAATTTGGAATGTACTAAGTACACCTGTATGAGGTTAAATGTGTAATTTGTACTAAATGAGAAAACTCAAAATTGGTGGTAAGTCCTCATAGTTCATTCTTTCATGTAGCAAGATGGAGAGGCGTAGAAAGACTTTATTATTATAAGATGTTCAACTCTTCAGTCTTGATGGGTTAAGAAGACACTATCCACGAGCCATCCAGTAATTGTTTATTTTTGAATCCAATACAGTTTCAAACAGGAAATGGTATATGTTTAAGAAATTTCCTCTGCTGTTTCTCTATTTCTAAAAATCGAAGTCACTCAGCATGGTATGTTGTTTTAAAACAAGATGATCAGAGATGTGTTGCATATTCACAGAGAACACCTGTGCCTTTCCCCCCGTTCAAAATAAAAGCTGATTATAAATAATACATGTCCATTGTAAACAAACCCAAATTACACACACCCACCCACACACAGAAGGTAAATTGTATGTGAAATGTATCCTATCACTCAAAGATCATAATTAATATTTTGACAACTATCTTACTAGATGTATAACTATACAGTCAGAAACACAAGCATATTTACTAAAATTGGATCAAAGTATGTAATATTTTAATTCATTAATACATCATGATCATTAATTGATATCAATCTAAATATAGATTTTTGTTATCATCACTAATGTTTGCAATGTGTTCCAGTGCAAAGATACTCCATAAATAGTTTAATTCTCCATGGATGTATCTTAAATTATTTTCAGTTTGAGCCTTTATAAATAATGTGGGTTCAAAGACACAAGCATATGTGTATCATTGTACAATTCATTTAATATATTTCTATGGGGTGTTTTTATGTGCCAGACATTATTCTCAGTGTTGGTGGTATGATAGTGAATAAGACCATCACTACCTCTGCTTTTGTAGAACTAACATTCTGGAGAGGGGGTCCAACAAATAAGTAACCAAGATAATTACAAGTAATGATACATGCATGGCTGGAGAAAACAAAATATGCAAATATGATAGTATCTGAATGGCAGGCAACTTTATTAGCGTAGCCAAGAAAGGCGTTTCTAAGGAAATGGGATTTTATCGGAAACCTGAACAGAAGGAGTCACAAAGAGAGTTTTCCAGGCGATTGTCCCAGGCCTGACTGGGATGACCTTGAGGGTTTGAAGAACAGAAGTATGGTTGGTGAGGCTCCAGCACAAACAGACTTGGAGAGAGGGCATTAGAAGAGGAGGAAGAAAATAAGAATGGAGAAGGAGGCAGAGACTGATCCTTTAGGACCTCATGGGCTGTGATTAGGAATTAGATTTTATTGTAAGGGGGATTTTTTTAAAGCTCTAAATGCCATTTGAGGGATTTAAGTGTGTGTGTGTGTGTGTGTGTGTGTGTGTTGTGCACGCAATTTTAGCTGATTGGTCTGAAAGTTCTTTTAGAGGAGATGACACTTAACAGAGATCCATAAGCAATGAAAAGTGAGCCAAACCAATATTGGAGGGATGGTTGTTCTGGGCACAGGGGCGGGATCGCCAGGACAATGGAAGGAGAGCTGAGTGGCCAGACCGGGAGCACAGAGTGCTGGAGCAGCGCTAGATGCTCAAGTCAGAGAAGCCAGGGGTCTTGAAGGCCAGGGGAGGGTTTTAGTTTTCTTTTAAACATAATGGGGAAAAAAATAAACATAATGGGAAGAGATTCTAAGGTTTTGAGCCCGAGAGTGTATTAGGAACAATAGTCACTTACCAAATACACTACAACTTCTCATTTCGGTTGTCATTTATTATTTAGTTATTTGTAGTGAGTGTTACTTTTGTACTAGAAGGGTTTTAAATTCACGTGCAGTCAAAACTATTCATCTTTTCATGTGGAAGTTCTTGCTTCAGTGTTGTTTACAAAGCCCAGATATCAGCTTTCTTTTCAGAATTAAATAAGATTTGTATAATCCTCTATGTCCCATGGGAAGCCTTTCCTAAAACATCTGAAAATTCCTGAGGCTTATATCTCAGAGTATTTTCTGAGTTCCTGCCATACTAGATTTTTCATTTTATGCACATGTCACTTTCTGAGTCTGTTTTCTTCTTTTGGTTCTATGCCAATTAATTCACCATTTCTTGACTTCCTCTAATGCCATTCACATAAGGGATTGTACTTTACTTTTTTTCCCCAAATGACCAATCAATGTACCAGGTACTGATTACGTCTCCACCAACTTGAAATGGCATTTTAATGTATTCAGAACTCCTGTGTGTACTTAGGTCTAATTTTAGACTTGTTACTTTATTCCATTTGATCCAGTAGCCTAAAATATGCCTTTAATTACAGTGACTTTAGAATTATTTATTCATTCATTCAACGCATTTATTGACTAGATGTTACGAGCGAATCACTGTAGTAGACATTAGGAACACGATGAATGAGACAAACATGACTTTTTTTTGTGGAGCTTAACAGATAATTAACAAAGAGCAATACCTATTAAAAAACAACCATTGTTGTGAAGAAATAAATAACTAAGGTGAAATGATAGTTTTTGTAAGGTATGCTTTATAGAAGTTCAGGAAAGAGTTCTGGGAATTTGACATTAAACTTGAAAACAGAAGGATGAGAAGGATTTGAAGTGTTTCAAGTAGGCAGAGATGAGACTGAGCCAAAATCCACAGGCAGGACTTCAGTCATGTGAAGAGAGGTGACATTATTCTCCTGCTTAGGAGCTCCTATATTTTTTAACCTTGAACTTTCATTTCTCCAAGAGAATATGTAATTATTTTTGACCATATTCAAGGTCAAATCGGAAATCTCATTTCAGCATAACCTATTGAAAAAAATTTTATTTTTCAATTATTTTCCTGTTTTCTTCAGGCATACAAATTAACTCTATATTGGATCTGTGTGGCTTTTATGTCATATCCACGATTTTCTCTTTAATTTCTTTCTCATTGTCCCTTTCCTCTTTATTTCTGTGAGACTTTTTCAAGTCTGTCCTCTACAGATTTTTTTTTCTACTTTTCTTTTGCTTTTCACTGCTTCAAATGCTGTTTCCCAATGGTGTATCTTTCCCTAATGTCTTGACTTTTCTTTGCCACTTCTTTTTTCATCTTCATTATTTTTTTGGTTTTGTCATCTTGCCTTTCACCTACTGTTTAATAGAGTTCTTGATTTCTCTAATTTCCTTTAGGGGACAAAGTAGCTATTTTCTTTAATACTTCTTATATGAATTATCTCTTCCCACAACTGAGAAGAGATAATTCTTTTTTCTTCTTTCTCTATCTTGTTATATAACATGCTTTCATTATTTTCCTTCATTTTGGGGACAGAATTTTCACCCCTGAAATTTGTATTTTAAGAAATCTTGTAGGTGATTTTGAAGCATATAAAGTCTGAGAACCACTGGTTTATTTGTGTGTCCCTCCCCACTACTCCACTGCCAGTGGTTCCCATTCTATTTATGCTCATGTCACATTTCTAAATACTAGAATTTTGTAATATATTTGAAATGTGTTACACTGTTCCCTTGGTAGTGTTTAGTGTTATATTGCTGTTTGAGTAGAAGTGTTTACTACCTGGCATTTTTCTCATATATTTAGGACCATAAATTTTTTTGCTTTGTTTTTTAGTAAATATAAAATCTTTTCTTCGTTCTTCTCATCTGTTATTTATTATACCTTTTATGACTCATTGGTTGCAAATTGTACATGTGTTGTCTGACAGGCTCATCTTAGTTGCTCATAGACATTGCTGTCAATAGTGGATGTTCTTAGTTGTAGCATGTAAAAATTTTCACACTGATCCAAATTTGGAGAGATACCAGTGGTATTAATTATATATTGGTGTTCTGTTATACACATTTAAGAGCCAACGATTTATATTATATGCCCAGTTGTATTGATTTTTACAATGGATAAGGAGAGAACTAGGGCTATGCCCCAATATGTTGAGTTTTTTTCTGGATTATCTATGAAAAATTAGAAGAATTATACTAGAGGTTTAGCATTTTGGGTTTAAGAACATAGCTTGCTCTGTTGTGGGGGGAGGTTGGTTTTTTCCCCCCTCTTTAGGAATGAATTGGCTAATTTGATGCAATGTCAAATGAAAAGGAACCCCCATAGGGATGGATTATAAAGGAACCTGGGAAAACTTTTGAGGCAAATGGATATGTTCATTATCATGATGTATCAGTGTTTTCATGGATGTTTACATATATCAAAACTTACCATATTGTGTAGAGTTGACCCTTGAAACACCCATTCAAACAGCATGGGTCCACTTATATGTGGATTTTTTCCATAAATGTAGTACTATAAATGCATTTTCTCTTTTTTTTTTTGAAGATTTTATTCATTATTCATGAGAGATACAGAGAGAGAAAGAGTGAGAGAGACACACAGAGAGACGCAGGGACACAGGCAGAGGGAGAAGCAGGCTCCATGCAAGGAGCCTGACGTGGGACTTGATCCTAGGTCCCCAGGATCACGCCCTGGGCCAAAGGCAGGTGCCAAACCGCTGAGCCACCCAGGGATCCCCTCCTTATGGTTTTCTTAGTGGCATTTCCTTTTTTTTTCTAGCTTAGTATATTATAAGAATATAATTTATGATCATATAACATACAAAATATGTGTTAATTGACTGCTTATGTCATTGGTAGGGTTTCCCATCAGTAGCAAACTATTAATAATTTTAGAGGAGTAAAAAGTTACATGTGAATCTTCATGCAGGGGTTGGTGCCCCTAACCCCTGTGTTATTCAAGAGTCAACTGTACTTTAAATATATTTGGTATATTGCACGTCAATTATACCTCAATAAAGCTGTTAAAAAAGCCACTTGAATTTTATAGTTTTTGTATCAGTCAATATAGTTTGCTTCATAGTACCGTTTGTGGGTGTGGATCATTGACTCTAACTATGGCTCTTAAGTAAATTTTACCTGTCTTTCCACCATTTATGGTGCAGAAGAAAAAATATGGCAGTATGTGGCAACGTTTCTAGGCCTATTATTATGATTTTGAAGTGTTTCTGACACACAGTGAAAAGACAAACCACAAATGATAATGGCTAACTCAACATCCATCCCATGCAATTTCCGGTATGCTGAGGATGGAAAGCTAAAACTATAGTCCCAGATTTCTAGAGATCAGATATGATTTATATTTCATCTGTCAGGTACTGATGTTGCCTGATACTTTGATTAAAATATGAACATAAGCAAGAGAGCTAGAGTGTACACAGGTTATGGGAGAGATGACATGATTCTGAAGCCAGCGTATGCCATGGTGACCCCTTAACGTGACAGTTGGCTTCCTGTCCAGGTGCTTCCTGTCACAGCAGTGTTCCCAGTCATGTCAGCATTAGTATGGTTTTGCAGTCAGCAGTAGTACAAGTGGACTCCTGATTTGTTACCTTCCTGCAGTGGTGATGGTCGCTTTCTCAAAATCACAGCAGAAGCAGAGTGATTCTAAGGGCTAGCAGTTGGTCCTGAGAGATTAGCGTGGAGTCTGTTCCTCCAGCTCTTCAAAATTTGTGGAAGCACAGAATTTTCTATATCAAATTCTTTTTGCTTCAACCAGTTAAAGTGGATTCTGTTGTGTGCAGCTGAGACCTGAGTGATAAAGTAATTAGTACCAGAAATGGTTATAGGCAATAAAACATCAAAGAAATAGGACTTGATTATATTAAGAGGCAACTACGGCACAGAGAGTACAGTTACTAAATTATCATTTGTGATACTGAAATTTGTGATCATCTGAAATAATCCACCTATTAAAGGCAACGGTTTGGAAGAGAGGGTGACTACTTTGGTAGACCACTATGGGGGACATGAAAAAAAAAGGATTTAGGATTAGTTTTTTCCCTCTAACTTGTGCTGATGAGTTAAAAGAAAGAAAGGGATAGGCTCACTATTTTAAATTCTTAGCTCTAGTAACAATGTGAGAATTAAGGAATTTTTATAACTGTCTAAAGAATCTCTCATCTTTTGTAGCCTCAAGACTAATTTAGATGGAAATCATATGGAAAGTCCAATGCTGCAGGTTGTTGAATTATAAAGTAGATTGAATTTATAGTATGGTTCATTTATTTTTCACAAAATTGAAAACATTGCTTTAGAAAAAGTTGGACCCCATCGTTGTAATATTGTCACTTAGAAGGACTTGGATAAGTCTGCATAGTTTGTACTCTCGAACGTCACCAAGACTCCCTTGACAGCAGGAATAGTTCCTCCCTTGTCTGATGGTGCTAATCTTGCTTTGCATTAAAACCCTAAAACAGGGGAAGTCTGGGTGGCTCAGTGGTTTAGCACTGCCTTCAGCCCAGGGCATGATCCCGGAGACCTGGGATCGAGTCCCACCTCGGGCTCCCTGCATGGAGCCTGCTTCTCCCTCTGCCTGTGTCTCTGCCTCTCTCTGTGTCTCTCATGAATAAATAAATAAAATCTAAAAAAAATATTTTTTTTAAAAAAAGAGTACCCAGATCACTGACAAATACATTGACGAGGGACAGCCACGACTGCATCTCTTCTATAGGTTGAAAGAAAAGACAGAACATGTTGCCATCGAGACGGAATCCCAACTTCAGTGGAAGAATAAAGTTTTGTGTAGCAGAAACCAAATGTGTGACTATGTCAGACAGGCTGAGCCCAGTTATCTCAGAAGGCAGGAGTGGTTTGATGGCAAAAACTTTTAGTGGGGACTTCTTGATCTTGGAGCCCTAGGAATGAAATAGATGGGCAGCTAACTAAAAACCCAAGGTCTGCGAATAGAGGCCTGACCTGAGATACCATAATAATCATGGCCTTTCTGCAAATTCCCAGACCTGAGTCAGTACCTAGACCCAGGGCCTCTTGAGTGAAAGAGACTCCCTGAGACTTTTGATTCCCCTTTTTTATTACAAATGATTTCTGTAATCTTTACTTTTTTCATCCCAGGCCACCATTAAATTTTCAGTCAACCAGTGGTTAATATCCTGAAAGAAGACTGCTAAAACATTCCAAGTAGGGACTGTACATCTCCCTCCCATTGCTGATAACAAGATAATGATGTTTGGGGTAAAGGAAGATATTGGATCTTTCAGTGATTATTGATACTGGTTCTGAGATAGCATTAATCCCTGGGGTTCTGGTTACTATTATGATCTATTGGTCATATGGGGGCTTATGGGTTCTAGTGATAAATAAATGGATGGGGTACCTGCGTGGCTCAGTTGTTTAAACATCTGTCTCTTGTTTTCAGCTCAGGTCATGATCTCAGGGTTGTGAGATCAAGCCCTGCATCGGGCTCTGTGCTCAGTGTGGAGTCTGCTTGAGATTTTCTCTCTCCTTCCCCCTCTGCCCCTCCCCCTGTTTGTGCCTGTAAGCTCTCTCATAAATAAATAAATAAATAAATAAATAAATCAATAAATAGAGTTTTAGTCCACATCCATCTCGGAGTATTTTTGATGGATTAATGTACGTACATTGTGGTTATTTTTCCAATTATTAAGTATAGAAATATATATATGTGTGTGTGTGTGTGTGTGTGTATTTTTTTTCAAAAACTAGCAGAATTTACACATGCTGTGTGTGGCAAGTAACTATTCTCCTTTTGAGAAGCAGCTCTTGGTGTGCTATTAGACTATAGTGGAGAGTGGGTATATAACTACAGGATGCAAACTGGACTGCTGCTCATGAACTGAGTGGTGTCTGATTTGCTGAGTCATAAATTAGGGCATGTCCAGCACCACTCCACTGTCAAGTGGAAGCATGATATATGCTAAAGGCTTATAGCATATAAGCTGTATATGCTATGAGTACAAGTCCTGCTGCACTCTTTTTTTCCCCTCCATCTGCCCCCAGGACCACATGGAAAGTTCCATATAGCGTAGGATAGGGAAAAACTCCACAGTCTGCTTATAGATAGTTCTTTATGAGAGTCGACGGGAGCCATGAGTGGACTGACTGTCGAAGCATCACAGCTTTGCTCAGAGATGTTGCTGAAAGACAGGAGAGGACGGAAATCCTCCCAGTGCATGGAACACACAGTGATATGTCTAGTGGTCTACCTTGATTAGAATGAAAAGTAGTGAAGATACCTAATATATATATTTTGACTCATGGGCAATGGCTAATAGGTTAGAAAATATAATATTGATGGATTGGTAGCAAGGAAGGTTGAGGAAGAGAAGGGTAGGTAGATCTTTTGGACGGACCCAGAGGCTAAGTCATGTGTTCCTTATGACTGCTTTCCAGGAGGTCCCACTTTGAAGATGCGGTCATCAAAATCAAGTGACCACGGTGGTCATTCAGTAGAGGAGAGGAAATCTTTCTCCAGCCATTCCAGTGTTTGCTTGACACTGGATTGGAGTAATAAAGTGTGGTGACACAGGTGAAGATTCTACCTCAGCTCAATAATATGAATTTTCCTTCATCACAGTTGACATGTAGCCATGTCCGAACTGCCAGGAAGTAGATAATGCCTAAGTGGCTTAGCGGTAGAGAGGTTGTATTAAACTGTTCTATTATGTCGAGGGCAGTAATTTTCTCTCCCGGAATGGATTAATGAACTTGATTTGGATTTTCCCTCTTTGCTTACTATGTTCTTGTCAGCAAACATCTGAGTACTTAGTAAGTAGCTTCTTCATAGTATCCCACATAGTACTTTTTCTGACCAAAGAAAAAAATCCTATAGCCAAAGAAATAAGATGTCAAGTTCATAATTATGAGATTAACTGGTAATATTTATCTAGAAGCTGTTGCCCTTATAAACTGGTAGAATGGAACATTGATGAGTAGGTTATGGCAGCAACTAAGAAGTCACAGCTTATGAGATTGGACAGCTATCTTCAGATGTGGCGTTTTCTCTGAACCACTGACCACCATATTTTGCCCATTTCTGAAATATGTCAGGTCTGAAAACAAAGTGAGAGACTTGGGAATGGCATCCCTTACTATCACACCAGTGTAATTCTGAATGACCTACTTATAAAATTTTGCTGCTTGTTGCTGAAATTTTAGGCTCTGCTGGTTTAGAGCCCTTAGTATCTAGGAGAGGATTGAGTTTTCCAGGAGATACAAGAACTTAATTGGAAGATGAGACTGTTAAGTGGTCATTTTGGGAAAAGGAAGCTAATCTTGTGGTGGCTGACAAAATTGATCCTAATTATCAAGGGGGGAATAGAGGGACATGTCTGGAACACTAATAATCCTGCTGCATACCTCTTATGATAACTAGTCTATGGCTGAAAAACTGCAGAAGATAGGTATGTTGTTTGTGCAGGTTGTTTTGTTGTTTGAAAATAGTGGGGAAAGTAGCTTATATGTGGATGCTAAATAGATGGAAAATAGCTTTATAAACAAATATTCCAGTCTTCTGGAACCAAACGTTCAAAAAAGAAACAGTGCATTTCCCAGGTTTCCTTGTAGCTAGAGCTCTGGACATGATTTAGATTACATCAGTCAGAAGCATTTTTGTGATATGGTGATTAGCAATCAAGTCACATGGAGAGAAAGGCATGATGTGGGTCAGCCATTTTGCTTATACAGAAGATGGTGGAGGTTGTATGATTTTCGGGTCATCTGCTAAAACTTCCTAATTTAGAATGAGGCTCCCTGATTCAGCAGGTTCCTGCAGAAGCAGCTTTCTTGACTGTAGCAGAGGCAGTATGGCTTTGAGGGCTGTTCTGATTCAATCCTGTTTCTTCTGGCCTTCCAACACTTTTGTAAGCACATAATTTCCTTTATCAAATCCTGTTTTGCTTCAACGGACCAGAGTGGATTTTATTTTTCTGAAACTGAGCCCTGTCCAATCTACCTGCCTTTCAATGTGGAGATATTAATGGTATATATATTTTTTTTCCCCAGAAAAATTTCCACTTGCTTCTAACCATGCTTACATCCAGCTAGTCTCTTGAGAAGGTAAATTATGTAGATTACCGGCAACTTCTTTTAATTTAATCCAGATTTAGAGAATGTTTCTTAAATCTTACGTTGTAAGGTTAGGACCTTGTCTTGTTTATAGGTTTTTTAAGGGTTTCTTTACTAATTTAGCTTCTTTCTTTAAAAGTTACCTTCAACAGAAAAATAAGAGATCGTTAATGTTATTATATTAAAAATCTTGGACTGATTTGTTCTAACGTTATTTTAATTTCTAGCTCACTTTACATTCTGTTGCTCAAGCTGGCAATCTATAACCATGTCTTCCTTATCTATTTGGAGATTCCTTGAAATAGGATAACAGATTTATCTAAATGTAAAGATATCCTCTCAAATGATGCCAATGCGACAGGCTTTTAAAAAAATAGGTGCAGGGGTTCAATTTTATAAACTAGGGACAGTCCCAGTCATTTTCAACCTTGACTGCACATGGAATAATCTGAGAAGCTTCCAAAATGTATTAATGCAAGGACCACACTTCAGACAAATTGAATCCTTCTCTTGGGGTACTTTTTTTTTTAAGCCCTCCACCAGATGATTGTATTAGTTTGCTTGGACTGCCATAACAAAATACCACAGACTGGTTGTATTAACTAACAGAAATTTATTTTCTCACAGTTTTGGAGGCTAGAAATCCAAAACCAAGGTGTCATCACAGTTGGTTTCTGGTGAGGCCTCTTTTCTGGCTTGGATATGGCTGTCTTCTCACTATATCCTCTCATAGTCTTTCCTCTGTGTGACAGAAAGAGGTGTCAGGTGTCTCTTCCTCTTTTTATAATGACACTAGTCCTATTGGATTAGAGCTCCATCCTTATGTTCTTGCTTAAGTTTAATTGCTTCCTTAAAAGCTTATCTCTACATACAGTCACATTAGGATTTAGGGCTTCAGTATATGAATTTGGGGACACACCATTCAGTCTACAGCAATGATTATTAACAACCACTGCTTTAGTGGAATCATTTGGTTTTGGAACAGATGGATTTTAGTACATAAGAAAAAGCAGACAAGTCACAATGATGCACCAGCTTTAGACGATGTGGTAAGTTGGCAATTTCTGCTGTGTAGAATAGAGAGAAATAGCACTAACTAGGGAAAGATATGGGATGAAGGCAGGAACTAGTCAACTGGAACATTTAGTCCAAGTAGAGCAGTAGACTCCAGTCCAATATCAGAAAGGGAGACGGAACGTAAAGACTGCTAACTCTGGGAAACGAACTAGGGGTGGTGGAAGGGGAGGAGGGCGGGGGGTGGGAGTGAATGGGTGACGGGCACTGGGGGTTATTCTGTATGTTAGTAAATTGAACACCAATAAAAAATAAATTTAAAAAAAAAAAACAAAAAAAACCAAAATGGAATACGGTGTTTAAGGCGATCTTTCCCAGAGTGTGATTCAATATTGAGACTTACAAAGGCTAGAGTTCTTTTTTTTTTTTTTTTTTGGGCTAGAGTTCTTGAAGTCGGGAATTCTGAAACAAATACAAAGAATATGAATATCAGAGTTCAATTTCAGTGACAGGAGCAGTAAGAAATGGATCCGTGGTTCTGTGAACAGGTTTTTGGGACAACATTCTTGACCTTGTGTGAAAATTGGAAACAGTCTTCAAGCACCAACTAGGGCACATGTGGAGAAGTTAGAGAAAGAAACTGCAGGAGGCCAAATCTATCCCCATGACTAACCAGTGTGAGAACAGGTGGCTATTATTAAATCTCATTTGTTGGTAGAGTGAAACAATTCTTTTTAATCTCTGATGTGGCTCTCATCACTCTGGTATCTAAAGTAGTGGTTCTCAAATTTTGGCAAGCATCAGGATCACCTAGAGTGAGTCTTCAAACATGGAATGTGTGGCCTCCTCCCCAAAGCTTCTGATTCAGAAGGGTTGGGGTGGGATCCAAGAATTTGCACTTGTGAGAAGTTTTCAAGAGATACTGATGCTGCTGGTTTGGAGACCACTCAGAATCACTGATCCTGTTTGCATGTAGTAGACATTTTATATGTAAATGCTCTAAAATGTAAATCATCGTATATACATGCCTGTTGCTATAATTTCTGTTTCTTTCCCTTGAATAAATAGCTAAATAGCTAAACTTGGAGAAGGCAAGAGAATAACTTGATAATGGGAGACAGAATGCTATATAGATGCACAGAAAGCTAAATCCATCCTAAGAGCTTCTGAGTAATGGGAAAGAATCCTCCAGATAACACTCAACTAAGAAGTTGTTATTTTTCCCTAAAGCTGGCAGGGAGGTCAATAGAACCTCTTCCATCATAACAGTGGCAGAATTTTTTAGCAGGGTTTACAGCACTTTTCAGAGTGCATATTATCTGAATTCTTCGATATAAGTTAACTTGTGTTTGTTTTGCCCCCAGACCCCTTTTCACCTTAAAAACCACCAAAGATAGATCCCCTTCAAAGGGAAGGTTAGAATTCAGAGAAGGCATCCCTTATCCAAGTGTTCAAGAAGAAAAGGGTAGGTCTAGTTTTGTTTGGCCCAAGGGATTAAAGAAGAGGAGACGAGACCCGGGGCCCTACTTACAAACATGTTAGTTCTGCTTGTGCAAATGCAAGGGGGTGTTCTTTCTAACTTAGATTTAAAACATTAGTTTTCTGATGGATGGCAGGAGGGTATGATGAGGAGAGGGCCTTTTCTTAGTTTGCATAAAGTCCAATTCTTTTGGATAATAAGTCCAAAAGAATCTCAGGTTAGGGGAGCTTGGTAGGACAAAACGAGACAAGGGGTAGAAACTGGTGTGACAGTCCAGATGGCCAGGCCTTGATTCTGGGAGTGCTCTCATGTTTGTTTTGATGCCCAGAAGTTGCCATGTGGATGGTCTGAGAGAAGGACCCACGAGAGAGACAGATCTCTCATGTCCCAGAGCCGAGTAGAACCAGAGATGCAGCACAGATCCACTGCCTTGGGATAGCTCACCAGAAGAGATGGTATCCCTAGTGACTAAGAGTTATATGGCTTATGTCTTTCAAGGTCTCCCCTACTGACTGTCCTATCTTTGTCTGAGCCATATTGTCACCCTGCTCATGCCTGAAAACTTGTTCACCAATTTTCTAGTCATTGAATACACAAGACCTTAAGATGCCCATATTCAGAATCATCAGATGAGTTGGAGTGATATCCTGCATGAACCTCGAGTCTTCTCATGGTCACTCTTCAGCTATTTGTGAGGATCCTTCCCAGTAACACCCATTCATATTATTAAACCACAAGAGGACTCTGGACATTCAGTGGAGAAAGGGGTTGGGAAAGACATAGCATATCTCTGCCACTGGGCAGGGCTAAGGCCTATTAGTGTTATCCAGGAAAGGTACTGATAAAGGGAGGAATATCTCTGTCAGACATAGATAGCCACATTGCCTGTATTTTGGTGTTTCATACATCTATTAAGTAGCAATCAGACCAGAAATATCTGGTTCCATTGAAGTAATGTATTGACTTCCCTGTGATTGCAGACATGAAGACTGAGAACACTTCATGGAAGCTAACATTTATTAAACATACTTACTACACGGCAGATGCAATGCTAAGCTTTTTCTAAGTTTCATCTCAATGAATTTCCCAGCAACCCTATACAGCATGTATTTGGATGTTCTCATCTTAAATACAGGGGGACTGAGACTTAAGGTGACACACTTGGGAAGGGGTGGAGCCAGGCTTCAGGTCGGCCCGACTCTAAGAGAAAGCATTACACTGACTCTACAGATAGAATTAGGCAATTATTGTGTTCCGGTTTAGATTCAGGGGTGTGAAACTATGATATTGACTGATATTCACAGGAGGGACACCAACAAGAGTGGGTGGTGGGAGCAGGTCAAAGGTTATAAGTCCAGAAAATGAAAAGAGAAGGTGACCCGGAGTACGAGGCAATACCATGGCCACTCATGGCCGAAGTTTTCTTCAATGTCCTAATAATACCAGTCCCATAAGACACTTCATGGAAAACAATTCCATTGTTAGGTACACTTGCTGGAGGCTGCAGGGGATAGCTGCAGCTTAACAATGAGCAGTGTACATTAGCTTATTACCAGACCCTGTTTAATGTTAGTCTTACCTAACATTTTTCAAGCATATTCAGCTGCAGATCTCTTTTATGTGTAACAACAAATTCTCCAGAAGGTTCTACTGCCTCAGTGAAATAAGATTAGTAATCAACTTCAAAAACACACTGAGGTTCTATTGGGATGTTATCTTTTATTTTTGTATTGCATTTAAAATTTTTATTTTTAAATTTAAGCTCCTGACTAGCTCTGAATAGTTCATTGCAAAATGAGTTATTTTAACTACTGCTTCTATTGCCTTTATAATACTCAATAAATAGTTAAATAACATGTCCAGGCATTAATAATCAGAAATACTCGTTTAAAGGCCCTAATGCTATTTCTAATCATTCTTCTGGTGCTGCAGAAGTGGGAGGAATAAGGCGAGGTGGAAATGGTTTGACTTTGTAGCCAGATAGACCTGAAACTGCAACAAAGCAAGAAGAGGTTGGTGTGACCTGTTAATGGGCATGAAGGATTATCAGTTAGGTGCTCACCAGCTTTCTAAGTAAAGGTTCTGACTGACATTAAAGAGAGATGGCCCAACTTCCTGTGATATAGAATTCTTATAAGGAAAAAGATGCAAATATGAGTTTAACTCAATGTGCTAGTACCTAAAACCTAGAACATAGGCTATCCTTGCAGTGGTCTCTCCAGCATTCTCCCTTAGGGACCTAGTTCTGGCTGGGTTAAGCATCTGACTCTTGA
Organism: Canis lupus baileyi; assembly: GCF_048164855.1. Classification (NCBI taxonomy): domain Eukaryota; kingdom Metazoa; phylum Chordata; class Mammalia; order Carnivora; family Canidae; genus Canis; species Canis lupus. The sequence goes on from NC_132848.1 coordinate 15,713,131, forward strand.
TTGCAGCTTAGGTCAACCTACTCTTGATCGTAGGTTGTGAGTTCAAGCCTCATGTTGAGTCCCCTGCTGGGCCCCATGCTGGGTGTGGAGCCTACTTAACAAAATAAGTAAATAAAAGGATCTACTTCTCAACCTACCCACATTGTTCCTGTATGTGCTCTTGTTTTGCTATAGGGATCCTATAACCCTGGGACCAAACTGGTGATCCAATACTTCAATGAGATTTAAAAAAAGTTTTTTTATTGTGAAGTAATCATAAACTTAAAGAGGTATAAGAGTAGTACAAAAAACACCCACATATCCTTTATACCCATCATGCAGATTTAGCATTTGCCTCTCTCTCTCTCCACACACATGTACATATATTGTTTTTTTTTCCTGAACTCTTTGTAAGTTGAAGGCCTTATGCACCTTTATCCTTCCGTACTTTAGTGTGTACTTTCTGAGAATGGGGACATTCTTTTTTTTTTTTTTTATAAATTTATTTTTTATTGGTGTTCAATTTGTCAACATATAGAATAACACACAGTGCTCATCCCATCAAGTGCCCCCCTCAGTGCCCGTCACCCAGTCACCCCCACCCCCCGCCCACCTCCCCTTCCACCACCCCTAGTTCGTTTCCCAGAGTTAGGAGTCTTTCATGTTCTGTCTCCCTTTCTGGTATTTCCCACTTATTTTTCTCCTTTCCCCTTTATTCACTTTCACTATTTTTTATATTTGAATGGGGACATTCTTAATTATAGTATTATGGATTGCAAAATGGCCAAATACTCCTCTTATACCTGGATGCATGTCCTTCCGTGATGTGGCTTTGATGTTTCTTCCATCAAGAGGGAGAGTCTATTTCTTCACTCCTCAAATCTGGGCTTAGCCATGTGACTTGCCTTGGACACAGGACATTAAACATTAATGTAGGCAGAAGCTTGAAAAGTGCTTATGCTTTGGGGCTCGCCCTCTCTTGGTGCCGGGAACCTTTCTGCCACCATGAGAACAAGCCTGGGCTAGGCTGCTGGAGGATCAGACACATGCAGCTGTCATCTTGGCTGACATCAAGCCAAGTGTCATTAATGAGTGAGGCTATCTAAACCATACAGCTCCAGCAGAAGCAGCTCGGGCTGTAAGAGTTACACAGCCAACCCACAGAACCATGAGAAGGAATAAATATTTCTGGCCTTAAGCTATTAAGTTTTAGGGTGGTTTGTTGCATACCAACAAAGTAAAATGATCAAAACCAGAAAATTTAATAGTAATACAATATTATTATCCAAGCCGTATTCAAGTTCTTCCAATTTTCCTAAAGATTTTTTTTTTTAAAGATTTTTTTAATAGCATTTTTTCCTCTCCAACCTGTGTTCCAATCCATGGTCATGCAGTGCAATTAGCTGTCATGCTTCTCTCTCTTCTTTTTTGGTTTCACATTTCATTACTATTTTTTTGACATGCAAAAGCTGTACATAGTTTAAGTATTGTTTTATACAACTTGCTGAGTTTGGAGAGGAGTATATACCCCTCGTTATCACCACAAGCTATGCCACAAACCTATTACCTCCAAAAATTTCCTTCTACCCTATTATTAATTATTAATTATTATTATTATTATTATCATCATCATCATCTTCATCATCATCATCAATATTATTGTCATGTGGGATGCCTGGGTGGCTCAGTGGTCGAGCGTCTGCTTTTGGCTCAGGGCGTGATACCGGGGTTCTGGGATCGAGTCCCACGACCGGATCTCTGCATGGAGCCTGCTTCTCCCTCTGCCTGTGTCTCTGCCTCTCTCTCTGTGTCTCTCATGAATAAATAAATAAAATCTTTAAAAAATATTATTGTGATGAGAACACTTATAAGATCTACTGTCTTAGGAAATTTTTAAGTACAAAATACTGCCTTGCTATCTATAGGCACTGTTTTATATACTAGATATTTAGGATTTATTCACCTCGTATAACCAAAACTTTGTACTCTTTGACTAATATTTCTGTTTTCCTCTTCTCTCAGAAAGAGAGAATCCTGGTAACCATGATTTCACTCTCTTTTTTTCATGAGTTGACAATTTACTCATCATGTAAGTGGTATCATGTATTGGTTTTCGGTGTCTGGCTTATTTCAACTGGTATAATGTCCTCCAAGTTTATCATGTTGTTGCGAATGGCAGGATTGATTGATTTCTTTCTTTCTTTTTCTTTTTCTTTCTTTCTTTCTTTCTTTCTTTCTTTCTTTCTTTCTTTCTTTCTTTCTTTCTTTCTTTCTTTCTTTCTTTCTTTCTTTCTTTCTTTCTTTCTTCCTTCCTTCCTTCCTTCCTTCCTTCCTTCCTTCCTTCCTTCCTTCTTTCTTTCTTTCTTTTCTTCCTTCCTTCCTTCCTTCCTTCCTTCCTTCCTTCCTTCCTTCCTTTCTTTCTTTCTTTCTTTCTTTCTTTCTTTCTTTCTTTCTTCTTTCTTTTCCATCTTTTTAAAAGCCAAATAATATTCCATTGTATGCACATGCCACATTTTTTTCCCATTCATCCATTGATGGACACCTAGGTTGCTTCGATGTGTTTGCTATTATAAAGAAAGCTGCAATGAACATGGGAGGGCAGATATCTCTTTGAGACCCTGATTTCAATTCCTTTGGATATGCACCCAAAAGTGAAATTGCTAGATCACATGGTAGTTCTATTTGTGGTTTTTTGAGGAGCATCCATAATGTTTTCCATGATGACTGTACAATTTAAATGTACAGTGTAATATACAAAGTTAAGTTGTACATTGTACAGCATATAATGGTTCCCTCTTTTCTATATCCTTGCCAATATTTTAATCTTTTTTTTTGGATAATAGCTATTCCAACAAGTGTGGGTGATATCTTACTGTGCTTTGACTTACATTTCCCTAGTGATTAGTGATATTGAGCACATTTTTATATTTTTCTTGGCTAGTTGTATGACTTATTTGGAGAAATGTCCATTCAGTTTCTTTGGCCATTTTTTAATTGGGTTATCATACTTCTTGATTTCAAAATATATTACAAAGCTGCAGTAATCAAAAGAGTATGGTACTGACATAAAAACATAGAACAGAATAACAGCCCCAAATATACATATAAGGCTAACTGATCTTTGACAAGAGTGCCAAGAATACACTGTAGGGAAAGAATAGTCTCTTGAATAAATGGTGTTGAAAAAATTGGATATCCACATGCAGAAAAATGAAATTGGACCTTATCTTACACCACTCACAAAAATCCACCTGATGAATTAAATAAAGACTTAAATGTAGGACCTAAAACTCAAACTGCTAGAAAAGCTCCTGGACGTTTGCAGCAACGATTTCCTGGGTAGGAGATGAAAATCGCAGGCAACAAAAGCAAACACAGACAGATGAGGTTAAAATCTTCTGCATAACAAAGGAAATAATCAACAAAACAGAAAGGCAAACTAAGAAATGGTAGACAATATCTGTAAACCATATATCTGATAAAAGATTCATATCCAAAATCTATAAGGAACTTACACAACTTAATGTCCCATCTCTTCAGTTTTCTTTGGCCTAGAACTCTTGGCCAATTTTTGTCATAACTGACATTTTTGAAGAGTACAGAGCAGTTGTTTTGAAGAATGTCTTTCAGTTTGAGTTTATGTGATATTTTCTTATGATCAGATTTAAGTAATTTATATATATATTTTGCAAGAATACCACATAAATGATCTTGTATCCTTCTCTGTGCTTAAGATCAAAAGGCACAAAATGTTAACTTGTCTCATTATTGGTTATGTGAGCTTTGACCTTTCATTAAAGTCGTGTCCAGCAGGTTTGTCCACTATAAGGTCATATTTCTCTTTGCTCTAATTAGCTACCGCTCTGCCAGGGAGGGGATTGGAAGACCATAACGCAGTGCATTAAGGAAGAACAAGGTAGAACCAGTACCCTTAGTGTATCCAGTCCTACCGATACTGATCCAGAAACCTGGCCTATGGCACACTTTATTGATAATATTGGGCATGGATTGGGCATGGATTTCTTTTTTGTCAATCAAATTATGTAGGCAGCCCATCAAACTGCTCACCAGAGGGGTCCCCCAAAATGCCACCATTATAGCCATGGGTAACCATCCTCCAATTTGCAAAGGGTTCATGTGGCTCACTCCAGGTTATAGACATTTGAGAACCTAGACACTTCTATGTTAGGAACAGAAAAACCACTCCAGATAGAACCAACTCAATCATGCCATAATTACAGGATAGATCTCATTGGAACTGTAGTTCATTCTATCACATTACAAGGTAGAGGCTGGCTTGGCACTGACTATCCATACTGCCCAGGTGTTTATTGGGTATCCCAGTGGTTGCGTAGCACAAATCTTTGGCTATGGCTTCCACCTGTGGTTGAGCTGCTGCAGCCTGGGGTTCCCCTGAGCCTGCCCTATGGTAACAAAAATTGCCTAACTCCTCCTCCTTAAGGCCTTATGGGAACATTCTATTTTCTACTGATACAATCATTTGGCCACCATCTTTGACCCCTCCATCAGCCTGGAGGGTATTATAGCACACATAGAAACCCTCACTAATTTTACCCAACAAGCCTTAACTGATAGCTAGCAAAGCGTGTCTTTACTGAACACCGAAATGTGTCTAATGAGAGAAAGCTGTCTTCCAAGATAGGATGGCCTTGGACATTATTAATGCCTCAGGAGGAGGCACGTGTGCCATTATCCAAACAGAATGTTGTGTGTTCATGCTTGATGAGTCTGCTTATGTATCATCTTTGTTAAATCACATGAGAATACACACAAATGCCCTGAATGATCTGATCCCCAGCCAATGGGACTTAATAAGTCAGTGGTTCACATTATGGGGTTTTTGGTGGAAATAGGTTTTACTTATGTTGGAAATCATTATCTTGGGACGCCTGGGTGGCTCAGTGGTTGTGCGCCTGTCTTCGGCTCAGGTCGTGATCCTGGGATCCAGGATTGAGACCTGCGTCAGGCTCCCTGCGAGGAGCCTGCTTCTCCCTCTAACTGTGTCTCTGCCTCTCTCCCTCTCTTCTGTGTCTCTCATGAATAAATAAATAAATCTTTTTTTAAAAAAAGAAAATCATTATCTTAATCTGTGTTTTCTCTTGCATGTGTCTGTATTATTGCTGTGTTATCTGTTTTCAGTGTAGCGAGATAGGGATCAAAGGAGGTGCTCCCATGCCGGTGACTTGCTGACTGCTCAGGTCATATTGTAGATAAGATTGATTTCAAGAGCTGGTCATGATGGGAGGGGTGTTGGGAGGAGGTCATTGAGAGGATGTGACCACCAGTTGACTTTTAAGTTAGCTCTCAGGCAACTGGAAGCTCCTCACACCCTTTTCTGTCCTTGGAATGTATGTTCTACCCATGGTATCCATAGCCAGGGACATTTTGAGAACAGCCTTGAGAGAGCAATGTGTTGTTGAGACCATCTGGACTAGATGCATGACTGAACTCAGTGAAAGACTCCATATAAACTCTTAGGATTCTTGGTAGGTGGGGCAGATCTATTCATCTGATAACTACTGGAGACAAGGTCCATGTAAGTCCCCTTGTATTTTAAACCTGGCATCTACCAACCTGGCATGGCCTGCCTCTTTTTGGTCTCTCCTTGCTCTTTGTGTCCAGGGGTCAGTTTCATATCTCACCTGGGAAACCAAAAGAGCTTTGCCTGCCAGAGTGGCCCGGGTTTGGCCAAAATTGCTGGTCTTTTATACTCGCACACTTAGAAGGGTGTGATCTCAGGTGGAGTGACTCTCTGACGTTGAGGCAGATCCCCAAAGAGTTGACAGCTTGGAGGCTGTCTGCTGACCACCCTCCCCATATCTTGGCAGCAGGTCCTTCTGGGCAGTTCTTCTCTGTGTCTACCACACCAAGATATTCAAAATATGAGTGATATGTATTTATATGAGTAAACATATGCGGCCCTCAGTTAGTTAAAACCAATTGTGTGCATTAATGTAGTGGTATGCTTTTCCCAAAGAGCTGTTATGAAATTTATGATGCATGTACAGCCAATGTCATCTTAGAATGAAAAAGATACAGCAATTGAGATTGAGTCATTAAATGAAAAGTGTTCATTAACTTGTTTGAAAGTTTCCTGTCCTATCCCATTTATTTCATGGTATATAAAGGAACTTTGAAAACTTTACTTTCAAAAGAGTTACTTTTCACTCAGAGGAAATGATAGTAGCAAAACCAAAATGGTCATTTTGGTATTTTGATACTAGGGTTCTTGTGGATTTATTTAAAAGAACAAGTTGAATAATACCTTACAGAGAGGCAGAAAGCATACAAGAAGAACAAGATAAATAATGGAAAATAAAAAGTTTTTTTTCCAGTGGTAAGGAAGCTCGGGCAGTCCCATACATCATGGCGACAAGTGAACGGTGATAACAATAAAAGATATTCTTGGAATGGATATCCCCACAATTCAAGTGACTGGCCTTAGTCCAGGTCTTTATTTCTAGGTCTTAAAAATGATATGTGTCTGAGCATCACCAAAAGGTTTTTTTTTTATTGGAAATTGCTATAACTAAGGACAGATATGATTGGAATTTGGAAGGCAGCATTTATCATTGCTAAATTGGATTGCTTATATTTATAGTTCTTTCAAAAGTACCAAACATGGAAGGTTTCCACTTACAACAATTCTACTATATTGTATATTGGCTCAAAAAATATGAGAAGGAGGTACTTTTGAGACTTGATTTTATAAATACAGTTTGGCAAATATACATTGTGCCTGGAACCCTAATACCAGGAAGTCTCATCAATTCAGGTCCCTCAGTGGTGTTTATATAGGAATGTGTGCTAAACACAGGCAAGCAGAAGATGAAATAAATAGCTACGAAACAAATGCTTCAAACTACAGTCTAGCAACTCTATGACCAGTGAGAACAAAATTATAAAATTTCTGTAAATATTATCCTACATAAATACACACTATAAATTCTACACATGCAAAATAAAGACTAAATGCCAACATGTTTCCTATAAAACTAGGACGATAGCATGCTGCCGTGAGGGGTGGATGTAGACAAGCATTTTTTCTCTTTTAAAAAATGAAAATTTTAGACTTCATAGCTGCCCCAAACTTCAGATAGCTATTGAACTGTGCCCAAATGTGTAAAATGTTAAACTATTATTAGAGTTTGTGTATTCATATTAACCAGCAATCATGACTTCTGGGCCTATGCAAGAAAGCCAAACAAATACAAGGGAGTACTTAGAACTGTGTTTTAACTTCCCTCCACATTCTGTTTTGTCAAAGGAAGCTTCAAGATACATATTCCAGTTGTTGCAGGGAGAAAGGCCCCATTGTTTTCCTTTTGAAGGAAAAAAACAAAAGATGCTTTTGAGAGATAAGTCTGGGGGCTTTCAGTGCCAAATATGTAAATGAAAAGTATCAAATAGGTTTTTGAAGACCATTTGAAACATACATTTCAGAAAATGAGCAATTTGCATGATGTCAAGCACCATTAATTGAAATGTTTGTGCCCTTGCTTTGATAAATTTGCCTCACTGACTTGATCCAGAAGCTTTTTTGATTAGTTTATATTTATAAGTTAAAAAATTCATAGAAGGAATATTTATTTTGACTTAGTTTAGCAGGATGCTGCTGCAAGTAGAATGCAGTATTATATATCAGGAGATTCAGATTCAGATATTAAATCATCAGATAATATACACCACTATAATAAATAATAGTATTTGTAATAACAACTAATAGCAACAACACTGACAATATCAAGCTCAAATTGAAAATGGTAAAAAAAAATAATAATGACAATAAATATACTGGTTTGGAACTATAAAACCTGATTTAAAAAAATCTTGCCCAATAAACCATACATTTTATTCCCTAAAACTAGTAATATAAAGGAAACTATGCTTATAACTGTTCTAAATAGAAACATCTTAATAACAGAGGGGAGCAATAGTGGTGTTGCCTGTGGGTTTGACAAGATTTGATGAGAGATGGAAATTGAAGACTATCAACATGGAGCTAGTTATCTTGCTGAGTGAAGTGGTTTCAGAATGGCTAATGGGAAATATTACACACCTGGAGAATCTATTCTGCTTCAACGTCAGTTAAAAAGTTACTGCTTCCTGCTACTTGTCAAACATCAGGATATTTCTAACTCCAGTAGAAGATGTTGTGATGTCTTTGGCCAATACTGTTAAATTGGCTTAGGAACAGATTTACGGATTTATCTGACCTGCAAAAACAAATATAAATTATAAGTCCAGGACAAGAAATATCAAAATGTTTCTTTAAAATGAACAGGAATATCTTTGAGACTACTTATTATGAGAAATTGCCTGCAGAGGTAATTCCTACCAACTGGAGATATATGGAAGCCACAATTTGGACGGTGCCCAAATGTCACTGAAACAATATGGCCTTAAGAAGAGATCATAAATTAGACAGATGGAACCATGCAAATGTAACCTATTGGAAATCTGAACAGGAGGTGACTGATACAATAAAAGCAGCTTGGAACCAGAAATCTCAGGTTCTGACTTATTGCAGATTTCTGGTACAAGAAGTTCGTGAAACACTTGGAGTTGTTGCAGGATATATCATGAGTACATCAGAAGAATACCATATATAATTAGACTGGAAAACAAGTAGCAATTGTAAAATCACTCTTTTGAAGTCACTGAAATTTAGATCAGTAGCATTTTACCTATTTTCTATAAACCATTGGCATCAGTTTTATTATGGAAGATTTATCCTGTCGAGCGGGAAACATTCCCGTTGATGAGCTTCAAGGATGTTACTAATCACTGAAAGAATAAATCATTAAACTCGTATAGTCTTTCCTTAGTTGCCTTCAGGTATCTCAGTTTCTAGCCAACCCAGCACCGTCCCACATTCCCTTTCCTTTTCCCAGTTTCATGTCTTTGCTAATGCTCCCGCTTTACATGGGGCCCCTACCTCCCGTTGCTACGTAACCACATCTTATCTTCACGTGTCTTCACAAGCCACTCTTTCCATGAAGCCGTTTCTGATCCTCCTTATCTGGACAGAATCTGTTCCCCATCTGACCTTTATGGCCACAACTCACTTATGGTTCTTTCTCTTTTGACCTCAGATTACATTTTGTTCTGTACTGTTATTCTATTAAAGTTTAAATTCCTCAAGGGAAGAGTTTAATCTGGGTTGTTCCTATTTTCTCTGCAGCAGCTAACAATATCTGGTACATATAGAAATAATTTGTTAAATGATTAAACAAATCATAATTTCCAAGTAATTAATAAACTAAGAAGTATTATTGTCTACTCATGATTCCTTTCCTTATTTATAGGACTTTTAAAAGTATAGTTAGTCTCTGCTATTGGTTGCTTTACATTAGGTTGTGCTACTCATGTAGCGCGTGGTTAACTCATTAATAACCTAATACCCATTCCTCTGTTCTGAAATGTATTTGTTCTTTTTCAAACTTTAGCCTAGGCAAGCATGCATCATAGTACTATGGTGTATTTTTTTTTAGAAATTAGTTTGTTTTTAGAACCTGGTAATTTTTTTTTTTTAATTAGAGTTCAATTTGCCAACAGAGTTGGAATAAACCATCTTAAGATTTGTATGGAATCAGGAAAGACCCCGAATAGCCAGGGGAATATTAAAAGAGAAAATCAGAGCCTGGGGCATCAAAATGCTGGATTTTAGGTTGTACTACAAAGCTGTGGTCAGCAAGACAGTGTGGTACTGGCACAAAAACAGACAGAGAGATCAATGGAACAGAATAGAGAATCCAGAAGTTGGATCCTCAACTCTATGGTCAACTCATCTTTGACAAAGCAGGAAAGACTGTCCCTGGAAAAAGGACAGTCTCTTCAAAAAATGGTTCTGGGAAAATTGGACAGCCACTTGCAGAAGAATGAAACTAGACCATTTCTTACATCAGTCACAGAGATAAACTCAAATTGGATGAAAGATCTAAATGTGAGACAAGATTCCATCAAAATCCTAGAGGAGAACACAGGCAACACCCTTTTTGAACTTGGCCACAACAACTTCTTGCAAGATACATCCATGAAGGCAACGGAAATAAATTTTTTAAGTAGTTTTCAACTTATGTATTTTGGGGACAATTAGACATACAGAAACATTTGTGTGGCCTGTAGATTATTTTTGAAGACATTGAATAGTTGCTAACATTTTAATAATGGAAGAATTCACCTTAAAAAAAAACCTACCAGATTTCTGGCTTTTCTTGAAAAATCAAATCTGACAATATCCTGTCACCATTTTTTCAGAGCAACAATCTGCTGGATTTGAGTATGGGGACTAGAGATGCTTTTCAGTTGTGGACAGTACCAGCCAGGCCCCTTATCGCTCATTTTTATTCTCTATTTGTCCATTGTAGGCCCCTGAGTTCATTATTCCTGTTTCTTTTTTTTTAAAGATTATTTATTTATTCATTCATTCATTCATTCATTCATTCATGAGAGACACACAGAGAGAGAGAGAGAGAGTGAAGCAGAGGCACAGGCAGAGAGAGAAGCAGGCTCCATGCAGGGAGCCTGACGTGGGACTCGATCCTGGGTCTCCAGGATCATACCTTGGGCTGAAGGCAGGTGCCAAACCGCTGAGCCACCCGGCTGCCCCATGATTCCTGTTTTAAATCTTCTTTTGAGAAGATAGGGTGTGTCAGAGACTACCAGCTATTTATTGAAATAGATTTGTTTGTCCAGGGCATAAAGCTGGACTATTTCTACTGGCTTTCTTTGCAGTTGAGTGTGGTCATGAGATCAAGTTTAGCCAATGAATGGACCAGAAGTGCCATGTGCCACTTTCCAGTCTATTACACAAAAACTTTCTGCACAGGCCTCTCCATTGCCTTCCTCCTTCTGATCATCAGATGCAGACATACGTAGGCCCTACGACTTGGCCAAGCCACGAAGGAGCTTGGGTCTTTCGGTGACCCAGTCTGTAGGGAAGATGAGCTACTGACTGCTACGGCCTCAACTGCTGTTACATGAGCAAGAACTAGAAGTCTTTTTAAAAAATGTCTAAACTTTAAATCTGAGAGATCGATGTCATACTTTTCTCAGAACTGTACTGCAAGTTCTAGTGTTTTAGCTTCAATGGTTGGAGTCCTATATTTTTACAGTTAGAATAGAACAGAAGAAAAAAAATATTTACTTCTATGGTAAAACTTTATTTATTTAGATCTCTTTTATGGCAGTTGCCCTATCCTAAATAATCCAGCATGCTAATGAACTGGTAATTGCTCATGGCATCTGATCTTTGGTAACAAATGTCAAGTAGGCGGAGGGCAAATGAGAATCAATGCCCCATCTTTCCTGGTGGTGCTACTGGTTCTGAGGGCCTGGTGTGAAGGACCTTGTAAGATAAAATACGGCCTCAGAAAGGGGGGAGGGAGAGGCATGTAGGGTCATCCCTGACTTTTAAAATGCTTTCCACTCAGAGAAGCCCTATCATTAGCAGCAACAACAAACCTTCACTGAGCACCTGGTTTAGTGCTTTGAGTTCATATCCAAGGGCAGTAGAATGAATTTCTCTGCCAGCTGTATTGAAATTTTTTGAGAGAAAAAAACTCAGTTTCGACTTACATGTGCAACCACTTTGAGAGCCCTGGGCTAGCCAAACCATTTCACTTACATCTTTCTGAATTACTGGTTTCGAGCAAAATTAATTTAAATCAAGTATTTGATGTGTATTACAGTTTGCATATTAGTTTTAGGTCAGATTTTGAGGCTATAAAATTAATTATTTACATACAGCATGACTTAGAATTATATATTTATATGCTAATAATACATTGATCCTAGTATAATCATTGTGTGGAGAACATCATACCCATTATAATATTTGAAATGTAATTTTAATTGACCAGAGCCCAGCTTCTATAATTATTGCTTTGAAATGTTTATCAGAGAAGGCCTCTGTGGGGAGAAGCCTGGAAATTTCTATCTGTTCTGCTTGCTACTGTGCAGGTAACTTCAACTTTGGAGATGAGAATCCGTTTTGACCTTCGATGCGTTGTACTTGGCTCTAGTGTGCCCCGTGGCTCGCAACCCCTACTCACACTATGGTTTTTTATAGTTTGCTTGATGGCAATCCACTTTATGACATAATTTTCAGGGCCATATTGCAATAAAAGTAAAGAATACCTGAAATCCTTTAACGTAGAGTGGATGAAAAGATCTTATATCTGTCCAATTGAGAGCCCTCTTATTACTGAGTTCATACTCAAGACTCATTAAATAATAAGGGCTTTAGGAGTGAATGCTAATGTAGAGTTAAATCTACATCTGAATTAGGATCACATACATCTGGACAGAAGACCAAAGTGGGCTAACTTCCTATCCTTCCTCCTTATAGTTGAGATTTCCTTCCAGTAGCAGAAAGCATCTAGAATTCTATGCCCCTGGCCCCCAGGGGCAAGGCCTCATGAAATGAGCACTCTGTACAGAGATCACATGTTCCTGGAGGAGAGAGGACCCAAAACTTTTGGGCAGATCTGGCCCCAAAAGAAAGACAATCAAGAATACCCTGGGCTCTACACACACAAGATGGTCTTCTCAGTCCCACCAATCAGATAGGTTACCACCAGGGAAAGAAATGAGAGAAGGTAAAGAGAAGGTGTACTTCCTTCCCAATACTCTAAAACAGGGAACACTTCCAGTTTTTTTTTTTTTTTTTTAAGGTTTTACTTATTTACTCATGAGAGACAGAGAGAGGCGGGGGGGGGGGGGGCAGAGACACAGGCAGAGAGAGAAGCAGGCTTCCTCCATGGCAGGGAGCCCGACGTGGGACTCGATTCCGGGCCTCCAGGATCACACCTTGGGCCCAAGGCAGATGCTCAACCACTGAGCCACCCAGGGATTCCCCCCCTCCCCAAATAATCCTTAAGATACTAACTAACCTTTAGTGGTTTTAGAAAGTTTATTATGTACTAAACATTGTGGTATGTACCTGATAATCTTTAGTTAATTTAGAGAAAGCCTGATTTGTTGTAATGGACATAAGTGAAGATTTAGTGATTAAATATTTGATATTTAAAAGATTTAACATTTCTTTTTTTTTTTTCCCTTATAAAGTCTTCCAGTAACTGTGCAGAATATAGTAAGTAGCACTTTAAAAATCCACCCCCTTCAAAAAAAAAAAAAAACCAAAACACTAGTTCATTTGTGAAGAATTATTAAACACTTTCCTCAGAAAATATGTAATGCCACAGAATTGCTGTGAATACATTTGTAATAGTTCTAACATTTATTCGACATTATAAAATGGTCAAGTGCAGACAAAAAGATCATGATATTTATTTGAACAGTATGAAATATTTTTGTAGGTCAAAATGGGCAAATATAGGCAAATTCCTATGAGCAAACCTCATTATGCACTATACTAGTATTATAATAGTGTTAATGGGTTTGTGTATCTGAGAGATGAAAGGTTTCTTCATGTAGAGAACTGTCTTGGCTCTGGTCTAAAGTCTAGGGAAGTGGTTCACAAACTCCAGTTCATAACTAAGTTGAAACCTGTCTGAGCAAAATAAGAGAAGTAATAATAGTGTAAAGAATTTTATTTTCAAAAAAGTTCAAATTCTTCAATTTTAAAAGTCTGAGATTAGAGGATTTTGGAGGGTTAAAATAGCTTTTCTTTTGTAAAATGATATCATAGTAGATGATACTTTGAAAATCTACTAACTTGGAAAAAATGATGGCACGTGCATATCAGCCTACAAAATAGTTCTTGATATTTTACTATTCTGTAATATCCAAATGTTTAGGAACCACCCATGGCACACAAAATAGCCAGAAGCAGGATGACACAGACAGAGGCAAGTAAGGAAAATTGAAAGCTGAACAGGTCATTCGTTCCTCATGGATTCTCTATTCTTTCTTTTATTCATGTACCAACTTGTAGAGCATCAAAATCTATTTCTTCCTCTCATTAGAAGAAGGTTTTCACTGCCTGGGATCTTCTCTGATGGTGTCCCTGTACCTCTGCTTCATAAACAGACATAGCTCCACTTTATAATCCATTGTCAGGCAATCTCCTTCCAGCACAAGTGCGTATCTGATTATTGTAGAGATTTCTCAAGTTCACTAATGAAGAGTCTTCTAGGTCTCAAAACACCAGAACTGTAAAGAAAAAACAGAAGTGAAGACCGTCTTACTTTCTTTTTCTCTAGTACCACAGAAGGAACCTTCACGTAATCAGGCCTTCAAAAAGCCTCCTTCTTTCTTGAGTGACTTCTCTTTCCTTGATACTTTATAGTCAACTTTTCTAAGTTTCTCATCTTTTTCTCTATTCCTTCCCTCTTAGACTGGAGTTTCCATGCTCACCTCCATTACCATTCCTTCCTGTGTCTTGAGGGCTTCAGGCTTGGACTGTATCCAGTCTGGAGATGGAGGAGATGGCCTTTTGCTCCATGTATGGGGGAAAAGTAAAATCCTTTAATTTTTGTTTAGTCTGCCCTCCAGCAGGTGCTGTGCTTGATTGCCAAAGTAATTTTCCCTAAGAAGCAAGGTAAGAATATTTTTTTTCATAGACAGCACAGTATTATCTCAAATTAGTAAAGTGTATTTCTTTTATTAGCATTTGGGCATTATATGACCTTGCCCACGACTTAATAACAATATGAACAAATAAGATTTTTTACCATAAAGATTTAACTCCTTTTTGGATTTTAAATTTTTATTTTATTTATTTATTTATTTGTTTATTTATTTAGGATTTGACTTTTAAAAAAAATAAGTACAATTATTGCAGTTGTAAATGGCTCTCCTTTCCCACTCTGGAAGGGTGGCACCAGTTCCAGTTAGAGTCCACTAGATACTAAATCTCTTGGCTGATAGAAATAGAATGAACAAAAAAAAAAAAAAAAAAAGGAAAGAAATAGAATGAACAACTTCTGTTACCAGTTTATCCCATCACTTACGCGATAGGAACTATATTTGGCACAGTGATACAGAGAAGAATAAAGTATAGGACCAGCTTTTAAAAAGCTCTCAGTCTAGGGGCATCTGGGGAGCTTGTGTAGTTAAACACCTGACCCTTGATTTCAGCTCAAGTCATGATCTCAGGGTCTTGAGATCGAGCCTCTCATTGGGCTCCATGCTCAACAGGGAGTCTGCTTCTCTCCCTCTCCTTCTGTCCCTCCCTTCCTGTCCCGTCCACCCCTGCAAGCCCAAGCATGCTCTCTTTCTCTGTCTCTCAAATAAATAAATAACTCTTTTTTTTTAATAAAAAAGATCACTGTCTAGATGGAACTTAGATGACAAACATTTATATAATCTTACACAAAGTAGTACACAAGCCAAGAAATAGAATTTTGGTGTTCAATACAAGACATTCTTGATACTTCATGGTCACTGTGAAGTCACACAGGATTAGTTCATAACGGTTTGCAAGTGTTTTTTTTTTTTTTTTAAATTTTTTATTTATTTATGATAGTCACACACACACAGAGAGAGAGAGAGAGAGAGAGAGAGAGAAAGAGGCAGAGACATAGGCAGAGGGAGAAGCAGGCTCCATGCACCGGGAGCCCGACGTGGGATTCGATCCCGGGCCTCCAGGATCACGCCCTGGGCCAAAGGCAGGCGCCAAACCGCTGCGCCACCCAGGGATCCCCTGCAAGTGTTTTTAAATTATTTCATTTGACCCTTGGAATTATGTTGTGAGAAGTTGTTATTCCATTTTACAAAAGAATAGAGCTCAGAAAGCTGAAGTAATCTGGCCAAGATCACTTAGTTTCTGAGAGGCAGAACTGGGATTCACATTGTGATTAAAAGGCACTACTGTCTCTGACTGCTGTGGACTATGTTACCAGATTAAATAAGCTAAGAATATATGTTAACAGTTCTCAAGTTTAAGCTAATAAACAGTTGAGGGATGTATTATACACATAAAACCAAGGAGGTGATAAGAAATAATCAAAGAATAGGAAACTACAAAACACTGGTGCAAAGAACAGGTGTTGATATTTGATAAAGTAGTGAACAGTGATGTTCCTGATCCTACTCTTCCAGGAAGCAAGGATATGCAGAATTTATCCAATGACATATATTGTTGAGCATATGATTCAGAGAAATTGATAAATCAAATGTAGAGATGGACTAAATTAATTACTAGGATGATTTTGGTGATGGAGGTGCAGTAGTCTCTAATGTTTTGAGCAAGATGGAATTCATTATAGTTGTAAGTAAATTCATTCAGTTGCACCAACATTTGGAATCAGACTAGACAAGTTTCAGTTTGTTTAAGTAGTTAAAGCCATTGTGAAAATGTATCTTTGAAGCCATTGGCATCAAGGAAGAAGATAGTGTTTCTGTATCTCAGCTATCAAGATCGACCTTAGACCATATTATTTATGCCCCACTCTTTCCCGCTCCCCCAGCTCTGTACCTAGTAGAGATGGAATAGTCATGGCAAGTCTAAGTGCCTGGAAGAGCCCTGTAGGCTACTTAAATAAGGAGATAGGCCAAGCACAAACAGAGACTTCTGAGCATTACCAGTGCCCTTAGTACCCATCCCATCTATCTCACCCAGACCTACATTCCTTTGTGTCACAAGCTGAAAATCTCTTCTCCATCTAGATGCTCATGTCACAAAGATCAAGAGAAAAACATCAGGGGACAGACAGACGTTCAAGGAACTTAATTATATTCCAACTCATTTTTTTTTCTTGTCTAAAATGGGCATTATAAAACTTATCTTCACTGTAGCTACCTTTATTATGTAGGATCTTGATTATTTTACCATCTCAAAAACAGACAAAAAAACATGCTGACTTGATTCCGTCACAACCTCATCACGGTAGGACCTGGTAAATAGGCAGTACAGGCACTCTAGAAGTCCTGGTAGGAAATATGTGATTTGAGAGTAGGAAAAAAATCCAAAGAGGATTCAAGGCCAGTCACTTTGGTGAAATTCCTGGGAAACTAGTGATCTGGAATGTGAGGGAATATGCAGAGTATTTCTAAGAAGGAGGCACATGGCATTGTGGGTCCCTTTGGGTTTTGGAGACATCCCACATTTGGAAACTATTTGCTGAGAGAACCCATGAAGCTACTTGGTTTGAATGAGGCCAAGAGTATAAGAGAAGCACTGCAGCTGGTCCAAGCCTCAGAGCAAAGCTCTGCCGTTTAGTCCTTATGAACCAGCAGGTCCAATGGTGCTTGAAATGTCTGTGTAATTTGGGATGCCCTACATAGCTTCTAACAGACCCCTATAGGAGCATAATATACAAAGCAAGCTTGTAATATTTGGAAACAAATACTTTACTGTTGAGAGACTGCTCCTGGCTTGCTAATGAGCTCTGTTAGACTTTGAAAGTCTAACCATGTGAACTTCACCTCCAATAATGACTTAAGCGTTTCTGCTCCACCAGGCACTAATGTTCAGTTGTCCAGCAGCACTCCATCATCAGGTGAAAATTGCATGTATGAGATGAGACCTACTCATGCTCTGTTGGCACTAGTAAGTTTTAGGACCAGGTGGCTCACATTCCCCATTAACTTACACCTGTTGTAATAACAACTTTCCATCAATCCATCCTTAGCCTCAGGTGGAGTTTTCTAAAACCATCTAATGGAGGAACTTCACTTCTGGTCTTCAGATGCTTCTGTCTTATAATATAGCTTTGCACAAGTGCCCTGCTACAGCAATATAACCTTACAGAGGGGTGGACCTGAAGGATGACAAGGAGGACGAAATCCTTCTAGTGGGCAGAAATTGGGTGATATAACGGATTTTCCATGTTGATTCTCTGAAAGGAAAGATGGTCATAATCATGGATCTATATCAATTCATGTACAGTAGCTATTCAGAAATTTGGAAAGATCATGATTGGAGGATTGGTGATAAGTAGATTTGGGGAAAAGATAAGTAGATGGACTTCTAAGAATGAGCACAGCATATAAAATCGTTTATATCTCATGTGATTATTTGCCAAAGTGCCCCCTGTATAGAAAAAAATTTCAGTAACCTATGAACAAGACAACTTGCCCTGTAGATTTCATTAAGTATCTGTTACTAGCAGTCTCAGTGTTGACCAATGGGCTAATGAACAAGTGCTTGTAGTGGCAGGGGTGGAAGGAATGCATGGACTCTGGAACATAGAGTTCCCCTCACTTCATCTGATCTGGCTCCGGTGTTATATTCAGTGTCATTCTGCACCATATTAATGGAAATCTGGAAGCCACCTAGTGGCAGGTCAATTAGATCGGACCCTATTATAGAAGGGTTGGCTGCTTGTTCTCACTGGAATATTTGTCCTAGATTTCGTTTTGTTTCCCTGTTGCCATCTTTCTGCAAGCACTTTATTTATGTACTTCTGTTATGTTATCCCATAGAACATTGAGTCTAACCAAGTAACTAACTTATTTTTTTTACATAAAAAATAAAAGATGATGGGCTTTTATGGAATACCCTGGTCTTTTAAAAAATTTTTTTAAAGATTTTATTTATTTATTCATGAGAGACACAGAGAGAGGCAGAGACACAGGCAGAGGGAGAAGCAGGCTCCCTGCTGGGAGCTCGATGCAGGACTCGATCCCAGGACTTCAGGATCATGCCCTGAGTCAAAGGCTCAACCACTGAGCCACCCAGGGGTCCCTACACTGGTCTTAATGTGTACTCTGTAAATCACAGATAGGTTTTTCCCCCTAGCCTGATAGAGGTACAACTGGCAAATAAAATTGTAAGGTATCTAAAGTATACAATGTGATGACTTGATATACACTGTGAAAATATTTCCCCCATTGAGTTAATTAACACATCCATCACTTTACATATTTACCTTTCTTTTTCTTGGTTAGAGCATTTAGGTTCTAATCTGTTATCTAATTTCGATTACGCAATATAGTGTTATCAACTATAGTCATTGTGTTATACATTATACCCTTAAGCCTTATTCATCTTTCAACTGAGAGTTTGACCCTTTTACCAACCTCTCTCCAAATCCCTCAGCCCCTGGCAACCTCTTTTCTACTCTCCATTTCTATGAATTTGACTTTTTTTCCCCCAGCTTCTACACATAAGTGATGCCATGCACTATTTGTCTTTCTCTGTCTAGCTTATTTCACTTAGCATAATGTTCACCAGGTTCATCCATGTGGTCCCAATGATAGGGTTTCCTATTGACGTGGAATAATATTTCATTGTACATAGATGCACATTTTCTTGATCCATCCAACCACGGCTTTATAGAATGCCCACCGGGCTCTACTGAAAACTGGTGTGTTCAGATCACGGCAGAGGTGCTGTGATTCTGGAGCTAGTTGCTGTGGCAGTGGCCTCTTGACCCCACAGGCGGCTGCTTCATTCCTGGTTTTTGTCAGAAGCAGTAGCTCCCTTAGGAACCAAGATCTGTATGTGCCTTTGGGAGTCACTCCGTGACTCCCAGCCTGCATTCAATTTTTGCAGCACTCCCAAAGTTGAAGTCATTAAATATCCTATAAAAATTTCCACACTGCTTTAGTTAGCTAGAATGGATTCTGTGATCTGCAACTAAGCCCTGACCGCTACAGGCAGGAAAGTCTTTCCCTAGTCCAAAAGTGGGCAGAAAACTGACTCCATGCACAGGTAAAGGCAGTTTTACCTTTTAACAGGTAGCATTTTGAAAAAGTGTCAATAGCAGCAGATTATGTGTACCCCCAAAGTGTTTCATGGCTGTCTTAATGCTCAGCAGATATTGAGAATGGGAAAAAAAGTATTGGTGTGAATTCTTGGGGAGTTTAAGTTTAAAAATGTGAAGTTAAACTAGCAATGATAATAATGTTTACTGAGTATGTAACCGTGTGGACAAGTCGTTGAGGATTTTGTAAATTTAGAATAGCAACGTGTTCTCTTAAACATGTCATGAAACTATTGGAGATGTTAACGGGCTATTTTGTGATTCAGAACAATGTGCTACAGAAGAGAAATAACAAGCAAGCCTTAGTATAATGTGAAAACCATATCTATTCATTATTTTTTTAAAAAAATCAGTGACTGAAATACTTTCTGAAAACAGTATCCTCCCACTGAAGTCAAGCAGTAGTAAGAGCTGCCTGCTTAAACATCTCTAAATAGAAGCTTTTCTGGGTTAGATTTATCAACTGGAAAATTGGGGGAAATTTGAAAACCCCATGAAAATACTTCCTTAAACTTATCTACTGCACCTGCTGTCCTCCTTTCCCATCATTGTCATCAAGTACTGGAAGTTTATAGCTTCTACTTGCAGATGACACTTTAACACCTCACTGTGCTTTTACGTAATTTTAAAGGATGTTCATGCTGGATCTGTGTAAACCTGGATGACCTATTATTTATAGCAGTGCTTCTTTGCCATTGGGGACTTGGTTGCCAGGTCAGTAAGGAGCCTGAATGTCTGTATTTCCAACAAGCCTGAATGTCTGCATCCATCCCAGGTGATGTTGATGCTTCTAGTCTGTGGGCCACACTTTGAGTAAGAGGGATTTAAAAGCTGAAATTTAAAATCGTAATCAACTTGTTTCTTTTAAAATTGACAGCAAATTATTTAATTCATTCTTCTAAATCAGACAGATTATTTGGAACTGCGCTTAACCCAGTCCCAGTGTCAACCCAGGATGAATATTTATAAAAGAAGAAAATAAAGCAGAGAAGTTAAGGTTGTGATTTTAAATACTGGCTGATTTTCAACTCTGGGCTGACTAAGGTTTTTCTTTCTATGTTATAAAACAGAGTCTACTTACTCTTAACTAAGTAGACTTGAGTTTAAGAAAGACCTGGATTGAGGAGCATGGGTGGCTCAGTTGGTTGAGTGTCTGACTCTTGATTTGGGCTCAGGTTCTGATCTTAGGGTTGTGAGATCAAGCCTGTGTTGGGCTCCATGATCACTGTGGAGTCTGCTAGAGATTCTCTTTCTCCCTCTCCCTCTGCCCCCCATTTTTCTCAAATAGACCAATCTTAAAAAAAGAAAGACCTGGATTTGATCAGATTTACCTTTAGTGTTGTAAGAACTTGGGCAAGTTTAAAAAATTCCAACCAAAGCTTGGTTCCGTGTGTGGTTGTCACAATGTCATAGAGTTGTAGTGAGGTTAAAAGGAACAATACAAGCAATGCTTAGCAGTGTGCCTGCATACAGGAAGTGCTCAATAAAGATTATCTGCTTCATTAGTTATTATCTCCAATGAGCAGTCTAGCTCCAAGTTGATTATGACTCTTCCTGGAGTAGGAATTCTTGACTAAACATCTAATGGCTATAACTAGTGAGGTTGCTTTGTGAAAACCAGTCACCACCATCATCGTATCATCATATCATCAAATAAGAAGCTGATGATTGCTTATAAAGTCCTTCACCTGGAAGAAATATTGTGAATATCAAAATTGGATACATTCTATTTTCAGATTACTTATAACTGGACTTTGCCTCATTTATAGCTTTTGGCTTAGGCCTTTAAATAGCAGTATACTTCTGTGGCTGGAGCTAGAGAGGATCATGCTAAGTGAAATAAGCCAGTGAGAAAGACAGATACCATGTGATTTCACTCATTAGTGGAATTTAAGAAACAAAACAAAATAGCAAAGGGAAATAAAAAAGAGAGAGAAGCAAACCAAGAAAAAGACTCTTAACTACAGAGAATAAACTGATGGCTGTCTGAGGGAAGGAGGGGATGGGCATAGGGTAGGGGGAAATAGGTGACGGGGGTGGGGAGTGCACTAGTCGTGTTGCGCAATGGATGTTGTACGGAAGTGTAGAATTACTGTATCATGCACCTAAAACTAATATGGGACTGTATGCTAACTAATTGTATTTAAATAAAAACTTAAAAACTAATAATAAATAGATAGATATCCATATACTTATTATTGTTATTGTCCTGAACGTATAAGAAAATGAAAAAGTATGTACATTTTGCCTTTATGAATATTTAGCTGTGTGGTTGCCCGAAAGCTTTGTAATACGGGACTCTATAAACATACAGATTAATATTCAATACATCAAATGTTCCATATTTATCCAGCATGTTAGATACTTTCAACCTCAGAAGAAAAAAAATTTTTTTTTTCCGTGGAGGAGGCATTTGTGCAATTGTTCATATCTGTAGAACTTCTAACACTGTATTTATGTAAAATTATACTTCAGTATAATTGCCTATGTAATTAACATTCAGGAAGAAATTATTTATTCAGGAGCACATTTCACAATTCAATTTCAGTCTGTGACAAAGAGGCTTTTAAATGTTAATCTTATGAAAGAAAATGGAGCAAATAGTAAAGGCTGTGGATTAATACAAGAGGCAGCTATTTACGGCGTAACATTTTCCCTCCCTGGGAATTACCTATTTTCTACCAGAGAGTCTAGGCATGTTTCAAATCTCACTGGGAAATGTGGGGTTGAATCTTATATTTTGTGCATATTAGACGGTTTCACACCAGGTGACTAAGTAAAAGAGCAAAATGGTTACAAACACATTTGTTGTTGAAGCTTTAAAAGAGACAGAAAGAATAAATGCACATTATGGTGGAGTTAAAAATGATCAAGGATATGTAGAAAATAGAAATAGGAGGTATATTTTCTCAGTCTCAATCCTACGGGAATTTTCTGCTTCAGATAATAATCCTTTCAGAGCTTGTGAACAGGATGCACCCTTCCCCTCACAGCAGCTAGCTCTTAATTTCAGTGACCTACCGTAACGCCTCTGGAGAACCACAGGTTCCATCACGAACCTATTATCGTGGAGAAGTTTGAGGGAGACCAGAGCTCCCAGAAATGCCATCACCTACTATTTGCATGTTTCTTTTCTGATTACGGAATATCAGCTTGAAAGAAGATGAAAGAACTTGTTGATACCTGATGGAACATAAAAACTTACAGGAAAATTATTTTCAAGACCTATTTGTGATAACTTAAAATTTCCTGTGTGTCTTATTTTGGGGTGTAACGTAATAGTTTCGGTTCATTTGCAAAACGAATGAAATAAACTCTTGTTAGATTGCCGTTGATGATACACAGAAACGAGATGACACACGTTTATTCACAACGTAAGACCTCCCTGGCATTGCCACCGCCTTCGGCCCAGCCACCCGGCTAATCGCACCCGCTTGCCTTCTGCTCGCGGCCTTCACACGTGTCCTGCGCCCACGGAGCAGTGACAGTGAACTTGTCCAGCTTAACTTCCATTATGCGCAGACTCTCACCACCGCCTCTGTCCATCTACTTGTACCCCTTCCTTTCTCACCTTTCTCACCACGCTTCCCCCTGTCCTTTTGGAAGACCTCTTCCTTCTCCCACCCAGAGCCAGTCCTCCACTTGTGGACCAGATGCCGTCTTGTTCACTCATGGAAAAAACTACTCCAGATAATCTGCCTACCTTCCCCAGCATCCCCACGATTCCCTCGCCCTTGGAGCAGGTTGACGAGCGTATCTACCCAAACCTCCCTCTTGCTATTGTCCTATTTCTTTGATCCCATTTACAGAAAAATTCCTCTAAATAATGACTTATACCCATTTCCTCTATTCCTCCCATCCTCTCTGAATCCCTTCTGATCAGGCCAATACCCACCATTTTATCAAAGTTTGCCGTTGACCCCCACATTATAAAGTTCAACCAATGGTTCTCAGTCCTCCTCTTCATGGAGCAACAGCCAGCATCTGGCACAAGGGATTGTGCTTTACCCCTTGAGACACTACGGTTAGTGGGCTTCTGGGCCATCACAATTGCCAGTTTTCTTCCTTCCTCACTACAAGCTCCTTCCCAGATTCCCCCATCAACACTCATGTCCTGCTTCCTTACTTCTTTCAGGTCTTTGCTCATTTATCACATCACAGGGAGGGCTTCCTAGTCTACCTGTATGAGGATTCTCCACAGCAACGGGGTCAGTAGGATGTTATATCCATGAGAAACAGACAATATTTATGATAAGGAATGGCTCACACAGTTATGGAGCTTGAAGTCCAAGCTCTGCAGTTGGCAAGCTGAGGATAAAGGAGGAGTTTCCAGTCTGGGTTGGAAGGCCTGAAAACCGGGACATAGTGCCTGTGCCAGCCTGAGTGCAGGAGAAGACCAATGGCCCATTCAAGCAAAGCTGGCTTTCAAGCAGATTAACTTCCCTCTTCCTCAGCTCCCTTTTTTCTTTTTTTTTCTACTCCCTTTTCCCAATTGATTGAGGCCCGATGACATTAGGAAGGGCAAGGTGCTTAGCTCGGTCTACAGAATCAATTGTTAATCACACCCAAAACACACCCCCAAATAATGTGTGACCACATGTCTGAGCATCTCATGTCTCAGTCAAGTTGATACATTAGATTAACCGTCATACCACCCTATTTAAAACTGGCCTCCCATTTTGGCACACTCTATCCATTTCCCTGATTTTCGTGTCTCCCTGGTGGCAACCACCAACTATATAACCTGTGCTTCATTAGTTTACTGACTAAGTGATTGTCTCCTCCACTGGAAGAGTAGTTCTATGAGGGCAAAGGATTGTGTGGCTATTTATGGCTGTACCTTCTGTTCCACCGCAGTGATTGACACCAAGAGGATGACCATTTATCTTGTCTGAGTGAGCAGGTGTTGCTCTCTTGCTTAAAACTTTTCAAGGGCTTATTTTCTCACCTAAGATAAAATCCAAATGTTTAGCATAGCTTAAAACCCTTTATGATCTGCCCATTTCTTCCTCTCTAACTTCTCATGTCCCTCTCTCATTCCTGCATTGAATTCCTTGGATGCACCAAGATTCTTTCTGCTTCGAGGTCTTGATGCTGTTCCTTCTTCCAGGAACACCGTTGTTCCTTCTTTTTTTGTGTATCTGGATCCTGCTTATATCTTAGGTATGAGATTAGCTATGACCTCCCAGGATGACTTTCCCTGACCATCATGTTTTCTGGGTTTCCCTCTATTATTCTGTACCACTGTACTCTCTTTGTTTTATTCACACATCTGATTAATGATGATTATGTTTTTTTTTCATTTAAAAATGGATTATAATTCACATATAGTAAATTTGTATGGGGACTGTCAGTTGGGGAAACCATGTGGAAACACGTGTCAAGTTGTGGCAATATGTTGGAGGGACAAACTAAAGACCACAAGGGGGATGAGAATATGCAATAGATGGGGGCTAAGTTGTGGAAGGCCTTGGATGCGGAGAGATATTTGTGTTCACAAACTCCTGAAATAGTACAGAGACGCTAGGGTGGTTTAAACAGGTAACAGGATAGAAGTGGCCTTTAGGAAAATAGAGACATAGCCCACTAGCAGGCCACTCCAGGAACTGAAATAAGCCTTCAAGAGGCAGGTAATTTGATTAAATTACTTTGTTCATTATTCATTCAGTGATTTGGGGGCTTGCCATTTAATTCTTGGATTATGTGAAGATTCTTCTGGTCTCTGTGTACCAGTGCATTCTGATTAGGGAGCTCATGTGATTTTGGCGTTTAGATCCTTGTATGAATTTAAATTCTAAAGGGCTAGCCTGTTTGAGATTTCTTCTTCTTTGTGCTAAATGTGGTCGGTTGTGGTGAAATGAAGCCCGAACTTCTTAAAATCCCTTCGGTGGTTATCTGCACATTTAATTGTTTCTGATGGGAAAGGATATGTGTCTCTTGGCTGCATATAGGGTGCCACTGAATAGTTTCACTGAGTTCCAACGTATTCTTAGGTGAATAACGGAGTGACCCGAGAAGCCCTCGGATCTCTAGCAAATTGATGGATGGAGATTTATTTCCTATTGACTGTGTTCCTTGAATAGAACAGGAACAGTGACACCCCCAATCCATTAAGCTGACAGGTAGCAGAAAGTCAAACCGGTGTGTGCAGTAGAGATTGCTTGTGGATTTGTGCGCGTGTTGTGAAGAGGGAAAGTGGGGTGAACAGGAAGTGAGGACGGAAGACTGTAGAGGTTGAAACCTCAGTATATTTAAGGAGCCCGAACTCTGTCATGAGAGGGCCCCATTTAGCAAGCTGCCGCAGAGATATGTACTAGAAGAGACACTTGTTGCCTGAGAAAATTGATGCCTCACAGAAGTATCATTTGTGATAATGGTTTAAATCATTGATTATGAAATCAGAAAACACATTCCCTGAGCGTAAGTGGAGGGTACTGACTATTGGAAAAAAATTTAAAATGGTATTTAGAAAGTTTGCTTTATGGATTGGGATTGGTAAGTGTGGGGAATGAAAAGGAGATACAGTGGAGAACTCGCTTTTGGGGGTCCAGATTATGCTGTATGGCTAGTACAACAGTGAAGATGTAGTCATACAAATTGGTGCCTAGAGTCAGCTTTAGGTAGTGATTCATTCAGCCCCCGTGTGGCTTGCCCTGCTTGTAAGAATCTGGTTGTCTGGTGGATAAGACAGAAAAATAAGCAAAGGCCTGTAATACAGGTAGGGCTAACCATACAGGCCGTTTAGGGTCTCCCAAAGGCAGGGCATCGAACCCGACTTCATGAGTGTAGGTAAAAGGGGAGCATTTGGGAGTGGTTGTGAGCCACACTGAGTATTAGTAGGGAGTTTGGAGAAGGACAGTGACAAGGGAAGACTTCCCTTCCTCGCATGCCCAAACTACTAGGCTAAAATTACGGAGGATGATATGCCATTAAGTGTATTGGTTTAATATTCCAGAAGATTCTCTCTCTCTCTTTCACT
Organism: Canis lupus baileyi; assembly: GCF_048164855.1. Classification (NCBI taxonomy): domain Eukaryota; kingdom Metazoa; phylum Chordata; class Mammalia; order Carnivora; family Canidae; genus Canis; species Canis lupus. Next base: position 15,739,726 of record NC_132848.1, read on the forward strand.
CTCCCTAATGTATTACAGAGAAAGAGTCAGTGCGGAAGTGGAATTATGGAAGAACGTAAAGAGATGCAGCTGGAGCAGTAAACAGGGTCCAGATCACAAAGGCCTCATAAAACCAGGTGATCTTAGTGACCCACCTTAGTCCATGAGATGGAAATGACATCTAGAGGAGGACAAGAAAACGTTACAGCTGTAAACAACAACTAAAGGGTGGTAAAATCCAAATCTGGTAGCTTGACTTACAAGTGTTCTTAGAAAGCGATTTTAGGGGAGCTGAAAAAGATAAAGTAAAAAAAGCATAACAAGGAGATATCAGTGTCCCCGTCAAGCGCCTCGTCAGCTTTGTGTACTGACGAGGACTTGGAAACAGGAAGGGGGACTCTGGCACACTTTTAAGCTCCAGACCCTCTAAGATGATTCTCAAGTGTATCACAAGAGGGATTGCCTCAAGTATTGTAAGAGTGAGGTCAGGGGTCTAATGGAGTGAAGCATGCTGGGATGGAACAGACGGGGATCAGTTCCCCATCGAAGGGAGACGCAGCTACTCAGTCAATGGTTGCTATGCAGCAACCGTGCCCTGGTGTTGCTACATCTTCTGTTTTCTAAAGTATTGGCAACGAATTAAGATTTCCTCTGGTCTTTGCCTATATCACAGCTTCCTCCCATCATTTGTATTGTTAGAATCCTAAAACCATATAAGGTCTTGGGTAAAAGCTGATAAAGTTCCTATTTTTAATAACTCTGGAACACTGCTTTATTACTTTTGAGTTGGAAATCTAGAATGCTACGTGGAGCAGATAGTTGCCTTGGCCTCCATAGCACTGCATCTCTCTGCAAGCAAGCTGTATGGGAGGCCAATTCTTCGTGATAGCTGCTTGGTGAGATGGCTGAAATCAGACGTGGATTTTAATTTGCCTCTAGCTCCATGGTGGGCCTAGGCCTTGGATGCGCTGCTTGTTCCTCTGCTGCTAAGACTCTCCTCTTTCTGTCAGTGTGATGCCTTGTTCTCTGATTAATTATTGGCTTTGGCCAATGGGGAGCCAGCTTTAGGTAGTGATTCAGTGATTTTCGAGGTAATCTGCTCTCCTCAACTCCTTTCTTGATTTTTGGTACTGTCCTTCCCATCTTCCTTAGAGAGCAGGGAAAAGTTGATTTCAGCTTGATTGCTTCTAGTTCCTGATTTCTACTTGAGGTTCCCTATCTCCACTCAGGTCATGAAAGTGAATTTTTTTTTAAAAATGAACTCTCCTAGATTATCTTCATGTGAGTGTGCCATCCACTTCCTGTTGGAACCCTGACTGTTTGTTCACTGCTTGAAACCACTGACGTCTCTGGCTGGACTATTTGTCGTTCTCCAATCCTACCTCAGGCAAAGCCAGCTTAACACGTAGTTCTCAATATACTGCTTATCTGTATATACTGAATATCTTGTTTTTCTCTAGTCACAGGTGAAGCTGGAACCCTACTCTTCAGCAAAGCCTACTCCCTTACCTAAGTTGTTGATTCAGGCTCCACTCCACCTCGCTGCAATCCTTTGAAATGACTTGCATCTTGCAAAATGCAATGGGTGGTTAACTCTGCACCCACCTCGCTTCATCTCCTAGGAGCACATGAGTCCATTAATTCTTCCTTCTTGAAACACTTTTATTTCTTACTTTCCTTTTCAGGGTACTTATTGGTTTTCTTCCTCCTTCATAGCCTGCTTCTTCCAGTCTCCTTTGATAGCTTCTCATCTTCCTTTCTTCTAAATATTAGGGTACTCAAAGGCTCTGTCCTTATCGCTCTTTTTAAATATAGATGCTTCCCCTGGGTAATTTCATCCATTGTCTTGACTGTAAATAGTGTCCATATGTAGAAAATTGCCACATTCATCTCCTGAGACTTGAGCATTCTTCCTTGAACTCTGGACATCCAGACGTAGAATCAATAGTTTAATGGAGATGTTTTATACTTCTCTCAAACTTTACAAGTCCAAAGTAGAACTCTTTATTTGCCACTCCCTTTAATTCTTTCTCCTTTTTTTACTGTATACATTTAAAGCCATAATCTTTCCTATAAATGCTACTATAGCTAAATTCATTATTGTTGAGTAATAATTCATCATTTTCTCTTCTAAATATTGTTAAATTTACTTTATGAATTCTTTTGTTTCCATGAATTTTAAAGTAGCATATTTTGAAAATTTCAAATGTGAGTCTTTTGGAATTACGTTTTTGTTACTCACTTCCAGTTTTATTGCATTTATTGAGAAGGTGGTCTTTATGATATCCAGTCTTTATTTTTGTTGAAATTTGCCCTGTGGCTTAGTATATGGTACATTTTTATTACTATTTAATGTCTGCTTAGGAGGGAGGGAGAGAGAAAGAGAATAGTTTTGTGGTGCAGATTGTGGGGGAAACTTGAAAAGCATTTGTAAAAATTCTGAATTCATTCTATGTTAATTTCTTGGCTTATGCGTTCTGGACACCAGACACCTATATGGATAGGCCTATTGTTTTTGATAACTCGAAATAAATTTCTTGGTTGTTCACTCACTCAATACTTGGGAGGAATCAAACAGGTTTCATCATTATCTCTCTGTGCTGGTGGCTGGGTTTTTTTCTAGTCCACCCTTTAATTGAGCTTTGAGGCACCTGGGTTTATGATAGCATCACACATGTGACTCCCCACACCACATAGGCCAGCTGCATTCTTTTCTCTTTGCTCATGTGTCACTCCTCAACAAGTTTAGTGAGATTGTTTTTTGCTTCAACATGGATGGAACTGGAGGGTATTATGCTGAGTGAAGTAAGTCAATCGGAGAAGGACAAACATTGTATGTTCTCATTCATTTGGGGAATATAAATAATAGTGAAAGGGAATATAAGGGAAGGGAGAAGAAATGTGTGGGAAATAAGAGATTTTTTATTTTTTTGTTAATTAAAAATGTATTTTATTGATTTATTAGACAAATATAATTGTATGTACTTAAAGTGTGCAATGTGGTTATTGGACATACATATCCATTGTGGAATGATTATCCAGATCCAAATAATTAAGACAGTCTTTACCTCACATAGTTAACTCTTTGTTGTACATTTGGGTAAAAATACTTAAGATCTATGCTCAGCAATGTTCAAGTATATAATACTGTGTTATTATTATTTTTAAAAGATTTTATTTATTTATTCATGAGAGACCCAGAGAGAGAGAGAGGCAGAGACACAGGCAGAAGGAGAAGCAGGCTCCACGCAGGGAGGCTGATGTGGGACTCGATCCCTGGTCTCTAGGATCACATCCCAGGCTGAAGGTGGCACTGAACCCCCGAGCCACCCAGGCTGCCCTAATACTGTATTATTAACTGTTGTCACTATACTGTACATTGGATCTTTAAAGCTTATCTTTTAGCTGAAAATTTGTACCCTTTGACCTCCATCACTCATTTTTCCCCAATCCCCATCCACTAGCATCTATTCTGTTTCTAGGACATTGGCCTTATTGATTTATTTTTTAGATTCCACATGTAATTGACACCATCCAATATTTCTTTTTCTCTGTCTGGCTTATTTCATTAGCATAATGTCCTTCATATCATCACAAGTGGCAGGATTTCCTTCTTTATTTTTATGGCTGAATAATATATATACACATGCAATGGAATATTATTATTTTCAATAATATATAACATGGAAGCCACATTTTCTTTATTTATTCATCGATCAAAAGACATTTAGGTTTTTTCCATATCTTGGTTACTGTGAATAATGCTGAAATGAACATGTTTGTGCAAGTATCTCTTAGAGATACTGATTTCAGTTCCTTCATATATATATATATATATATATATCCCCAGGAGTGGCATTGCTAGTTCATATCATAGTTAAATTTTTGATTTTTTGAGGAAACTCCATTCTATTTTCCATAAAGGCTGTCCCAGTTGACGTTCCTACCAACAGTGCAAAGGGTTCTCTTTCCTCTACGTCCTCATGAATATTTGTTATCTTTTGTCTTTTTGATCCTAACACATCTTAACAGGTGTGAGATGATCTCATGATTTGATTGGCATTTCTCTGATGGTTAGTGATGTCGATCATCTTTTCAAATACCTATTGGTCATTTGTATGTTTTCTTTGGAAAAATGCCTATTGAGGTCCTTTGCCCATTTTTAAATTGCATTATTTGCTTTTTTGCTGTTGTGTTGTATGAGTTCTTTATATAATTTAAATATTAATCTTTTACCAGATTTTTGGTGTGCAAATATTTTCTCCCATTCTGTACATTGCCATTTTAATTTATTGACTGTTTCCTTGTTGTGAAGAAGCTCTTTAGTTTGATCTAGTCCCCCTTGTTTATTTTAGCTTCTGTTGTCCATGCTTTTGAGGTCTTATCCAACAAATCATCGCCAAGAGCAATAGTAAAGACTTTTTCTCTTGCATTTTTTGAAGTTTTATGGTATCAGATTGTATATTTAAGTATGTGATCCATTTCAAGTTAATTTTTGTGAATGGTGTAAGATAGGGCTCCACTTTCATTATTTTGCATGTGAATATCCAGATTTCCCAGCATCATTTAACAAAAGACGATCCTTTCCTAATTGTTTTTGGTGCCCTTGTCAAAATTAGTTGACTGTTCGTGTATGGGTTTCATCCTAGTCAATCCCTTTTCTAAGTTCCAACTTCCTGTTAAAATTGATTATTCAACATTTTTATCTGAATGTCCCGTAAGCATCTCAAACATGTCCAAGTCTAAATTCATTATTCTTACTTACTCCCTTCTTTCTATTTTAATTATCAATGTCTTTGTCAAATTAGACAGATATATTTTGGCCATTAAAGTTGATAACTGTCTTAGAATAAATTTGACAGAGTGAGTGAGAGATAGGGAGCATGAGCCCAGGGTAGGGGGTAGGGAATGGGGAGGGACAGAGGGAGAGGGAAAGCAGGCTCTCACCTAGGCAGGGAGCCCGATGCAGGGCTTGATCTGGGGCTTTGGGATCATGACCTGAGCCAAAGGCAAACATTTAACCAACTGAGCCACCCAGACACCTCCCAAAATATATTCTTATATATATCAGAATTACAAACTAAGTAATGAGCTTCGTATATACTTTTTCTCTCAATAGTGTTTTTAATGTCTGTGTTTCTTGAGTTGAGTTACTTTTGTCCTATGTCAGGTCATGACAAACAACTGTTCAAAATTTAAAGGCAAAACATCAAGATTTAGTGGAATCACAATCTTTATTTCTTTCCACACTTTCTAGGAGGAGTATTAAATAAGCTACGATGTATAAGACTTTTACAATGAGGATATAAAATAACATTCTATTCTGGTAAAATAGCTGTAAATTGTTATAGATAACAGAAAAGATGTTATTGTCCTTTAAAGGAAGCTGAGGAGTGCTCTGAGCTGATCCTATATGGCCTATATTCTAGCCACCCAGATTAGTGGTTTCTCAAACAGTCCATGAACTTTCACTTAACTGGGTCTTTGTTAATGCTGCCCTATACCTTCTTGTACATCAATATTTTACTCTTCAAACTTCAGGTCAAATGCTGCCACCACTCTGAAGCTATGTTCCCCTGAATCAGAATTAATCATTCCTTTCTTTATGCTACCAAAGCACTAATTTTTTTTGAAGGACTCCTTTTATTGTGGTAAAAAACACATAACATAAACTTACCCTTTTAACAATTTTAAGTAGATGTTATAGTATTGTGAACTGTATGTTCATTGTTGCACAAAGATCTCTACAGGTTTTTCATTTTGCATAATTGAATATCTATACTCATTGAACAACTTCCTATATCCCCCTCTTCCTAGTGGCAGCCACCATTATACCTTCTGTTTCTATGAGTTTGATTACTTTAGATAACTCATATAAGTAGAAGCATGCAGTGTATATCTTTATGTGGTTGGCTTATTTCACTTAGCATAATGTCTTCTAAGTTCATTCATCTTTTGCATATGACAGGAATTCCTTCTTTTTATACATCATATTCCACATTTTCTTTATCCATTCATGCCTTGATGGCATTAGGTTGCTTACATATCTAGGCTGCTGTGTATAACACTGCAGTGAACATGGGTGTGCAAATATCTATTTGAGATTTTGTTTTTAACTCTTTTGGATAAATACCAGGAATACAACTGGTGGATCATATGACAGTTCCATTTTTAATTTAAAAAATTAGTTCATTAATTTGTTTATTTATTTAGAGGCTGAGCAGAGAGAGGGCCAGAAAGGGAGAGGAACAGAGGGGCAGAGGGAGAAAGGGAGAGGGAAAGGAAGAGAGACAAGCAGACTCTGCTCAGTGTGGAGCTCCGTCCCACAACACCGAGATCATGACCTGAGCTGAAACCGAGTGGTCTTTGTAATCAACTGAGCCACCCAGGCCCCTCCTATTTTAAACTTTTCTGAGGAAACTCCATACTATTTTTCCAATGTAGCTGCATCATTTTACAATCCTACTAAGAGCTACAAGTGTTGCAATTTTTCCCCATCCTTGCCAATAGATATGTATATATATTTATAGCAGTCATTCTAGTGATGTGAGGTAATATCTTATTCCAAAGTGCCGATTCTTATTTAGTTCTGTCTTACACTTTAGTTTTTTACATGTCTGTTTTTTTCACTAACCATAGAGTAAGCATTGACAACTAATAGTAACCTCATAGTGCCTAGTTCATAATAGGTACTCAAAGCATACTTAATAATTTACTTCCTCTTAGTAAGTAAATAATATTCTACTTCTTATTTGATTATATCTCTGCCAGTATTTATAGAAAGAGTTGATTTAACGCCAACCATATCCTCTATTTTTTAAAAGAGAAGAACATGAACTATGTTTCAATATTATTCCTTTTCCCATGGAATTTGATTGACTCATTGATATAGTTATTCTATTATTATTATTCCAAAATGAAGATTTTTTAAAAAAATAAACATCAGTATATTGTTTTATAAGGAGGAGCTTTATTTTAAGTTAAAATGTTATATGCTATAAATTAATACCTAAATACTTACATATATGTAATATGTTCATCTATAATAACATATATAGGAGAAAGTGTTTTGCATATGATAAATTGGACTTAACAGCTAATGGCAACTCATAGTAAGTGAAAAACTTTCTCAGAAATAATTGGAACTACATGATTTATTGAACACAATGGAATGAAAATAAGACTTTTTACTTTTTCTCTTTTAGTGTTGTACTCGAAGGTCCTCAACATTTTCTATTACAGTTTGCTAACATGTGCCAATAAATCTCTACATTTTATTTTCAATGTTATTTTATCTTTCTCTTGGACATCTGCTCATACTTCATTCTTTTGAGAAATTTTTAAAGGCTATTTCCCCCTTAAGATTGCCTGCTACAGCTGATGACTGAAAAGATATGTACAAAATAAAAAATAGGAGAAGGACAGCAGGGCTATTACATATGGTCCAGTCACATTAGCTTAGATCAAAAGTGCTTGTTCTGTTTTTTTTTTTTTTTTTAAATCTTGTGTCACCTGGTCCTTGGAATCTGACTTTAGGCAAACTAAGAAAGCACAAGTTCAGTGGATAGTTAAAAAGGCACAGTTTAATTTCTTAGGATGTGAATTGAATCACATCTGGAGGGACAAGCTTGACTATCAAGTGTCAGTACTAGTGGGAAAAACGAATAAAAATGTACCCATTGTGAGAATTCCATCACAAAAAGGACAACCATTTTAATATATGATTAAAATTAATATTTATAAAGATGGCTACAAAAATAAAACCCCAACAAAAAAGGTCTTGATAGATTATAAGCCATTCTAGCATAACATTTGTGTTGACTTTTATTAAGTAGAATATGTTGGTAGTTGTGCTCACATGATGGAAGAGGTTGGCTTATATTACCTTCCTGTTATGCTTCCCTATCCTGAGTATCCAGCAAGCCAGGACATCGCCAGGCCTTGCTAGTCTCTGCAAACAATGAGGTCACATTAACATAAATACCCACATTTTGCTGCTTGGCGGTGGTCACCTGTACAACTCAGGGGCCTCAATTTTTTTCTGCTCCCATTCAAAATCTCTCTCTTATTTCTAGGGTTCTCCGGGAGAGTTCTCATAAGATCTGAAGAACAAGACCATTAATCTGCTTTTGTCTCTTTGAGGTCTGCTGGTTCTGAGTCACCCACTGTCACTTGCTGGTGCTGTGCTGAGTGTCTTGGTCCCTTCTGTTGCCCTTTCCCCAACTGTTCCACATTTTATCACTTGGGCTTTACTCAGCCTGTATAAGTCACAAGTTTCAGCGAGTTCCTCCTAAACACAACTGCTCCAGCTCCCATCTTCAACCTTTAGCTGTTCTTCAATCTCTACCTTCTACATCCTACCCACTGCCCTTTACATGGTATCATATGTGCATGTGCATAAACACACGTGGGTATGCAACACACACACACACACACACACACACACACACACACACAGACCCCTCATGTCCTTCACACAGTTCAATCCCTCAAAAGCCAAACCTCTCTAGCCAAATAACAAAAGTTCTTCCTCATTTCAACTCCAGTGAATGGATTTGGAGGGGGAGGAAGAAGAGGGCATATACAATGTATTTGCAGTCATTTGCCCAGTTTCCACTATGAATATTCAACCTGGTTTTCTTGATAGGATAGAAAGGGGAAATTGGAGTGAAAGGGGTTGAGTAGGGAAAGAGGGATGTACAGTAAGAATATAAGAAGATGAGAGCTCTGCTTTTGAAGTTTCTTGGAAGGTACAAGGAAATGAAAGTACTGGTGAAGAATACAGACTGCTGCTGGGTTTCAAATCCCAGCGCTAATATGACTTGGGGCAGGTACTACAATCTTCTGCACTTAATATTTTGCATCTCCAAATTGGGAAGAATCATAGTATCTACCTCACAGGGTTATGGTGAGGATTGAATGAATTAATATATGCAAAGTACTACTAAGTGCTATATAAATGCTGGCTATTGCTATTTATAATTATTATTTACAGAGCCTATAAGTTAATCCTAGATTCTATATCTTTGCCTTAGGCTGGAGGTGAATTAATCTACATGTATCTGTCTGTTCTGAAGTTACAATCAATGTCTCTGAATCCAGAGACATTGTGTTCAGCAGGCCTTTACAACAACCCACTCACTGATGCTGTTCTTATGGCTTCACTGAGCACCTGGGCTCCAGATAATTCCTGCCTTTCTGCTTTTTCCAAGCCTACTACCTCTGTTTTCCTTAACCAAAATGGCCTTCTATCTCTGTCATCATGAGTAACTTCTAGACATCTTTTGCTTAGCTGGATTTGTAGTCTTGGCCTCTCTGTGTTAGCCCTCTCCTGGTGTCAGATGTCCCCTGCCGTGAGAGCATTGGATATTTGGAGACTAGAAACAGATGGATTATGATGAACACGATATATTGTGCCCTCACTCGTCTTGGCAACAGGTGGCTGCTCCGCCAGCTGGGGTCTTTTTGAGGACACTCTCCCAGGCCTCCCTCTGACCATTTGCTCTCCAGTCCAGATGGTGACATGGCTCCCCAGAGTCCTGAATCAACTTAACAGGAGATGGCAGGGTTATGCTGATTTTGCCTAGGGTCTAATACAAGCATAAAGGTTTTTTAAAATTTTACTTTCTAATTCAGGAAAAAGGAATAAGCCTTATGTGAAAGTCATGTTCACAATGTGGTTTCAGACTCTGTCACAGGAAGTCCAAATTTCCGTGATTAAATTAGCATTCATAAATGCCAAGGCCAGAAAGCAAATTAATTTGTTTATACCATTGGAGAAGAATAAGATGGCTTTGGGTAATCTAAGGTATTAGGTTATTTACTTTGTCTATCTGATATCCTTTTGTAGAGATTCCTGGTACATCCTAATCGTGGCTAACATATTTCTTACGATATATTGGGTATAGGTTCACCTTGGTAAGAGATGGAGGCAAGTTGTTTTCACTTAAGGTTAAAACTACTTTACACTATATTCTGGAACTAACCTACTTTCAAACAAATTATGGCTTAGAAGAACAGTACATATTTGCTTAAAGTTATCTCTGTTTATACAGTGTTTTCCGATGCATTTATGCAAGTGTTGATTAAGTCCTTCATGTTGCTTGAATGCTTATGATCATGAAATTGTTGGTTAAGGAAATCAAGGAAAACAGTTCCAAGACCAAGACATAGACATTTTTTGATGTTTAAAAAGAATAAAAATAGTATGGTATTATTTAGGACTAGTTGAGAAATTTATTATAACCGCAAAGCGCATAGTTTATGGACTTTTCCCAGTTAATTTAAAAATTTTAACTATCTAAAGTATTAATCTTAGTTAGTAAGAATGGACTTTGGAATATCTAGAACCACAAGGAATCTAAGTTCTAAAAGATAAATTTAAATATATGTAAATTTTTCTGATAGAGTAGCATACCTATTTTATAGATATATGTTAGTCTATGACATTTTGACAATCTGTGAACCATTAATCTCTGATGTTAAAAGCTTTGGTAATATTCTTCTCAGTAACAAGGCTCCTTATTGAAACATGATAGAATTCTGATATGGCCTCCATTGTTTCCTTGTCCATCATCAGTGTTGCATGTGCCTGCTATTTTCCATCAGTGAGTAGGACAGAAAAGTTAGGAAGGAGAGGAAAACCAATGACAGGCAGAGAAATCAGCCCAGCAGCAATAATGCGGCCCACATCATCTTCAGTTATTTTTGAGGATCATATTTTTAAAAAGGTAATATCATGATTTTCATACAAATATAAAATGAACAGTGTCAAAGATTTTATTAGACTCATTAGTTAATGAGGAAACCAGTAAAATGTTACAACTGGTTAAAAGGGGAATTTAATTTACATTTTGTGGGGCAAATCTGTTTGCATTTGAATCAAGAGGAATGTGTGCATAGCTATGGATGAGAAACTTTCATTAGTATCAGTTTTCTAAATAGGCTAGTCAAAGGGGGAGATAACCCTAATGATTGAGCTAAGCAGAACACCAATTTCTTATTTTCTTCTTTTTTTTAACCATTTAGAAGTCATTCACAATTTTTCCTAACATTCGTATACATGATACTTAGGAACTGAATTGTGTTCTCCCAAATTCATATGTTGATGACCTCACGCCCAATGTGACTTAATTTTGAGATAAGGCCTTTAAAGAGGCAATTAAAGTTAAATGAAGTCATAAGGATGGGACCCTATAATCCAATATGACTAGTATTCCTTATAAGAAGAGGGAAGAGAAACCAGGTTTACTTGCATATGCAACAAAGACCATGTGAAGACACAGCACACTGGCCATCTACAAGCCAAGGAAAGAGGTCTTAGGAGACAGTGAACCTGCCAATACCTTCATCTTGGACCTCCAACTTCCAGAACTGTGAGACAATACATTTCTGTTGTTTTAGCCACCCAATCTGTGGTATTTTGCTATGGCAACCATATTGAATGAATACAATTCCTGAATCCTACTATAACACAAGCAGAGGAAAAATTTCAAAGGGAGTATTGTTTTATTCCAAAATGAATGAAATTATAAGAATTTCGCAGCTGGCTGTCAGTTGATACCTATCCATCAGTGCCATCTTCCTGCTAGCTCCCACGTCTATGGCATTTGAACCCCCCTTAAAAGGGATTGTGAATGTCAAATGAATATCATGGAAGCAGAAAGCCTCTCTCTCTCTCTCCTTGCTGCTTCCAGAGACAGTTCTGTCTGCCAGCCCAACCAACAGCCTCCTCTTTTGCTCTCCTATTTCTCTCCAACTGATCTCCCAGCTTCTCTCTCTAATAACATCCTTTCTCCAAGACTGAGGCAGAAGACAGGCCACCAAGGTCTCTCTAGTTATATCATAATACTGAGTTGCTTTGGATTTTATTTTAATTTGGTCTCTGTTTAAGAAAAAAAAGGGGGGGGGTGCAGAGACAATCTCGTTAGCTGCTATTCACTATCCAGTGACCTGGCAGGTGCACTTCTGAAACAAATTGGGAAACAGCTTGACCCCTAGGCAACTTCCAATCATAACTGCCCTGAAAACATTATCAGCACAGTCTGAAACTCTTATTGTTGCTCATTTTAAAAATTGAAGTGTAACTGACACACGATAACCTATTAGTTTTAGGTGTACATCATAGTGATTCAGTATTGTTTACATTATGAAATGCTCCCCCCCAATTGATCTAGTTACCATCTGTCACACACAGAGTTATTACAATGTTCTTGACTATATTCCCTCTGCTGTACATCATATAACCATGACTTATTTTATAAGTGGAAGTTTGTACTTCTTAGTCCTTTTCACCTGTTTTGCCCATCCCCTTTCCCCCTACCCTCCCCTGGTAACCAACAGTTTGTTTCCTATATCTATGAGTCTATTTTGATTCTGTTTTGCTTGTTCATTTGTTTTGTTTATATTCCACCCATAAATGAAATCATGCAGTATTTATCTTTCTCTGCCTGACGTATTTCATGCAGCATATTGCCCTCTAGGTCCGTTTTATTGTTCATCTTAAAGACTTCACATCTCTTCTGGTACCTGCCTCAAGGCATTGGCATCCTTAGGCCTTTGCCTCTGGCTCCTTTTTTTCCCTCTTCAACTCCTTTCTTATAAAACAAGAAATTTGAAAGCTTCTAAGGGGATGTTTCTGAGCCTATAATGCTTTTTGCCCGGAAAGTTTCCACTGATAGAAATTTCAGTAACACTTAAAAAATCATCATAATGGGAATGTCAGAGTAAGGAGATCAGTAGACCCTAAGCAATTTAACTGGCGAAACATATAAAAAGAAATATTTGAAGTCTCTGGAAATTTTCCTGAAGTATACAGCAAACGGAGAATCATACATTCAGGAAAATCTACTAAATCTTGGTAAGAACACCAGAGTCTATGGTATCTCAGCTACAACCCACCCTATCACCTCCCTCATGTTCTGAAAAATCTACCTGGTATTTTCTAATCTGGGCACGTTGTGGTGAAGGAAATGAGAACTCTCTTTCTTCCTAGCTCGCATCCTGGGGCTATAGTTTCATCCCAGGAGGGGCAAGCTGCTAGCATTCCTTCCCCACGCCCACCCACCAGCTTCAATTCCAGTTAGCCAATGTCAAGAGGACCAGGGTGACCTTACTCCATCCTGCCCCCATTCATAGAACAGAAACTCTGTCTCAGGTGCAGCAGGCCTTGAATCCTGGGGGCATAATCTTCCCCTCCCCAGCTGTCTCACGTAGTATAGGTTCTGCACCAGGAGGGGCAAGCTGAGAAGACCAGAGGCAGCCACCCCCAGCTCCAGTGCAGTGGTTTTGGGGTTCTGCCTAGGGAGAAAGGCAGACCTTTAGGATAAGAGCTCCACAGTTGTGGTTTATATTTCACAGATGGAAAAATATATATCATGTAAGCAACAAGCATAAGAGAACTGAAATAGTTATGCTAATATTAGACACAGCAGACTTTAAGACAAAAAAATGTTTCTAGAGATAAATAGGAATATTTTATGATGACAGAAGGGTCAGTCCATCAGGGAAATATAACAATTATAAACATACACTCATCAAACATTTGCTAATATAAACTTTATGATCAAAGAACAACATTTCTAAAAGATTCAGAGGTATTAAGAGTAAACATGAATTCTGACAATTGTTGAGCATTAATGTGGGTCAGGAATTGTGATAGGCTTTGGGGACCCAAAGATACAGACTGCTAATCTTGATGACTTTAGGGGACATAGGCATTTAAAAAAATCATTAATTTGCTAATGTAACTGGATGGCGTTTTTATAGAGTATTTGAAGAAAGAATTTCAGTAAAATGGTCTAACTTAGCACAACAATAAAAACAAAGTGAAATTACTCTATTAATAAAGTCTTACAAAATGCTTTGACACCATTATTTTGTTTGATCCTCACAACTACTTGCTTTTATACTAGCTCAAGAACTTGAAGTTCACAAAAGTCCAAAAAAATGATATGTAAATATGTTTACAATTATCATAGGAAAAAAAGTTGCCTACAGAACTATGTGCATTATGTGATCCCACTAAAAATTAAATAAAATATACACACCGAGAAGAAGTTTGTAAACAAACCAGTATGCTAAAAGTAATTATTTAGGGATAAATAGGATTGTGGGTATTTTTTATTTCATTTCTTTTTCTTGTATATATTTTCTGATTTTTCTTAATGAACATGTATTGATTTGGGCATACTAAATTTACAAAACAATAAAGCTGATCCTCTATCTGGGACCATTAACAAAAATTAACTCAAAATGGATCATAGATTCAAATGTAAGAACTAAAACTACATAACTCTTAGAAAATTTGGGCGTAAATCTTACGACCTTAGGTTAGGTAAAGCCTTTTTTGTACAATGCTAAAATTAAAAACAAAATCAACAACAGAAAAAATAAGTTGAACTTCATTAAAATTTAAACATTGTGGTGAGGGATGTCTGGGTGGCTCAGTGGTTGAGCATCTGCCTTTGGCCCAGGGCGTGACTCAGGGGTCCTGGGATCGAGTCCCACGTCAGGCTCCCTGCATGGAGCCTGCTTCTCCCTCTGCCTGTGTCTCTGCCTCTCTCTCTGTGTGTCTCTCATGAATAAATAAATAAAATCTTAAAAAAAAACATTGTGGCATAGATAATAACAATAGGAAAGTAAAAACACAACCCGCACAATGGCAGAAAATAGCAAATATATCTGATATATTTGTATATACAAGGCAGGTATATATTTGTATATACAAGGCACTTGTAGCTACAATATATAAATATCTCTTACAATTCAACAATAAAACAATAACTCCATTACATAATGGGCAGAGGGTTATGACATGTCTCCCAGAAAGCGATACAAATAGTTAATAGGCACATGAAAGGTATTCAACTCATTAGTCATTAAGGAAATGCAAATCAAAACCATAATGTCATGCCACTACACACCCACTAGGATGGTTATAATAAAAAAGCCAAATGATAACAAGTGTTGGTGACAATGTGGAGAAATTGACATTCTTGTACATTGCTGGTGAATGTAAAATAGCACAGCTGCTTTAGAAAACAGTTTGGCAGATTCTTCAAAATGTTAAACAGTTATAGAATCCAGTAGTTGCACTTTTAGATACATACCTATCAGAGTGAAAACACAGAATGAAAACACACATCCACACAAAATCTTGTACATGAACGTTCATAGCAGTGTTACTCATAAGAGCCAAAACATGTAAAATAGCTCAAATGTCCATCATCTGATGAATGGATAAATAAAATGTGGGCTCTCCATACAATGGAAAGTTCTTTGGCAATAAAAAGGAACGAAGTACTGATACACATACGACATGGATGGAGATTATAAAAGTTATGCTGAGCGAGAGAAGCCAGTCAGAAAAAATTACATATTATATGAATACAGTTCTATGAAATGTCCAGAATAGGAAATCTACAGAGATAGCAGATAGATTCTTGGTTGCCTGGAGATGGGCGTGGAAGGAGCAGGAAATATTGAGGATGACTGTTAATGGGTTACTTTTTGGGGAGACAGATATGTGTTAAAATTAGACTGTTGCACAATCCTGTGAATATACTAAAAAAGGCATTAAATTGTACAATTCGTTGTGCCCAAATATATGGTATGTGAGTTATATCTCAAACAAGCTTTAAAAAGTAGCAAAGATACTTTCCTAGATATTTCTCTTAAACATCACAGTAATCTTTCTTGCTATTTCTTAATAATTTTTAAGGTATTATTTTCAACGAGTTTTTGAAGAGAAGAAACTGAGGTTCACAAGAATGACTCATGCAAGGCCATGCTGGAAGAGCTAGGACATGGATACTAGATCTTCTGAATCTAAATCTCCTGTTCTTTCCCTATACCACGCTATGAGTCATATAACCATAAAATTCCAATACACAACCATCAAATTCCAATATGGGCAACTATCAAATTCCAATATGATTTCTATAGTTACCTAAAAGGTGCACCTGGATGGGCACCACACTTTCGTAAAATCCCAACTAAGATTGTTTGGTCTTACTTGCGTGTGACACCATCACACTGAATTTGTTGAAACTTCTGTGAGCCAGTTGAAAGAATGACATCTGGGTTGAATAAAACAATTGATTTTATCATGATACTGCCCATGTCACACAGATCACCTAGCTAGGAAGTGAGGAGAAAAAGAATCATATAAGTCATAGTCTTTAGATCTCCTTTACTTTAAAAAAAAAAAATATTTAATTTATTTAATTATTTAGAAGGAGAGAGAAAGAGAGAGAGAGAGCGCGCGCGCGCGAGTGAGCAAGGGGAGGGGTAGACGGAGTGGGGGCGAGAGAGAATTTGAAGCAGACTCCCGGCTGAGCACAGAGCCAGATGTGGGGTTTGATCCCATGTCCCTGGGATCATGACCTGAGCCAAAATCAAGAGTCAGATGCTCAACTGAGTGAGCCATTCAGGCTCTCCAGATCCCTTTTACTTTTATATACATATTTGCTATGCCAAAATTCCAAAATCAAAGACTAAATTGGAGAGTGAATGAATAAAAACTCTCCTAATCCTTGGTCACGCATACATAACTACACATTTATATTTCTAGGTAAGTTAAAACTGTGTATTTCACTCACAGCGGATCAAGAATAAATAAACGGCTTTGGTATTTTTAATGTGGTTTGTGGGAAAGTGCCCAAGACACGGGGAAGGGTTAATACACTTAATAATCTTGCTAATATTTTTTTTTTTTTGGAGAGGTCATGGAGGTCTCCTGCTTTCTGCTGCAGCTCTCTCTACAGAGCACTGCATTCTGAATACTGAAACACAACACTTCCTGGAATGAAAAATAAAACCATTAGTTCTCTTTGACCCTCTTCCGGGATAATTTGAGTAGAAATTAATAACTGTCAACTGGAGATATTTTGCTGGCACTGAGGCAAAATGACAGGTGCGTCCTCCTTCAGGTTACTCACACTGCATACCACATTTACATTCAAAGATTAAGTTACTGACTGGAGTGGGGAAAAGGATTTTAATTTGCAAAACAATTATTGCTTTTTCTGAGGTCATGAATTTGGTTTTCTAGATGTTTTAAAGTGCTGCTTCATTCAATTGCTGAGTAACAAGCATAGGCTAATGATATGGTTTCTGTGACTTTGTAATACCATGTTCAGTGTTTTACATTTGAACTGGGTTTTTATAAAACATTTTAAACAAAATTGTTCCATGACTACAATATAAAGTAGTAAAAAGAAACAAAAAAAATTAATTGCACATAACGTTTACCTAGTTTTCTTGAATGGGCTGTCATTTTCTTGAAATAAAAGAAAAAATAGACCCTATAAGACAAATGTTAAATTGTGATTGAAATTGTGTTTAACTATACTTTTCTTCCTCTTACATAATTTCTCTTCATCCTATCCCTGGTCAAAGAAATAACCTCTTTTTTTTTTCTTTCTTCATGCACATTCTCCTGTGTTATTAATTCATGGCAGCAATTGTCCTGAATCTGTAAAAAGCTTTGTAGGCATTGTTACCAGAAGTACATCTTTTCACTTTTTAATTCCACCAAACTCTCATTTGTTGAGTGCCTTCTTTTGTTAGGAGCTTCCCCTACAGTGACCTCGCTTATCTCCCAACACTTTGAGGTGCTATTTACATCTTTGTATGAGAAAAATGAGGCTCACGGAGGTCTGATAACTGCCCAAGGTCGCTGAGCTAGTGATGGGAAGCTTTGGAGCCAGCTTTGCTTTCTCAATTCATTGTGTACTTTTCTGTCACCCTATTGGACATTTTGTCCATCTTCAACTGTCCTTATCAAATTGTCATGATGATCTTAGCTGGGATCCCGCAGCTAAATTCTCAGGGCCCAAGAAGATTTAGATTAATGTAAGCTCATGAGGTAGCTTTGTTTTGTGTCTTCTCAAGAGTTTGAAAGGGAAGGTGGAGATGTGCAAGTGGAGTAACAGTGCCCCGGAATTCATTAGGGTGGAGGTGGTGACACTTGAGTTCCCTGGGGGCCTCTGGGATGGCTGGATACCGACAGTCTGGAAGCTAAGCAGCTACCTTAGAACACAGGAGAGGATCCTGCTTGTGCTCATAGTTGACTTGTGAATCTTCTCCTCCAATTGCACTTCAGCCAGAGGGACAAATTCAGATGGGCTACAGATTTAGGTAGAAAAAAAAAAAAGTTGGGGCATTGCAGCAAGAGAGCAAGACAGAGCTGGGTTTGCATCCTGTTATTTCCAAATAAAATTAGGCAAGTTAGTCCATGTGAGTTTCTTTCCTCATTTGTAAAATGTAAATAGCAAAACTCAGCTCTCTGAATGGTCATGGGGATGTGATTAGGTTATAAAAAGGAGTAGGTAATAGGCGCTCAACAAATGTCAGTAGGCCTCATATGTCACAGAAATCCAGGGAGTAGGGACAGCCAAGGGAAGACTGCTTGGGTAGATTTTGTACTTGATTCTAGAAGACTTCCAGGCCGGCAGCTTGGGACTCAAGTGTAACTAGCTACTAATGCACGCCAGCTCTGTGGTGTTTTATCACATACCAAGCATGCGCTCATTATTTCACTTGATTCTTTCTTTTTTTTTTTTTTTCAAAGGTTTTATTTATTTATTCATGAGAGACACAGAGAGAGAAAGAGGCAGAGACACAGGCAGAGGGAGAAGCAGGCTCCATGCAGGGAGTCTGACGTGGGACTCAATCCCGGGTCTCCAGGGTCAGGCCCTGGACTGATGGTGGCGCTAAACTGCTGAGCCACCCGGGCTGCCCAATTTCACTTGATTCTTATAAAATCTTCATGGTAGGGGCATGACTAGCAATTTATATATCTACGATTTAAACTCCATTTAATACAGATGAGGGGATTGATGCTCAGAGAGGTCACATAACTTAGGTAAAATCAGAGAATTGTCAAGGAGAGAAGCTGGGACAAAAGCCATGTCTTTCTTCATCAGTGTCTTCATTAGGGGTCTTTCCTGAGAGGTGGGGGCATGGTCGTGCTGAAAGGTTTATGGTTTTCAGATCAACTTGAACCCACAATTCCTACTTCTCTCATTCCCCTCTGAAATGTATGTCTTGAATAGAGCAGCATGCCTTCTACTGGGCGATATAGAATACATATTAGCGATATTTTTGTAAGCTTGACAATTTATGCTGATTGATTTGTTGTATCACCAAAACAAGTATCATTTCTATATTTTCAATTATCATTTGCATTTCCTCTAAGGTTTTATACCAGTCTAGTCATCTAATGAATTAAATTTGCATTTATTTCACTTCAGAAAGGTGAGAGAATTTCCTATTATAAATAATTTAACTGAAAAAATTTACATAAATTGAATTCTTGGCATTTTGTTTTAATGGTATTGGCCATGGAAAGTAAACAGCAACCTAACTTGATTTTTTTTTTTTTTTTTTGCATTTTGTCATTGAAAAGATTTTAAGGTAATGCCAGTTTTTTAAATTCTTATAGCTTATATTATATTAAGTTCAGATGAGCAATTATAGTTTTCTGATTTCATTACACATACCATAAATGATTTCTTTTGGAATGTCTGTTAAATAAAGAGAATAAGAAAAGTATGATTTTTACTGATAAGAAACAATAAAAAAATAATCTCAAATGAAGGTGTGGGGAAGGTAGTCATATACACAGTATTATTTCTACTCTTTCCCTGCTCGAATCAGCCTGGTAATGAACTTTGATTGTTCTGTTCAATTTCGCTAGTAGCCATAATGAATCAAATTACTCTATAATCTCATTAATACTAAATAGCTCTCTTTCTAGCCTCTGCTTTCCTAAATAACTATCCATCCACATCTTGGTTAAGGACTTTTTCTAGTACCTTTAGTAATTAATGGATGTAGCATTCTTCAACAGCTACTTGAAAAGCCAAAGATCATTTACTGCATTTGGAAAAATCCAATGGATGCCTGACAGGACATGAGAGTTACTGTCAATCTCTTATTTGGTCATCAATGTACGTACGACATGTCAGTTAGATGATCTCTGTAGGGGGAAGTAAGCCTTGTTAATCACTATAAAAACCAGAAATCGCTGTTCCATCATTCCAACTTAATGGCTGATTTTTATGCTAGAAGAACAGTGCATATACATTTAAAGTAGCAAGATCTCTGCAGATTCAACAGAATGCTAAATGAAATGGAGATGCTTTCGTTGCACAATATAATGAATCAGAAACATGAGAAACATGAAAATTTTAAAAACATAAGCCTAAATGTCAGATTGCAGCACAACAGCAACTCAACTTCTTTCTACTATATTTGATGGGAAAATGTTAGAACAAAATATTGGACTTACCTTGCAGAGACCCAGAATTGGATATACTCATTCTTCTTTTGTTTCTGCATGCTATTAAAATAAAATTTAAAATCAGTTTTTAAATTTTAATTTCCTTTGTCTACAACAAAGAATGTGTATATAATCATGAGTCACGATGTAAATCATGTTCATGATTTAGCACTGGCAAAAAAAAGTAGCCTGACTATAGCAGTAACCCTGATTTTTAATTTCCTTCATAGATAAGTAATGACATGTTACATATCTATTCAAATAAAGATTCCAAAGTGAGCTATAGGCAATATAGGCACAGGAAAAAAATGTGAAGTTACTTTCTGCGTGATCATGATTTTATGTGAATGAGATTTTAAAAGCAAATAGTGGACAATTTTATGCTGTGGTTTCTGGATTGGGTGTAGTAAATTTGGTCAAAGAAATTTGATAAAAACTTGGCTTTTCTGGCTATATAGTTACCAGTTCTCACACAGCCAAAGTTGGGAGTGCTATCACTTTGACACTTTTCTTCTAGCATAAAATACTAAACACAATGGCTTGTCTCAGTTTACAGATCCTTCCTTACATTCTCATAATGCCTTGTTTGTCAATTTTCAGTTCAATAGCTCCCTGTATAAGGAATAGCTCCGGAGGGCTGCTCTAACAAGTTTCCACTAACTGAGTGGTTCAAGATAATAGAGATTTATTCTCTCACAGTCTGGGGGCCAGAAGTCTGAAATCAAGGTATCAGCAGGATTTGTTCCTTCTGGAGGCTCTCAGGGAAAACCCATTCCATGCCTCTTTCCTAGCTTCTGGTGGCTGCTGGCAATCCTTGGTGGTGGTTCTTGGTTCATAGCTGCATAACTCTGATCTCTGGCTCTGTCTTCACATGGCCTTTCTATTTGTGTCTGTGTGTCTCAAATCCCCCTCTGCATTTTTCTTATGAGGACTCTCATCGTTGGATTTAGGGTCTAGGATGACCTCCTCCTGAGACCCGTAATGTAAATATATCTGCAAAGACGCTATTCCCGAATAAGGTCACAGTCACAGGTACTAAAGGTACTAGGGGTTAGGACTTGGACATATGTTTTTGTGACCTCCTATTCAATATGCTATACTCCCTAGTGTCCTAGTTCCATGAATTGGTTTAAGTCTGACCTAAGTTTCCCAGATGGCAGAGAAATAAGAGAATCAGTGATAATGAAGTTAATTCTTCATAAAGTCAAATGAATGAAATATAGACAATGATCCTTTGTTCTAAGATTACTCCTTCCTAGGTTCTTCTTATTCAAATGTGATGATAATAATAGATAATGATGATACATGGGGGTCTTGAGGGGGAGGGCACATTTTTGTAATGACCATATTAATATAAGAAAGCTCCTAATCTGATTTCTCTGTTACGACTCTTACTTGCCAGTAACCAAAACTCCAAGTATGTCTGAAAATATAGCTATGGGGTGCTCTGGAGTCATTCATCCAAAACACATTTTTTAAGTATTTATTTTGTACCTATTACTGTCCAGCTATAAAAAAAGACATTAGATACCCATGTTCTCATGAAGCTCACATTGTAATGACTTACATTTTTTTTAACCTGGCCACCAAGGGGTAAGAACCCTTCTAATCGGCTACAGTGAAAGTCATTTTCAGAAAAGGATCCCAATTGGCTCAGCCTGGGTTATGTGCCTTGTCCACCCTTGAACCACCACCTACTATGACTATGAGCAAGGAACTGTGATCAACCCAGCTTGGGTCGCATGCCCAGCACTGAGGTCCATATGATAGGCCTATTGCTGGCAGGAGGGAATAGAACCTGTATAAACAAAATCAAAAGGTATTTATGACCTTCTGCTATACTGGGGCACTGAGCATTGCTAGAGGAAATCGCAAAACTGTTTTTGTGTAATACAAATTCATGGCAGTCAGTCTCAGGTCTTTACGACAGTCTATGGTCCTTTTGTTCATCTTCGTGTTGATTTTGTGCATTGATTCACTGGCAACCTGTTGAGATGTTGTGTTTGATGCTTGGGAAATAAGATAAATAGTACACGAGCCCTTCTCATAAATAACTTGTGGGCGAGAATGACTTTAAATATTTAATTAAAATATAACATGGTTAACTACCCTCATCAGGGTATGGGAAAAGTGCCATTTGCAGAGATGAAGATATAACTAACCAACTCTAGAATAGGCTGAGATTCACAAATGAAAGGATAAGTATGGAGTGGGCCTTCCAGGCATAGATAATAAATGGCATGTAAAAAGGCATGGGCGTTTCAAAGGGCACCACATGTCTGCAGATCAGTTTAGGGTAGCTGGGAAAAGGGTGTGTGATGGGGAGAGTGCAAAATGTGTCCAGAGGTTTCAGAGTAGAAGTTTTGCATGACTTGGATCACATCTTTTAGCAAGCCTCTTAAATGTCTCTACAGCCTCCAGATTCTCCTCTTTTCAGTCCTGAAAGTTGTCATCAAGTTATTCCTGAAGTTTGCTTTTGTCATGTCATCTTCCTGCTAAAAGCTGACACAGCTGTCTATTTGAAGTGGCAAGGATGCTTGAATTTTGGTGGAAGAGAATGCCACAGAACATAATTTGTTGCTTTCTGACCAATAAAAACAAATCTTGCCTCTAGGGTTGGTTGGAAAGCTTCTTTCCTTCAAGAGGCTGCTGATAACCTAAGACAAGTTCTGTCCATACAGTGAAAGGCAACTCACCTTTGATGGGTCTTGGGTGACAGAGGTTTCTGGTCTACCCCAAACTCCTCACCAGGTCCGTGTAGTGACCTGAGAAACAAATTGGAAGAGACAATGTGGGATCTTCTCAATTTGAAATATTCTTTCTTTCTCTTTCTCTCTTTCTCCCTTTCTCCCTTTCTCCCTTCCTTCCTTCCTTCCTTCCTTCCTTCCTTCCTTCCTTCCTTCCTTCCTTCCTTCCTTCCTTCCTTCCTTCCTTCCTTCCTTCTTCTTTTTTTAAAGATTTATTTATTTTAGAGGGAGAGAGAGACAGAGAGCATGAGTGTGGAGGGGAGGGGCAGAGGAAGAGAGAATCTCAAGCAGACTGCCACTGAGTGCAGAGCCCAACATGGGCCTCAGACTCACTACCCTGAGATCATGACCTGAGCCAAAATCAAGAGTCAGATGCTTAATTGACTGAGCCACCCAGGCGCCCCTGAAATATTCTTATAATCTTCTGTTGTGGCATAACAATTTCAAATATAATTAATCCATGTGGGAGGACCTGAGTTTAGCTGTAAAATCACAAAAGAGGCCAGATTATACAATGCAGTCTCCTGAATTTGGTGATGATGTCATGGAAACTCAGCATTCAGAGGACATCTGGAGGTTTATTTTTCCTGGTTTTGCAACCCAAGTTTAACAACTCTGAATTTTGTGGAAACTAGGATACTCTGGCTGGTAAAGCTTATTCACAGTTGACTTAAAAGCTGAAAGCAAATAAAGCAGGCAGAGAGGAGCATCTTTTCCCAATACTGTTCAAGGACAACTTTAAATAGTGGGCTCTGATCCCTATCTGTGTGAATATCGGTTATAGCTCTGTTTATGGACCAGATAAAAAATTGTTCAACTTTTTTCCTCAAAGGATGAATCATTTTTAGCCTTAAATTATAGACGTATTAGTTTAATATATGTCTGTCTTTTTAATCAGCATATTTAGCCATATGAACTCAGTACAGTATAGATATAAAATATCTTACTTTTTCTCCAACAATTGAGTTCAAACATACTCAGTTGAATGGCCTTTTTCTTCCCTACTTACCATTGGACAAGTTCTATTGTTTTTTAGTCCTTTCCAGGCATATAAAGTTTAGTTTCAAGGTTCTATTTCTCATCTAGCTTCACTACCCATCTTCTAACTCACCCTTGACCAGGGAGGAAGCCTGCTAGGGAGTGGGAAAGCCTATCCTTTGCTTTCCTCTCTTTTTTTTGGGGGGGTGTGCACTGTGTATCTTTTAGGGTTTCAAGGTCTGGCAAGAAAAATAATAGGAGAAGAAATTAAATAGTGCTACTCAATAGTACTACTGTGGTCTTTCTTTTATAGTTGATGACTTCTGCATAACAGGCACCTCAAGCCTGGCTTCCCTATAGGATGTACATGCTTGTTCTTCAGGGGCCCCTGGGATAGTCTCCACTGCATCATCCCTGACATGGATGATGGGCTCCTGCAAGACCTCTTCCAAGTCCCATCAGCCTTGGCCCAGTGGTACCACTCTAGGGCCTCCCATTGCTTGGGCTCCCTTGTCTGTCAGATGCCCCATTAGTTAACTTCCATGGTGTTCCCTCCCAGCCCAAACTCAAGTATTCCTAAATCCTTGCCACTTCAAATGGAAGTATGTAGGCTAGCCCACTAACCCTCTCCCCAACGTTACACTATTTTACTCTAATTCCTTCCCCCTAGGCAACTTCATATGCTCCATAAGTGGATATCCAATCAAGAATTGAGATGGTAGTCTACTTGCTTTGTAAGCACTTCTAGTCCTTGCAAGTGTCTTTCCCCTCTGTCATACTCAAAGACCCTTTTGATTATAAATACTTTGTATATCCTCTTTTTTTTAATCATGAAACAAAATTCAGAGGTAATAAGATATCATAGAAGAAAATACTTTAAAAAGAATATAACTTAAGAAAAAGAACAATTTAACACTATAAAATAACGGAAAAATAAAATGTAATTTATATTAAAATAATGGATAATATATGTTAAAATGTAAAGTGCTCAGGCATGATTGTACTAGAAAGTCTAATGAAGTAGTGAGATGCTTGCAGTTACTTGGGATGAATAGTTGGATTTAAGATAAAGAAGCCGGAAGTCATTCTGTATATAGGAAAGAAGATTAAAGGGCAGAAAGCAGGTGAGCCCTAGTTAAAACTAGTGGAATGATAAGTAATAATAACCTGGATTATATGTAAATGAGAAGGAAAAAGGAAAGAACTTTAGCCAAGGTACGGATAACAATGGCAAATTACAAACTGTCAAAATGGAGAAAATTAAGAATTAGCAAATGATGAAATAACACAGAGAATATACTTCCCAACTTAAAATGCCACCACATGTGCAAGCATATATTCAGTAGTTTAATATCCGGGAGGACAAGTGAAAGACATGAAGGTGTGAAACAAATGGCCATTGGGTCGGATTCTCCTGGGCATTAAGCATGTCTGGCACCCTTGCCTCTTTCTCATCAAAATGCCTATTGTGCCCCACAAACATGGTAATTACAAAAACAAAAACAAACCCTCTCAAATTTCCAAAATACTCCCAAGGGGATGGTTCCTCCCTTATGGAAAATGGTTTAAAAATAGTTCACTTAAAAAATCAAGCCAGACTGTCTCACTGGTGGGTCCCAGGATGAACTGCTTTTCACCACATTAAGCCTTAGTATGATGTCACTGGTCTACCCTGAAACTCAACCCTGCATTTTCTACAAATATAGTCTTGGGGATGTTATTTATATCACACAGGATCTTCTGTGCAGATAAATGGGGTATATTTATTTCTGATCCAGTCCTGGGATACTACAGCTTCTCCTGAGTCCCATTTACTTTGAGTAATATATCTGACCATGTTTCTTTGTGTGGGGCAAATGAAAGCCGAGATTTCTGACCTGTGTCCAGCTCGTTGACAGAATGGCACAGAATGCCTTGTATATACTAGCTTCATTCTTGATTTCTGTTTTATTTGCTGCCATCTTTCCCCTTTTGCTTTTGTCATTTCATGTGTTTGTCTTCTTAAAAATATGTTTTCCCTGTTGGGACAAAATAACTCAACATTTCTAGCTTTAAGTTTGCAGACCGAAAACATGCTACAATCTCCTCTGCCTTGCACCAACCCTTGCATCAATCTGTAAAACTGTATACTGTTCGTAACTGTGGTTGCAAACAAGAAGGGTTCCTGTGGTAGGCCAGGACCTGTGAGGAGAGAAAGGCATTAAAAAGCATGGGACCTTTGTAGGTGATGTCTACCCGAGACAGCACCATGGGATGTAGAGCCCAGGGATAAGGGGCACGGTATCAGGGGAAGGACAGCTGCTCAGATTGGTCTTTCAATACCATTTCATATTCCATGCCAATTTGCTCCACGTCACCAATTGGACTTTGGTGAATGCAAAATATTATTTTTGCTTGGAACTTGGTATTGAAGCACCAAGCATCACATGCTTCCCTAATAGAGGATTGAGCAGAG
The DNA here is from genome assembly GCF_048164855.1 of Canis lupus baileyi. Classification (NCBI taxonomy): domain Eukaryota; kingdom Metazoa; phylum Chordata; class Mammalia; order Carnivora; family Canidae; genus Canis; species Canis lupus. Next base: position 15,766,172 of record NC_132848.1, read on the forward strand.
ATTACTGCTCAGATGTGGTAATAAGTTCTATGGAAACAGTGGTGTTCTCTGTAGGTTTTCATCACACTGATGGTTCCCCTGAATTGCCATCATAATTTGCTCAAAGATAGCGATCAGTAAGCTATAATTTAATAACAACAAAATTAACGGCTAGGATACAGCTTCACACTAGTGAGTATTTTGCAGCATATGTATCCTATAAGCCACCTTGAAACATTAAAGTGGGTTATAAAGAATCTCAATGGTGTGATGATTAGTCATATCTCTCCACTAATGCAACTGTAGATCATGGTTACATTTTAATCATCTTTCTCCCTCTTTTTTAAAACTCTTACTAGCAAACTCAGTATTTCATCATTTAATTTTAATGTTTACTCTATTTTATTAACACTGAGTATAAGTAATTTTAGGCTTACTTTAATATTAATAATTCTCACTAAGCTTAAGTCAACTTTCCTATTCTTGAAGCATCAGTCGGTCCTGATTCTGCAAGAAGTCCTGCAGAGAAATACACCTCTTCCTGGTGAATAATAATATAATAGTACACTGTCTGTCATATACAAAAATGATGCAATTGAGCAACTGTCAGGAAATGTTCTCTGAAATCTTTTCTAGTGATCATGCCGATTTACTCTGCTGGCTGTAGTTAGGGATTGCAGTCTTACTGTAGGAAGAATTTTCCCTCTATGAAGTTAATTGGCTCAGGTAGAGATGAATGTGCAACCTTAGCCCCATAAGCATCACACCCTCTAAGTGAATTGCTTAAATAATATTTACTACTGTTATGTGTAATAACCTGTCACTCATTAAGAGCCCGATGCCAACTGCTTTCTGCATTGTGTTAGTTTGTCTCCAACCATTTTGGGAGTTAGAGAGGAGCCATTGAAGGGACAGAATAAAACTGGGAAACAAATGAGCGATGGGATGAAGTATAAATTAGCTGCAAATATAGGCATTGAAATTCATTCAAAAGGATTTTCATCCTAGTTTGAAAAAAACATTGTGTTGGTTTCCTTATATAAAAAGTGGTGATTAGGCACTTAATGTGGCGGTATTTGAAAACACAAGTGTATTATTCCTTTTCTTCTGTTTATAAGAAGCATGCCATCCCTCCTTGGAAGGTGGGAGGTAAGTGATTGTCTTCCTAGAGAGATTAAGAACTTGAAGGTTTAGTTTCCTTGTGGTCTTCAGGTTTGGAGCTGCTCTGATTGTCCAGTACTTCATGGTGCGCCACAGAAAAGGATCAAAGAAAGGCCTGTTTTATTATTTATTTCTTTGTTTATTTGTTTATTATTTTTGTGGTTGTTCTGTTTTGTACTGTTTTGTTTGGGGAGGGCAGAGAGGTGAAAGCTTGACCTTTCAGAAGGCAGGAGAAATCCTCAGAGAAGAAGACACAAAGACTGACGGCCCATTTGGGGGGCCGACACCAGGTCTCACCAGAAAGCAGAGCACGGGGTGGGCCATAACTCATCAGTGGCATCTGCATGGGTGTCAGGGAGCGCTGTGCACTAAGGGTGGTCATGTAGGGAGCACAGCCGAAGTGGGCACCGATGACACGGATACGACCTGCAGAGTGGTTGGTCTACCTTCGCACGTGGATAAACGTGATGAGCAACTCAACTGTGGCCAAAATCTCTCCCCCTTTATTTCCTTGGGATACCGTAAGCTCAGAGGAGTGCAGGATTCTTCAGTTCCCCCAAGGGAGGTAAGGGAGCCATTTAAGATGAGAGGCACTCCTGGCCATGGCAGTTGGGGGTCCGGAGGTAGACTCGATTTGCCAGAATAAGCAAAGGTGACATTTCCTCACACTTTGGTGATATTAGCATGCATACCTCACCCTGGTCACTGCAGAGTTTCTAAAGGGATTAGTGTTATTCCTCTCTGTTCAGATCTTTATTTTCTTTAAACTCTTGTACATACTAAATTATAGAAACAGTCTTTTTATTTTGTGAAAACTCCTTAAAATAGGTCCAACTGATTTTTAACTGCAGTGTATTTGAACTGACAGTTATATTAATAAACACTGTATTAATGAAATAGAAACTACTTCTGATTAGCAGAAATTCAAGTTACGATCTTTAACTTGCCATGTAAAATAAATAGACTGTAAACCTCACTGCTGATTTGTGAATTTCCAGGGACCAACCAGTAATTGTTTGACTTACTGTTGTAAAGAATGTACCCAAGTGACAAATAGAATTATCATTTAAATATGCTGAGGCTGGCATAATTGAATATGTCATGGAGTTGGTATAAGCTATTTAAAAGTACTCTAAAATGGATGACAGACATAACCTCTGATTGAATTGGCACATGATTCAGAAACTACAGATTTTTCTTATGATTCTATCAGGGAATAATTAGCTGAAGGGATGAGCCTGGTGCCTAAGATTAATGGTAACATCAATAAGCTATTTGAACTCAATAGGCTAAAAATGAACACATGGAACACAGCAATTAAGCACAGTTGGTTTAAATAAAGCACCCTTACTTGCCAGGAAAATTACCCACTGTGTTTATGTTTCCACTGGGAAATATTTCTTGGGATTGGGGCAACCAAAGCATTTCAAAAACAATAGGAACAATAACCAAGTTAAAAATACTTCAGAAAGAAAGAAAAAGAAGGAAGCCCTCTGGCTATTACTATCTTAAATTCTTCATAGAATAACAGAGTGGATTTTAAGAAAAAAAAAAGTATTATATATGTATGAAGAGAGTAGTGGAAGCCTGAGAGATAAACAGCATGGGCTTACATGAAACGCATTATACCAGACATATTCAATTTCATTTCTTTGATCAAATTACAAAGTGGATGAAGGAAACTCAGTAGATATAATATATCTGGACTTCACTAAATCATTTGTCTTATGCCTTATGAAAGCTTACTTAAAATTTTAATTAAAATTAGCTTAACTAGTTACAATGACACATTGCCTAAAATAGACTCATAAATAAAAAAAAGAGGGATCAGGTTTAGCAGCCATCCATGAGTTGGGAAAGAGGGAAGAGAAAAGCTCCAGAATGGGCAACAGAGGAACAGTCGGTCCCTAAAGACAGTGAGAACTATTGTAAGAGCAGAGAGGTGAGAGGCTGAGATGGTGTTAACAGAATGGAGTGCACTGTTCAGATATTATAAATCAACGTTAATTTTGTGGGATCTGGAACAAAATGGGTATTTTTACAGTATAAGAAATGACACCGATTTCGTCAGTTTGTAGATAGGCTAGCAAGAGGATCCTCTGGTCGGCCACCACTTGATAGTCTTGTTCTTAGGAAACCTTTGCTATCAAAGTTGTTTCATAAAAACTGTTAGGCCGGGGCACCTGGGGGGCTCAGTGGGTTAAGCGTCTGCCTTGGGGTCAGATCAGGATGCTGGGGCCCTGGGATGGAGCCCTTTGGCAGGTTCCCTGTGCAGCGGGGAGCCTGCTTCTCCCTCTCTCTCTGCCTCTCCCCCGCCGCCCCTTGTGCTCTCTCCTCTCAAGCAAATAAATAAAATCTTTTTTTAAAATAAATTTATTTTTTATTGGTGTTCAATTTGCCAACATATAGAATAACACCAGGTGCTCATCCCATCAGGTGCCCCCCTCAGTGCCCGTCACCCAGTCACCTCCACCCACCGCACACCTCCCCTTCCACCACCCCTAGTTCGTTTCCCAGATTTAGGAGTCTCTCATGTTCTGTCTCCCTTTCTGATATTTCCCATTCATTTTTTCTCATTCATTTGGGAAATATATAAAAAATAGTGAAAGGGAATAAAAGGGAAAGCAAATAAATAAAATCTTAGGGATCCCTGGGTGGCGCAGCGGTTTGGCGCCTGCCTTTAGCCCAGGGCGCGATCCTGGAGACCCGGGATCGAATCCCACGTCGGGCTCCCGGTGCATGGAGCCTGCTTCTCCCTCTGCCTGTGTCTCTGCCTCTCTCTCTCTGTGTGACTATCATAAATAAATAAAAATTTAAAAAAAATCTTAAAACAATCCCCAAAACTGTTGCGTTGGGGGAGAAAAAGGGCCTCAGGTCTTAAAGAGTTTGAAAACCTCAATAACAAAATCCTATTTCCTCTAGAGTGTTTAATAAATATTGCCTTAGATTGCATCTAGGTTTTAGTCATTAATAATGGTCTTTGTGTTTTCATTATCATTAACCCTACGATTAGCACAGTGCTTCCAAACATTCATATCATCCTTATTACCCCTATTATGATAAAGAAAGCAGCTGTTGTAACAGTTGCTTCAATTTTTTTTTTCTTATATGAATGCTCTGGCACCCAGACATGATCCTGCTATAACAGATAATCTCTGTTTTGCAAAAACATGTTTTGCAATGTATCAATCACATCATGTCCAATTCAGAATATGGAAATTCACACTGTCACATAAAAGCAGTACATAGAAGTGAATTGTGTAACAACACACCCCAAACGTGTGTCATTCAGGGTAACTGGCTATAAGTTTCAGTAACTGCCACTAGATGGTGAAATCCTAGGACACTGTGGTATAATGACATTCAAACAGGTTCCAGAGCCCTAAGCTTTCCCTACTACGCTTTCCCTAGAGGTCTGACTGCAGAAGCTCTCAGAGCACCCAGGCAGAAAAACCCACCGACCTTGTCGGGGCACAAAGATGCATTTTCCTTCTACTCGCCTCACTATAAAATTCCCCTCAATCCCCAACATATGCTTATAAAAGTTGGTTGTGCTTTATAAACTGCCAAAGCTTATAAACCAGAAAATATGGTAATGTGTTAAGCAGATATGTAGTCTTTCCCCTCCAGTAGCACAGAATTCTTTTTAAGGCAAACATACTGTTACTATGAATCATGATTCTGTTTTCATCTCTCTATAGAAATGTAATTGAAAAATAACACACGGGGGTTATTTTAGGACTCAGAATTAACATAAATTGTGAAAAGAAAATGAGTAGCAGAAATGATATTGTCATTTTTGGAATTTGGACATTTATCAACACTCAGAAGTCAGAACTCTGTTGGTCCCAAAGAATTAATTCACATATGAGGCAGCATTTTAGCAGATTAAAAGTTTTGACTATCTTTTGAGGAAAAAAGAATCAAAAGTCCATAAAAATGTATGTATCTATTTATTTGACAACCAAGAGCAAACATGAAGATTTAGAGGAAAAACACAAAAACATGAAGCAAAATAAAACAAAACATTTCATGTTTCACTAGTCATAGAGATGCCCACCATCTGTGACATCAGATTTTAATGGCTTTAACATTTATTTATCTTCCTCCCCTCAATCAAATCCGACAGTTGCAACAGTCTAATGTGTGTAGTCAACTTCCAAGGTGATAGAGGTGGAATATATTATTTAGCATTTACAAAATTGACTCGCCCAAAGAAGGCCTCCCTGGGATGCTTGGACGGATAACTGTCCAATTCTTCATTTTGGCTCAGGTCATCTCAGGGTCATGAGATCGAGCCCCACCTTGGGCTCGGCACTGGGTATGGAGCTTGCTCAAGATTCTCCTTGCCTCTCTCTCTTCTCCACCCTTCCCCCCACTTCCCCCAGAAGAAGAAAGCCTCCCCTTTGGAGGAACATCAAGTATGAAGGGAGTTCTGTTGTACAACTGGGAAACCCAACTCCTTATGTTCCCAACTAGAGCTACGGGTTACCCGTGATAGACGCTTTTGTGTTATCAAACCAGATGATTGATTTTCTTAGAGGTCCAGACGATGCAGAATGTACGAGTCTCTAGGGAGACCAACTTGTTGGGGTCTGTAGATGGTTACTTCTGAGAAATCTCTACGTGTCCTCAGGCTGCAAGACCTTGTGCATAGGATGTGTTTAGCTCTGTCCATTGAGTACCAGCAGCTCAGGCCATGATCTCGAAGTTGTGGGAATGAGCCCCCCATCAGGCTCTGTGCTTGGCGTAAAGTCTGCTTCAGATTCTCTCTCCCCCTCACTCATTCTCTCTTTCTCAAATAAGTAAATAAAATATTTTTTTCTTTAAAAGGATATGTTTAGCTTAGATTTGGTCACTTCCTTAGTGAACGCACTGCTCAAAATTAAGGTAGTAGATTATATCGGGCTCAGGTTGCACCCCTGCTGTTGCTGAAGAGTTACATGAGATGCAGATGGGAGTGAGGCTACGGAGCAACGGCAGGGAGTTATGATCATGTAATCAGAAGTGAGTTGAATTTTAGGGCCAGGGAAGACCTTGATTTGGGGTAGGTGAGCTAATGGGTGCATCGGTTAGTCATGCCAAGGTAGACCGCAAGACCTGGCCTGAGCAGGAGCCATGCCTGGAAATGGAGAACCTCTGTTCTTCCACTGAGGAATAAAAAGAATTTGTGAGCTGTCACTGGCTGCCTGGTCGGGACCTATCATAAAATGGACTTGGATTTTGGTTTTATTCAGGTAGGATGAGGCTAACAGTTCAGTAGATGATTGCCGTTGAAAGGTTAGTGTGTTACAGTTCCCCAGAGGAAGGGGATGGCACGCTGAGCACGGCCACAGGAGCAAGCACCAGGGCCAATAAGAAGGGAGGGGAAGCCGGGAGAGCGGGGTTTCCGAGGAAGGGATGAGTGAGGCAGGCCAGGCCTCTGCAGGGTTTAGGTTAGTAATGAATCATGTGGTGGACCCTGGGCTCTGGGGCTGGTCTCCAGCTGTCAAGTGCCTGGCCCTGGGGTGATTAGGGTGGAGGAGTACTGTTCTTGGTGCCTAAAAGACAGACAGCAGAGACAGTTCTGAGTTTGGATTCTGCATTGGCTAATTTGCACGGGACAGCTGTTCCTCCTGGACGGTAAGTCGCTATCTCTAAGAACCGGCTGGCCCTGGAGGGGCAAGCTCTCCCCAGATGTGAGGACCCAGACACCAAAGCTTCAAGAAGATAGAAGATAAAGAAATAACAGTTAACACAGGACTCTGGAGTGAGAAGAGTCTAGATGGTAAATAAATTCAGGACTTAGCCCCAGTATCCTCTTGCTATTATTCCAACGTACTAGGGAAGCTTCTGCCTCAGGGCCTTAGCATTTGCTATTCCTTTTACTCAGCTTTCTTTCCAAATTTCTCCCCATGCCTTCCTCCCTTATTTCCTTCACATCTTTACCTAAATAGCACCATTAGAGTCAATCTTTTCCCCACCACTCTACGTATAGCAGCAGCCTACTCAATAGCCCCTCTACCTCCCCCACTTTCTTCTTCTTGATCACACCACTCTGTAGCATACAATTTACCATTTGTTTATTGTCCATCTCCTATAAATAGAATGCAAGATCCCTTAAAGCAGGATTTCGAGAAACGTTTTGTTCACTGCCACATCTCTATTATCGTGAACAATGCCTGTACATAGGAGGTACTTAATCAGTACTGGTTAAAAGAGTCAATGAATTAATGGCCCGTGATGTTCACCATGCAACGGAAAGCCACTTTCTTCTGTTCTCCTAAAACCTCCGAAAACACCCTGTTGTCCACACAACCTTGGATAATGGTGCTTTGGACAATGAACTGGGAAGAGTGTCCAGTTGCGGATGAAGGGGAATGGGGAGAAGACAGGGTACAGTCTCCAGGAGGAGAGGCCATGGGTGGGGATCAAGAAATGGGCAAGGGTAAGAGTTCAGGGCAAAAGTGAAGAGTGACAGGTGATCCAGAAGAGTCGCGGGCAGCTCTGCTCCAGTTCTCAAGGCGCCGGAGCGAGGGCTGGATTTCCCCAAGACCCTGGCCGGGGCAATCAATCATTTTATCCAAATATTCAACAGATAAAGTGGTTCTGCTGCCTGGAGCACCTGGAGAACCTACGCATCACAGTGACACTGGAAGACGGCCTTGGCTAAATGGACATTTAAGGAAAAATGTGCTTGATAATAAGAAGCAAACCCGCCTCTCCAAGATGAGGGCCATTCATACAGGGAGGTAAGCACAAGGTCAATCCTAGTGTCCTTCTCGGTCCTTCCTCGACGACTTCCGGGCATTTCACTGATACATAAGAAACGCAAAACCTCGGCATAAAATTTCACAGTCTGTGAGTCAACAGCACAAGGACATGGACAATCACGCAGCGGCCTTTAGATAGGGCTTGGCAAAGCGACTCTCTTCTACACATTTTCAAGATTCCACTCTGCAGATATTGTTTTCCCAGTCAATGCAATACTTGCTTTGTTTTGTCACCTAATTTTTCAATCACCTACTCCTAGGTGATAATAAAAGAAATGAATAATATCCTGAGCATTTGTGCAATTCTGTGTTTGTATTACCAATGGCAGGAACTACTTGGGTATAATAATAGTCGACCGTTTCTCTAAAGTGAGAATAATTTAGGTTATTTTTATTTGTGATATGACAAGTCTATTGTGTACCTATGGAACCACAAAACACCGAGTTTTATTATAAAGCTTGCTGATGAGATACAGTATACTTCAAACACATTTTAGTATAAGTGAATAAAAGAAAAATTTTTTTTCTGAAAGTGATACAGAGAAAATATTTAAATGTTGAATAAAGCCACGTAATTTTTATGTTCACAGCTTTGTCAAAAAGATGTTATCTTCTCAGCAGCATCGTGTTATCAAAGATGCAAACCTTAAATCAACAGCTGTTACACCTCCAGCAAGTTATGAATTTTTCCTGATTTATAGCAATCATTCTTTTTATTTCTTTTCTCAGTCAAGCAGGGAAATTAAGGTTATTTTCATGTAAAAGATACACACATTGTGGCTTAGCAATGCACATGATCCACATCTCTTACCTTTTAAATTAAATTGCTGTTAAATTGAATGTGATCTGAGGGCTCTTTTTGATTAATACCAGAAATATTGTTAGTAAATAGAAGATAGAGACAACATTATTTACATAAAAATAAAGAGAAGGTAACACAGACATAAGAACAGAAATCATTTTTGCGATTTTCATGATTTGTATTATGCTGATTATCCCAACAAAATGAAGATAAAAGCTAAAGAGATTTGTGTGAGTAGAGGAGAGAAATGCTAATTTTATTTCTTGTTGTTTTTAAGTGTTCCTTAAAAAAAAATCGATTTGGCATCAACTAGATTAGAGGTTGCCTTCTGGTGGATTTTGGTAAACAATACTTTGAAGTTACAATCCACCTCTTAACGAGCTAGATGCGACCTTGTGGTTCCTAAAACTGTTTGCCTAAATTAAAAATAACTACCATTTGTTAACCAACGACAATGCATTGTCTGCGGTGTCACAGTGTTTTCCACTGCGCACCTACTAGGCGATATGGATAAAACTCTGCCGAGCTAGATGCTCTTGGAGTCTCCAGTTACTGATGAGGAAATCAGATTGGGAACCAGGTCTTAGATTGTGGAACAAAGAATTTAAATCCAGGCTGTTTGACTCATCAGAAGGAAGTCTCGACAGATGGAACTCCTAACGTTATGTAACACAGACTCCTGATTCCAGAGAAGAATCTCTCTGGAGAATTCAAGCATCCTTTGGTAGCAGCAACTGGTACAGAAATCCTCATGTTCTGGGTAGGGTTATTTTGCCGATACTTCTATGTTTTGTTATCTCACGTACACGGTGGCAGTGGCTCTCATGCGCCGGGCACCATAGCACTTTATAAACGTTAACTGTATGACATAGGTACTATTATCATTATGACTAACTATTAGGAGATGGAGACTATTATCCCATCGAATGAGAAAAACAAGGCATGGTTTAAATAACTTATAAATTGGTTTAAATAGCTGATAAATTGTACAGATTTGATGTAAAGAATTTGAAAACCTTTGATTTTTTTTTTTTTGAGAGAGCGCGACAGAGTGAAAGATAGGGTGCAGGAGTAGGGCAGGCAGAGGGAGAGGGAGGTAGAATCTTAAACAGACTCCAGGCCCCGGGTGGAGGCTGACGCTGGGCTCCATCTCATGACTCTGAGATCATGATCTGAGCCCAAATCAAGAGTCGGGTGCTTAGCCAACTGAGCCACCCAGGTGCCCCCTGACATAAAGAATTTGGCCCAAGAGTTCAACCCTTGATCCCACTACACTGAGCCTGCCTGCCTGTATCATCAGCTGTTGCTTTAACAAACCACCTCCAAACTCAGTGGCTTATAAGCCTATACTTTCCTTGCTCACAGGTCTTCAGGTTCACTAACTGGTTTGTCTGGCCTTCCAAGGGCTCAGCTGAATGAGTCTGCTCCCGGCTGTGGGTCGGATGGCCTTTGGGTTGGGTTTGGGCTGTGGGCCTCAGGCCGCAGGGGAGCAGTTACCTAGGGCACGTCCTCAGGCTGTCCCACAGGTGCTGCAGCCACGTCCCGTACCCCACAAGCCTACGTAGGGCCTCTGCTCACACCACATCCGCTAACATGCCATTGGTTAGAGCACAGCATCCCTCCTGCAGCAAACATCCTCCCACAGCAGGAGCAAGTGGGCACTGACTTCTCAATAGCGACCCAGATGCTCTCTCTCTGTCTGTCCCGTTACCACTCACGCAGGTTTGGGAGTAGGGGTGGGTGTTGGTTGAGATTACAGTAGCTACTAAATTAGGGTAAGTCCCCAAATGTCAACTGTTTAACATGATATTTAGTTCTCAACCACGTGGCGTTTGGGGAGTGCTTCACCTGTTTGTATAGGGGGCCAACGGGGCCCCGACCTGGCTGCCTCTGCCTTCCTCTGCGATCTCGGACACCTCTTCCTTCAGCCCAGCAGACCCAGGAGGAGGATGGTGCATCGGGCATGACCATCAGGGACCAAACCTGGAAGTCGCCTTCATTGCTTCTCCGCCTTCTGTTGGCTGGAGCTCAGTCATGTGGCGGCTCCCAACTCCGAGGAAGGCCAGGCAGGAAGGAGAAGTGTGAACCGGGGAAGAAGGATAAATGGACTTGGTGGGAGCATCCAGCCGGCCTTGTCATGGGTGGTGATGTACTTTTGTGAGCAAAGGTGTTCAGATGCGTGCCCGACAGACTGTGGGTATCGGAGCTTGTGCTTCATGGGGCCACAGTGGAGCCCAACCAGGAAGACTCAGATGTAGTTAGTCTTTTTCTAAAACGGAGACAAACTCTCAGGATAAAGCCAGAGCCTTATGATAACGTAGCTGCGAAAGTCTGGGGGTGGGGGTGCTAGGGGTGCAGAGAGCTCATGTGAGAGGAAGAAGCCTTCTCTGCTGATTCCTACCTCAGCCTGGTCCTGTAAAAATGAGCTTGGGATGTGAAATCCCCGAGTTTACGCCAGAGTAAAGCAGTCAGTGTGCAAAAATGGGAAGCTTTGAAGTCCCCAAGCCGACCATGAGTCTTTGGAGGAATATATTCTGCGATGGCATGATTTCCCTGAAGCCACTTAGAATAGGACATTTCTCTTTGGTTTTATGAAAGTGTCCTGCAGTTTTGCAGGGTTTCAGCAAAGTCACATCTTCCCAATTAATCTTCACTGTTTTTGATGGGCCCTGACCAGTTAGAACTCTATATCATTACTTAACCTCAGGATTTTTCTTTTCTTTCTGTGTATTTTTAAAAATAAAATTAGTCGCAAAAGACAGGTGGAAGATGAAAGATTACATCTATTTTTCTACGGGGCCGAATCGAACTCAATTTTGAGGCAGAGCTGTAGCTATCCTATGAAAACAAGTATTCAATTAAAGATGTTATTCATGATATGACTCACCAATTACTAATACAATTATAACAACACTCGTTGCAGTGAACAGTTCAATCACGTTACAGCAAAATTACGGTGAAATACAAAATTGATATTTCTTACCTTTTCATTTTCAGGGATTTGAAGCACCTCAATCACATCTTGGGCCTGTCAGTTTTCGATCATTATTTGTGTCAGATGTATTATTGACTGAAAAAAGCTAGGTTTTCCTTGCTCCCTTTAAAACACTTAGAACAGTTGTTTTTGTATCTTGCATTTGTGACAAGTACTTTTTGTGTCAAAGACATATTATGTCACAGTATAAATCACTGCTGCAGCCTCTGCATACATGCTTTCTAAAAGGAGATAAAAATCTGTTAGATTCCTCTAAAGTGAAAAACCCATAAAACAAAACAAAATGAGGGAAAAACTAGTTTGTTACCCATCATCCACAGCAGTTTAGTTTCAATTTATAACCTTTGCCTTCCACGAGTTATTTGGCAAATTTAATTGAGAATGCGGATGAGGCATTTTTGTGTCAACAACGCAACAATGATGACAACTCTAATCATGAAAATTCCTGGTTTACCTGATTTTGTTATTTTCCTGGGATTTCCTTTATATCTTGTACCTTAACAGAAGTAACCTTGTAGTGTTGTCAAAACTCAGGGCTTTTTGTTTTTTTGTTTTTGGTTTTCTTTAGTTTGTTTTGGAGTTGGTGTTTGGTTTAGGGGGCTCTGAGAAATGCTCTCTCTTTTATTTTCTGTCTCTTTCTTCTTTTAAATGAAATTGTTGGGTTCACGGGAAAGAACTGTTCTCTAATGTTAAAGCAGCTGGTGCCTCAATATTCATATTTTTAGTGAGATCATTGTGGATAGAGAAGAAAGAAATGAATCAGCTCGTGAGATATTATCATTCACTGTACATCGTGAAAAACAAATACAGCTGTCATAGTCTAACAGCCACTGTAGATGGATTGAAAGTATATACCACTGTTTAACACAGTGGAAAAGAGGGACTATCAGTGACTAGGAGACGTATGTATTTTGGTAACGTTCCTTATTCAAGCCAAGTAGATTGGCTACTGGGTGGAAAAATTGCAAAGAGCGTATCAACGTGCTGAATTGGAGATTCACTGCATAGAGAAAAGCCTTATGCATTGAGAGGTGAACAACATATTGTTTATTGATCTCTGGAATAGGCCATAGCATTAGGCAGCGTTTTGGAGTTGTAAAAAGGTATCGATGTGGACTTTCACGCTTTGCTCTCTCACCTCTCATTTCTTTTGGGAAAAAAACTTGGTTTCTTTTGAGGAAGTACTTCTGCTTCCCTCTTCACATGAGAAGAGTCCTTGTCCTTTTGTGACAGGAACCTGCATTTTCCCATCACAGTGACTGCTAGGGGGTGAAGTGGGGGAGTGGGGCAACAGAGCATTTTCTGCTCTTTCCAAAGTGGGTGTGATTCAAGTCAGGACCAACAGGAGTCAATCATTCCCTGGGATATTTTATTTTATTTTATTTTATTTTATTTTATTTTATTTTATTTTATTTTATTTTTTTTAGTTTTGTGACTGCAGCTGAGAAAATAGGTTATTTCCACAGTCTGTCTGCAATAGGAGAGAGTAAGGCCAAAATGCAGCAAGAACAGAGACGAGAGGAGAGAATTTTATCTGTGTTTGAATTCTTGTGTCTAGACTCTAAAAATCCCTGAAGCTGTGTGCTAAGTTTTTGTCCTTCATTTCTCTGAGACTCCACAGCATCTTTCCAATCAATGCCTCCCCCACTTTTTTTTTCTTACTTCAGAAGTTCAGGTGAAATTTCTATCACTTTCAACTAAAGAAATAAAGGGATCCTGCTGTATATTTATTCAATATAATTATGTACATTTATTTGAATCAGGAAAACATTTAAATGAAGATCTCAACATCTTTTAAGACTAGGATAATGAAAAAAAAAGACTAGGATAATGAATTTATTTTATTCAGATAAGAAGGCATGTTGGATAATGTGGCTTCACAAAATGTTTTATAGAATATTTACCTTTCAAAGTCCCTTAAGGCCAATTGGTATTTTATTTTACTTCGCTATCTAGTAAGAAATCTAGTTTCTAGGCACTCATTTGTGCATTATTAAAAACACTTCTTGAGAATTGTTTTATACTAGGCACTGTTTTAGGTGTTGGGGATACAATATTGAAAGTAAAATAGGCGCGATGTGTCCCTTCATGGACCTTACACAGCTAGTGCAGAATGCCGGTATCAACACAATAAATAAGAAAGAAATATGGTAAAGCGGGTGGTGAAAAGAATCCTAAAGAAAAAAAAAAACCCAAACCCACAGGGTCCTGGGAGGGTTCTCTGCAGTGCAGGGAGTCTGCTTCTCCCCCTCCCTCTGTCCCGCTCAGCCCCACTTGTGCTCTCCCTCTCTCTTTCTCTCTCTCCCTCTCTCTCTAATAAATAAATAAAATCTTAAGAAAAACTCCATAAAACAAGGATAGGTTAAGTGCGCTGCGGTGAGGCTATAATTTCAAATCAGGTGTTAGTCCTTAAGGAGAAGTTGAGGTTGAACAGACTTGAGATGAAGCAGCGAGCCATGAATAGGGTGACCATATAGCTTATCATCCAAATAGGGTCACTTTTATTTTTTTATTTTTTTATTTTTTTAAATTTTTATTTATGATAGTCTCAGAGAGAGAGAGAGAGAGAGAGAGGCAGAGACACAGGCAGAGGGAGAAGCAGGCTCCATGCACCGAGAGCCTGACGTGGGATTCGATCCCAGGTCTCCAGGATCGCGCCCTGGGCCAAAGGCAGGTGCCAAACCGCTGCGCCACCCAGGGATCCCAAGGGTCACTTTTAATATTTGTGCCTGTCACCCTGGCACCGCAGGCGCACCTAAGGACTCTCTCAGACAAAACAGGGCACATGGCCATCCTGGTTGTGTGGGGATGTGCAAGCAGAGAGTGCCAGGTAGAAGAGAGAACAAGTGCAAGGGTCCTGAGGCAGGAGCGTGCAGAGCTGATTGGAAGCCCAGCAAGGAGGCACCCTGGCAAGAGGGTGAGCAGAGGGAAGAAGCTCAAGCATTTCCTTAGGGGCCCTGAAGGCCACGCTGAAGACCTTGGCATTTGCTTTGAGTAAAATGAAGAGTCATCTGAGGGTTTTCTAACAGGAGTGGCCTGACCTGGTTGTGCTTTTAAAGGATGGGAGGGTGTAAGTAGTCAAGAACAGGAGGGATTTCACTTAGAGGCGATTATAATGAGCTGGATGAGAAAAGATGGTGAACGGTACAGTATGGTGTGGGAAGCGGTGAGAAAGCGGTGGGATCTTGGGTGTATTTTGAAGATAAAACTTGAAGTATTTGCAGATGGCTTTGAGGGTGCGGGGTGAGAAAGGGAGATGCTTCTGGGATGATTATAGGGTGCATGCTTGGCTGCAGGAGCAGAAGGTTGGCAGGTGCCATGTCCTGAGACACGAAAGATACTAGAAGGACCAGGTTTAGGGGAAAATATGAGTTACCTATTGGATATGGTAGGTTCTATTTTTTATACAAAGATTTATTTATTTATTTATTTATTTATTTATTTATGTATGTATGTATTTATTTATTTATTTATTTATTTATTTATTTATTTATTTATTTATTTATGAGACAGAGAGAGCAGACTCCCTACTGAGCAAGGAGCCACATGTGGGGCTCAATCCCAGGTCTCCTGGGGTCATGACCTGAGTGGAAGACAGACCATAAACCAGCTGAGCCACCCAGGTGCCTTGGTCATGGTAAGTTTTAGAAGTCTGTCAAATAGCTAAAATAATTTCGCAACATAAAACCAAGATTCTATCATCAGAAAGAGAGAAAAGTGTGTTGAACAGGCCAAGTCTGAGGCCTTCTTGTAGTAACTGGAAAAGGAAATGAAATGTGTGTGTCATGACTTATTGTTCATGAGACTAGGCTGGGATCCTGGTAGTGTTTCTTCTCCAAATCTGCTCCTTCTATAACTAGATATAGGGCCTTGCCATACTTCTCAGAAACTTTTTTTTTTTTTTAATATTTTTTGGTGAAGATCGGAATTACTTCTGCATATGCCCTGTTACTCCTTTGGGGAATTTGTGATTCTAATTCTTATAAAATCTGTATGTTCTTTTAAAACCTTCTCACCTGTAGCTTCGGTTTTCTTAGAGTTTCTTTTGTGCTCTTTTTCATTTAAAAATCACTTATTTGCTCTATTTTAAAAGTACTAAGGGTGCATTGAAGAATATCCAGCAAATACATGTGCACAGAAAAAAGAGAATGAAAACCTGACACCTAGAAATATAACAAGTGTTAACACTGCAGCATATATCCTTCCCATGGTATTTCTGGGCACATGCACTAGGTGTGGGTGTCTATCTTTGTATCTGTCTGTCTGTGTGTCTCAAGTGGAATTATATTGTACATTCTATTTTGGTGTATATAAGGTCATCTCCCGACAGATAAAAGGAAGGCATAATAACAATTAGATAGTCTCATGTTCCCTCTTACATCTGTTAACCTTATACCATCTGCCCTTAACAGAGGGCTTATTGCTTCCTTATTTGTGCTCCGAATAACTAAAAAAAAAAAAAAAATCAAGTTTATTTTGTGTTGTTTTTCATACATCTCGATTCAATCTAGAATTCCTCCATTACCACAATTTTTAAGAGGTCTAAATCACTCATATATATTTGTTCTTCATCGTACGCTTAGAGTGATCACTGCTGGTTGTGTATGTGGAACACGTATTTTTTCCCCCTTTCTTCTCTAAAAGGATTCCTGTGTGGTTGAGTTATCTTAATCCTTACCCAGCAACTCCTCCCCCCACCATGCCTATAGTCCTATGTCTAATCCATTTCACTTTGTTCTTTTATTTTTAAAATTAATGTTGTACAAATTCACTGTGTGTGTGTGTATGTGCACATGCAGTAGCAAGATTTTAGCACCGATATGGGTAGGTGGTAACAGTGCTACAGTCAGAGCAGAGCACAGTTCCATCACTCCCACAACCCCCTTCACTGTGCTGTCCCTTCCTAGTTACAGCCTCACCCTCACCCATGGCCCCCGGCAATCACCGATCTAGGCTCTGTTAATACCATTTTATCTTGTTTAAGACAGGTTTTATTTATTTATTTGACAGAGGGAGAGAGAGAGAAGACAGAGAGAGCATGAGCAAGGGGAGGGACAGAGGGAGAGGGAGAAGCAGGCTCACCGGGGTGCAGGGAGCCCAACCCAAGCTCCATCCCAGGGCACTTGGGTCATGACCTGAGCTGAAGGCAGACGCTTAACCCCCTGACTCACCTAGGAGCCCCTCATTTTATCTTTTTCTGAAAGTGTCTTATGATCGTAATCATGCTGTGTGCAACCTTTTGAGATGCCTTCCCTCGTTCAGCACAAAGCTTTTGAAATTGATCCGAGTTGTGCGTGCGGCAATACTCTGTTCCTCTTTATGCTGAGTTGTACTTATTATAATTATGAACGGCCCTTTGTCTATTGGCTCACCTGGTGAAGGATATTGGGATCGGTTTCAATTTTGGTGATCATGAAGGGAGCCGTAGTAAACATCTGTGTGCCGTACTTTTGTGAACGCACTTTACGTTTCCCTAGGTAAACACTAAGGAGCAGGATTGATAGTCACATAGTAAGTATGCATTTAACATAAAAAATCGCCAAAATCATATTTTCCAGAGTGACTGGAGCATGCATTGCCATCAGCAATTTATGACCATCCACTGCTCTGCATCTTTGCTCATGGTATTATCTGTCAGTCTTCTTAATTTTAGTTATTCTTGTGGGTATGTACTGGTATTTTATTGTGGTTTTAATTTCCATTTCTCCAATGATTGACGATGTTAATCACATTGCATTGCATGTGCTTATATGACTTACCTATGTCCTCTCTGGTGAAGTGTCTTTTCAAGTTCTTTGTCCATTTCCTAATTGGGTTATTTTACTATTGAGTTCTAATAGTTCTTTATATAACATACTGGATACAAGTCCTTTGTTAGATCCATAATTTAAAAATATTTTTTTTCTCAGTTAGTAGCTTGTCTTTTTGTTATTTTAACAATGTCTTTCAATTTTTAAGAATTTTAGTGGCTTAATTTATCAATTTTCATGTTTTATGGATTTACACCTATGTGTTATACCTAAGGCCACTTTGCTCAATCTCAGGTCATGAGGAATTTCTCCTGTGTTTTATTCAGAAAGTTTTATAGTTCTGCATTTTATATTTATTTATTTATTTATTTTATATTTACATCTATGATCCATTTTGAGTTAACTTTTATCATAAGTGTAAGATTTAGGTCAAAGTTCTTTTCTCTCTGTCTCTGTCTCTCTCTCCCTCTTTTTTTTTGGATGGATGTTCAATTGTTCCAACACCATTTTTTGGAAAGTGTATTCCCTTCTCCATTGAATTGGCTTTCCACCTTTGTGAAAAATCAATTGGCCATATTTGATTCTATTTCTGTAGTCTTTCTTCTGCTCTATTGATCTATGTGTCTTTCCCTTTGCCAATATCATGTTGTCTTGATCACTGTAGTTTTATAGAAAGTATTAAAATGGAATAGTGTGGGGGATCCCTGGGTGGCGCAGTGGTTTGGCACCTGCCTTTCGCCCAGGGCGCGATCCTGGAGACCCGGGATCGAATCCCACGTCCCCACGTCGGGCTCCCTGCATGGAGCCTGCTTCTCCCTCTGCCTGTGTCTCTGCCTCTCTCTCTCTCTCTCTGTGACTATCATGAATAAATAAATAAAAATCTTAAAAAAAATGGAATAGTGTGATTTCTCATACTTTATTCTTCTTCAAAATTGTTCTGGTTATTCCAGTTCCTTTGGGCTTTTCATATATATATATATATATTCGATATATTCATAATATATATATATATATATGACTCTTAGAATCAGCTTTTCTATATCCATTCTGCTGGATTTTGATTGGAATGCTTGCTTTGAATCTGTAGACTGATATGGGGAGAACTGACATCTTTACTATGCCAAGTCTTCTAATACAAAACTGTTGAATGTCTTTTTATTAATTCAGGTTTTCTTTGATTCCTTTAATTAGAGTTTTATAGCTTTCAGAATGCAGATCCACTATCCCTTTTGTTAAATTTATACCTAATTATTTCTTGTTTTGGAGTTATTTTTAAGTGGTAATACTTTTGAAATTTTTATTCTCATTGATTATTGCTAGTATATAGAAATATGTGTATGTATTTTTGTACTAACCTTATATCCTGTGATCTTGCTAAACAAAAGAATTGTTTTTGTAGATTTCTTGGAATTTTTCTACTGAAGCAGCTATGTCATCTGTAAATAGGCCAGTCTTATTATTATTTTTTTTTTAAATTTATGATAGTCACAGAGAGAGAGAGAGGCAGAGACATAGGCAGAGGGAGAAGCAGGCTCCATGCACCGGGAGCCCGAGGTGGGATTCGATCCCGGGTCTCCAGGATCGCGCCCTGGGCCAAAGGCAGGCGCTAAACCGCTGCACCACCCAGGGATCCCCAATAGGCCAGTCTTATACCTTTCTTTCCCATTTGTGTGCCTTTCCTTCCTTCTTCCCTTCCCTTCCCTTCCCTTCCCTTCCCTTCCCTTCCCTTCCCTTCCCTTCCCTTCCCTTCCCTTCCCTTCCCTTCCCTTCTTCCCTGGCTAGGAGTGAAATGAATGGATATCCTTGCCTAATCCCCAAACTTAGGGAGAAAACATTTCATTTTTTTCACCTTGTAGGGTTGTGATAGGGTTTTTGTAGATACTCTTTACCAGGTTGAGGTAATTCCTGTTTGTTAAATCTAGTTTGCTATGAATCTTTATCATGAATGGATGTTGAATTTTTTCAAATAATTTTCTACATTAATTGATATAATCATATGATTTTTCTTTTTATACTGTCAATATGATGAATTACATGGGTTGATTTTTGAGTATCATACTAGCCTTACTTTCCTGAGATAAACTCCACTTGGCTGTGTTCTGTTACTTGTTTTATATATTACTACAATTGATTTGTTGACATTTTCTTACGGATTTTTGTATCTATGTTCATGAAGAGTATCGGTTTATAGTGTTTTTTTTTATTATATTGTCTTTTCTAGTATTGGTATTAGGGTATTGCTGGCCTCATAAAATGAGTTGGGAAGTATTACTTCCTCTAGTATTTTTTAAAAGATTTTATTTATTTATTCATGAGAGACAGAGAGAGAGAGAGAGAGAAGAGAAGAGAAGAGAAGAGAAGAGAAGAGAAGAGAAGAGAAGAGAAAGAGAGAGAGAGAGAGAAAGAGAGAGAAGCAGAGACACAGGCAGAGGGAGAAGCAGACTCCATGAAGGAAGCCCGACGGGACTCTAGGATCACGCCCTGGGCCAAAGGCAGGCACTAAACCACTGAGCCACCCAGGGATCCCCTTCCTCTAGTATTTTCTAGAAGAGTTTAGAGTTGGTGATATTATTTCTTCTTTAAATGTTGGTATAATTGGCTGATGAAACCTGTGGGCTAAAGATTGTTTTCTTATAAAGTGTTTAACTATGAATTCAATTTCTTAAATAGTCATAGGATTATGTAAGTTGTTATTATGCATTAAAGTGTTCATAGTATTTTCTTATACTTTCAATGTCTGGAGTGTTATGTGCTTAATCATTCCTGGTATTCCTAATCTCATTCCTGATAATTAATGTCTTCTTTCTCTTTTTTTAAGTCAGTCTTTGTAGAGTTATATCAATTTTACTGAACTTTTCAAAGAACTAGCTTTTGATTTGGCTGTCTCTATTGTTTTTCTGTTATCAAAGTTATTGATATTTGCTCTTACAATTTCCTTTCTTCTGCTTGCATTGATTGGCTTTACTTTAAATTTAATTTTTAGTTTATTAAGTTAGAAGTCAGGTTATTGATTTAAAGCCTTTCTGCTTTTCTAATATGAGAATTTGATGCTATAAATTTCTCTCTAAACACTGCTTAGGAGCGTTCCAATTTTTTTGATATGTTGGGTTTTTCATTAGGTCAAAATATTTATTTTCAGCTGAGGATTTTGCTTTGAATTATGAATTACTTAGAAGTATATTGTTTAATTTCCAAGTGTTTGTGGATTTTCCCATTGTCTTTCATTGATTTCCACTTTAATTCCATTATGATCAGAAAAGTACTTTATTAGATTTTAGTTCTTTAGCATTTGTAAAGTTTTGTTGTTATTATCCTGGATATGGTCTATCTTGGTGATACTCTATGTCTAATTGAAAATGATGTGTTTTGATGTCACTGAGCAGAGTGTTCTGTAAGTACTGACTAATCCAGTTTTTTGATGATATTTTTCAGTTCTTACATATACTTTTTGATTACAGTCTAATTCTATCAATTTCTAGGATATGAGTGTTGAATTTTTCAACCATAATTGTGGATATGCCTATTTTTCCTTTCAATTCTGTCATTGTTATTCATGTATTTTTAAATCTCTTTTGTTATATTTGTATTTTTTGTTTATTATATCCTAATGAGTCATTCTACTCTTTTTATCATCGTGTAATATTTCTCTTTTACTTTGTTAATTTTCTCCACTCTGAGGTTTAATTTGTCTGATAGTAACACAGTGTTACCAGCTTTTTTGAATAGTGTGCATAGTATATTTTTTGTTTCTATCCTTTCAAAAAATTTTAATGTATCTATAGCATTATATTTGATATGAATTTATTATGGACAGCACATAGTTGAATCAAAGATTTTAAACCCATTCTGACAATCTTTGTTTTTTAGTCTACATATTTAGACCATTAACATTTAATATAATTATCGATATATTTGGTTAGAGGTAAATACCTTTTTCTTTTTTTTTCTGTTAGTATTCCCTGTTTTCTATTCCTCTGTTTTGCCTTTCCTGCCTGGGTTATCTGAACATTGTTTTAGGATACCATTTTAATTTTAAATACATATCTTTGTTTACATTTACTTTTTTAAAAAATATTTTATTTATTTATTCTTGAGAGACACAGAAAGAGTGTGTGTGTGTGAGTGAGAGAGAGAGAGAGAGAGAGAGAGAGAGAAAGAGAGGCAGAGACAGGCAAAGGGAGAAGCAGGCTCCATGCAGGGAGCCTGATGTGGGACTCGACCCCAGGACTCCAGGATCACACCCTGGGCTGAAGGTAGATCCTAAATCACCCAGGGCCACCCAGGGATCCCCTATATTTACTTTTTTAATGGATTATCTAGGCATTATAATATACATACTTAACTTTTTCCAGTTTATTTGAAGTCAATACTTAACTACTTCAAGCAGAATGTATACATCTTACTGCACAGGATAGTTGGCTTTATCTTACCCATTTGTGATATAATTTCACATATAGCTCATTATTGAAAACCTATAGTGTAATTATATGTGTTTTCTTTTTTTTTTAAAGACTTGATTTATTTATTCATGAGAGACACTATGAGAGAGAGGCAGAGACAGGCAGAGGGAGAAGCAGGCTCCATGTGGAGAGCCCAATGTGGGACTTGATTTCGGGACTCCAGGTTCACACCTTGAGCCAAAGGCAGATGCTCAAAGCCTGAGCCACCCAGGCATCCCAATAATATGTGTTTTCAACTCTCAATCATATTTTAAACAACCCAAGAGGCAGGTAGTATATTATATTTATTAATGTTCTTTATTAATCATATTCCAAATTTACTTCAGTTATCATTTCCCTTCTGTCTGAATAACTTCCTTTAGCAATTCTTTTACAGCAGGTCTAATGGCAATGGATCTTCTTAATTTTCCTTTACCTGAGAATGTCTTTGTTTCATTTCCATTCCTGATATTTTCATTGCATACAGAATTCTGGGTTGACAGATATTTTCTTCCAGCACCTTAAAAGTGTTCTTCTATTTCCTTCTAGTCTTTATGGTTTTGGATGAGAAATCTGCAAGCATTCTAATTATTGTTCTATTATAAATAATGTGTCATTTTTTTCTGATTTCTTTCTAGATTTTGTTTTTTAGTTTTCAGTGGTATGAGTGCAATATGTATGAGTATGGATATGCAGTTACTACTGGCTTTTCTTCTGTTTGGGATTTGCAAGCTTCTGGAATCTGTAAGTTTATACCTTTTACCAAACTTAGGAAATTTTTAGCCATTAGTTTTCCAAATACTGTGTTCTGTACTGTACTCTTTTTTTCTCCTGGGATTTTGATGAAAATCAAAGGTAGTTACCTTTTGGTAATGTCTCACAGATCTCTGAGGCCCTATTCACATTTTCAAACTTTTTTCTATTGCTCAGATTGGATGATTCTATTAATCTGTTCTTAAGTTCACTGAATCTTGCCTCTGTCATACCCACTCAGCTATTGAGACTATCCAGTGAACTGCAAATTTTATTGTATTTTTTAGCTCTAAGATTCTATTTGGCCTTCCTTACATTTTCTAATTCATTGCTGAGATTTACTATCTTTCCATTCATTCATTACTTGTTGGACATTTTTATACTAGCTGTCTTTGTAAGACAGCCTCAACTTTGTGCCATCTCAGTATTGGCATCTATTGTCTTTTTCCATGTGAGTTGAGATTTTTCTGGTTCTTTATATGTTGAGGAATTTTGGATTTTAACTTAGGCATTTTGAATACGAGGTTGTGAGACTTTGGGTCTTATTTAAATATTGTGGACGCTGTTGATATTTTTGTTTAGCAGCCAGTTGACCTATTGGGGTTCAAGCCCTTAGTTCCAGTCAGCTTTCTATGAGTTGTGGTTTTAATACCAGTTTTATTTCAAAACTTTTGCTGAGCTATGCAAATTTGTCCCACATCCAGTGACCAGTCTGGGACCTGGTAGGGTTATGTCTCTCAGTTCAGTTATTAAAGTATTTAATATACTGTTCTGGATTAGATCCATGTGTGTGCAGCTCCAGGATGAGCCCAAGAATTCATAAATAACCTTACAGTGTTGCATTCTTGATTGCCCTCTCCACTAGCTCCTCAGTAGTTTATGGCTCCTGTGGCTCCCTTTTATGGTCTTCTGGCTAGAAAAGTGGGGGTTTTATTTACCCTGCTCTGTCACATAGTTCTTGCACCTGCCCCCTCTTCAGGGCCAAACTGAAAGCTGCACCAACTTTTCAGAGATTTTCCTCCATAGTTGTCTATTTTCACCAGGAAAGAGAGAGAGAGAGGAGAGAGAGAGAGAGAGAGAGAGAGAGAGAGAGAGAGAGAGAGAGAGAGAGAGAGAGAGAGAGAGAGAGAGAGAGAGAGAGAAACAATAGAAGTTCTTGCCACATTCTTGGGACCACAGCTCCTTTGGTCAGAGAGGAAAGTTTCTCTTCTTTGGAGTTTTAGGTGCTTGTGGGCTCCTGCTGACATGATTGTTGCTGCCAGTAGACTACGGTGCTCCCTGAGATTGAACCAGAGGACTTCTTCTTGAGATCTCTCTATTCACACAGATGTGTACAACTGAGTTTTGGCCTACCTTGCAACCAGGCTATGGGATACTGGAGGAGAAAAAAAGAAATAGACCAACTGTTGATTCAGGGGTGATTTGAATCCCTATCTTCTTCCCAAATATGCATGCTGATGTTCACTTTCAAAAGTCCTCCAAAATCTGTTCCGTTTATCTTTTCCTGGTATTATTACTATAGATAGGCTGGGAAATGCCTACTTTATCTTATCCAGAATTGGAACTCCCCACATCCACTTCTTGATAATGATTGGTTAAAGAAGACTGTTTAACTCAACTTTGGCCAATGAAATGTGAAATGAATCCTATGGGAAGTGTGAGTCTCTTGGCAATGTTCCCTTACTAAAAGAGACACACAAGAAGACATGCTTCATTTTACTTCCAAATGCTGTTGTCTCAGGATGTGACATCTGGGACTACTGCTGCCATTTTCTACCAGCCTTGGGATAAAGGCAACACACAGATGATGGCGTAAAAACACAGAAAGAACCTGGGTCTTTAATGACATGATTGAGTTTGCCCCACTTCAGGATTTCCTCTAATGGCTGTTACATATTTTTCTCTAGGCTTGTTTGAAGTTTGGGGTGTGAGGCTTATACTTGTTGCCGAAAGTATCTTAAAGTACATTATTATTCTTTCTATAATTCATTCAAGTTTTTTTATTTGAACTTTTCCATTTCCTCTGTAGTTATCTATCTGTTTTTAAACCTGTGCTGTCCAACAAGATAGCCACCAGTCATATGTGGCTACTGAACACTTAAAATGTGGCTATTTTGCATGGAGACGGCTATTTTGCTATGAAATGCATAAATGCAAAATATACCAGATTTTGAAGTTTTCTTTAAATAAGGTATTTTGTTAATTTTTATATTATTTACATGTTGAAACAATAATATTTTGGAGACTTAAAAAATAAATATACTACTAAAATAAACTTCACTTGTTTCTTTTAACTTTTAAAATGTGGCTACTAGAAAATTTAAAATTCCGAATGTGATCTGCATTATATTTCTATTGAAGAGCACTGAATCCCAGACTTCTATACCCAACTGCTACTCAACAGTTTTACATGGAAGTCTAATAGGCATTTCTCTTCAAATATGCTTATTCTGTAGCCTTTCTCATCTTAGTAAATGAAATTGAGTTGTCAATAGACTTCCATTACAATTAAAAACCACATTGACAATTTATTTATGAGGAACATTAAGACTTCCAGAAAAATGTCCAGGTAGTTAATTCTATCATTAACATCTTCTCTTGTCTCTTTGCCTGCTTTATAATCTATATTAATGGGGGATATTTATTTCCTACTCTTGATCTTTCTCATATAGGGAGCTAAAGTAGCAAACCATGGGCCTCTCTATACCATTTACTCATTTTGTCCCTGAGTGGTTTTGGACTGGTAAACTTGGCAAGAGCAAATGGCAATGTTTATTTCAGCTCTCCCCCTATTTCATTTAGGAGTGAGTATGTCCATAGAAAGGTTATGTTCTCCTTCACTCATTCTTGTTGTAAGCTGATGTAAGCCTCCTTAAAACCATCATTGCCTATGAATAACTGGTCTCATCTTCCTAATTTAGGGATTACATTAAAAGCAATGGTGGGAAAGAGAAATGCTATTTATTGGGGCTTCTTTAAAATCTACAATCTGCATAAACAATCTTCATCAAATCCTTCTAACTGGTCTTGCTGTCTGTGGTATATTTTAGTAACTATCATTTTAATTCATGATTTCTGGGATATTTTTCCAACTGCTCCTCAGTATGCTACTACAATCAGGTGTATAAGGGGCGTATGACATACAGTCCCACCCTGCCTTCCTTCCAATATCTTGGTGTATTTGGGATACATGATATTTTCCATCATCTCACATTGTTTACTTAGCAGTAGCGCTCAGGATCAGGCTCTATTTATCACCTATGTTATTAGATTTACTTATTATCTATTGCTTGCGCATTAGTATATAAATGTGAGGCTATGATGTTACTGATCCTTTTCTTAGTGACTTTGTCATGTGACCCATTGGATCTCTGCCATAATTTTATGTCATCCTGAAATATTCTGTAGCTGATTTTCACACTGGGGTACACGTAACCCTGGAGGTAAATAAGATTTTCCAAAGGATATGGTATTAAAGTTGGGTAATTTAATGGAAACACATCGTGGATTCTATTGCAAATGATGCATTTAAAGACACTATAAGTCCAACTCCTAATGGTGGTCAAATATGTCTCTTCTTTGGCTGTTAATTTCCACTGACTCCTCATTATAGATAAAAGTAGTAATCATCCATGGATACATGAACTCATTGAAAAATAAAGAGCACCTTAATTTCAGTAGGGAATGAATTCTCAATAAAATTTTACTTTTATGTTTACCGATTTTACTAATTTTAAATATATTCATCTTTTGATTGATTATGTACTAAAAGCTATTTTAATGATAATTCAGTACAGAGGAAAGGCTGTCATACATAATAGCCCCATAACATTTTTAAAATTAGAAATTTAATTTATATACATATTTTATTAAAGAGAGAATGACAAGTTGATCAATAAAAGACTTTCAAGCATAACAATATATTGCATTAAGATAAAATTCTTTGGGATTGGGGAATGAAAATGTACATTCAGATAGAAAACGGAATGATATAACAATGATAAAGAAGAGCTTTTCATGTATTCTTTGATTATGATATTTAACTTCATTTAACTCACATTAAACATAATGGAATAATTCTATTTAAAAATGTCATTATTTAAAATACACAATAAATTACATCCTTTGCAGCCATTTTTACATATAACAATTTTAGACCTTAACCTCAAAATATGAAAGGGATATTAATAATTAAAAAAATTATTTCATAGAGTGCAGGGGAAACTGATGCTTTAGATTTAAAATTGTCAAATTTTATCTAGATATTTTTTCCCCAACTCATCCTACTCAATATAAATTCCCCTTGATAAAGTCAGCTAGTGTGTAGGTCAATATTTCACCAATTGTGTGACATGAATACATTCCTAACTCACTATGTTTAGAAATCCAGATCTTATTCTTTGATTTTATATCTGTATCTATATCCATCTCCACCTACCCACATGCTACTTTTTTCCCTCCCACACTCCCAACATTCAGAGAGAAAACACAGTGAAAATACTCCACAATCCCATAGTAGCATTACAAATCCTTGTTTCCTCGCCAAGATTTTATAGTCTCTCTACGAGATTCCCAAGTCTCTTCTACAGGAATTTTCTTTCTTGACTCTTATAAAAAACAGCAGGGTATTGCTTTTTCTTTTAAAAATCCACCTTTACTAAAAAAAAAAAAAAAAAAAAAATCCACCTTTACTGATTTGGGTATATTCATATATACATCTACATATCCTTACATCTATTTATATAGTTATATATTCAATACCTTTTCCTACATTACATGAACCAATGTAAGAAATTATTTAAATGTTTTTCTTTGTACTTAAATCCATACACAGATACACACACAAATTTAGTTGAAGTAGTTTTACCTCATTGTTCTTAAGCACAACAAGAGACAAAGTAGTAGGCTGTGTTCAACCCTGTCCATTCTGATGGCCACGTCAGAGGTTTTCAGTGCTTAGTCTCCGTCACAAGCAATGCTGCAAAGAGCATTCTTGTGACTTTATCTTTGTGCTCATGTTTGGTTAGTTTTCAAGCATAGATTCTTGTTTGATCACTTAGTCAAAGTAATGTTAACTTTTAATGGGTGTTACCCTCCAAAAACTGTGCCATTTTTACATTCAAATAACAATGGAAAAATGTGTTTTTCCTTATACCTTCCCGCAAACGCACATAACCAACTTTTACAATGTTTTGCCAATCAAATAGCAAAGAATGATTTCTTGCGAATATTTAAATTCGCCTGTCTCTGACTTCTGGTGCATTACTCTGGGAGAAGAGGCATGCACTTAATTTGAGTTCTGGTAATACCAAGTTGCTGTTCTTTTTCCCTTAGGCCATATTTATCTGCTCAGTATTATTTGGATATGGTTTTTGATTCCCCTATGACTCCTAAAAAACATATTTTCCAGTTTTCTTTTCTGGATCATTTCCTCTTTTCTATTTTTGTCTTCATCATTTTTGATAAAGTGTATAGAGCAGTCTTCCTCAAGCCTGCTTGCTTTCACCTTAAGCAGCTGACTTGCTTAACATAAATAGCTAGATATTGCTTCTGGCAAGAACACAAACCCAGGACACTCCCTGAAGGGCCAAAGGAATAATCACCTCACCTTCCATTCCATTCCTCCTGCTTTTGGTTAGTTTCTAACACTTTCTTATTAACTGTTAGAAAAGTTATTTTCTTCTTTTTATTAAGGTAGTGCTTTTGAAACTTTCCCACCAAATTGCTTCTATAAGCAGAGAAGAGTGAAACTGAAAATAATGATTTGTTTTCTTATTCCAAACCTTTGAGTAAAATGGAAAGTACCAGAACATTTGCTGTTTTATTGTCAATTCTTTTACTCTCTGACAAAGAGTATCTTGTTTCAAAAACACTGTATTAAGTTGGATGAAGATCAAACTCATGATTAATTCAATTCAATATACCAAAATGTATATATTGCATGCTGAAACTTCTATTCAGTAATTGGGAGTTTGGGGAAAGTTTTATCATTTAGCATTGAATACCCCCTGAGAGGGCCTCAGGGACCTTACTGTGAAACCATTAATTTAGAACTATGGCTCTCCGTCTGCCTGAACATGAGAAGCAGTTGGGTTACCTTGAGTCTCAGCCCCAGAGATTTTCATTCAATGGCCTGGCCATTGGTATTTTGTCAAAACTTCCTAGGATATTTTAACGTGCCACCAGAGTTTAAGATCACTGTCGTAGAACACAGCAGAGTGTCTTTCTCATTGTAGACACTCAGAGTCTATTTTGGAATTGTATTGAAATAACAGATAAGCACAGAACATTAAAAAGACAAAACTAGGGACGCCTGGGTGGCTCAGCAGTTAAGTGTCTGTCTGCTTTCAGCCCAGGTTATGATCCTGGAGTCCCAGGATCAAGTCCCACTTTGGGTCCCCGCAGGGAGCCTGCTTCTCCCTCTGCCTGTGTCTCTGCCTCTCTCTAGCCGTGTCTCTCATGAATAAACAAATAAAATCTTAAAAAAAAAAAAAGACAAACTTCTATAATAAAATATTAGGACATATTGTGTAGACCAGGGTTATTTTGTGTGAGAACAGGCCAGAGCAACTTCAAGAATCACTTTTTCAGAATTACAGACATTGGAATGGTGTTTTGGAAACTCATTTTCATTAGGTACAGACCACAGGATATCTAGCTACCTGTGTGTATTTGGATGTATATGTGTGTGTGTGTGTGTGTGTGTGTGTGTATAAAACTAATGGAATTAGATATTTAAATTAAAAATGAAATGCTTATTCATAAGATTTCACATTATTGACATAAAAGTGAATTAATATTACAAAATGTTTTTCCTAGGTCATTATAAAATTCCCTTGATATGTGTTGAGGCCAATCCATTTCAGAGCATAAAGCATTAGAAATAAATTAGGGTATGAGGGAAGAAGATGGAGAGTAAGAGCAAGCTTACAGTAGACTGGCTGTGTAGTAGTTTTCCCGACTCTCAAGTATGAGACAAGGAAGAACTTTTATTGACCTCTCCTTTGGTCACTTCTCCTTGTAGGATAGATCTACTGAGATCTTTCTAAGAGTAAAGGGAGAAGCAGGAACAGAGTACCTGGTAAGAAATGATTTGGGTGGAAATTCCTATGGTTAGTGCTTTTACCTTGGTGCATCTAAAATGTGGTATTTTTGCTAAGAAACTAAGCAGTTTATATATTTGGAAGCCTCATTAATAGCTATTACTGTTCTGATTTACTACATTGATAATAATTCTTGGGGTTTTAAAATAAAACACTGAATCACTATTAAGTTCAATTTAAATAAGTTTAATATTAATGAAGGCAGAGGGAGGCAAGTTCTAGCTTTTATTATTATTTTTAAATCAAAAGATAATTAGAATATATTATTGACCTAAACATAAAAGATAAAACTATAAAACCTCCAGACAAAACTATAGGAAAAAATCTCCTTGGGCCAGGCAAACATTTCATAGAAAATTCGACACTAAAAGCACCAATCATAAAATCTTAAAAATTATAAATTGGATCTTATTAAAGTCGAAACTTCTGATCTTCAAAAGGCGTTCTTAACAAAAATGAAATACTAAGCCATGGGTTGGCAGGTAATATTCACAATTTGTGTACCTGACAAAGGATGTTATCCAAAATACATAAACTCAATAAGGCAAACCAATTAAAAAATGAGAAAAGACGTGAGCATACACTTCATAAAAGAAGAAATATAATGGTTAATAAGCACATGGAAAGATTTTCAACATTCATCATCAGGAAAATGCAACCTAGAATCACATGATATTCCACTATATGCCTACTAGAAGAGCTAATTTTTTGTATATTTTTTTATTGGAGTTCGATTTGCCAACATATAGTATGACACCCAGTGCTCATCCCGTCAAGTGCCCCCCTCAGTACCCATCACCCAGTCACCCCAATCCCCCACCCACCTCCCCTTCTGCAACCTTTTGTTCGTTTCCCAGAGTTAGGAGTCTCTCATGTTTTGTCACCCTCTATGATTTTTCCCACTCAATTTCTCTCCTTTCCCCTATAATCCCTTTCACTATTTTTTATATTCCACATATGAGTGAAACTATATCATGGTTGTCCTTCTCCAATGGACTAGAAGAGCTAAAATTAAAAAGACTAAATAACTATTAGCAAGAATGTGGAACAGCTATAAGTCTCATATGTTGTTGGTAGAAATGTGAGTCTGACAGTTCCTTTTAAGTTAAATATATGCCTATCATTTGATCCTAGGAGTCATTCCACTCATTGGTATTTACCCAAGAGAAGTAGAAGCATATGACTCCATATAAAGACATGTACATGACTAGTCCCAGTAGTTGTATTTGCAATAGTCTGAAACTAAAAACAACCCAAATGGTTATCAATAGGTGAGTGGATAACTATACATATCTCTATCTACCTCTATCTCTATATTTATGCAGTATGACTATATATATATATATATATATATATATATATATATACACACACACACGATAGAATGAAAACGAACAAATACTAATACGTATGATTGCATAGGTAAGTATCAGAAACATTATGTTGAGTTAAATAAGCCAGATACTAAAAAATATACTTTTTGCTTCCATTTCAGTAAAATTCTAAAACAGGCAAAACTAATCCAGAGTGATAAAACACAAAATAATGGTGGCCTGGGCTGAGGGGTGGAGGAAGAGGCCAAGGGAACGTCTTTGGGTGATGGAAATGTTCCATAATTTAATTATGATGGTTAAAGAGAAGTGAATTAATTTCCCACCATGTGTCAGCTTACACTTAAAACGAGTGCTGTTTTATTGCCTATAAATATGCCTCAGTTTAAGATAAACACACTAGTCTAGGTAATAAGTGTTAGAGAGGTTCAGGGATGAGAGGCATCATTAGATACTTGACAGTTTAGAACGTAGGAATGTCAGGCCTGGCTAAACTGTGAAAGGCAGCTGAGATGGTCGGGAGATCACGCTGGAGTGAGTGTGGGTCTGACCATCCAGCTTTGAGGACTCTTCCTCTCGTCTAAACTTTGTTTTTACAGATCATAAGAGGCTGAAAAGTGTTTCTCTGTTATGCTGAAGATCACAGAGTATTCAGGAACGGGGCCAAATGAGAATTCCTTGTGTTGTGGTGAGAAAGCAACTTACGATTTCTTTCTAATAAGTTACAAACAGACTCAGGACACTCAAAGAATGTCTGGCACTAAGCTGCTTTGAACGGTGTGAGAGGCTTCTTCATCTAAGAAAGGCTTCCGAGTGGATCTGAAGAGTTTTGTTTGTTTGCTTTTTCCTTTTGGACAGAGAAAAGGCCTGAGATAGTCTAAAAGGTTAATGTTAGAGCTAATAATGCATGCTCCTCTTTTTACTTTTTCCTTTTGCCCAAAATGGTGTGTGACTTTTAATGTAAGTCATAGACTTCAAATTCTTTGAGTTTTGATTGCTTCTTTCCTTTTCGAAAGTGTAAGATTCCTTGGATTATCTGTTCTTCACTGGAAAGCCTTCTCTCTTGTTCTCTCTCCCTCTCTGTGTTACTATAATTTAACTCTTAAATTTTAGATAGTTGAGATTCACATGCAGTAATGCAGAAATGACTCAGAAACATCGTGTGTATTCATCACCCTGCTTCCCCCAGTGTTAACCTCTTGGATAACTATGGTATGATAACACAACTGGGAAGCTGGCATTGACTACAATCCATGGACCTTATTCAGATTTCACCAGTTTTACGGACACTCATTTGAGAGTGTGTTATGTGTGTGTACTTAATTCTACGTAATTTTGTCACATGCGTAGATTCATGTGACCTTTGCAGGTCAGGATGTAAAACAGTTCGGTCACCACAAAAATCCTTTTTGTAACTACACCCCCTTTACTCCCATTCACTCTTACTGCTGTATATAACCTCCAAGAACTTCTTCATTTATATAATTTTATCATTTAATGACTGCTATAGAAATGGGATTATATAGTATATAACCTCTTGGGAATAATTTATTTTCACTCAGCATAATTCCCTGGAGATTCATCTTACCTGTTGCATGTAACAAGAGTTCATTCTTTTCAATGCTGAGTTCTAGCTCATAGTATGGGTATACCAGTTTGTTTGACTCTTCACTCAGGACATTTGGATTGTTTCTAACTTTTGGCTATTATGAATAACACTGTTATGAATATCCAAAGACAGGTTTCTGTGCAAACATAAATTTCCATTTCTCTGGGATAAATGCTGTAGAGTAGAATTATAGTGCATGGTAACCGTGTTTCATTTTTTTTTTGAAACTGCCAAATTGTTTTCCAGTATAGCACAACAATTTAACATTAGCATTAGCTATGTATGAGTGATCCAATTGCTCTAGATCCTTGATAGCATTTGATGTTGTATTTTTTTTATTGTAGCCATTCTGATCGGTATGTAGTGATAGCTAATCATGGCTTAATTCACATTTCCTTGATGGATTTGCACTAGGCCTACAGATAAATTTGGAGAGAACTGATAACTTTACTAGGCTGAGTCTTCCAGTCTATGAACATGGTATTCTCTCTATTTAGATTATTGACTTCTTTTCTCAGCATTTGCATTTTTCGGTATACAGACAGTGTGCAAGTATTATAAAGTTTATCCCTAAGTATTTCATTTTCTTTGGAAAAGTTATAAATGTGTTTTAATTTTAGTTTTCTTTTTTTTAAGATTTTATTTATTCATGAGAGACACAGAGAAAGAGAGGCAGAGACATAGGCAGAGGGAGAAGCAGGCTCCCTGTGGGAAACCCAATGTAGAGCTCGACCCCAGGACCCCAGGATCATGCCCTGAGCCACATGCAGATGCTCAATCACTGAGGTACCCAGGTGCCCCTAATTTTAGTTTTCATATGTTCATTGTTACTATATAGAAATGACATTGACTTCTGTGTGTAGATCTTTTATCCTGTGATACTTCTGAAATCATTTTTTAGGTCCTAGGAGTTTTGTTTTTGTAGCATCCTTGATATTTTTAAAATAGACAATCATGAAATCTGCAAACAGTTTTATTTATTCCTTGCCAAGTTCTGTGCCCTTTCTTTCCATTTCTTGCCTTATTGCAGTGGCCACAACTTATAGTGCTATGTTGAATAGGAGTGGTGAGAAACGAATCTTTGCTTTATTCCCTAACTTAGGGGAAAGTATTCATCATTTACCATTAAGAATGATTTTTTTTTTTAGATTTTATTTATTCATGAGAGACACACACACACAGAGGCAGAGACACAGTCAGAGGGAGAAGCAGGCTCCATGAAGGGAGTCTGATGTAGGACTTGATCATGGGGCTCCAGGATCACACCCTGGGCCGAAGGCAGATGCTAAACTGCTGGCCGCCCAGGGATCCTCAAGAATGATTTTTAAAGTATTTTTTTTAAAAGATGTTCTTTATCAAGTTGAGGTAGATATTTCCTGTCCTTAATTTGATTAGAGTTTTAAAGTTATGAATGAGTATTGGGTTTTGCCAAATAATTTTTTTCTGCATTGATTGATACAATCATACCATTTCCTCCACCTCATTCTGTAAGTTGAGAGTTTACGGTGATGAAGTTTGCTATGAAAATTGAGTCTTGGTGAAAAGCCTGGTGTCAGTCATGGCTAGGAAAAATAAGGGAGAATGTTGGAAGAAAATAAAGTCCAAAGAATGGATTCATAACAGTACAGAAATTTTGTATTGTACATTATAGTTGGCAGAGGAAGGATGGTGGAATTAAATGTGAATTCTTAATAAATGATGGTACAGAAAAGTATATATGTATATTTGAGTTCTGGAGTAAAGAGGAACGTATTACTTATTGAAACACAAGCGCCACTATTTTCTGGGATTCACTGTGCCTTAAAAATATGATACATTCATTTTAATAACTAATATTAAACAATAATATTTCTTCAACTTTGCAGGGACCTACAGTCTATTGAATCTACCTTATTTTCATTGTCTTTAACTCTCATACCCTTATTTTCCTGCTTATTCGGTCTTGATTCCACTGTACATTTTTATGATTGCTCCCTTGCTGATACCCGTTATCTTCCACTCCCCCCCCCCATCTCTATTGCAGCTGCCTGAAACTTAATTCTATTAAATTCAATTCTTTAGCTATTCTGGAGCTGCATCCACATGGCATAGAGTGCCTCCAGAAAAACTTTAAATTTGTTTCTACTAATACCCTGTGGGCACTTAGGTCCATAATCTTAAAGCCCAACATTTCCATTTTATGTTTACTTATCTTTGTAGATTATTATAGAATATATTTTGCCCTTTTCCTCAATACCTTCATATCCATTCAGTTGGTGACCTTGCTTCCTATTTGCACTGAGAAAATAGAAACATCTGGGAGAGAATGTTCACAAGCACCCACTATCATATGTACTCACTTAACTCTTCTGGGTTCCCACAGATGAACTGTCTGTCCTCAAACCAAGGCCCACCCCTTTACTTCTAGAACTCATCCTCTCACACCCATGCTAGGACATAATTCCAGCAACTCTAACCATTCTTTCATGCACCAAGTTTTCTCCCTGACTGGGTCATTCCCATCAGCATATAAGCCTGTTATCATTAACCCGCCTTACCCAAACCATCTCTTAATCCTACATCCTCTTCTGGATAATGTCCATTTCTTTACCACCTTCTACAGAAAATAAATGCTAGAAATATTTGCCTGTGCTCTTCAGCTACTACTGATCTCTTCCCATTCATTCTTGAACCCTCTCCAATTAGGCTTTTGCCTCCAACCATCTACTAAGCCTGATCACCTGAGGGTCACTAATGGCCTCCACATTGCCAAAAATAATGATCAATTCTTTGATCACATATTCTTAACTATCAGCAACATAAACACAACAATCTTGGTCTTCCTCTCACACCTGGTTCTCTCTAAGCCTTTGCTATCTCAATAAATCTCAACCCCATTCTGCTCGTTGCACAGATCAAAATCGGGCATCAGCCTTGAGGTTTCTCACTCATACCCCAAGTACAAGTAGCAAAATCAAAACTCTTCTCACCACTTCTACTTGTATCATCACAGTCCAAACCACAGGCATCTCTTGCACAGACGATTTCGATTGCCTCAAAACTGTTCTTTCTCCTTTCTCTGCACAGACAATTTCAATTGCCTCAAAACTGTTCTTTCTCCCTTCTCCTTATATGAATTCTCATCAAGTCCACCACAATTTCTCTAGAACTCACAACAGATTATATCATTCCTTCATCTTGAAACTCTCCAATGGCTTTTGATCACTCAGAATAAAGGCAAAGTTTTTGTAAAAGCCTACAAAACTTTACACAATGTTGGTTCCACATTATCTTCTGAGTCACCTCCTTTTTCTGTCCAATTTGCTGTACTCCAGCCCCACAGGTCTCCTCACCATGTCTCAAACACCCCAGTCACATTCTTGAGGCCTTTGCTCTTGCTGTTCCCATTCCCTCAGTGATGTACCCATCTCACATTGTTCAAATGTGAGGACTGTCATCTCTAATCTTTCTGGACCTATCAGTATACTCCTTCTCCTATTTTCATTTATTTTACTTATTTTTTTTTCATTCCCTGTCTCCCATATTAGAATGCAAGCTCCACGAGGTCAGGCACTTTAATCCATTTTGCTCACGACGCCAAGGACAGTATCTGCTGCACTCTTGTTTCTTAATAAATATTAGTCAAATAAATGAATACATATGTAAGTTAAATTACAGAGATGATAATGTTGGGGCAAGTTTCAGAAAAGAAATCTTATGATCTAATGCCTACATTAGGGACCATACTGAAAAGAGATGAGTGTAGGTTGGGGAATGCATCCCAGGCCCCTCCTTGTGGTACCCATAATATGAAAGGAAAGCTGTAGTTGTTTGAGAGGTGTGAGGGGGAACCCTGGGCTAGAACAGAGACCTGGGATTCTCTTCAGCACAGAGATGCAGCTGAATGAGTGGGGCTACTGGATGAAATCAAGCAACAGCACTCACACCAGCTATGTGTCAATACTGCACCACATGAAATAAGTAGTAAGCGTGGTAGGCAGTTTAGGCTGCAATACTTCTTGAGGACAGAGATCTCAAAGGGAATGAAGATATTAGCAATGGTTCTCACGATGCCACAAATAGTGCTGCTTAGCAGCTTTGTTTTTTTACCAGCATCATCATTGTCATCATCATCATCATCATCATCATCATCATCATCATCAAATCAGAGTGCCTATAGGAGGAAAGCACTGGGCTATTTAGTAGCATATTTCCTAAGTTTTTGTGAGGCGGGTTTTGGCAAGAGAACTCAACTATCTCTGCAAATAGAACTGGAGGCTCTTCCTCAGGTGCTTCTGGTATTTTATGAATGTTACTTGACATCTCAGACCATCTCTTTGTTTTCTTCTTTCTACCTCTCCTGTCATCACTACAGAATGGAGGGTGTTTTAATTATACTCAAGGTAATTTGAATTTAGATCTTCTGAGGGCTCTTCTAACAATTCCCTATATTTCTGACAAGCCCTGTTTGGAGTGGCAGACTGTTTCATAGTCCTGACTTAATGCAGGGGAAGATAGGTTAGACAGTAAAAAAAAAAAAAAAAAAAAGTTATAAAAGGGGCTTATGCTTCCAGTCTTGATTTCGTTTCTTTTTATATCTTAAGTGACAGGTTTGAGTACTTTAGATTATAGGGCATGCACAGTCGCTGGACTGCCCAGTTGTGTTAATTAATTTCAAGAACATTTTTACGTTCCTGGTCCAGAGAAGAGAGGAAGAAATAGTAATAAAGAAGAACAGGCAAGACAGACTGCTGGCTGGTGGAAGAAGAGTAGATGTGTAGACATGTTTCTCTCTTCTGACTTAACAGCTGCTACTTGGTCAACGGGGTGAGGCTCAGTTACTTTAGGTTTAGGATGGGTTCTTCCAGTAGGATGAATGGTGCTTCCAAAGTCAATAAATGAAGGAAGGAGGGAAGAAGAAGAGGAAAAGAAAGAAAAAAGATGAAAGCAGTTGTTGCAAAAGGTATTTTTAAAATATCTTTTGCTGTGTTTAAGATGGGTGCATGGGATATATCAGAGGACAAATGTGAATGAGCAAAACTGGTGCCTTTAGGATGCGGGGAGAGTAGATAAAATCTAAAAAGCATTGTGAAAAAGTTGATTGGTTGACATCGTATGATTAGTTCATCTTCTCTGACATGTTACGGATGCTGTTATTACTGTTTTTCAACCAATGTTCCTTTCCTGGCTTGTGTAATTTTGGAGTGGCACGCTGGGAGTTTAAAAAAGTACTAATGAGCCTGGACTTTTTTTTTAACTTTTTACTTTCAAATGATCTCAAACTCTCAGAAGAGTTTTATGAACAGCATGGCAAACTTAATACTTTCTTTGGGACCCCTGGTTCAAGTTTTGCTATTATTATTATATTATTATTATTGCTATTATTATATTATTATATTATTATTCTAATAATATCTTTACATGAACAAGTCCGACTCAGGACTACGCATTGTACTCCATCATATGTCTCTCCAGCCTCCTTCAGTCTGGAAGAGTTCCTCAGTTTCTACTTGACTTCATGATCTTGGCATTTCTGAAGGTCAGTTATTTTACAGAAGTTTTCTAAAGTTCTGTTTGTCTGACATTTCTTTCTGATTATAACCAGGTTATGAATGCTTTCTTTGCTCAAGTATTAAAGAAGTGATGTTGTAGGCTTCTCATTGTATCCTATCAGGTGGCACATGGCATCGATTTGTCCCACTACTGGTAATGTCAACTTTGGGCACTTGATTCCAATGGTAGGTGGTAGATTTTTCCACTACAAAGTTTTCTTTTCTTTTGTAGTTAATACATGGAGAGAGATACATTGCCACTGTGTAAGAGCCTGTTCCTCATCCTACTTTCATCCACTAATTTTAGCATTCATTGATGTGCCTTGCCTGAATTCCTCCTTTTTATTAATTGGAATTCCAATCTAAAAAAAGGTTTCTTCTCTTCCTTTTTATCTATTATTATATCAATGTGGATTCACGGATTCATATTTTATTCAGTGGACTATAATCTATTACTGTTATTTTTTAATTTTAATGCTCAAATTGTTCCATATTTAGTGAGTGGGAGTTTCTTCAAGTGGCTCCTGTGTTATTTGGTCATGTTCCCATCATTCTTTTGAGAACTTCCTTATGTTCAGGTACGGTAATATATTCAAAGCTCACTTTGTTTTTTCCCTGATCCTCCCTTAGAATTTGCAGTGAGCCTTGGAGAGATGTATTTAGAAACCAAGACTTGGGGATTAAGTTTGCTCATTGCTACTTAGGTGTTATTGCTTTTAGATCTTCTTACTGAATACACACATACACACACTTAAATATCTTTATATATCTATATTTACAAAACCATAAGTTTATATCTACTCTTTCAATTCTAATCCAATGACCCAACCTTACAGGGTTAATCTGAAATTTTCTCCCTTTTCATATTTGTATCTTCTTTCTCCAGCACTAAAAATCCCCACTCCCTGTGTTTGTAGCTAATTGTTCAGTCCTACTGAACTCTGACCTGCTCAGAAGTTTACCCTGTGTGAACCCTAAGTCCTCTCTGTTGCAAAGGAAGGCAGGTATTATCATTATTTCTAATTGGACTTTTTGCATTGGCTGGTTATTTTGGCATCATAGAAACATGGCAGTGAGTTGGTAAAACAGTGGACTTACAACATACTGATATTTTATTTACTCAACTTCAACTGAATTAAAAATCCTGAAAACATTGTATTATTGCACAAATTTATACTTACATCTATATGTATGTATATGTTGCACAAAACTATGGTTTACTGCCTTTTGACCCCGGTTTTAGGGGATTTTTCAAGGGCAAATTTGACCCCTAGGGGCTTTTCACTTTATATGATAATTTCAGAATCTAAATCCTATGTAAAGTATGACTCTACTCTATGGCCTAAATTGTCTCAAAATCTCGTTCCAGGAGAACACATCACTTTGGTTTCCAAAATTGAAGCTGAGAGGATCAGATACTGATTCTAGATTGTACCTACTTATTCAGAGAAAATGATATCAGTTTTGTTTGTTCATTCCCTCAAAAATGCAGATAATAATGCTTTCGATAAATATTCACGCCGTATTTGTAGGCCAGAGCTAGGGTCTTGGCTATGGGGTGACCCATTGGAGTGGCTCAAAGGGGCAATTCATAGTAGGCCATGCTGAAGGGAGTGCAGGCCAAGGAGTGCTGCTAGGAGAGGGGGGGAGGAGAGAAGCCTGAAACCAGGGAAGAAAGGCCAAGAAGCTGATGACAATACTACAGAAAGGAGTATGAGTTTATCCAACCTACGCTTACCCTATTTTCAGTTTACCCCCAAGTCTTGGCTTGCTTTACAGATACAGAAACGTATATATGTGTTTCCTGCCCTGAAGAAGATTTTATTCTAACACGGCAGAGTCACACCAACAGTTATATGATATCTCAGATGTCTTGCTGTAGTTTCTAGATTTGTGAATTTTGACAGTTGTTGCTGAATTGCTTTTCATAAGGTTAATAAGAGTTGCGAAGTCATTTCCGAATACTTCTTTAACAAGCCATTTCATACAGTATGTCATGTATTTGAAAGGCACAATTTAAGAAGGATTTAGGTAAGAACTTTTGACCTACCTAGGATAGTCTTTTTCCCTTGTTGAGTAGTTAAAAAGTACCAAGAAAGTAGATAATGGCTTTTTGAGAAAAACAAAAACCAAAAGCCCAAACCAGTGCCTCTCCTGGTTGCATTTTTCTAGATCTTGATGTACTGGACTGGATTCCCAAGGGTCCAGAGAATTATCTTTGAGTTAAAGCATCGTTAATTGTTATTTTGTTTACTGTTCATTATCTTAACATTTGTGAATGGCTATTGGGCACATGAAGGGTTTCCTCTTTTGTTTAAAGTTGTCTGGACTTTATAAAATCACGTGATAATTTCACAAGACACTTCTCCCCAGGGGATAACACGACTGCAGAAACCTATTTTGAGGATTAGGAAGAAATTAAAGATTACTCTTAAGTGGTTATCAGTAAACAAGCAGCGGTATCTGTGGCCTTTACCTTCAAGGAAATTCGATTTTAAAAAATGAGATTTGGCTCTTTCATCTTTATTTGTAGTTACTTCTTATTTGTTAGTGAGTCTTCTCTTATAGTCATTTCCCTTTGCTGACATACTTTCAGTTCTATAGAGTTTTTGGGCAAAAGCTATTAAAAAGCAAGTAAATCACCATGATGTTCTATATATATTACCTTTGCAAATAATTCCTTGGGCAAGAGCTCCAGACTAATAAATGAGAGCATGTGGATAATTTAGAATGGCTTTCTTTTTAGAACCAATTGCCTGGGAATTGAAAAATTCAAAGTGCTTTTTCATGGCGTTATTGTTTGAATTAATTAAAAAAAAAAAAAAAAGCACTTCATTTAGACCTGTTTCTGTGTCTCCTCAATTTGCTTTCTGGAGAAAGAACCAGGGAATGTTGCACTTTGGGAAAAATTTAATTAAGTCAGTTCACAATGGAACACCAGAAGATAAAATTCCTCAGGCCGATCCTTTTTGGGATCGTGGAAACAGACAGGAGGTGAAGATGCGCCGCCGGCCCGGTGTGTGCAGAGCACAGCCTCCCGTCTTGGGGAAGGCAGGAATGGAAAGGCTGCCGAAGTGAGGTTAAGGTCAAGATCACAATTCATTCCCTTGTTTTAATGCAATTTCAACTCGGCGAAACATATGAGGTGTGTCACGAGCATTAACATTTTGAGCCCTAGGCAATCAGATCCGAGGGCTCATTCTGTTCAATTCCTAATGCGGATTATATTTCATAATGTTGCTAGGACTTGATTATTTGCACATCCTAGAAGGTATAGCTCCGGCTCTGAACATTTGAAAGAGAACTGCTATAGAGCTGTGAACATTAAACAGATAATTACTATAGGTAAATCTCATAGAAATAAAGAAATGAGCCTATAATCACGGTGCTAGAATTATATATTTGGACGGCTATCATGCCAGCAGTTTAATTTGACTACCTTGGCAAGCGCTGAAAATGAAGGAGAGGCACAGAGAACTACCTGTGCATTTTATAAGCATTGCAGGGAAGCCCAGAGACAAATAAAACACCCCTTCGGACCATACAGAAACGTGCAGGCTTTTTGCATCTATTTATATCTATCTCTATATGTTTATAGAGATGAGCAAACACACACATACCCCCAAATAAGACATACTAGTCACAGAAAGTGTCTGTAAACATTAATGTTAACTTCTGCATATACACGGATTTCAAACACGTCCTTTACTTTAAAGGACTCTGTCACCGGACAGAGTAGATATGAAATCTGTTTTGTTGCTTTGTAATGTGCTTAAGGGAACCCCACCTGTTTAACATGAGTAATAAAAATGAGGAGGGGCTAAAATGCATTCCTAGAGTTTAGCTGGCAAATGGAGGTC
The DNA here is from genome assembly GCF_048164855.1 of Canis lupus baileyi. Taxonomy (NCBI): domain Eukaryota; kingdom Metazoa; phylum Chordata; class Mammalia; order Carnivora; family Canidae; genus Canis; species Canis lupus. The sequence continues at coordinate 15,808,237 of NC_132848.1, forward strand.
GGGCCTACCTGGATGGGGTGCGGTCCCATCACTGCCACAACTGGGGTCCTGGGCGGCTCCTGAATGGTGCTGCACCACAGTTTGTTCAGCTTAAACTGAGGGCAGACACACCTTTATTATTAAAGCTAACGTGGAAGCAGGAGTGGAAAAATGGTCACTACTTTTCTGGGTCCCCAGAGAAGAAAGCCCTTCCCCTGGTTCTTAGGTTTTGCTTTTTAGGATAAATTCTAAGAATAGTGACTTATTCATGGTCCAGTAAAGGCTGAATGGAGGAGTAGAGGTGGAACAGTGCCCTTCCAAGGCACCTTTTAATTTGCTCCTGTACCAAATCCATGGGAAAGTGACTATGTGTCAGAATGTCATGGAAAAATTCGAATACCAAAGGATGTTAAAAAAAGTGACTTAATTAAAACGCACTTCCTGATTTGGAAAGTGCAATATGCTACTTTGGGAGACAAAGTGTAAGACTGGCTCAAGTTAGAAAATGACCAGGGAGTTAAATCCTAAAGTTTTTGCAGTTATTTGATATTATTTAGCTACTCTGTTTCTATAATGAGATTTTATTTTATTTTAAGATTCTATTTATTTATTCGTGAGAGACAGAGAGAGAGGCAGAGACATAGGCAGAGGGAGAAGCAGGCTCCCTATGGGGGAGCCTGATGCGGGACTCGATCCCGGGGCCCTGGTATCGTGCCCTGAGCCGAAGGCAGATGCTCAACCTCTGAGCCCCCCAGATGCCCCTAGATTTTAGCAAGCCTATCAAAATACTTAAATTTTGTTTGTTGTTGGTGTGCTTCCAGGATGGATAACTGTAGCTTATGATATTCAGGGTATAGGTCAAATTGGACGCTTTAGGCAAAATTTAAATTTTGCATTTAGGCAAAATTACTTTCTGAATAACACCTAGTACAACCTCCAATTCCTAATGGGGCAGGAGGAGTCCAGATATGGAATTTACACTTTGAGTGACCAGATTACACAATTCTCATCTCCTCTGAAATGACTCCATAAATGCCATTTCAAAATGTATTTCTTTGCCATATCACAGAAAACTTAGGAATAAATTCTAACATGTTTCGATGTTTCAAAGAGGACAAACTATTTTTTTTGTTTGGTTATTCAAAAGATTATTATAGCATCTCTAGTATATGGAGAATGTTAGAGAACATGGAACACATTTCCTGGGTGTCTCCAATAAAAGAGCCATTTCCACATATTGTACTAACTTCATCCTCTTTCCCTTTAACTTCAGCATAATTAAAACGGAGATTTGAGTAAAGTAACTCAATGCAAGTTAAATACAACGCTAGAGGGAAGCTATGGATCTAATGCAGATACAGGGGCTTCTTCTACAACAGGATTAGCAGCCTTTCAAATCACCTAGAATCAATTCTCATGGGACACTGTTGTAAAAATGAGGATACTGAGTCTAGAAAACACTTTTCTCATGGAAAAAAATCACAAGTCACAGCTTGCCACGTGCGTTACCCAAGATAAGTTTGCTGATTATCCTTCAAATGAGTATCAATTTTGGTGTAGACTCCAATATTTCCAACCTCTGAGAAACTGTTCTGGTGTCAGGAGTGGTCAATTGCCGAATTATGGCAAATATCTTCTCGTGAAGCGCTTGCTTCTCTGAGAAAACAAAGAAATTGCTTCGCCTCTGGGTTTTACTGCAATATTTTCTAAGACGAACTTTAACGCAACACAGGGAAAAAACAAAAACAAAAACAAAAAACAAAAAACAAAACCCAAACTCAAAAACCCTATATATTCATTGTCACTGGCTAACCCACAAGGTGGCACTAAAGAGAAAAGTGACAAAAGTGGAGATCACAGGCAACTTTTATATTAAATCGATTCTATTATGAGAACTAAACCAATTTCATGAAGTAGTCATCCAAATTTGAATATGCTAGTAATTCAAAATACTGATATTCAGGTTCATTGCTTGTTTCCTGCAGACTTTTTGGGGTCAAGAAGTTTCATTTAATCAAGCAGTTGGTTATTTTCAAAAACAGTGAGTAGTTTGAATATTTCTGTGTGGTTCTTTTGTAGGGAAGTTGTTTTTGTTCCCCCCATATATGCAGGCACTATGACCACTGTATGGTTATAAATTATGAACGTTTCCTTTTTATGTTTTTATACAGTGCCTAGCACTTACATATACACATATATGTAAAAATATAAATAGAATATATTCTTAATATGAATGTAAAAAACTAACATTATAATGACATAATGATCCAGATTTTTAGTATTTGTAGTCATAGCTTATAAGTAACTTTTCGAAAGCACCAAGGAAAAGGCATTTTAGCCAAAGTCTAGTTGCTTAAATTCTGAGAATAATTCCCCAATCCTGAAATACAAAATTTCACCTAACTTTCAAGGTAGGCAGGACAGTTATTCCCTGGATGTGAACAGGGAAGTGTTCTCAGGAAACCACGTACAGAGAAAGAAAAAAATGGTATGCCGGGGGCATCGCCGTGGTCCATAACCCTATAAGCAAAGATGCATGGGGAGCCTTATAGTGCCACGTGGTAGAGGGAAACAGTCTGAGCAGGAGCAAGGGGGAGGAGGCATAGACCAGAATAAGCAGCTATTGTTCAGTTCATGGTTAAGAGAAAGGGTATTCATGCACCAGCCTCAACCTTGAAGGGAAATATTATGCTCCATCTTTTTGCTTAGTTTCAAAGTAGGCATTCAATGAGTTGAAAAATAATGCAATTTTAATTTTTACTGTTATTTCATTAGATATTGTGAAATACTTTCCAACAGAAGATGTGCTTCTCGTCTGAAAATAATTGTCTTTGACTAGAATACCGACTCAGCAAAAACAGCATATGTTTTAAATTCTATTATTAAAAATAAAAAAGCACAGTGTAGATCAGAGTTGGCTTTCAAAAAATTCACAAGTCTATGACCTTAGGATTCGTGATATTTTGCTAAGAGAGAAAAACTTCGCCATGTTTCTTCTAATTTATCAACCCGCTTGCACTGATCATTTGCTGCTCAAATTTAAGAAAATACTGTGATTACCCCATTTAAAGAGCTACAGTAATAAACATTTACATATCAGGAAAGTGTAGGTGTAAAGAGAGGTGCTGTCAAGTGTAGGAAGCACAGATTTTTTTTTATGTAGAGAAGTGCAGATTTTGATGAATTATATATTTTATTATTAAATGGAAGAAGAGTTAATAAATGATGGGAAAAGAGAGGGGAAAACCCATGTATCAAAAGATACATATAGAAGAAATAAAATGGGATATTTTATGTCTTCATGAGACTTTACATTAATATTGATATATGTGCCTTTGAAGCAGATTTTTTTTTTTTTGTGGTTTCAAAGAGATGAGGTACCCTTCAAATCATGTAAATTTGAGTTGTCAAATAAGCCTGGGTCAAAGATACATTTTTTAATGCATTCAAGAGGTAAGATTTCTAAGGCAGATAAACTGCTGGTTCTGCAGTATGGAAATAAGCTACAGTCGTCAACTCTTTCAACTACTTACTTCTCAATCCAGGGTGAATAATGCTCTCCTTTTTTCTTTGTCATTATTTTGTAAAATTATAATTATTATTCTACTCAGGGTCATACTACATTTTCTCTATTTATTCATCTTATTTTTTTAAGCATTTTATTTATTCATTCGAGAGAGAGAGAGAGAGAGAGAGAGAGAGAGGGGAGGGGCAGAGGGACGGGGGGGGGGGGGGGGAGAAGCAGACTCCCCTGCTGAACCGGGAGCCCAACTTGGGCTGGATCCCAGGACCTGGAGATCATGACCTGAGCTGAGGGCACACACACACCCCCGGGGGGGGGGGGGGTGGAGGGAGGAGACAGGGTGCTTTGGCCCTAGGCTGTACCTCCAGCCCTCTGCCTGGCGCTGACTTCCCAATCTGTGCAGCAAGAACCGACTATGCAATCGGACGGTGTACACCTGGCTCATCTTTTATTTATTTATTTATTTAATTAAAAAAAATTTTTTTTTTTGGCTCATCTTTTAGAGGGTAGGATGGCCTGCTGGTGAAGAGACATTGCCTAATTTGGAATTCCAGCTCCGCCACCTAGTAATTAAATGCCTGTGGGCAAGGTATTTCTTTTCACTAGGCCTCAATTTCTTCATCTATCAAATGGAGGAAGTAGCAGCACTGACCTATGGATTTATTGTCACGATGAAATAGGCTAGCATAAAGCGCGTAGACAAATAACTGGTGCAGGATGAGCACTTGAAACTTTCTTTTTTAAAAATTAAAAAAAAATTTTTTTTAATTTTAATTTTATTTTTTTTCACTTGAAACTTTCTTAGATGTGATCAGTCGTTAATTTTTCCTGCCATATTTATCTAGAAACATGGATTTGAACAACTGAAATTCATGGTAAAAGCTGTATTGGTATATTTACTATTCAGATTTTTTTATTTATTTTATTTTTTATTTTTTATTTTATTTTTTTTATTCTTTTTTTATTCAGATTTTTTTAAAGATTTATCTATTTATTTAATTTTTAAAAGATTTTATTTATTTATTCATTCATGAGACACACACACACACACACACACACACACACAGGGAGAGAGAGAGAGACAGAGACACAGGCAGAGGGAGAAGCAGGCTCCATGCAGGGAGCCTGACGTGGGGCTCGATCCTGGGACCCCAGGATCACGCCCTGGGCTGAAGGCAGCACTAGACTGCTGAGCTATCCAGGCTGCCCCAAAAGTTACCCTATTTCTATTCTGTTTATAGGATTTAGCATATATTATGCTTTCAGGTTTCGTGAATAAACTGTGGACATTTCCATGACATTTTTTTTCGCCTTTTAATGCAGATTTCTTACTGAAATCGTAAACCAAAGAGCCCATGGTGAGCACTGAAGAGTTTTAACCTAGTGTTAGAAACCACAAATAACAATACAACTTTCTTGGGGTCTTAATTCCCTCCTCTCTGGATAGAACACTTAATGCTGGAATTGGGAGTGACCCTGTGGATCTTTGGTTATATTCTTGTTTATATTCGCCATCTAGAGGGCTCTTCTGTGCTGTAAGACTTGTTCTGTTTGGTGAAAGTGTAGTCATGAGGCTTCCTCCTAGGACTGATAACACGTAGTAATCTAAGCAGGTTAGGCAATGTTTCCTTTTTTTTTTTTTTTTTTTTAAGCACTCGATAATTTGACAGATTTTACTTGAGAAAAATAGAATCAAACTCAGATACAATTTACTTTCAGAATAACATTTTTAAATAAACAGAAGCCAGACAACCAACAGTTAAATCACGGTGTCAATTGTGGTTGGCAAATTACAGACACCATGAACCTGCTCGGTCTCAATTATGGCTCATTTTAAATGGTTCTCCTCTTTCCCTCTTTAATATCTTGAAGAATATTCTGTCTAGAAGAGTATTTCTTATGTGAAGCCCCTCAACAACACCAGCAGACGCAGTGGTTACGTGGTATGAAATTCTGAAATGATGCAATCATAAACACTAATAAGGTGAGTTTCCTCAAATTAAAAATTCCATCAAAATTATCACAATCTCCGGGTGCTGGGCTGGCTCGGCCAGTAGGGCCTGGGACTCTGGATCTCAGCGTTGTGAGTTCAAGCCCCACAATGGGCGTGGAGCCCACTTAAGAAAAACTTTTCACAATCTCCAATTTCAAACTGCCTTTTTATAATTGCCACATGGCGGCACCACTTCAGCTCCTAAGCAGGCTCCTGCCATTCACCGCCGCCTTGGTCTCTAACTGTGTGGGGTCTTCAGGAACACAGGCCGCTTGGAGCAGCAGCGCTGGTTTTCTCCCGGACCCCTGCATGTTTTTTGCTAATACCACGTATTCTTATAAAGCCTCTACCCACAGAAGTTCGAGTTTTTAATTGAATTTTCTTGGCTTCTCGATAGAGAAGGTTCATTAAAAATCACTCGAGAGCATAAAGAGACTCGTGTGTTAGCTTTGGAATTTCTTTTGCAGACTTTGAGAAGCAGAAGAGACCTCGGAGCTACCTAACTCCGACACCTTAACATCAAGACCCTGAGTTATAACATAACTAGGTGAAGGTAAGTAGGGGGGTTAGGGCAGAGTGGGGATTAGGGCAGAGTGGGATTTAGTTCTCTCTTCTGAGCCAAGCTGCTTCTGGATGTGCAGAGCTAAGCACACCTGGAAGGCCAAGTACCTAAGGCCCCTGAAATTGTGGCTCCACATACAAACCAGAGTGAAAGAGAAAAAGCACTTCTGGTGTGAACAACCAAGGAGGAAAGATGGGCCAGTGCATTCACTGAAGGTAGTTCATTTTGTGGTTATTTATTTATTTATTTATTTATTTTTGAAGATAGTTCATTTTGATTATTTACAGGACCCGGGGATTCATTTCATCAACACAACTTCTGTTGGCCTCACGTCTATTAAAACGCTCACACTTGTACGAGTCCCCACATGAGGTATGGCTACAAAATGCCTTTAAAGACATTCGTCAGCTAAAGAAATAACCAGAAAAGCCTCCCAACAAATAACTGTGTTTCTGAGAGAAGCGTCAGGCACTTTGGAAAGGCCCATCCCACCGAAAGGCTCTAGCATTCAGCAAAGTCAACGCTATCTCCGATTTAGTGATTGACAACAGGGAAGGCAGCTTCATTCTAGGAATACCCGCGAGTCATCTCTTTGCTATTTTTGTGAGGTACACAGTCTGAAATTTTGCCTCTTTTGTTTCCTTGGTTCGAGGATAGAATGGACACTCTCTAGAAAAACAATATTAAAAACTTATTTACAAAGTGGTTGCTTCTCAGCTGAAGGGTGCCACATACCTTCAGAAACAAACAAACAAACAAACAAACAAAAAACAAACACCCCAAACCTTACTGGAACCCTTTTGTGACATTGATATGTGATATGAGAGGAAGAAATATTTATCCACTTCACAGTGACTTTATTGGATTAAGTAGCAGTTTAAAGGAATTGATATTTTAATAAGTTGTGTCCACTCTATGTTCATAAGCTTGGGTCTGCTCCACTTGGGTTTCAGAAACAATCCATCCACTAATTTAATCACAGGCAGTAGTGACTTTGCTTATCGGTAAACATATACTTAAATTCCCAAATACCTGAGAGTTGCCTTGTAGTAATTTTCAGAAGTACGTAAAAACCTCAATAAAACACATACAAGATTCAAAAAGGTCTTTCTTCTTTGAATCTTTTCTCAACTGCGATCATTTTAGAGAAAGATCTTAGAGATCCTTGAGTGGATGGATGACCTCTTCATGTGGGTAGTGATTCTAAAAGCTCTAGGAGTTCCAGATTCCTCCGAGAATCCCAGTGAGTCGAACCCGTGGATTTTAGATCAAGAACCTTGAGTTGCCAGATTACACCCTGAGGTCAGAGGAGTCTGGTGACCTGCTAAGAGTCACACGGTGCTTTTTTGCCTGCCTGGACCATATTTCCCAATTCTGTGGAAAACAGACTAATAAATCCCAAGTCCTCAAGTCTTAAAATGCATCCAGCCAGATACATATGGACAGCGAGAGCATGGAGATTTAAAAACAGAGCAGAAAAAAGTAACGAACAGAATGTGGCATTTCCCTTGGTCTGTTGCTAACGGCCCACATACAACATGCTTAAAAAAAAAATCCCATCCTGGCACTTCTTTTTCATCATCATTTAAAAATGATTCAAACGGACCTTTGGAATGTACGGCATTGGGAATACATCCCATGTGGGGATAAACGGAAAAGAGCTTCCTTGAGCAGGGCTGTGTTTTCAGTGGTTGTCAGGCTGCAGTGCATGTGTATCCCATCTCTTTTGTTCGGTCATACTCGTAAAGCCAAACACAATATTTTAGTTGTATATTCTCAGGGCTACAACGCGAGTAGCATTTAACATTTCTTTTTGTAAGACAAATAATTATGGACATGGTTTTTAAAATGCCTTTAGGATTTGAAGATGTGAGAAAAACATGTAAAAGGGAATGACTTTATTCTTTATTTTCTATTTATTCTTTTTTTTTTCCCCCTTAGTGACTCTTAAGTCCATCACACTTTGTTTTACTAAAAGCTAGAGTCTCCTGCCTCTTAGTGACTACCTGGGGTGGGGGGGTTCTGAATATCGCCCCAATTCAAGTCTTTCACACCGATTCTCAGGCCTGGATGTCCCATCTACTCCTACACAGTGTGCATTATAATTTAAAACTTCAGTAAACTTAGAAAGCCCATAACCAGCCAATGGTCTAGGAACCTGTTTTGAGGCTCCTGCTTGTCAGCAAAACTTCCTATTGATAACTGTTTAAAAAAAAAAAAAAAAAGTTTAAGCAATTTCCCCCTAACACTAGAAACTGCAAAAAAAAAAAAAAAAAAAAAAAAAAAAGTCTAAGCAATTTCCCCCAACACTAGAAACTGCACACACACACACACACAAAAGTTTAAGCAATTTCCCCCAACACTAGAAACTGCACACACACACACATACACACACACACACAAAAGAGAAAAAAAGGAAAAAAAAAAAGAAAAAAGAAAAGTAACTGCGGCTGGGTGGAGTGCAAAACTGATCCATCACGGGATATATCCTTTCCCTGTTCCCGTGAAGTCCCCAGGGATGGGGCGCAGATCCCCGCTGTTCTCAGTCTCCAGTCCTGGGTCCTGGGTGTCACACTGTAGTCATTATATTTTACTCATTCCCCCCAATCTAAAAATAGACATTATTCACCGGGGGAAGCAGTTTAAAATAAAAACAAAAAACAACTGTAGCCTTTACGTGGGGGAGATTCTGATGTTCCCGGCGAGCCATTGCAGCCCTGCGCACGCGGACCCGCGGGTGATGGACGCGGCCGGGCTTTGGTGACCCGGCTTCGCGCGCAGGCGGTCCCCGGGGTCCCCCGGGCTGGGCGGGCATCCGACGCGGCCGCTCCCTGGGTTCCGGGGCTCCCTCCCGGGGCGCGGGGAGGCTGGCGAGTCGGGGACCACGGGGAGCCCGGCGGCCGGGGGTGAGCGCGGGGTCCAGGGATGCCCCCGAACCCCCCCACCCCGCCACCCGCGCTCTCTGGGGGGGGCTTCCTCGGGAGGGGATGCTCGCGGGGGGGATGCTTGTTGGGGGGATGCTCCGGGGGGGGAATGCTCGCGGGGGGGATGCTCCCGGGGTAGGGATGCTCGCGCGGGGGGTGCTCCCGGGCGAGGGATGCTCGCGGGGGGGATTCTCTGGGGGGGATGCTCGCGGGGAGGATGCAGTTGGAGCAGCCTGGGCGGCCGTACCCGGAAGCTGGGGAGTCGGGGACCGCGCGGAGCCTGGCGGCCAGGGGTGCGCGCTGGGCCCGGGGACGCCCCCCGACCCCCTGACCCCTTGACCCGCGCTCCCCGGGAGGAGGCTTCCTCGCGGGGGGGATCCTCCCGGGGGGAGGGATGCTCGCGGGGGGGCGGGGGGATGCTCGCGACTCTGGGTGCAGTCGGAGCAGCCTGGGCGGCCGGGACCCGGAGGCTGGGGAGTGGGGGACAGTGCGGCGCCCCGGCGCGGCCGGGGGTGCGCGCGGGGCCCAGGGACACCCCCGACCCCCTGACCCGCGCTCCCCGGGGGGGCCTTCCTCGGGGGAGGTGGTCCCCGGGGGAGGGGGATGCTCGCAGGCTCTGGATGTAGTCAGTCCGAGCAGCCTGGGCGGCCGGGACCCGGAGGCTGGGGAGTCGGGGACCGCGCGGAGTCCGGCGGCCGGGGGTGAGCGCGGGGCCCGGGGACGCCCCCCGACCCCCCGACCCGCGCTCCCGGGGGGGCTCCCTGGAGGCGGGTCCCGGGGGAGGGATGCTCGCGGCCCTGGATGCAGGGACCCGGAGGCTGGGGAGTCGGAGACCGCGCGGAGCCCGGCGGCCGGGGGTGAGCGCGCGGGGCCCAGGGACACCCCCGACCCCCGACCTGCGGTCCGGGGGGGGGGGCGGGTCCCCGGGGAGGGACGCTCGCGGCCCTGGGCGGCCGGGACCCGGAGGCTGTGCGCACACACGCGGGCACACCGGCGCGCGCACATGCACACGCGCTCGCACACCCGCGCCCGGGCCTCCCCACGGGGACCGCGAGCCGAGGCGGGGCAGCGGCCGCCTGACGGGGACGGCCCGGCCGGGCCCCGGGCGCTCACCTGCCTCCTCCGGAGCTCGGGGCCGCGGTGCGCCCTCCCCGCCGCCGCCTGGAGCGCCCGGGGAGCGGGTGCGGGCGGCGGCTGCGGCGCGCACAGCCCGGGCGGCGGGTGCATGGCCGGGGCGTCCCCCCGCCCCCGTCCCCCGTCCCCCTCCTCCCGCCGCCGCCGCCGCCGCCGCCGCCGCTCCTGCTCCGCCCGGAGGACCGAGCGCCGCGGCGGGCGCGGGGAGCGGGAGCGGAAGCCCTAAGTTCCCGGCGCGGCTCCCCGCCCCCGGCCGCCCAGGCCCCGCCGGAAGGCGCCCGCGGGAAGCCGCTGGGGAGGCGCGCGCGGGGGCCGGCGAGCCCGGGGGGCGGGGGCCGCGCGAGTAGCGCTCCCCAACTTGGGCGCGTCCGGGGCGCGCGGGGGGCGCGCGGGGGGCGCCCGAGGGGAGCCGGCGCGGCGTCGCGGCCCCCGGCCCGCCTGCGCTCTCGGATGCCGGCCCGGGCGGCTCGGCCGCGGGGGGTGCCGGGGGGGGCGGGGGCGGAGGAGGAGGAGGAGGAGGAGGAGGCTGTGTGATGGCCCTGGACGGCGCGCGGGGGGCGCGAGACGAGGAGAGCAGAGAGAAGAAGAAGAAAAAGAAGAGGAGGAAGAAGGAGGAGGAGGAGGAAGGGGAGGAGGAGGAGGAGGGGGCCGAGGCCGGCGGCTCGCCGTCCGCGGCCACCATGGGGGACGGGGACGCGGGCGGCCGGGGGCTGGCGGGGGCGCGGCCCCGGGGCACGGAGCGCCCCTCGGCGGTGCACGGGCGGCTGGTGCTGGCCTTCGCCGTGTGCATCGTGGCGCTGCTGGCGGTCACCGCGCTCGCCGTGCTGCTCAGCCTGCGCTTCGACGGGTGCGGGCCGGGCGCCCCCGGCGGCGCCCCCGGCCTCCCTGCGCGCGGCGGCAACGCCAGCCTCCCGGGGCCCGCGCGGCGCGACCCGCAGGCGGGCGGGGAGGCCAGCACCCCCGGGGCCCCGGCCGCGCGGCCGCCGTCGGACGCGGAGCGGGAGCGGGAGCGGGAGCGGGAGCGGGGGCCCGAGCGCGAGCCCGAGCGCGAGCACCCCTGGACGCACCTGCGCCTGCCGGGCCACCTCAAGCCGCTGCACTACAACCTGATGCTCACCGCCTTCATGGACAACTTCACCTTCTCCGGGGAGGTCAACGTGGAGATCGCGTGCACCAACCGCACCCGCTACGTCGTGCTGCACGCCTCCCGCGTGGCCGTGGACAAGGTGCAGCTGGCCGAGGACCGCGCGGCCGGGGCCGTGCCCGTGGCCGGCTTCTTCCTCTACCCGCAGACCCAGGTCCTGGTGGTGGTGCTCAACCGCAGCCTGGACGCGCACCGCAACTACAACCTGAAGGTCGTCTACAGCGCGCTCATCGAGAACGAGCTGCTGGGCTTCTTCCGCAGCTCCTACGTGCTCCACGGGGAGAGGAGGTAGGACGGAGGCGGCGCCCCGGGCCGCCCCACCCAGCCCGGCTGCTCGGACGCGCGCACGCCCGCCCCGGGGACCCCGCGGACCCCCGGTCCTCCGGGAGATGGGGGGGGCAGGACGCGAAGGTGGGGGCTGGGGCGGTCACCTCCCCCCACGGCCCGACACAGCCCCGCAGCCCCAGGGCGCGCAGCGGTGCTTCGAGGGTGCAGGTGTGCGATGGGAGCCATGCATGCCCCCGGGGCCTCAGAAGCCTGCCAGGAGGCCGTCGAGGGAAGCTACGGGAGGGCCCGAGGCTGGGGGTGCAGCCCAGCCAGGTAGGGTGTCGGTGCAGGGCGGCCAGGCAGGTAGGGTGTCGGTACAGGGAGACCAGGCAGGTAGGGTGTCTGTGCAGGGTGATTAGGCAGGTAGGGTGGCTGTGCAGGGCAACCAGGCAAGTAGGGTGTCTGTGCAGGGCAACCAGCCAGGTAGGGTGTCCATGCAGGGCGACCAGCCAGGTAGGGTGTCTGTGCATGGCAACTAACCAGGTAAGGTGTCCGTGCAGGGAGACCAGCCAGGTAAGGTGTTAGTGCAGGGCAACCAGCCAGGTAGGGTGTCGGTGCAGGGAGACCAGCCAGGTAGGGTGTCTGTGCAGGGAGACTAGGCAGGTAGGGTGGCTGTGCAGGGCGACCAGCCAGGTAAGGTGCCAGTGCAGGGCAACCAGACAAGTAGGGTGTCTGTGCAGGGCAACCAGCCAGGTAGGGTGTCTGTGCAGGGCGACTAGCCAAGTAGGGTGTCCATGCACGGCAACCAGCCAGGTACGGTGTCCGTGCAGGGAGACCAGCCAGGCAGGGTGTCAGTGCAGGGCGACCAGGCAGGTAGGGTGTCCATGCAGGGCGACCAGCCAGGCAAGGTGTCCGTGCAGGGCGACCAGGCAGGTGTCTGTGCAGGGCGACCAGCCAGGCAGGGTGTCCGTGCACGGGATGTCCTGCACTGTGCTGGTGGCCAGCGACCAGCTGACAGTGAGCTTTGGCTGCCTGAAGTTTCCCCAGACTGGAAGTTGAGATTGGGAGCAGGGAGCGCAGGTCCAGGGAACAGACCCAGGGGGAGGGCGACAGGGGCCCCCGGGGGACCCAGGACCAGGGAGGAATGTCGTTGCAGGGGCTGCTAACACTCTCCACGCAGAGTGACTCTGGCTTTTTGTTGATGTTGTTGTTGTTGTAGTTGTTGAGTTACTGCCCCTGGGAACAACTCCGGGGTTGGAAAGGGGGAAAGCTAGCCTTCAGCATCCGGAGCCTCGTTAGCGAGGCCCTCGGATGCTTCTGTAGATTTGGGGGTATTTTATGCTGTTTTACTGAGAGGCTTGTGGGGCTTTTCGCCGCTTGTTTAGAGCGCAGGTTTCAGAGCCCAGCAGAAGCGGGTTCGAATCCCAGATGCAGCGCCAGCCGGGCAGCGGCTGGGAGGGGCTGATGAGGCTGTTGGGGGCCCGGAGGGGGCCGCCTCTAGCGCTTGGCTGGCAAAACGTATTGACTCAGTCCCCAGAGAGCCTTGCGTGGAAGGGGCTCCCGACACCTCCTGTCTTACAGGTAGGGAAACGGAGGCACAGAGAAGCCAAGTAGTTGCTCACATAGGGAGCCCACAAAGCAGGGATTTAGATCCACCCAGCTCGGCTTCGGAGCCCATGCTTTTAGTTTTGACTTGGTGACAGTAATAGTAGTGGCATCCTCACAGGGTTGTCGTGGGTGTCCACGGGCGCTGACCTGCCCTGGAAGTGCTTCCTGCTAGCTGTTAGGGGTGCCCCGGGTGGTCGCCTCTGGAGCACAGTGCTGAATGAATAAGCAGGGGACTCTTCCCTTTGCCCTCACCCATTGCATTTAAAATAACTTGGATTAATGCAACAGCTATAGGGCCAGCAAACAACCGAAAGGGACTTAAAAAAGAAATCCACGACCTTAGAGGTAGAGGCAGGTGGGAGGTTAGCGATGATGCCCCTGGGAGAGCCTCTCTTGTTCTCAAATGATTTTCACAACAGCAGAGCCCCAGGCTTCTAAGGGGGTGCCCCCCACCACCCGCCCCGTGCCTGCCATCCGCAGGCTTATCAGCGGAGACGTGGGTCTCCGACTTTGGTTTTCCGATGCACCAGGGCTCATGGTGTCTGGAAACTTCCAGAAGTTGTTCCTGTACGGGAGGCTGGGCCATTTCAGCGAGGTGCGGAGACCTCGGTTCTAGGCTTTAGAGAGAGCCGTGCAGCAGCTCAGCTGCGTCCCCGGCGCTTCCCTGGCTGTGTGACGCCGGCCAAAGCCTGCTAGGAGTGAGCGTGTGAATTATGCACTTTCAAACTCCTGCGATCAGACGTGGACGATTGAAACCCTCTGCCACCGCTTCTTCCAATGTGTCCTAAACAATACAGAATAAATATATATATATTTAAGACCCACGGTCTTATCAGATATGGGGGAAAAGGCAGAGAAGGCAAATTTGCATGTTGTGTTGGGAAACAAGCTTATGTGAAAATGTCAATAGTGGGAGTTTGCATATCACTGACAAATCTTGCTCTGGCGAAATGAGTGCTTCCAACAAATCCTATTTTTCTTTTTTTTTGAGGCATGCCAAAATATATTTGTTGGAACTGAGTTTGTTTTGGTCAGTGTGTTCGAATTAACAGGACTCTTAAAAAGACCAGATGTTTCTGCTTGACCCGTAACTGATTTCTTGTAGCCCTAGTGCATGTTTGTGTCCAAACTCTCCTTTAGTTTTCTCCCAAAGATGTAAATGACTTGGTTATAAGTTTAACCTGGGGCACATGTGGCTGCACTCTGCATCTCAATAGAAAATCAGCATTCAGTACTTCTGGAAATATCAGCACGGTTTTGTTTCTAAACAGCATCTTAGAGAAAGTCCTTGTTTCTCTTTAGTTTTTTTTTTTTTTGTTGTTGTTGTTTTGTTTTTGTTTTTGTTTTTTTCCCCTTCGAAACTAGAGCGAATATGATAATTTCTCGAGTGTTTCTAACTGGAGTTGAAATGGCCAAGGAAATCTCTGTTCACAATTATGTAAACGTGGACATGTATTCATTTGTTTATTTTTATTCTTTTAAAAAAGATTCTACTTACTTATTTGAGAGAGAGAGGTAGAGGGAGAGAGAGAGAGAGAGCACAAGTAGGGGGGAGAGGGAGAAGGTTCCTCGCTGAGCAGTGGGGCCAATTTCTGGGATCCTGACCTAAGCTGAGGGCAGACACTTAACCCACTGAGCCACCCAGGTGCCCCTAAATCTTTTTTTTTAAAGATTTATTTATTTATTCATGATAGACATAGAGAGAGAGAGAGAGGCAGAGACACAGGCAGAGGCAGAAGCAGGCTCCACGCCGGGAGCCCGACGCGAGACTCGATCCCGGGACCCCAGGATCAGCCCTGGGCTGAAGGGAGGCTCCAAACCGCTGAGCCACCCAGGGATCCCCATCCTTTTTTTTTTTTTTTTTTTTAACTGTTGTCGTTACTATGGCTACTTGGATAATTTTTTTTTTTTTTTTTTTTTTTTTTTAACATACCAATGTCAGGAGCTCAGTCAGGTTTGGACTTTGGTGATGATTTCTTCCCCAAAATGCACTGTAAATTTGATACTTTAAAACGCACTTTCCAAGAGGACGAGGATGTAAATCCCCAACTTTCATCGGATTAATGAGTAAATATCTTGGTGTTTAGTGAGTTGTAATTTTTGCCAAGCTAATCATCGGATAGCTTTTGTCATAGACACACATATTCCTTCCGCCAGGGGGGCGTCAGGGGGAGCAACTGGAAACACTTACAAGAGCAGCACCGATCCGGTCCACCTTACTCAGGCTGTGTGGAGACAGCTGGTTAACACCCAGTCAGTCTGATTCTTTGGTTTACTCCCCGGAGGTGTGAGAAAGAACTTGGGTGAGGGGTGCCTGGCTGGCTCAGCGGTTGAGCATCTGCCTCTGGCTCGGGGCGTGATCCCGTAGCCGCAGGATCGAGTCCCCCATCGGGCTCCCTGCATGGAGCCTGCTTCCCCCTCTGCCTGTGTCTCTGCCTGTCTCTGTGTGTCTCTCATGAATAAATAAATAAAATCTTAAAAAAAAAAAAAGAACTTGGGTGGACGCAGGAAAATCAGATTTCACTGTTGCTATGAACTGTGAGCCCCGGAAGATGTAAGAGCCCCCCCCTAGGCATGGGATGAGGCCTGGTTTTGTCCTCCAGGGAACCTTTCCTGCTCCCGTCCTGCACTGGAGGAAGGGGGAGGACAGGCTCGCCCTCCGAGCCCAAGGCTCCTCTCCCTGCAGTGGCTCCCAGGAAATTCACCACTTGTTGAATATTGCAAATAAGTAAATTCTCTTGCGTGTGAGGTGATCACACCCCACAGTGAATCAGCTCCGTCATTTCCCCCTCAGGTTGGTGCATAGCAGACAGACGATAAGGGTGTGTATTTATGCCATAGTACCCTAAAGTAGCCCATACTTGCTTAGGATTAGGTGTATGTTCATCTACCTGAAGTAATTGCTACTTTCGGGGAGCCAGATGGCAAGCATACCCATGTTCAAAGTAGGGTGCCTTAATTTAGAACCAGATGGTTGGATTGAAAGAGGAAATTTACTCAAAGTAAATGAATATTTATATTTTATCCACTTTCAAAAGGGAGACTGTTTTTTGTTGCTTTTTGCTTTTTTTTGGACAAACTTTGATTGGGTCCATAACATGCCACAGTCACAGAAGAGGAGATGGAAATGGGTGGGCTTTTTCTATAAAGGATTATTGAAAGAGAGACCGTGATCTCCTAGTAAAATGGGAAAATAACATTGTGGCTCTCCAAGAGAATTGCAAAGAACTCTTTTGCAAAAAAAAAAAAAAAAGAAAAAAAAAAGAAAAAAAAAAACCTTGTGGAGAGAAGAGAGGATTTTCTGGATCTGCGTTTGATCTTCTATGGTATTAGTGTATATGGCTTGATGCCTTGTACCTTTCTGGTCTGAATTAATAATCATGATATTTAAAAAAAGCTAGAAAACCACCACATTGCTGGTATACGGGAAGCAGCCTCATTTGCCGCATTCACGCTGGTGAGGCAGTATCTTCACACGACCAAGTTAGAGTTCATGTCTTTTTGCTCCTCTATGGAAGCCTCTGAACCGAAAAATTTGCAAGAACCATTTATTTCTATGAAAACTTCTTCTTCTTCTTTTTTAAAATTTTATTTAAAATAAAATTTTTATTTTTATATATTTTTTAATTTTATTTTTAATTTTATTTTTTTAGGATTCCTTAGTGGACTTAGCTCATTGTTTTCCCGACAGGCACACATGACCATGTGGCCCAGACTGAGTCCATCCAGTGCTGGATTTGGGTCCCAATTCAGAATGCTACCAGGAACCCACATCTAGAAAATAGTCTTAAAAAAGCCTTGATTAGTTAATAATGGGTGATGACTCATTGAGGTAGGAAAATCCAGACCATGGGTGTTTGGTCTTGCCATGTTTTCCGTGGTGCCATCTGATTCGATGACCTGGGACGGTGATACACTCTATATTCCTCTCAAAGACTTGGATTAGTTTGCCGGTGGTTTTCTTTGTACAAAGTAGGCGGGCCGGCTCCAAATCTCTTTCAGACAAAGGTGGACCTTGTGCCTTGTTTGGTCTGCAAAGCATGTTTATCTCCTCAAACCAGTTCTCACCATTGGGTATGGGGACGGGCTTGAGGGTGATGGTTTAGGTTGGCTGAGGATGGGGACATTTGTCCTTGTGATGGCAAGAATAAGACTCCCTTCTTTGCGCACAGCCTCCAGGAATGATATTAAAGGGGCAAGGAAGGAAGGATTGATGTTTAGGGCATTTTTCATGGTGGGTAAGGCTGTTCCCCTTGCCCCCATCCTTCTCCCTCCAGCCGGCGGTGACCATCATCATCGTCAAAATCGTCCACGTCATTTTGGTTATCCCCGTGTCCTTTAACGCGCTTTCAGATTCGCAGCGGTGGCCGGGTCCCCTCCCCCCCAAGTTTCTCAAAGTCCCGTGTCGCCCTGCTTGTTGCTGCTGGAGGCCGGATGCTCTCTCCGCAGCCAGGGCCTCCCCACTTGCCACGTGGAACTCTGGCGAATGTAAGAGGAAACATGCTGCCCGCTCTCGGTTTCCTGGCCGATCCTGAGGGACCCCACGCGGCCAGAGGGTCTGATGGTGTCGGGAAGAAGGTGGGCAGGGTGAGGCCCCCCCGCCCACCGCCCTGGCTCAGCTGTCCTGCCTCCCCCATTTCTGAATAAATGAGTGGCTGCGTGGCTCAGGGAGCTCCAGCTCTGGTTTTCCAGGGATAGGGTGAGCGGCTTCCTCCCACCCCACCCCTGTGTTCACTCGCGGGGGAACGTTTTAATGTAATTATTCACATCTTTCCTTATGACTATACAGCTGGAAAAAAAAAGAAAAAAAGACTCCGGGGATGGGTAGACAAAGAATGGAGTTCAAAGGTGACCCCTCTTGGTCACTTTTGTTACCTTGTAAGAATAGGGCCCAGCCACTTGGGTTGTGCTGTTAGATGGAAAAGCAGGTGCGTGCGTAGGGTATTCCGGGACGCAGGATCCAGCTGCCGGGCCCAGGTCCTGCCTCTGCCCCTTGACCCTGGCCAGATTTCCTGGCTGTTCTGTGCCTGGTACCCTCACCTGGAAAATGGGGATAATGAAACCCTGTGTCATAGGGTCATGGTGAGGATCACGAGTTAGGTGGTAAAGCCCTTAGAGCCTCATGTGCCCGTCGGTGAACTCGCTTGGGGGCATCAATATCATTATATGACTCAGAGGCAGGGTGTCCACTGGTTGTGTTGGGGCCAGGTCCCGTAGGGCCAGGATTCCCGCCCCGGGTGCTCTGCTTGCCAGCCAGCTGGTGGGTGGTGGTGGCTGTGGACGTCCCTTCTGGTGCTCTTGGTTCTGCCCCATGAGCCCAGTACAGACGGGGGAGGGGAAGCAGGGCCTTGGCACCTGAGGAGGAGGGTGCAGCAGCGGCGAGGACACCTGCGCGGGGGGCGGGGGGCCGGTGAGGCCAGCAGGTGCACAGCTCTCCTCATCACACTTCTCTTGGCCGGGGTGAGGATAGCAGAGACCGGGGCCTTCTGTCCCCTGGAGGCCAGCGCAGCAAGTGCCAAGAGGAGGGCACCCTAGTCATCAGCTGCTGTTCCAAGACTTCCCCGGAGTCCTGACGGCGGCCGTACTTTATGATGCTTACTTGGGATGCTCTGCCTCCTCCTGATACTCAACAAATGAACCTCAGACACTAGTTTATTTATTTTTACGAGAACCCAATATCACGGCCTGCAAAGGTAATCGTGGCGCCTTCCTGATACTCTTCATCAATGGTGGTCAAGCACTCAGGACTCAATTTTGATAAGAGTATTTAGTACACAAGGAGGGAAACAATTATGAATATTGTGCTCTGTTTTTATAACACGATTATTCACATATGCACCACTTCCTACATACATATTGCTGGCATTATTGCATTATGTTTTTAGTCTACTAGAATGGTTATTTAAAAAAAATAGATTACACGCTTGCGTGTAGCACTGAATATTCAGCAGGAGCACTTTTCTTCTGAAATGGCAGAGGTTTAATGACTCATTGAAGTACATAAAAACACACAGTCTAAACAACGGCCCGTTTGGGCTTAAAACGTTTTGAGTAATAGTTTGCATTTTGATCAACAGCCTTAACTTTAAACGGGACACGTGTAACTTCCATGACCTTGCACCTGCGTCCATCTCCTGCAAACAGTTGAATAGTAACTAGATGTTTCGATTGGGACTTTTCTTTAGATTTGGGGAGTTTTTATCAACAGTCTGAACCTATTGCAACACCAGGCAAATCACAGTAGCAACAGAGGGAAGTCCAGAGGCCCTTGGTCACCGCTGTGTGTGTGGCATGCATACATGTGGCCCAAATGGAAACCTCTGGAGTAGGGCGTGCCTTTTGTGAGGTTCTCTGGGTTTGGGTGGGCTCCACCGTGAAAAGGCGTGAATCAATCTGAATGCTAACAGGGTCATGCAAATGTTGTTGTTGCTTTTTTTTTTTTCTCTGCCTATTTTAACTTTATGAAAAGGCAAACTGAAAATAATGGAACAGAAATTGTTTTGCATCACATACAGTAATTTGTTGGCAATATCAACCGACGTTAATGCATTACTTCTGCTGGATCTTATCATAATGACTTGACACAAGTAGCTTGCCTGGTGAACTTCCGCAGAAATAAGAAGAAATCAATTCTCGGTATCCTTCAGAGGCAACGCAGAGCTGAACGCTCTCCTTCTTAGCTCAACCAAAATGTCAAATGGGCAAGTTGTTAAGAAATAAAGTAATTTATTTTAGATGGAAGAGAATTAAAATACATGTATATTATTTATATTTTTCTAGTTATGCTGGAGTGACATTCTCGGAATGGCACTTGTAGGATGTCACTTTTGGAAGTGGCATTTTTTTTTTATGGTAATGGGGAGATTCATTAAAAGATTAAAATGATTTTGTTTGAAAAAAGCAGGAGAAAAACAGAAAACGAAATACTTGTCCCTATTACCTTCTGCCTCCTGCTGTTTTATATTTACTTCTCCCTGCATTTACATGTGTATGTCGTATCCATACCGTATAGTAAAATGTTTTCTATTTTTAATTGATTTTTTTTTTTTTTTTGGTATTTCTTCTATCTGGTGTCTTGCTACCACCTGCAACTCACTGCGGCCTTACTTAAAACCCAAATTCAATATTTTCCATTCCAAGTCACCTTGTTTAGGGGCCTCTTTGATGGTTTTAATGACAGTCAACAGAAAAGAAGTCTCTCTTCCACCAATTGGAGGCAATCTTAACATACATAAAACCAAGACAGAATTGTATCTTGGAAATGCAAGGGACGCTGTAGCCTGTTGGGGGAACAGAGCCTCGACCTCGGTCTCTTTATGAGATAGGGGAGTATCGAGGGTGAGAGAGATGTTAGGGATGGGCCCCCAGTGCTGAGACCTGACCCAGCCAGCATGCAGGAGAACAGACTTCATACCAACTGAATAAGCGAGTTAATTTTTTCTTTAAAGGGTTGTTTCTCTTAGGCTTCTTCCTCCATGAAGCCTCTTGAGCTCCAGAGGCAGGTGCTTCTCAACTGGGTGAATTGCCCCCCCACCCTCCTCCCCACCCAGGGTTGCAAAGCCAGGCTGGGGAGGGCTACCGGCACCTAGTGGAAGGGCCCCCGGGGATGCTGCTGAGCACCCTGCCGTGCACAGGCAGCCCCCAACAAAGAACAGTTGTCCAACCTAAAATGTCAGTGGTCCCGAGACTGAGAAGCCTCTTTTTGGGAGGTGGTAGTTTCTTCCTACATCTTCCTCTTTGGCCACGGCTTTTTGTATAATACCTGTTTAGATATTTATTTAATTCCTTTTATTAAGAGTATAAACTCCTCGAGGGAAGGAAGCATATATATTTATCTTTTTCTCCTCAGCATCGAACACTCAAGGACGATGATTAAGAGAAACATGTTATTACAAGAGCTTGTGGTAAAAAGCTGTTTAGCGGTAGCGTAATTTAATATTTGAAAAATCTCATCAAATTCAGGGAATATTTTATTTCTCAATTTTGTTCAGTTATAGGATCTTGGGCTTGGAAAAGACCTAAAAAGTAATCTAGTCCGACCGCTCTTCTTTACCAAGGGACTTCTTTTGATTTCCTAAATACCGAATTGAAATTCAATTGCAATCGTCCTCAGTTGCCAGACTGTGAAATTGGTATTTTCTCATTTAGACATTATCAGAATATATGGTGGCCCTCTGTGCATAGATATATACTGTGTGTGTGAATTCATTAGGAATATTAATTGCAGAAAAAGACACTAGATGGTCTTTATATTCCCTTCAACCCTGAGAATCAGTGACTTAAATTGGTAGCTTTACCAACATATTTACTTACTATGTAAGGCAAAAAGAGACTGAACAGCATGACTCTTCTATATAAATATTTGGTTTATTAATTTCTCATTAACCCAGAGGTAATCTTCTACATCTAATAAATTCCCACCCATTAATTACTGAATGCCAAAGACACCTTTGATTTTTACTTAGTGACTCATACATTCTAATTGCAACCCTTCTGTTGAACTCTTACAGAACTTTCCCCACAATAGGATGAGTTGTCTACTTTATGACCTTAAGGACAAAAGTGGTTATATGTTAAAAAAAAAAATCCTACCATGTACCTAATACAGTGAAAAACTCACACACAGCAGATGACATCTGTTCTGTGGTGGAGCTGGAGTTCTGATAACATGAAAGTTAAAAAGGAACACTTTTTCCCCCATCTGTGGAATCCTGTGGGTAACTTTTAAACAGCTCAGGAAAGAAATATCAAGCTCAGTGGGCATTTCTATTAATAAGATGGAAAGATGAGATTCAAAAACATTATGAAAGACAGAAGCAAATGAAGAGAAAATTGTAAGTGGGTTCATTTTAGCTAAAAAGCACTGATATTTGATTAAACAAAACTATATGACTCTCAATAGAAAACCATAAGGGAAAATATTACCATGGTCCTGGCACGTTTGGAAAAAAAGAACCTTTTATTACCAATAGTCAAACTAAAATGTTGTTTATAAATTATGGCTAAAGGTTATTTTACTGTTCTTGAAATATAACTACTTTTTACTCAGATGCAGAAAATGTGACTTCCAGATTCAGCTTTGCACTAATTGCTGGTGTCACTTTGGACAAATCACTTAACCCTACTGGAACCATTTTTCATCTTAGAAGTTTATGAGAGCCGGACAATTTGTTTCTAAGATTGCTTCCAACTTTAGCCTCATATTTGTCTGAAGATTTGTAGTTAAAACTTCTTTCCCATATATTATGTCATTTTATCATCTCCACAGCTTTGGAAGGAAGGGCTAGGACGCATTATTATTTTCCTTCTACTAATGGAAAAATAGGCTCAGGCAGTTACCCAAGCCTGGTATGTAGCAACCCACTACCATTTCTAAGATAATTTGCCCCAAATCCTCTTTCTGAGAGTTAAGTATATAATTCATCTTTAGAATGTCTTATTTTTTCTCTATTTCAAAATTAACTTTTAAAAAAGCAGACTCTCAACGATAAATGTAGGCTTCATAGTGTTAAAAAGGTATAAACATTTACATCTGATGGTTTGAGCCAGGGATAGCCAATAAGATTCAATGCACATGTCAACTCCTATTGATTGGTGGTAGCTGCCTGAAGTGCTATGCTGAGAATAATTTTGAGACCGGGTTTGGGCTCAGTGGGAAAGTGTGCCACGTTAGATTAACCGTGAGCACCGTGGATGATGGAGAGGGGAGTGGTGGCAGGACTACTTATGGGGGAAAGAGCCTTTTAAAGAAAGGACTTCAGCACTCAGTAATGTTTTCTGAGGGGTCTGGTGTTGACTTGCCTTATATCGAGTTTTGTGACTAGTGTTATCAGAAAAGTTTAATTGATCTGTGTCACGAATGTTATCATAAATCATGGCTTCTTTTGCAAGGTAGGACAGTGTCCTTAAAGTACCTAGTTTGAGTATTCTCATTCGTAACCCTAACCATGAAAGAATATAGAGGTTGCGTCTTATTAGAGTTTTAATGAGATGCAACTTTGCAGTTTGATCTGAAAACCTGAGGGCACTGGATATAGCTTATATAGGTATGTACACATATATGCACATTGACATGCTTATTATATGGATATTTATTTTATGAATTTGCATGTATTATATTAACAGAATACCGAATTTATAATTTATGTAATAAATATATATTAGGAGTCGTAAAAACCAAGAGTCTCTGGATTCTTCAATATAAACATGTGTTAAATCATTCCAAGAAATGGGACGCCTGGGTGGCTCAGTGGTTGGGCACCTGCCTTTGGCTCAAGGGGTGATCCTGGGATCGAGTCCCACGTCGGGGTCCCTGGAGGGAGCCTGCTTCTCCCTCTGCCTGTGTCTCTGCCTCTCTCTCGTGTCTGTGTCTTTCACGAATAAATAAATAAATCTTAAAAAAAAATCATTCCGATAAAGGCTAAAGACCTTGTGAATCAGTGGCTGCCCTTTATTAACTGCCTGATGGTTGCTCTTCATCTTTCGCAGTGATACGTTCTTTATATCCTTTTTCTCCCACTAAGCTTTACAGTACTTTTTAAAAGTTAGGCTTGATTATTTCCTTTCAAGCAACGAACACCCAAGCCTTAGGGAAATATAGTAATCATTCAGGGTGAAACAACTGAGAATGTTGTGAAGCCAGAATTTAGACCAACTTTTGTCAGGTTTCAAAGTCCTTAACAAAATCAGCCCATGTCTAGCTAAAATTTGAGGGCACAGGTGTTTCCCACTGGTGATCTATATTCTGCATGTATTTGATGACGACTTTTGGATTTTAGTTTCCCTGTCGTTACTTGTACACCTTTAGAGGAGAAAGTGGGGAAAGTGGGGGCGTACCAAAAAGGAGAACTATTATTTTCCAGTATTTACCAATAGGATGCCACTGAGTTGTTTCTCGGTAGTGAGTTTTTGTTTGTTTGTTTGTTTGTTTATTTATTTATTTATTTGTATTAAGCACTGGTCTGGGTTTAGAGAATTTCCTTTATTGAGATAGAGACTCCCCTCGAAGAATTTTTATTGTTGGGGATATATATGTATATAAATTATTCTTTCATGCTCTTTATGTACTGAAGTTCGGTTCAAAAAAAGTACTTTGTGATTTGGAAAAATATATTATCAGCAGAAGCATGTAAAATGGTCATAACTTAACTCAAGCCGTAAATGTAATTCAGAATGTCCTTTTCTTTTTTCCAGATTCCTCGGTGTTACGCAGTTTTCACCCACACATGCCAGAAAGGCATTTCCTTGTTTTGACGAGCCAATCTACAAGGCCACTTTCAAAATTAGCATCAAGCATCAAGCAACCTATTTATCTTTATCGAATATGCCAGTGGAAACTTCCGTGTTTGAGGAAGATGGATGGGTTACGGATCACTTTTCACAGACCCCTCTCATGTCTACATATTATTTAGCCTGGGCGATTTGCAACTTCACATACAGAGAAACTACCACCAAGAGTGGGGTTGCAGTAAGTATTTTAAATATGTTTTTAGATAATGTACACACTGTACGGTCATCTGATTTCTGGATTAACCATGAGTTGTTTTTATCTTCTTCTAGTCTTATGTGGCTAAATTCTTTTGCTAACCCTTGGGAAGGGTCAGACTCTTCTGGTCTCAAGACTCTAACAAAACTGTTTTATTCATGCCCAGCCCTCTTGTCCCTTTCGCCACCTCCCCCGCCATCCCAGTCCCTCTTGATCTTCAGAGTATTTTTAAAACACCTGTCGTCTACTTGGCACGTTGCTTTTTGTTTATATGCCTGGGAAAGCTGTTTCTTTTTATTGTGAAATATTTCATGTAAAGAATAATATAATAAACTCCACAAACCTACTAGCCAGCTATAGAGAATCTAAACGTTTTACCGTCTTTGCTCTAGTGTAACTTAGTTTTTGAGAAAGTAATACATAGTGGGTAGAGTCGAAGCCCTCTGTGTACACCCATCTGATCTCATCACCTTGCCTCTTCCTTTAGAGATGACTACTGTTCTGAATTTGATGTTTGCCATTTCTATGCATATTATCATACAATTGTCATGTATGTATATATATATTTCTACAATAGATGTCGTGCTTTAAAATCTCATGTGTTTTATATTATAGATATCATTCTGCACCTTATTTTTATTTCATTTTAGTTTTTGCGTAAAATTATGTTTTTGTGGTTTATCTGAATAGGATGGGTTGAGTGAAACATTTTAATTTTTCTGATTTTGAAAGATTAACGACAATGCTCAATGAACATTTTTGTTCACAAGTTCTTCCGTCCATGTGCTAGAATTTCTAAAGGGTATAACACTTCTCTTAGCCCGTAACACCCAACTGCGTAGAGATGTGTTCTTAGGGGAGCATGATATATAGGAAGCCTGAGAAGTCATGCTCTGCATTCGATTTATAATAAGAATCAATTGAACTGTCTGTGACAACTATCATCTGTGACAGCATGGTGTTCTAAGCATTTTTTGCATGCTGTTGGATTGCACTAGTCAGGCCAGGTCAGGCCATGCTGAGTTAACAACTTCCTCATCATTTCAATGGCTTACACAATAAATACACATCTGTTTTAAGTTTTATGTCACCCTTAAAGCAAAGTATTGATTCCGTTTTTCTAGATGAATAAAGTAAATTGAGGTTTAAAGAGATTAGGTAACTTACCCAAAGTCAAAAAGTAAACAAACGGTAGAGCTGCAAGACAAACTTTTGTTGGTGTGATCCCAAATTTTGGGCTTTCTCTCCCCATGTACCCTGGGAACTCTGTTTCATCATTTTAGCTGTATGTCTGTAGAAGAATTCAAGTAATAATTCTCCCCATCCAGTGGCCATCATATTTAGTGTTGCTCGAATGTAAAAAGGAATTAATAGAAATCTATATTCTTGTTCTGTAGGAAGTTCATAGGTCTATAACAACCTAAATTTTGAAAAATAGTTCTAGATAAGTAAATTTTTCTCAGTGTTACTTTCGATTTAAATCACTGCAGGACCTATTTAAAAAAATAAAATATGCTTGCATAAAAAATTAATGCCACTATTGAAGAACTGTGTACAGTGAATTAATCTACATAATCATTAAAATTAGGTCCTTATTGCTGGCTGTAGAGGGCCAGAAAACATTTTACTCTTCTCAACTTATTTGATATGTTGAATTCCTCTGATGTTTGTTGATGTCTCCTATGGAAACTTCAAGTTTATTGAACTTTAACACTTCAATACATGTTTGGCCACACACAGAAAAGGAACACCAAGACATCTCATTTACTTTGACGTCTTCAAAAGTTGATGACTGGCTTGCTGTGCATCAACTTGTAGCATAGGGCACACTGGTACTGTTTTTGTTTGTTTGTTTGTTTTGTTTTTTAGTAGGTTTTCTTTAAAGCATCTTTAAAGTGTTCTCAGCCCTATACAATTAAGCTTGTTGCTAAGTGACCCATATTTAAAACCAGACATGCTCTAATTATTTAGATGTGACTTTTATTAGAGTTAAGAATCCAAGTAATTAGTAAACATTTTAAAAATCCTACTTAATAATTTTTATGTAGAAAAGATAAGACATGCTACCAGAGAACATCGAAAGGTCAACTGAAATAAAATCTTGGGTTTTATAATCTAAAAATACTAAGGATAATAAAAAGGAAAACAAAATTGCCACTGGGAGCCCTTATTTATCAACTGCGGAAACACAGTTTAAAGCTGGTTCTTTTTCTCAGTCACCCCTTGGATATCCAATCTATTTTATTTTCATTGCCTTTTCTCTTTATTACTGGTGAGGAGCACATAGGAATCACATTTCTGAACTCTTAACAGCTGGAAGGAGTGGAAGTTTAGCTTTAGGATCTTGGGTGTGAAACAGTCATGTGAAGTCTAGGTGGTCATTTTGGATCAGAAGCTGACGCAGTTTTCTTTGAGATGTGAGAGTGTAGCTAGAGTAGCTTCTTAATAAATTACAGCTGAATGGTAACAGAGCCTCAAATGTGTGTATTTGAAGCATCATCATTTACTTCTCAAGTTTTCTATACTTTGCAAGGCACTATCCTAAGTAATTTGGTTAAAAAAAGAAACTCTAAGATGCTTCTAGTACAGCGATTGCATGTGCGTATTTCAGATGAATCCAAGCTGGCAGATGTATTTTGTTGACCCATCCCTAAAATAGCTTAATATTTTTGTAATTAATTGTCGATATTTAGAAATTGAGAGAGTGCACATAAAATTATGTATTTCTGGCTTCTCTTGAAATTGGGAAGATCTTGTCACATTGGGCTCACATTCCCACTTAGCAATAATTGTTCACTTATTTATTCCTTCAATAAATATTTACTGATTGTCAGGTACTTGTCTAGGCTTTGGTGATATAGCAGCAAACAAACAACAATGTTCCTGCCCTCAGGGAACTTGCATTCTAATGAGGAGAGAGTGACAATAAGCAAATAAATGTATTATCAGGTGGTAATATTTGCTATGGAGAAAATCAGTGTGCTATGACTGGGTGGTGGCTGACCCATTTACCTGGGGCATTTGCTTCCTAGTGTAACCTCACCCAGACCACGTTTTTCTTTTGCACCACGTCAACTCACTGCTGTGTATTACCTGCTTTCATTCTGTAGGCCTTTGGATTTTCAACCCTTATCTAGGGACATAATTCAAGAGGGTAGCCGAGGAATATGCGTCAGAGAAGCAATAAATTCACTCATTGTGTATTAGTAATATGTTCACTAATTGGGAAATGCAAGTTATAGAAAATAAGTTCAAGACTGTTTAGAAGAGGGAGAAATTGCTAAGGTTGGAGTCTTATGATGAGCTTCGTGGAGGAGACGGGATTTAATATGACCCTGAGTGATGATTTGGTCTTAGAAAGGCAGATGATGTGTGCATATAATTCTTGGTGGGAAATGTTACTAAGAAAAGACAAAGAGATAGGGATATCTATGGGATGTCTACGGGAGATAGCGTATGGTTATTATAATCATAAACATCATTGCTTCTCCTGCATTCTGATGGTTACAAGTAAGTCACTAACCATGGTTCTGATTTGCTGGGGGAGGGCATATATCCCACCTCTTGATAGGGAGTGTCAGCAAATTTGTGGACATGTTTTTAAATCAATACATCTTTTCTCGGACC
Organism: Canis lupus baileyi; assembly: GCF_048164855.1. Taxonomy (NCBI): domain Eukaryota; kingdom Metazoa; phylum Chordata; class Mammalia; order Carnivora; family Canidae; genus Canis; species Canis lupus. Next base: position 15,836,483 of record NC_132848.1, read on the forward strand.
ACAAATTATTTATATTCATCTCATGTATAGAGTACACTCGCCAAGAGGTCTCACTACTTTGTGACATCAGACTGAAGTCTGAGATCCAGGATCTCACCATCTAATTTAGGTCTAGGTGCAGATGAGACTATTTGGGTTTGGTTTCTTGGACATGGTTTTTCTTGCTCTGAAGACCTTTTAACTAAAGAGACATGTTTTCTATCTTCTCTCCCTCAACAGACAATGGCGAGGTGGGAATATGATTTTTTCAATAGGACTTCCTATTCAAGAATGGAGAAAATGGGAGGACATAGCAGTCACTGGCCCATAGCAGTTCTGAAACCCAACTGGGCACGTATTGGCAATTTTAAGATTATGGCTTAGTGCTGTTCCCTGTGAGTTATCCTTCCTATCACTTGGCCCCATCGGCTCTTAGTTTTGCTTTTTAAGGCATCTTTTCTTTTGTAATTAAAAATTAGTTTGTGTTTGCAATTGAATAGCCTTCTCAGCTTGTTTCCTATCAGTAAAAAATTAGGGGTCTGAAGGCTTATTTTTATTTTTATGTTTTGCATTGGCTCCATTGCTTTGAGTCCAAACAGGTACAGTTATTTTTTAAAAAAACTTGAGGGCAGCCCAGGAGGCTCAGCGGTTTAGTGCCACCTTTGGCCCAGGGCATGATCCTGGAGACCCGGGATTGAGTCCCATGTTGGGTTCCTTGCATGGGGCCTGCTTCTCCCTCTGCCTGTGTCTCTGCCTCTCTCTCTCTCTCTCTCTGTGTGTCTCTCATGAATTAATAAATAAAATCTTAAAAAAAAGTAAAAAAACTTGACTTTTTGTGTCAAGTTATATCTATTCCAAGACAAAACCATGGGTCTCTTTAATATGAGCCTTTGTGTATTTTGAGGCTTTGCAGAATAATGCTCATACCACTCTTAGATGCTCTATTACTGAACAGAGAAGGTTTATAAGACACACCCTTAAGATTCTTAGAAAACCTTTTGTCTGTTTGAAAAGGTTTGAAGGGCATCATTTTAAAAGTGTTTAAAGTCTTGACAGTTCCTGAAGTTGCGTCCCTGGCTTTATCTTTAGCTCATCTTTTCCTGACAGTGACCTGTATATTTTATCCCTGAGTCTGATTCTTACTTTGAGAGTCTTTTGCCATCTGGAGAGGCTAGGAAGGAGAAAGAGTTTTCATTTCCAGCTCAGTATGTCCTATTCCAAATTTTGCTTGGAAACTGGACAGTTTGTTCTTAGGCTCATCTCTCCTGTTTTGGATTTTTTTTCTGACCAGAAAGAAGGTGCTGTGGCACATTCCATGTTCTGCTTGAAAGTCTTCTGAGCTAGAACATACAGTTTAATAGTTCTCTTTCTTGTTTTCCATAGCATTAGAGATAGCAGTATTGCCAGACTTGCTTCTACTTTGTGACAGAGGACCTCTTTCCTTCAGCTTTCAATACCATTTACCTTAATATCCATCAAGCTGTCACCAACAGCTTCCTTAAAGCCCCTGAATCTTCTGATACAAGGTCCCTCAAGGATCATTTACTGTTACCCACAGTTCAATCTCAAAGCCAGTGTCTCATGTTTTAAGCCTTTTGCTATGACAGTGCCCTGCTTCCAGGTACTGAAGTTGGTCCCAATTGATCTTGCTAAATTAGAAATCACTTTGAAACTTAGCAATAAAAAATAACCATTTCTTATGCTGGCAGATCCTGTGCATCATGAATATGGGCAGCACAGAGCTGGGGAGGACTCTGCTCTACAGTGTCTCAGGTGGAAGGGCTTGACTGTAGTAATGACTTGACACCTAGGGGCCAGAATCATCTGGAGGCATCTTTACTAAGCATCTTTGCTTGTTGTTGGCTGTTTCTGGCCCCTCAGTCGAGGCTCTCATCTGGAGAGATGGTCTCTCCATGTGGCCCAAGCTACCTTGTAGCATGGTGGCCTACAGTTGTCAGACTTGTTCCTGGTGGGCCTCCAAAGGTGAGTGTACCCAGGGGTTTACACTGCCTGTTCAGTTTATTATAAATGGTTAAGTAGATTATATTAGTCACTATCTTTTTCTTCTCTTTCTTTTAGCAAGGAATAGCTATCTTGCCTAGCCTAAGAAGTTAAACAGTGTCACTTCTAGTGCACTGTATTAGTAGCAAACTTAGGTTGGCCCAGATTCTAGCAAAGGGAACATAGACCCCATCTTGCAATAAGAATAGTGTCAAAGGCTTTGCAGACTTGTTTGAAACCAACACTGCTATATGTATTATAGAAGATTATATTTATAGAATCATTAGCACAGTGCCCGACACATTGTACTCACTCTGATGATGACAAATAAATTGGTAATGTATTCAGGAATCCTAGAGGGGAGTAAGGATATATAAGTTTGAGAGGTATATGGAAACTAGATTGTGAAAGAGCTTAATGCCTGGCTAAGTGTTAAGATTTTGTTCAGTTAACAATAAGAACCACTGAAAATGTAAAAACTGGAGTCTTGACCTGTTTAATTTTTATAATCTGCCTGAGAAAAGCATGGAAAATATGTGGACATGAGGAGAGTGGGGTTAGGGGCTCATTTACCTAAGAAACTATGAACTAGAGTAGTTATAAATAGATAGGGTAGTATAGATATGAAAGGCATTTTAAAGGAAGGATTTTTTTAAAGGACTTGGTGAGGGACACAACATAAGGATAAGTAAACATTGGGGAAGCAGAAGAGCAGTCAAGAATGTGACATAATACAATGTTTCTGCCCTCTAGATTCACTATGTATTCTGAATTGGCTATTGCAACCAATGAGGGTTTTCATTTTTGTTGGACAATCTTGGATGCACAATCTACACGGCCCAGGTGATCTGTTCATCCTATCTTAACTAGATATATGAAATTTTATTTGTCAGCATTTTTTATTAGCAAGTCATAGAAACTCAATTTGAGCTTAAGCAAAAAGCAAAATTTATTAAGAAGGTATTGGGATATCTCAAGGCAGCCCAGGTCAGGGACGATCTGGGACTTGGAGCCCTGAGAGAAACTTGGGAATCCTACAGCAGGTCCTCATCGGCGCTTCTTCTGTTTTGTTTTACTCACTGTGGACAGACTTCTTCTGTTCTTTGATTCACATGGTATAATATTGCCATCAGAAGTTCCCAAGTTTTGCATATTGCCATAGAGGACCAAGAGAAAAAGTGACCTTTATAAACTCCCAAACTCATAGGGAGTATTATTGATTGCCCCTGTTGGGGTCATGTGCTCATCTCTGGTCACTGTTTAGACAAGTACAAATATGGAGTCACATCATAGAAACATGGCATCTATGCCTCACTTCAGGATGAAGGGTATATTGCTAAAAAAGAGGAGTTTTTAGAGAGGGCATGCTGGGAAAAATCAAGTGTCGCAAGCATTTTTTAGTTTTATCGTGTGGACTGACTACAAGAGGAGGGATACACAAAATTTGTAGTGGTGATGTATATTACAAATACCCACACCCAGGAAAATACACTCACAGATACACATGATACATGTTTCTGATGCTGGAGTTCCAGTGATGATATTGTATAAACACACTTAAAACATGGGATCATTCCTTGTAGTTTCCTACTGAAATAAAACTTGGATCTCATTTTAACAAGACAGGTGTGAGTGAGGGTTAATATGCTCATATATTCCAGTTTGAAAAAAAAATCACATTAATAGTAGGAGTCCTTTTGTCATTAGACATTCTGTTGAGATTGCATCACAAATATAATAAGTGTCCATAGAAAAAGAAAAATAGTAACAAAAGAGTTAAAATACAGTCAATTTAGGAATATAAATAGAGGCTTCCTGATGACCCCAATAAGAGACAGTCATCCTCCTCATCTCTTATAATCATTATCTTACTCTCCATGGCCCTTTCTTGCTGACCTCTTTGCTCCTTGAGACTGTGAACTCTTTGGAGGCAGGTGCCATATCTTATTCATCTTTGTAAGATTCATTATTTCCTTTTACATATAGAAAATGATAGGTACTCAGTGAAAGTCCACTGAACATCTAAATGAATGAATTCCCTTCAGAGAAGTCACAATATGAAGGATTTTCCAAAACCTTTTGGTTAATATATGACATGAAAATTCGTGAAAAATGCCTTTGGCTAATATCGAAATGTAGATAGCAAATGTTACAATACAGAGATCATTCATTTTTAGACACTCTGTAGGAACATGTAGGTGAAAAGTGTTGTTAAAGAGAGTTGAGTACTGAGGGTAAAAGTTTTACTGCCAAAGAGAGAACTGAATTTAACACAGAGTCTAGGCTCTGGAGGATGTAGTGTAGGAGAGGAGAAATGAGGTGGCTCTTATGTATGGAAGGATTGGGGATTGTCTCTGTGCTCTATCAGGAAAGCAAAGTCTTTGAGTGTTATTGGTTGGTTGGTGATAGCTGGGCTTGCCAGTCAGGTGGACCTCGGCTGGCTGTCCTGTGGGATGCCTGTCCTGGGTGCCTTAGAATTATAGCACCCAGATTACCTCTGGCACCAAGATTACCTCTGCTTCATGAGAGAGATACTTGAGCCAGGTTTGGGTCATCCAGTTAGGTCTGCCATTTTGTCAGCAAGCCATGTGGCCAGGTCAGAAGTTTATTGGAGCCAAGGAGTTTGAGAACTTAAAAAAAAAAATCTAATTGATGAACCTCCTTAAATTTCATTAGTGTGGTAGGAACAGACTTGATAATTTTGGTAAGAAGTGAGTGTAGAGTGAGGAAATAAATGCAATGATTGTAGACTGCTTTTAACAGTTCTAGTTATGGAAGGGATAAGAAAATACATCTATGCAGAGCCTACGGCAGGTGATGCTAATTCCAGAAGAGCGGAATCTGTAGGAAGAGAACAAAAAAGGTCCCAGACGGTAGCCAATGGCTACTTGATGTTTAATGGCTTGTCTTTGTAGGGGAAATAGACAAAACTGTTTTGTACCTTCTGTTTAAAGAACCCAGGAACAGGAATAGAGAAAACAGATGTGGGAAGATTCAGCCTTGGACACTGATGAGGCACACAAGGCAAGTAGTCAAGAGGGTAACGGTAAAAGAGTGATCACAAAAGCATTGTTGAAATCATAGGCCGTGGTGCCCAGAGATGCAGAAAGGAAAGAGACCCACAATAGGAGTGGTCTTCATGGAAAATGGGTTGAGACAGTTGAAGAATAGAAGTCATCACTAGAATAAAAAGTAGGAGTGGAATGATAAAGGGAGTAAGGTGGAGAGAGGGTCCTTGATAAATAGGAGGGTCTCAGATTTCAGGATGAATTGAAGGAGTTTTAAGTCTGTTATTGCAAAGGTGAATGGATGGAGAGGATTGAAGATATAATCATGGGAGCAGCAGAACCGTGAGGCCCTAGTAGAACAAACATGGGAAGCACTAAGGCGGAATCCTTGAGTGTGGTGAGAAAACTGTATGCTGGGCCTCAGACTCTTGATGTGTGAGTAACACCTGGATGCCTAGTTGTGGAAGATGATTGGTGAAAGCCATGAACTCCAAAAGAAGAGAGTTTTGTGTTTATTTTTTGTTTTGTTTTGTTTTGTTTGTTTTTTGTTATGGAAGTGGAGGAGTAGTTAGTGGTGTAAAATCGCCATTGAGACCTAGGAACGTACTCCAGTATCTCTGTGGCTCTGAGGGTGGATGGAAACAGATCTAAATAAGGATAAGAATGTGGGCAGAAGCAGTGGGTGTCTGGGGTTTGTGTAAAGAATGAAAGCTGTCGGGATCCCTGGGTGGCTCAGCGGTTTGGTGCCTGCCTTTGGCCGAGGGCACAATCCTGGAGACCTGGGATTGAGTCCCACGTCAGGCTCCTGGCATGGAGCCTGATTCTCCCTCCTCTTGTGTCTCTGCCTCTCTTTCTCTCTCTATCATAAAAATAAATAAATAAATAAATAAATAAATAAATAAATAAATAAATCTTTAAAAAAAGAAAAAGAATGAAAGCTGTCAGTAATAAGGGTTGCTTGCATAGGAGGTGGAACGGTGGACCAGAGGGACATGTTAACTGAAGAGGGAGTGAACTGAGTAGGCAGGCTTTAGTTAATGGAAAAGCTTACGGAACCATCTTGACCCGAAGTTTCCATCGGGATGTTGGTGTGATGGCCTGTGCCTCAGCAAATACCAGCCCCCTGTGGCTGGCCTGGGCTGATGGTGAATTCGATGATGGATGATAATGGGTTTTGCTACACAATCCACAATTTATCAGCTGTCCTGAGGCTTAAGAGTCTACTTATTGAAGAGGCTAATAGAAGCTACAGGAAAAGCTTGAAGAAAAACAAACGTACAAAACAGAATAGTCAGTGTAGAGTACTCATGGTTGTAGCGTGTTCATTCTTGATAACGTGTGTGATGTACATGGCACAGCAAGGGCCACTTCTCTCCTTGGTGGAGGGCAAGGTGAATCGGCTGTGATCTTCCTTTCCCCCCGTTGTCCTACTAGAATTTTCACGGCAGATGCTACCACCAGTTCAGTTGTCTTTTAGATATGATTCCCACATATCCATGTGATAGCCTATAATCTGATAACATAAAAGAATTGACATTCTTTTTTTCTCTTTGCTGTCTCCTCTCCTTCTGACTTCAGGTTCGTTACTATTATTTTTTGATCTTCCTATTCTTTTTCCTTCTAGTTCTTGGACTCTTACCCTTTTTATTTTTATTTTTTTTGTAAAGGGGGATTCATTCCTTTTTTTTAAAAAAAAAAGATGTACTTATTAGAGAGAGAGAAAGTATGCATGAGTTGGAAGAGGGATGGGGGAGAGAGAGAATCAAGCAGACTCCCCACTGAGCGCAGAGCTCCATCCTGCAACCATGAGATCATGACCTGAGCCAAAATCAAGAGTCAGACGCTTAACCGACTGAGCCACCTAGATGCCTCTTGGTTAAGGATTAAGGATTGTTTTGGCTAACCCTTTATAACCTAAGAGAGGTACATAGAATATTGTGTAATATTGAGGAGAGAAACGGTAAGAGATGAGGTTGGGGATTTATTCAGGGGCCAGATCATGAAGGGATTTTTAAGTCATATTATGGAGTTTTGATTTTATCCTTTAAGCAGAGGGAACCATTAAAGGATTTGAGCTTGGGAGGGCTTCAGATCGTATCAGAAGCTTTCTGTAGAAGGATGGGGATGATATAAAATATATTATTATTGCTACTAAAAGACTCTTTTTTTTTCTATTATTTACTAGACCAGGATCTGTTTTCCTGTTTGATTAAAGCTGCTGTGCCAGTCTAGATCAACTTTCCTAAGGATCAAGGAGAAGGCAGTAATTGGATGTAGAACAAACAAGTACTATTGCTTAGATTGTGGCTGGTGTGAACAAATAGCCAGACTTTTGCATCTAGTCTCAGACACAAAATGTACTGTAGCCTAGAGAAAAATCTCTGGGTAACTAAAACAAACGGTGAAACAAAATCATATTCTAAAAGTTTATGTATTCAGATTCAAGCCATTCTTATAGGACTTAAAATCAAATTTTGGAAAGACCACCTAGGATATTTGGTTGAGATATATTAATATTTCTGAAGATGGAACTTGCAGGAAATAAAGAGAAGCATTCTTTGCTAAAGCATCAAAGGAAGGCCTGCAAGGCCTTTGTATTCAGTTGGATATAGAAAAGTGAATATTCAGAGTGGAAGAAGGCATCAGAAGTGCTAATAGTACTGTCTGTCCTTAGCTACTGCCACCTACTTAATGTTTCTTGACTTCATTTTCACACCAGATGGCAGAAAGGAAATTTACTGGGTCTGTGAGATGCTGCTTTCTGATTAGGTTTGATTTGGGGAGGAACTGGTGAATGCCTAGAGCCAATCACTACTCATACGTAACCTCACATGGCCCTGAAAATGATTTATTTCTTGCCATATTTCTTAGAATCATAGAAAAGCATTTCTTCATACATTCACAGATATACTTTGAACAATTGTGTTCAATAATAAACTATTGATACTTGGGAAATTATGGCATAATTAAGATCAAAGAGAGAATGGACTAAGGAGAATTTGTAAGAAGTTCACTTAGATGTAGGACTAAGTGACAAGAAGAGGCAAAATTGTAAACTTTTCTGATTAACCTTAATTTGTAAGCTAATAGATACCCAATGTCATCTCTGGACTTAGCACCATGTGAAATACTGCACATAAACCAATGCATAAGGTCTAGATTTTGTTTCCAGAGGGTTTAGAAGCCAGTTGATTAAGATAAGATAAGATAAGATAAGATAAGATAAGATAAGATAAGATAAACATGCTACCATACACTGGATGGTACAAGGCACTATTTAATAAAGGAATGGTGAATTCAGTGGTATGTTATAAAGTGAAGAAAAACAGAGAAGGAGATCAATGAGGGCCTAAGTAATTATTGAAAAGTATTGGGTCTTGAGGGATAGGTGCATATGGGTAGGTGGAAGGCAAATTAGAGAGCCTTCTTTGTGAGGCAAAGAGAGTGTCCAAAGAAGGAATGACCATGGGGTTTCCTTCAGAGTGAGATGATTAATAATAGCAGGTTGTTGGTTGCAAATGTCTGGAAGCAACTCAAGAAAACTTAGGCACTAGAGAAAATCAATGGTAGATTCTGGACGGCTCGCAGAAATGAAGAATTAAATAATTAGGACCTGAGAAGGATAGCTTTGAGGATCTAGATGGCATACAATTAAGAATCTTCTGGGGGCACATTTTCGGGAGAAAGAGCAATTTCTTTTGCCTGAATAGAGCGCCCCCTTCTAAGGGATGATGTAGATACTGGTGGTGTTGCTTCAACAACACGCCTCTCAGGGGTAGATGGAATCTGGGGAATGATAGTTTCTCAGAGGAAGAATAGTATGACATTGTCAAGGAAGGACAAAGTATGTGCTGTAAGCAACAACATCAGATAAAGAGAGAGATCCTTTATGGAGTACTGACGAGCTGCTGGGCACAGCTCTAAGTATCACTTATTTCATTTAATACTTCATTTAATGCTTTGAGGCAAGAATTGTTATTCCCATTTTCTAGATGAAAAAAGAGAGGCTCTGGGAGATGGGCTCCTGAACTCGCCCACAGTTACGCTGCTTACAGCGGCAGAGCCAGCATTTGGGCCCAGGCAGTTGAGCTTCCAAGCTCGTACTCCACCTGGCCGGCTGGATCCCAAGGAAAGCGCAAAGTGGCCTTGCAGGAAGTGAAATTAAGTAGGAAGAGTGGGGCCAGAGAGGCTAGTACAGATTGAAAATGGAAAGAAGTAAGGATCCCCACAGGATGAGGAAATGACGTGATAAATGGGAGGTTTGAGGAGTATTTTCATCTTTGGAGATGTGTGCCAAAAGTTTTGGAGGGTGAGAAAGCCTGTGTTTTTGAAAGCCCACCAGAAGGTCATGGCTGAGCACGGATAGTGAAGATTCAGGCCCTGGAAAGGCAACTACAGTGACTGCCCATGTGTGGTTTTTCCATGTCGATGAGACTTGATTTCAACATAAGTCTCTGAGGGCCCCCCGGGTGGCTCAGTCGGTTAGGCATCTGCCTCGGGCTTAGGTCAGGATCCTGGGGTAGGGCTCCATGCTCAGCAGGTGTTCTCTTTGTCCCTCTGCCCGCCCCCAGCTCCTGCGCTCTCCTCTCTCTCTCTCTCTCTCTCTCTCTCATAGGTAAATAAACTCTTGAAGCCCCCACAACTCTATGAAATGCTGTAGTTCAATGACCGCATTCAATTTTAAAGGATGTGGGTGGAACAAGGAGGATGTCCCCACGCGCGGGAGTTTAACTTCTGTAGGCAGCTTTAGGTTGCAGGGCCTCCGCGAAGCCTTGCCTGCGTGGCCCCTTCCCTTCTCGGAATGGCGATCCCCCTTCAGTTGTCATTCTCTTTGGATCATTGTCCCAATGGATGAATTCATTTTGTTTTCTGAACATCTTTTCTCGCCACATTGCAAGATTTCGGAGAACTGTCATCCTTGACAAACACACACGCCCACTGTATTATTTGGGTATAACCATACACCCGGGGCAGCTCAGGGAAGTGACGTGGAAGGCATCCACTGCATCCTCCGTGGTGTAAGACGGTCCCCACTCATAGCAGTCACTCGGTAAGTATTTGCAGCGTGGACGATGGGAGATGCTTTTGGAGGAAAAACCAAGAAGTCTTGATGATTGTCTTGGTTTGCGTGACAAGAGACTAAGTAAAAGGAATCAAAGGGCCTCAGAGTTTTAGGTTGCTTGGCTGAGAGGATGGTGCATCAGGCCTGTGCCCTGCTTCACGTCGTTTTCTCCTGCTTTCTTTCCCTTGCTCTCTTACCCTGTCTGACCCGTTCCTGTCGAGTTCTGGATTCAAGCGCTGGCCAGAGGGAGGCATTTCATGCTTTCTTCTCCTCCAGCTTAACACTTACTCCTATCGGGCTAGTGAAAGAAAGCAAAGAAATACGGAGTTCTCTCTCTCCCTCTTTATATATGGCGAATTTATTATACATGTCTCTCTGATGAAATGTAAATCTTGTAAATGGCAAGTCAGGCTGAAAGTTAGGTTATCTCCACACATGCCTGGAATTAACGCAAAAGTGTGCCTCAGCATTTCGGATGGGGGAAATATAATCATTTGAAACAGGATCACTTGGTCTAAATGGGAGAGTGTTCTTGTTTTTTGTCCTCCTTCTTCAGTAATTCGTTAGACAATGAGAGATTCCATCAGGAGGGCCTCTGTGGAAACATAAGAGATGCTCTTGGTGGAGGCAGTTCTCTACCTTCCCTTCCCTTAGGGAGAGGCAACATGAACAGCAGGTGAGTAGAGTGGTCTTGTGTTAAAAGAATCACCTGAGAGTGAGGGGAATCTCTTATTTTCTCATTTGGGGGGAAGATGGAATCTTCTCTGGTGTGTGGAATTATTATTCTCAGGGAGAAATCCGGGAGAGCAAAGTATTTGAAGACATGGAGAATTAAGCCAGCATTAAAACAAAGAGGTGTCTGTGTCTATCCTCTAGGTCGACATATAGAAAATAAAATTGTATCCTATTAGCTATCAGGGTATGATTAAAGGTGTGATGAGGGGGGAAAGGGCGTGTAGGTTAAAACACGGGAAGGAGATTTTTCTGCACTATTGGAGTATCGTAAAATTATTCATCAAATTAGTGATTTTATTTTAAAATGGCATTATTTTATTCATCCTGTATTATGTGTCAGATACTGTTCTAAGCACTTTACGCGGATTATCTTATTTAATCTTTATAACAATGCGATTAGGACGTTCCCATCACAGTACTTTTTATGATCTTACAGATGAGGGAATAAGAGGCTCAGGGAACTGGCTTGACTTGGGCGTCGTAACGTAGTATTAAATGCTGGAGTGGGGGCTCAAGCTCAGGGGGCCTGAGTGCAAAGCCTGTGTTCCTCCCTCGTCCACTGCAGTGTCTCAGGGATGTTACGAATGAAATCTGCAGGGCAGACACAGGGGTGTGTGCACAAGAAACATGTTTTTTTTTTCTCTTCATGGAATTTATTTTCTAGTTTGATGTGAGATGCTTCTCAGAAAATGTATTATTGGGGATATTATGACATCATGACCACAGATCTATGGGGGAAGGGGTTCCCTTCAATACCCTTTGGGACAATTTCTCAACCTTGTCACCATTAATTTTGGATTGGGTAGTTCTTTGTTGGGAGGGTCTGTCATGGGCATTATGAGATGACATTTAGCAGCATCCCCGGACTCTACCTGCTAGATGCCAGTAGCACCTCCAGTTGTGACAACCAAAAATGTCTCCAGATGCTGTCAAACATGCACTGGCAAAATCACCCCCGATTGAGAATCATTGCTCTAGAAGAATGGCTTGGTGGTTGATGACCCCGTATAAAAGGTATGGACACGACTCCATCTGGAGGTGTGTAGTCAACCTGGAGTGAGTATTCAGGGGATGGTGGGGGATCATCAAGACTCATCTCACTCACTGATAGGCCCTTACTTCTGCAGATAAGTGTGCACACAAAGGCAATGGGAAGACATCTAGAATACATCGTTAGGAACTTTGAGGTTCTGGGTGGGAAACAGAAGGGTTATGGAGACAAATGTCACCATAAGATGGGGTGGCTGCAGAGAGAGCCTGATTTTATTTAGTGAGTTTGGCACCATTTCCAGTATATAGTGCTCAATAACCGAGGGGCTCGTACATAAATAAGCTCATCATGTAGAGAGAACAAATGAGAAGGAACTTTTTTATACTGTGTGTTATAGTCAGGTGTTGTGTGGCTGTTTCAAGACAGCATGAATGTTGCTCGGTTTGAAGAGTTTCCAGTGTACTGCTTGATTGATGTTCATTTACTTTTCACATTTTAGATGGATGGTACTTCGGGGAGGCTCTACAGCAGCGGTTCTTAAAGCACAGGTGCATATTTGAATCATCTGCTGTTTTTCAGATTCACATTTCTGGATTTACTACTCTAGACTGGCTGAACTTGACCCTTCAGACGTAGGGTCTCAGCTTTGAGAGATTCAAAAATGCTCTGATATACATTCCTGCGTGAGGATATCGTGGACTGGAGGTTTGCTTCCCATGCCCTCTCTCTGGATGGTCTTTGGCCATTGCGTCACATGTAAAGCATTAAAAAAATGTTTTCATTGACCGTAACTTGCTTACATGCTACGTTTAAGCGCAAAGGATGTCAGAAAATGGAGTCTATTCTATACAGCTGTGTGTTGAGATGGAAATGAGGGGTTCCAAAGTAAAGAACAGAGAGGTTGGACATCGATAGATGGCAGTCCTTATGCAGAATATTATCATTTAAATACAATAGCTGCTTTGGACACTTACTCAGCACTGAGCGTGTGCCAGGAGCAGTGAAAAGCAACTGTGTGATGTTGCTGCTGTCATTATCCCAGTTTTTTTAGGGAAGGAAATGGATTCTCAAAGGGCTTAACAACTCGATCATTGTCACCTAGCTGGTAGATGTTAGAACTAAAATATTAAACAGGTTCTATCTAGTTCTACATATATTTTCCATGAGACAATCTAATTACCTCTGTTGCCTCCAATGAAGCTCCTAGTTGTAGGTTTTAGATTCTTCAGATTTAGATATAGAACATATTTGGCCCTATTGATAATGGGAATGTCAATATTCCCTCATCCTTCAGATTTTGTTGGAATTTTACTGCCGTGTGTTTTAGAATTAATGTCTACTTTGTTATTTTTATTCTGACCGGAGAAAGGAAATGTCATTGTACAATGGGGTGGCTGCAGAGAGAGCCTGATTTTATTTAGTGAGTTTGAAACCCTTTCCAGTATATAGTGCTCAATAATCGAGGGGCTCATACATAAATATTAGGAAATTTTGGAGTAGCAGAGATCTGACCAGGGTATGATTTATAGAAAATTTGGTTTGGATTTATATAAATATATGTACCTTTCTCTGCATGGTAGCTAGTTCACGAATTAAATAGAAAAATACCTGGTTAAGCTTATTTATCATCTCGAGATAACACAAACAGCAGCCTCTTAGAAGTCTTAGAGCAGTCTATCTAATCAAGAGGTGAATAATGAGCTCCTCATAGCGAGGTCTGTCCCTGAGATGGTTATTCGCCTCTAGAGTCTTCGGACTCCCAGTATCCCTGGACTGGATTATACACTAGCTGAACTGGTCTCTTGAAGGAGGTATTTCCTCTCTAAGTAGTTGTATGGGGTTGTAGATGAGCAGAAAGCTGTCTCACTGTATCCTGTGTCTGTCCTCTCATCCTGTGGTTGGATGAATATCCTGAGAGAGAGAAAGAGAGTGAGAGATCGAGGTGGATTTTTTTTTTAACTAGAAAAATCCACCAAAAAAAAGAGACACCCTAATGAAATTTCACAAACAAGGAAAGCCCTTAATTCTGGGAGATAGTCTCATGAGTATTATATCACGAATGTTTTTTCTTATATTTTTTGTTCAAGAGTACCTAAGCCCCCAAGATGATGATGGAATAATTCCGAGGCTTTAAAGGGAACACATGACATTCTCATTAGAAAATAACGAATACTATCCCACAAATTAGATTAAGGCACTTTTAACAGTTTATCTGTTCTCAATGCCACTGAAAGACTCCAGGCTCAATCATCGTGGACCATGGCTGAGAACGATGTTGGCACATTGCTGGGGCTCATGGTATGACTTTTGCAAATGCCATCATAGAGGCATAAATTGCCGTTGATGACAAGCCAAACAACTAATCACCAAATGGTGACTAAGAATCCAGAAGGGCAATTGGCTACACAATCATTTGCCTCCTCAGTCATAGGTCCTATTATTTTTAGTAGGATGTCTTCTAACTACGTGAGGATAGTTGTTTCAGGACATGATTGCAGCTAGAGAAAGGGAATGTGTTTCTGGTTTGATATATAGGGGCAATCCCAATCCAGGCAAAAACTCCAGCAGTGATGAGATGTTCTTATTGAAGACACAAGGTCCTTCTAAATACGTAGGTGCAATCTGACAAGAGTAGATCATTTTCTCCAGTAGCTTTCACTGGTTCTACTGATTCTGGGCCCCAGACTCCTTTCTTCCCCTCAAACAAAGCTACATTACCCCTCCTCATGCTCCAAATCTTGGAAGACACTCTTGGATTTCTGTCTTGGCATTGTACCTCCCTTTGCCTTGGCTCTGACTACTTTTTAGCGCACGTGGATGTACAGCTGAGTCATCCAAAGTCCATCTTACCTACCGAGAGATGTTATACTTAAGACAGGTTCTGTGCAGCTTGGGTTCTTCTGTTATCCCCGTCCCCGCCTCCCTGTGCCTCATGACACCTTGTTCTGCTGGTGGGTATCCAATGGAAACTCTTTTGTTTTTCTCCAGAAAAAAAAAATGAGATTAGTTGGCAATCTGATACTTTGTAGGACAAACAAGTAGAATTTATTCACCTCTATTGCTTTTTTTTAACCATTTTATTTTTTATTTTTTTTAAATTTATTTTTTATTGGTGTTCAATTTGCCAACATATGGAATAACACCCAGTGCTCATCCCATCAAGTGCCCCCCTCAGTATTTACCTCTATTTCTTATGAATGTTTCCCATGTCTCCAGTAGTCGCTGAAAACAAGCTGAAGGACAATATATTAATTCGCTCATTAGTTTTTGAGACCATGTAAGAAAGTAATGATGGACGAAGCATGATCTTTCTGTAAATCACAGCCTAGCGAGTGCTGGGCTTTCTGAAAATCTGTGTAATACTGACATTGTTAAGTTAGGGAGGATAGGAAGCATTTTGTGATACATATAGTTCCAGTACTCAATCACATAAAGCTGACTTTGGCTCTAGTTTCTCATTTATTTTAAATTTATGCCAAACAACTTGGCAACATCATTAGAGGTCGTTGACGCATGCATTTCGGCTGTAGCAAGCAGGATACACCTTCTTTCATCTTTGTACACATGTCATGATCTCATTCATTCAGTCCTCCAGTAAGGTTCACTCAACAGCTCTTTTTTTTTTTTTCTTTTTTTTCTCGCTCAACAGCTCTTCTTTTTTTCACTCAACAGCACTCAACAGTGGGATTTTTACATACTCTGGCTCTATCCTAGTGAGTGAAACGGGCAAAGCTTCGCAGAGCTTACATTTTATTATTTATTCTATTTAACTTACACTCAATAGTGGTGGGAGAAGAGACTGACAAGAACATAAAATACATAAGGACCGAGCTGGTGATCTATGCTAAGGAGAACGACAAAGCAGGGAGAGAGAGTGATTTAATCTAAAAGGGGAAGCTTATGCAAGACCTCTGTGCAAATGGGTATTTGAGGACAGACAACTGCCCTGGAGGAGTGGGCACTGGGATTCGTAGGGAAAGGACAGGGGACGGGCAGCGCTGAGGCATTGAGGTGCGGGAATTCCTGGGGTGTTCCCTATGCTTTAGGGGGAGCCCTGGGGGGAAGGGGAGAGTGGGAGATGAGGAGGTCGGATGTGTGAGTGTACCTGCGTGTGCAGGTGTGTGTGTGCATGCAGGTGGTACCTTACAGGTGATCACAGGAACGTCTGTTTCCAGCCTCAGTGTGATGGGAAGCCTTTGGAAGGGTTCAAGCAGAGGAACGATGCATCAGACTTCTATTTTAAGAAGGTCCCTCTGCTGCAGTGTGGAACATTCGGTAGTGGGGTAAAGGATGGAAGCTAAGGGACCATCTAAACGGTGACTGCAGAGTGTCGGTAGTGGAGTGTAGAAAACTAGCAGAATGTGGGCCATATTTTAAAAGCAGAACTGCCAGGATTCATGATTTATTGGATATGGGTGGTGAGACAACGAGAGAATTCAAGGAACGCTCTTGGTTTGTGTTAGGCTGAGAAGATACGGACGGTTTCTGTGTGACGCAGGGAACAGCTGACTTAGTGGCTCATTGTCATCGGAACAGTTCTGAGTCCGCTCAACTAAGACTAAAATTGAAATCTTTCCGTTTCCTCAATAGATAAAACTAAATAATTCCGCCCAACAAGGTGATCCGTTGAACTTTGGAGAAGGAGTTTTGTCGCTAATGCGTTTTATGTGCACCTATAAAAATGTAGTTTTTATTAAAAATCAGATGCTTTATGGTGAAGGTCCCCTTTTTGTCATGCCTGTCTCTCCCCTCCTATATGGCATGGAACTCTTGGGACTCAATGAATAACGGCCTAGAGGCTTCAGGAGAAGGAAGGCTGATTGTATATACTTTTTGCTTTCTCGAAGATTCTTCTCTGGTTTTGCATCGCTTGAGGGGACTGAGCAACACTACAGGGAGGCTCTCCGAGCAGGGCAACTCTCGGTGGCTAATGCACATTTATTTGTCCTCCTGTCCCACAGACGATTAGTACAGCTGCACAGAGCAGGGAAGGTGAGGACAAATTGCCGGTGGCCCAGCATTTGCCAGTGACTTCTTTAGACTGTTGATATCTGAGTGCGGTCGTTTAATGGGCACGTTGACAATGCGCTCCTTTATTTTTAATTAAAAAATTTTTCTTGGAGTTCAATTTGCCAACATACAGCGTAACACCCAGTGCTCATCCCGCCAAGTGCCCCCCACCCAGTCACCGCAACCCCCCGCCCACCTCCCCTTCCACTACCCCTTGTTCATTTCCCAGAGTTAGGAGTCTCTCACGTTTTGTCACCCTCACTGATATTTTCACTCATTTTCTCTCCTTTCCCTTTATTCCCCTTCACTAATTTTTATATTCCCCAAATGAATGAGACCATATAATGTTTGTCCTTCTCCAATTGACTTCTTTCAGCATAAATGCGCACCGTGAGATGGTGGACGAGAGCGGCCTAGAGGGAGGATTTTCAAGGTTGGCAGATTCGGGACCGGAACCGATTCTGGCTCTACTACGTATTAGCCGTGTTGCTTACGCACCTTAAGTAATCTCATCTAACCTAACGAGCTTTTATTGTGGGTGTATGTAAAGCACCTGACGTGTAGCAGATGATTTTTCTTCAACCCTTACCTAGTCCTGCAGAGTATGTGGCCTCCGAGAGGAACAAGCGGTGACTGTACAAATGCTCTCGTTGGGTGATCATTTAATGTTACGCTTTCGTTTTTTCAAAGTTGGACATGATACATAGAGTGGTCGACTAAATGGGATTTCTGTATTTCTTAAAGCTGTTAGGTTACCTACGGTCTCATCATGTCTGTAGTCTAGTGGGTGATACATTCCTCATTGAAGAAATTTCTCTAAGCCGCGGTGTTTCCCTTTCCGACTTGGTTGAGAGGGGACTCAAGTCTCAGGTTCGTGTCTAGTTGCATCATTTGTCTTGCTTTACTTTTTGGTAATGCTAGTCCACTTACTTTTAGCTCATTTCTTTGTTCTTTTTTTTTCTTTTAACAGTAGAACTCTTGGCTCGGGTGGGAGGCCGGGAGGGCTCGGGGGGGCGGGAGGCCGCCGAGCCGGGCCGGGCGTTGGGCCGGTGGGACGCGGGGTTCCCGGGGAGCCAGAGCTTGGTGGCAGGGCCTTGAGGCCAGGGTGCGGCTGCAGGGCAAGCGGAGGGTCGGGGTGTTCGAAGCCGAGGACCGGGGCAACGGGCGTGTGCTCGCTGTGGACAGGATGGCGTCGCCGGGCCCTTGAAGTGTGGGAGGGGCCCGGCCCGGGTCGGGGCCGGGGTCGGGCCAGGTGAGGAGCCTTCCGTGCTGATCCGAAGCCCTGCGGCAGGGGAAGGAGCTGAAGCACGGCTGGTGTACTGTGTGACTCGGGAGAGGAGCCCAGTTCCGGTGAGACCAGCGGGGGCGGGGAGGGGGGGGTCATGGCCACTGAAGGAGCTGCACTCGCGGAGCCGTTGGGCCATGGCCCGCACCCTGGGGCCTGCAGCCTGGGGCCTGCTGAGCCCGCACCCTGGGGCCTGTACCCTGGGGCCTGTGGGGCCTGCACTCTGGGGCCGCACCCTGGGGCCTGCTGAGCCTGCACCCTGGGGCCTGCACTCTGGGTCTGTGGGGCCTGCACCCTGGGGCCTGCACCCTGGGGCCTGTGGGGCCTGCACTCTGGGGCCGCACCCTGGGGCCTGCTGAGCCTGCACCCTGGGACCTGCACTCTGGGTCTGTGGGGCCTGCACCCTGGGGCCTGCAGGGCCTGCACCCTGGGGCCTGCACCCTGAGGCCTGTGGGGCCTGCATCCTGGGGCCTGCACCCTGGGGCCTGCGGGGCCCATACCCTGGGGCCTGTACCCTGGGGCCTGTTGAGCCTGCACCCTAGGGCCTGCACCTGGGGCCTGTGGGGCCTGTGCCTCTGCCTCCTGGTCTCCTGGCTGCGTGGCCCACACAGCTTAGTCGGCCTCCCTGCAGCTCAGTTTCCTCATTGCTAATTAGGAGGCAGAAATGCTCCTCAGTGCCAGGGTTCCGTGCCCAGGACGTGCTGCGCCGCTGTCAGTCTGGCCGTCAGTCGGGGCACAGCCCGCAAGCCAGAGCTCCGGCTGCGGCCTGGGTCGGGGCCCACGCCTGACCTCCGCGCAAACCATGTGACCTGCTGGTGGCTTCTCACTCAGCTTCCTAGTAAACCAGGTTTGGTGACCTTGGTGCATGTGCCCCGAGCCGACTGGAGGGCACGCCCTGTGCGGTGGCACCTGTAACACGGAGGGGCCAGTCGGGGGTTTCGCGCTATTCCCACAGGACGTATGACATTCAGTGTGTGTGCAGGTACACGAGAATCCTACAAAATAATGAGTGTGAAGATTTCAGAAATGAAATGTTCGTACGGATGTGGAGCAGCTCTGGGAATCGGAAATGTTTTGTGGGTTCTTATTATAATTTAATTACGTATTAATATGATTGTGCTTTTAACTTGTAGCTCTGAAGAAAATAAATTGGACAGAAGGCAGCATTTTAATTCCTAATGAAAATCAAGCTTTTGCTCTCCTATGGATCTCATTTCCTCCCTTTGCCTTAGCACGTGGAGTTGAAATTTGACAGTAGCTGATCAATACCAATTTCAGTTGATTCTGACCTTTAATGGTATTGAGCCCAAGAATTTATTCATGTACAGAATGTTGCAACTTCTTTTTAAAGATTTGTGACAACTCTGCATTTTAGCTTCACGGAGCATTATTGGAGGATAAATTATGGCATTTGTTGTCACCAAGGGCCCGTCGACTCTCTTTTCCCTTTTCCAATTAGCTGGCTCTTATTAAAGTCAGGATTATTGGGCTATATGTTATCAGCAGCAATATTCATCCTTTTTAGGTGTAATAATTCCATGGATTTTGACAAACGCGTGCGGTCACGTAACCACCGCCACAATCAAGATGTAGAACGTTTCCATCACTCCCCAGAATTCCTCTTCTGCCTCTTTGTGGTCAGTACCCCCTTCCCTGACCTCTAGTCCCTGGCAACCACTGGTCATTTTTCTTTTCCAATTGTTTTGTCTTTTCCAGAATGTCCTTTAAGTCCATTGGCTGTTTTAAAACAGGCTCTGGAAACCTCTTACTGGACTTCATGACTAATTACACCCTTATCTATTCATCACCTGTGCGTGTGTGAGTGTGTGACTGAGGGGGTCTATGCAGCTGGCTCCGGGCAGGTGAGTGAAGACGGGCAAATGGGGCCAAGATGCAGGCCTCATTTAGGACTTAATAGCACCTAGGTGTGATCATCGTGCATGGGGTCAGCATGTTAAGGTGGCTGAGAATCCAGCGGAAGGAAGAGATTATCTCTGTCAGTTGCCACTCAGTAAATCTAGCTGAGTGTTCATCAGATGAGTGATACTCTGCTGGAACACGGGCGAAATCGCTTTACCTACTGCCAGGGAGAAACTCAGCTAATCTGTAGGATAATAACGATACTAATAATAGAATTCATTGCACTTTGTCCATTACACTGGCCCGTTTGGAGGACCATAGTAGAGTCCATACATTTTGGTAGATGCCCAGTAACACAGCTAGAGAAAACTAAATTGGCTGCAAAATGGTCAACCGAGGGCACCGGAAATTCTTCCCACGACCAGGGCGGGAAGAATGAGACTCCTCCTACCTTCACTGTCTGTTGTTGTGACTTCTAATCATTTACTACATTCCTTGGGGAAAGTTTTCTTTTCTTACAATTCTTTTTTTTTTTTTTTTCTACCTGTTTTCTTCATTCGGGCTATTCTGTGGATTTCAGAGTCTGGAGTATGGCATTAGCGTAGGTTGAGGTAGATGGGGCGGCAAAACGAGCCCGCGGTTGTTGAGTTTCTGCTACGTGTGCAACAAACGCTTTCGGTACATCTCACCTGATCCTCACAGAGCCCCTGAGATGTAGGTATTATCACCATTTTGCAGAGAAGTAAGTGGAAAGGGAGCTTGTCCAGGGTCACACGGCTAGTAAAGCCAAGTCCGTCCTCCAAGGCCATAGTCAAGTCGCCTCACCTTGCTGATTTCTCTTATTGCTGCTTTTTATGCTGTAAGATGACTTTTCAGTGTTATCCCTTATGCTCCACTTATCTACTGGCTAAATGTATCGATACTGTTCACAGCACATCAACTTTATGATTATGTACAGTTGTTCAACAAATAACAGGAATTGCTTTTTATTTTCTATATTTAGGAGGTTAGAACAACTTATAATAAATATGATGACCTTTAGGTCAGGCATTTCCTGTAAAGTAATGACCAGACCTTCTCTAGCCTGCTATTAATTATGATCCAAGAGCACTCAGCCGTTGTTTTAAAAATGATAAAAAAAATAAATAAGGCAACAAATGATACTTTGGTTATTATGTAACAGTGTGGTGGGTGTTAAAAAGGTAATATTGGTAGCCTGTGACTATTTCCTGTCACTCCACTTACAGAGTAGATGAACACATTTTCCCGGAGGCCACGAATTTACCAGATTTTATTGCATTATTCTCTCAAGCCTAAATAAAATTTCATGAAGGTTATAATTATGCAAACTTCTTAAGGTGGTGCCACTTAAAAGAATGTAAAATAAATACCAACTTCTTAGGCTGATGAGAAAATATTTTAGGGATCCCTGGGTGGCGCAGCGGTTTGGAGCCTGCCTTTGGCCCAGGGCACGATCCTGGAGACCCGGGATCAAATCCCATGTTGGGCTCCCTGCATGGAGCCTGCTTCTCTCTCTGTCTGTGTCTCTGCCTCCCTCTCTCTCTCTCTCTCTCTGTACGACTATCATGAATAAATAAATAAAATCTTTAAAAAAAAAAGAAAAAAAAAGAAAATATTTTATTAGTGACCCATATACCTCCACTATTACTCCCCACTCTCTTCCTTTCTTTCTCCATCTCTGTGGACAAGTGTGAAGAAATCTCTACTTTTTGAGGGTCTTAAGGCAAAACTTTTCTTAATTTTTTTTCTCTTGAAGGAGGCTCCTTCCTCTTCCCTCCCTCCCTGCAAGCAAGATAAAATTTCAGACCCTTTGCAGTTCTTGACAAAAACCTGTTCTATCACATGTGAGCCGAATATGAAAGACCAGAGCACCAGGTCTTTCTTAAAAAAAAAACCCAAAAAACGAGAGAGAGAACAAAAACATCTTATAAATTGCAAACTTGCAATCTGTTACTCCTGATTTTTGGTTGATTTTGCAAATTAAATGCACTGGGAATGAATCGTTCATATATAATACTTGCCTTATAAAACATAATCCACCATGGCAGCATTTATGGTAGACACAGTACATGAATATGAAATTAATTTTATTTGCATAAAACTGCTACCATTTCAAATGAATGTCACTGAAAGAAAAATAGTAGTTCTGCGGCGTTCAGTCATTTGGTCCTACAAAGAGTTGCAGGGCAAGTTTATATCTGCATTGTAGCAACTGCATAAAAACACTTAAGAGCTTTAAAAAGTATAGATGCCTGGTGACTGTGATCTTGTTTTATTTCTGATATGGTGCCCCCCCTTTTTTTTCCAGACTCACACCCACTGACTAAAATGCTGAAACTGGGAATTGGAATTTAATATGTGGAAATATTAAAAAAAGATTTTTAAACAGTGCATTCTGGACCAGTGTTAGGCAGTTAGATGGCAGGTTTGCATTCACTGAACCATAGATACCTGTTAATGCAACTCATATTTTCATTACAAATTGGCCAGATTAACTTTGTGCTACATAATTAAAAGTAGTTAGGCAGGCATATCTGTGTAACTTATATTCGGGTGGTGTCTTAAAGTGTATTTAGAATATTTTTATTCTTAGCTTTTTCAAAGAAGACTTTTCGTTCCATTTAAAGGAAAATTATTTATTTATCTATCTATTTATTTATATTTAAGTTGACTTGTTTGAAGGTTTTCTCAGCTATTTGCCCTAAGATCTTTCGTTCGCAGAATCTGAACGGGGAAGCTATAACTTTTTTTTTTCCTACCTTAGTCTTTGGTGAGATTAGGAATTGTTTCAAAGTGATACTTATATGGGTTGCTTTCTACTAATTTTGTAAGGAAAAAAACCCCCAAACAAATGGTAAGTCTTACACAAGTTCCTCAAGGTGGCAATATTTTATGGAACAAATAGTTTAGATTTTATAAAGTCCATATATACTTTAGGTTGTTCTTGAGCAGCCATCTGTGCCATAACTCATGATTTCCTGTGCGTTTTTAATCAGCATCTAGTTATGCATAGCCCCAGCCTTATTGCCATCTAAATACCTAAAAGAGTAAAATGCTGCAGGATATTAGAACTTGTAGCTGTAAAATTATGATGTGCACTTTCTTTCTGTACCTGAGCAGATCTGCAAATCAAGGCCTCCCAGAAGCACATCTGCTGAGCCACTGGAGAGTTGGCTGGCAGTGGGAGCCCCAGGGCTGGTGTCTCACGCTGCCAGGGGGCCGGCCGGCCTTCTTGCAGTTCGGCCCTGGGTCCTCCAGTTCAGGAAGATGGACTGGTGCCCTCTCACTCCTGGCTTCCTCTGACCCGCCTCTCGGTGCTGATGGAAGAGGCGAACTGGCAAGGCAGCGTTATTACCATGTAGCCTGATTTTCTGCATTTTAATTGCATTGTGTGGCCTTGGAATTACGGTCACTTTAAATGGATACGTAACGATTTTTTCCTCCTTTATGTGTAATTTAGCTGGGGAAAAAAAAAAAAGAACGCAACTAAATTTCATTTCAAACAGAAATGTGTTGCACCAGCTGCAGACTGAGGCCTGGCCTTGATTTGCAAATTTTCACAGATTCAGAGGATGTTCCGCCAGCAGCCAGCGTAATAGCTGGGATGCGGCCAAAGAGCGGCTTTTCATCGAATATATTCCATTCCAGCTTCCGAATGCACAGATCCAAGGAACTTTTTCCTTGAGAAGACACTGATATATTTACTTGGAATAGCATTATACACACATAAATCAAGAGCTCTGGCAAGAAAATCAGTAACTTGCAGGTTTTAGTTCTGAGTCATGGATTTGTTATATGACTTTGTGGTCGTCACTTACGCTGCTACAAGAACAAGTGCATCGCCTGATACAACAGGTATCACTAGAAGTCTGGCAGCTGCCATGGAATATAGCTAATACATGGGGTTACTTAAAAAAATAATAAATATTTTTATTGAAGTGTAACAGACATACAGAAGGATGGTCAAGTCATGTGCTTATACGTCGATAAATTTTTACATGGTGAAAACACCCATGCAGCCCCCATCCGGATCAAAAAATGGAACATTACCAACACCCATAAAGGCCCTGTGAGGCTCCCTCCAGTAGTAATCCCGCCCATTTCCCAAAGGAAAGTGCTATCCTGCCTGCTAACACCATAAATTAGTTTTTGTGTCTTTTTCAACTTTGTGTAAGTGGGATCCTTCATTTTGTTCTTTGTTTCTGACTTAGTTCACAAATATGTCTGTAAAATTAATTCATGTCAATGCATGCAGCAAAACTCCATCATATGAATATACCAAAATTTATTCATCTATTTTAAAAATATGAGCATATTGGGTTAAGTAATGATGTAGTCTCTCTTTGGTTTGAAGAAGAGATTATATCTGGATGATCAATCAGAGAAATGTGTTCTGACATATAAGTTACATGATTGTCTTGTGATAGCTTGCATAAGCTAGTGTTTAACACAAACTCCAATTCCTGAGAAAGTGGAATATAGCAACTTTAAGAAATAGAGATGCTTGGACATAATACACATCAAAAGAAGGATTATATACATTTTGTCATGCTCTGTACTGTTAGATTCATTAAATGTCTATTGTGTGTTGGACACTACAGTAGGTACTTTTAATTCTTACAGCAAGTCTACAGAGTTGTATCATTCCGGTTTTGTGTTTATAGATGAGAAGACTGAGTATGAGCAAGTTTCAATTAGTTGTCTGTTTTTATATGACTTCTCAGTAATGGAACGGTGAATGTAGGCTGTATCATCATGCCTCTTCTACTGTATCTTCTTAGGAATTACTTAGGCGTGATACCTGTATGCCTGGAGTGTGTATTCTGGGGAAGGCTGAAGCTGCGAATGGGCAAGGCAGGCAGATTAAGTGAGAATTTCAATATGGTAGAGAAAAACTGTAAGAGCGGCATGGGAGCTGTCCCCACGTGGAAGGGAAATGCCGGTGGCAGCCTACAGAGCGAGGAAGAGGTTGCAGAAGGGGAGGGAGCTGTAGGCTGGAATGGTCAGAAAGCATTCAGGGCGGAGTAATGACAAGTATCAAAGTGTGGACTATGTGGGAATGCTGCTGTAGGAAAGACATCCAGGTGGATGGCTGGGGCAGGGTGATGGAAGGAAGGATGTGGGAAGAGTGAGGCTGAAGAAGGAAGCGCAGATAAGAGCACAGAGGACTGAGTTTTCCTCCTCATGAGCTAAGGTTTTCCCACATAAGCAATGTGTAGCCATCAAAAGGCTCTCATGGCGGAAGAATCGTGATTATGGGTCGTAGAGTATTCTGGTGTCAATGTCCTGTAGCCAAGGACCCGTACGTAATTGGAAACCTTGAATTTGTGGTTCATTGGGTGAGGGAAAGTCTATGCTATGGGCAATAAGGGGACATCTCAGTAAGACGGTGTTAGAAATGACTTGTTGGATCTGGGTTATAGTTGGGTGATTTGGGGGGAGGGTCTGAAAAAGTGGGGGTTCATTCTGGATTGGGATCCATCCATAAACAGGGATAATTATATGATTTAGTACCATAATGAATCTTGTCTAAAAGAAGGGCAGAAAAGAGGGGTTTAAAGCTGGGTTTGATGAAGGTGCAGCAGCACCTTCATATTAGCTGGAGATGGAGATGTTTGGTATTTTGGCACCATGAGCGTATTTGTGTGTGTGCTTAGCAAAGGTTATGAAGTGGTCTTGATTTTGGTCTTATTTCATCACAGTGACCTTGGCGGATGCTGATATTCTTTGAGATTGTTTATAACAATGGGATTGTTCTGCAGCCTACCTGTGAGCGTCAGGCCAATTTCTGGGTACCAGGGGCTGCTTTTCTGTTTCTCCGAGGGTAGGCATGCAGTGTGTAAACTCAGTCTGGCCTTCTCCTATCCTGGAGCCATTACATCCCAGGCGAGCGACCTTAGGAAGATACTTATATTCCTTGTGCCTCAATTTCTTGTCTGAAGATGGAGCTTTTTAAAAGAATTATGAAGACCATATGGGATATGTACCCAACATAGGGGCACCTAAATAAATAAAGCAAATATTAACATACTTAAAAGGAGAAATAGGTGGCAATACAGTAATAGTAGGCGATTTCGCTACTCCATTTTCCACAATGGATAGATCATCTGGACAGAAAATCAATAAGGAAACATTGGATTTAAACTACGTAGTAGACCAGAAGGTCTTAACACATTTACAGAACATACCATCTAACAGCAGCAGGATACACAGTCTTCTCAAGTGCACATGGAACATTTTCTAGGAAAGATCATATGTTATAAAACAAGTCATAATGTATTTTAAAAATATTGAAATCACAGCAAGCATATTTTCTGACCCTAGTGGTATGAAACTAGGTGGGGAAAGATCTATGCACTTAAAAGTAAAAATTGATGAAAGAAGTTGAAAAAGACACAAATAAATGAAAGCAGCTTCTTGCTTGTGGATTGACAAAATTAACAAAGTTAAAATATCCACACTTCCCAAAGCAATGGGCAGTGCAATCCCATTGAAATTCCAATGGCATATTTTATAGAAATAGAACAATCTAAAATTTGTATGAAATCATAACAGACCCCGAGTAGCCAAGCAATCTTGAAAAAAAAAAAAAAAGAGTGAAGCTGGGGCCATCACACTTCCTGATTTTGAACTATATATCAAAGCTATGGTATTCAAAACAATAAAGTATTATATTGTTTAAAACATATATACATAAATGGAACAGCATAGAGAGTACAGAAATAAACCCAGAAATATATGGTCTATTACTTTATGATAGAAGAGTATATTTAGGACAGAGAGTGTATAATAGGGAAAGGATAGTCTCTTCAATAAATGGCGTTGGGAAAACTGGACAGCCACATGAAAAGGAATGAAGCTGGACTCCTCTCTCACACTATACCAAAAACTAATTCAAAATAAATTAAGAGTTGAATACGAGACCTAAAACATAAAACTCCTAGAAGAAAACAAGGGGAAAGCTTCTTCATATTGGGAATGACTCTTTAGATTTGACACAAAAAGGAAATGTAACAAAAGTAAAAATAAACAAATAGGACTACATCAAATGAAAGAGCTTCTATATGGCAAAGGAAATCATCAAGAAAATGAAAAGGCAGCCTATCCAATAGGAGAAAATATTCGTAAACCATATATTTGGTAAAGGGTTAATATCCAAAATATATAAAGAACTCCTACAACTCAATGGCAAAAACCAAACAACCTGATAAAAAAATGGGTGGAGGAATTGAATAGACATTTTCCTAAAGAAGACATACCTGAAAAGATGCTCATAATCACTAACCATCAGGGAAATGCAAATCAAAAGCATGATGAGCTATGACCTCATACCTATTAAAATGGTTTTGTTCTAAAAGACCAGAGAAACCAGATGATGGCGAGGATGTAGAGAAAAGGGAACATTGTGCATCATTGCAGCCACTGTGAAAACCAGTATGGAGGCTCCTCAAAAAGCTAAAAAATAGAGCTACCCCCTGACGTGGCCATTATTCCACCTCTGGGTGTGTATACAAAGAAAATGAAAACAGGATATCAGAGAGATAAATGCATGGCCACGTTCGCTGCAGCATTATTAACAAAAGCCAAGATCTGGAAACAACCTGAGTGTCTATCAACAGATGAATGGATAAATGAGATGTGATACACACACACACACACACAGTGGGATTCTGTTCAGTGATGAGAAAGGAAATCCTGCCATTTGAGACAACATGGATGGACCTTGAGGGCTTTGCGCTAAGTGAAATAAGCCAGAGAAAGACAAACACTGCACGATATTACTTATAGGTGGAGTCTTTAAGAAAAAAAAAAAAAGTTAAACTCACAGACACTGAAAGTAGAAAGTGGTGGTTGAGGGTATTGGGGGTTAGAGGAAATAGGGAGAGTGTGGTAATAGGGTACAAACTTTCAGCTGTAAGATACATGAGGTCTGAGGATCTAGTGTGAAACATGGGAATTGTCGTTGATAACGCTGTGCACCGTGTTGTATAGTTGAAATTCGCTAAGAGGGTACAACTTAAGTGCTCCCACCTAAATAAATAAATAAAAGATAAATATGTGAGGAGGTGGATGTGTGAGTGAACTGCACGGGGGAGTCCGTTTTTAAAGTACAGATGCATCGGGGGCCCCTGGGGGTGCAGGTGGCTAGGTGTTCTGCTTCTGCAGATTGTGATCAGATTGTGATCTCACGGCCAGAAGCCCGAGTCCCACAGAGGATCCTGCGTGACCCCGCGTGGAGCCCCCCTGAGCCCCGCTGTGGGCTGCCTCCTGCCCCACGCTCAGCAGGGATCCTGCCTGATGCTCCCCCCTAACCGCCGACCCCTCCCACGTGTGCTCTCTCTCTCTCTCTCCAAGTGTAAGTACATCAGGTCATGGTGATGCACACCTGGCATAGCTTACGGTTTTATGCACCGACCATGCGTCCCTAAGGCTGCAGGCAGAGGAGGTGCAGTGACAGGTGCGCAGTACTTGGGGCAGGGCCTCGCAGGCACCAGGCTCAGGAGGGCCGGCGAGGTGGCCGTGGGGGGAGGACGGGACGAAGATGAGCCATCGGAGGGGAAGCTGGGTGTCAAGAAGGGGAGGGAGAGGCTGTGGGCGGGGGGGGGGTGAAGGACCCGAGCGGACCCCGGCAGTTTCCCTTCCCTGAGGCATGGCCCGGGGTGAGCAGCAGGGGCCACGCTGGAGAGGGGCCCTGGGCCTAGGCCCGACCTTGCAGGCCCGAGGCTCGGGGACACACACGGGCTGTGGCCGTGTGCTCTCCGGCCTTGCGGGGACCAGTGGCTGTCTGGGTGAGCGAGGGGCCCCAGGCCGCCCCCCGCGGTTCCGCAGGCCCTGTGTGCCTCACGCGCCTCGGAGGCCGGCCCAGCTCTGCGCTCGTCTGGAGTCCGCACCGTGACACTTTGCTGCGCCGAGATTTTCGATCTTGAGCCCTTTCCTGCACAACTCGAGATAAAGGCTTCGATGGGGAAAATCGTATGTACGGGAGGCCGGGGGGGCGGGTGACGGCCTATGGATGGTTTATTAGGTGTCTCCTGTGTCGCCTACGAACCCGCCTGCCCACCTAGCTGTCACCTGCCGTCTGTTTGTTCCTGTGAACCTGGCCGCCGGGTGGGCTGGGGACCGCGATTGTTTCGGTTGGGCCTTAGTGGGATCGCTTTTACGGACCTGTGATTTGGCATGGAGTCAGCCTGTGCTGGGAGGTACTGGGAGGGACTCCAGGGGAGCTGAGCTTTACTCTCTTAGTCACTGTTTCGATATACTGCACGGTCAGAGTCTTTATATAGCACGAGGGATTTATGAAGACTCCGGGGGGGAAAAATCTGTCTCCGACATCAAGGACGTGTTTCTTTCCTTGCCATGGCGAATTGGGTGGCCGATGATATTTCCTTCTGTGCACTGATCACCGGGCAGCTCAGAGTAAAATATAGGGTCTCAAATGCAGCATATGATGATTATGGTGTGTGCTCGTGTGCTAACCATACCTCTAGTTTTATTTTCTGTCTCTTATTTTTATTTCCCCTTAAACATATTTATTTATTTATTTATTTATTTATTTATTTATTTAATTTATTTAGTTACCCCATTGTTCTTGTCTTTGTGTGTGTGTGTGTGTGTGTGTGTGTGTTCTCATCTTGTAATGGTAAATGGCTTCACTTCTTGTTTGGGATGAGGACTGTACCTGTGTACTGGGGCATGCACACGCATACTGAGAATCATATATTTTTTTAGTAGCATTAATGGAGTGACCTGGACAAAAGTATTCTTATTTAAGCAAAGTTGGCTCTTTGGTGTGGAATATAAAAGCAACAACCTGATTTCTATCACTCTGGAGTTTTACCTTGATGGCAAAGACATATCTGAAAAAGCAAAATATGGGATAAAATGTGGGTCAGCCCTTTTGCTCATACGTAGGGTCTATTAAGAAAGGCTCTGCACTTGGAATCAGAAGGTTGGATGTTACCTTTCTTGGTCTGCTCCTGGCCGGGCAGCCTGTTTGATCTCCGTGGGCTCTGGGTTTCTTGGTAACGTGAACATGAAAATACCCATCGTACCTCCCTTACCTTGACTGCAAAGATTAAATCAGGGAAGACATGAGCGTCTGTAAACTGTAAAGACATCTGGGTAAGATAGCTGTTCACGCTTCGATTCTATGTGGAGTGTATCTTAACTTAGAGCATGTCTACCTTGACCGTAGAACAGGAGACACCAACTCAGATGCCCATATCATTGAACAGGGTGAGAGAGGAAAACAAAAAAAAACAACCAACAACAACAGAAACAACTGTTATCCTCAGCAGCTTTTCATCTTAATTTTGGAGAGCGGCGTTGAGTAAGAGGCATATTTCACCTATATTCTTAATTTTACAATAGGAAGAGGGCACCTGAGCCTCCGCCAGAGCGTGAGGGGTAAGAGGATGGGCCAGAAACCAGCCGACAGGACGGGGGTGCGCTCTGAACAGGAGGCCGCTCCTGGTCAGGGCTTGCTAGTGGTGTCCAGGCAGGAATGGACAGATAGTCTTCCCTGATGGCTTTTTTTCGAGAGAATACAGAAAATTAGATTTTGCGTATGTTCTCCTGATTTATAACTTTAGCAATTAATTCAGATTTCTTAAAAAAAAATATGCTTTGTAACATTGTCCAGGGAAAACTGGGCATGATCTCAACCTTTGGGCTGCCGGTTGGCGATCTCTGCTCTGGAAAGAGTCTTCAGGATTCACCGTTTGTCTGAGGCCACATATGCTGACGGAACGATGCATTTGTAAGTTGCTTTTGGAAAGTAAGTGTGCATCTATTTCACCGAGCGTTACAAGGCTGTTTCTCTAGCAAATATTCATTAAAACCTATGCCTTGTGTTCTAAATATACTGTTTTGTTTCCAAAAGGCACTCTTGACCGCGAATGCATTTTAGAGGCATAAGTTGAAATGCAAGGCTAATCAGGTGGTAAAGACAAAAGTAGCCGTATTGATAAATGATTGTAAATAATGTACAATTTTGCTTAGCGTTGATGTTCTCTAATTGTTGATAATGTAATGTTAAATGTTTACATATATAGATAGACTGACAGACAGGGTCCTAGAGGCTGTATTTCACTAACATCAAAGAAACTGTTGGCTCTTTGCTTTATTATAGTAATCCTCTATTGCTAGGAAGTCACAAAGTACCAGGAAGAAAACCAGGATGCAGTTTAGTCGCCTGGATTCTATTTAAATACAGTCAGTCCTCAGTATTTGCAGATTCCGTGTTTGCATATCTGCCCACTTGCTGGAATTTATCCGAAGCCTCCACGTCGGTACTTGTTGCACTCTCATGGTCGTGCTGAGGCATGTGCAGAAGGGTGAAAAATTTGGGTCACCTGATGTGAATGTTCCCAGCGGAAGTCGAATCAGGCGATGCTTTGCCTCCTTGTTTCAGCTCGCCCTGTTACTGAAGAGCTGCGTGATCTTGGACAAGCCATTTTCACTCTGTTTGGACTCAGTTTTCTCATCATTAAAATAATGAGAAGAGTGCTTATAATTAAGAAGGTCACAACCGATTTGGAGTAACGTACTAAAATTGAAGCGGTAAGCAAATATGAAATGATGTATAATTAGCATAAATTAGATCCTATTGAATATTGGGGTCCATTGTGGACTTGGACGGTAGAGATGTGGCTGGATGTGGCTTGTTGGAATCCCCTCGTGGGGAGCAGCGTTTTTCAGATTTTCAGTCCCCTCCCCACGTTGTACTATTCTGATAAAGAATGTGTTCTCCCAAAATGAGATTTTGAACCCTTGGTAAATGAGTGTTGTATGAATGTCAAGAGGAAGGCCGTCGTGTACTCGCTGTCACTCTCAGGATGTGTTCGCTTACGTGGACACAGCCCTGAAAGGGCTGCTCTTTTATGTGCCTCCCCTTCCTGCACCAGATGGTTCGGGACTTCCTGTGCGTGTTTCTCTTTCTCGTCCTTGGAACCTGGACGAGAGGCTTGAACCTGGATTGATCGACAGGAGTCATGTTTAGCGAATACCCACCGAACACTTTCTATTCACCGTGTCAGTGTAAAACCAGTGAGGGTCTCTGCCTCGAGTCATCTGAGGCTCAAGGCAGTTCAATGTCAGATGGATGAGGAAGCACGTGAAGCCAGGCCTAGAGCCTGGGTCTCGCTGATGCTGTAGTCCTTGGCTGTTGACATGCTGTCCCTGTGAGCATGGGAAAGGCTTCATGGGCCGTAGTCCTTGGCTGTTGGCATGCTGTCCCCATGAACGTGGAAAAGGCTTCATGTCAGGGGTGGGGTGCTGCTGATGGGGAGGATTCACAGTGAAAGGGGAGATGGACCAAGTGGCACCTGTCGCCGGTTAGTGGGACTACAAGTCTGACGTCTGGGGGCCGGCACTTCTGCCCATGGTATCCCAGCTTGGGAGTCGCCGAGGAGAACACAGCATGGTCAGGCACCAACTGGGACAGCGCTCGCACTTACGCAGGGACAGGTCGGGGATGAGCAAGGCCAGCTCCCCTCGGGGTCATCTCCCTAGACCCCTTTGGTGCTGCGGCAGAAGACGTGCGTCCTGCCCCAGAGGACACGGCTGGCAGGGGTTTGGCCAGGTGCCACAGGACACACCTGCAGAAGCAGGTGCTCCCCGGAGCGCACACCCGTTCCAGGCCCAAGGCCCGGCCTCATGCAGCCACGTGGGGCCAAGAGGCTGCGAGCCTGAGCCTGCCTTCCCCAACACATGTGGAAATAAAGCACATTGTGGGGGGTCTGTGCAGTGGAAGTAAGTGGGGGGGACCTTGGGTGAAAGGGAAGAGCCGGGTTGAATGATCTGCTGTGTGGGCCAGCCCAGCGGGTCAGCACAGGCGGGCTGCGGCCCGAAGTCCAGGGCCACACGGGAGCTCGGTGCTTGACTCGGCCAAGGTGGGGTGGGTCTGCTTGGGAGGGCTGGGGGTGTAACTGCTTGGGTCACAACTTTGTGTGGAGGATGACGTCTTCTTGAAAGAATAGAGCTTTACTTTCCCCTTTGGATTTTTGCAGGCCTCCCTTTACAGCCCCAGAGTCTTGTATCAGGAGGCCTCTGACGCGACCTGTCGTGTTACATTGTGAGGCTCCTTAATGAGTGACTGTCCGTGGGTGCCATTCTTTCAGCTTTCCGTCATAAATGTCTCCGTAGACCTTGGGGATGACTTGACATTTCAGAAAGCGTTGGCCATGATAATGGTAGATGTATGGTGGATTGTGTTTCTGAGATGTCGATCATCAATTGGGAGCTTTTGAGCTCACATATTCCTCTCAGGGGCAGCACCAAAAAGCAGCAGATTGTTTGAAAAAAAATGAAAAAAGAATTAAAAGAAAAAAACAAAACAAAACAAAACTCAGTGGAACTCTTTGGGCATAAAACATTGCCCATAGTCATTTGCTCCATATTTTTAACCTGAAAAAAAAAAAAAAAAAAAACCCTGCAAAAACCTCTTATTATTTGTTCTGTCGACATAACAGTGTCATGCGTAGAAAAAATTTAATTCTAAATTAAATGCTGTTTTTTTTCATGGTCAGCCTGCACCCTCTAGTTTTGTTCTCACATACCACCTTTTGTCTCTTAACAATTCTTCATGCATTTTAAAGCACCGGACACCAAAGAGATTTTGATTTCATCTTCAGAGATTTATATAATTTTTACATGTTTATTCAAATCCCAGAAAGGAAAAACCTAGAGAAAGAAAACAAATGAACACTTCTGTTTACCAAACAGCATTTTATAAAGAAAAGCCACAGTGGCGATTTTGCTATTGTGTCCAGAATCTGATGCTTTGGGGGGGAAGAAGCTTATATACATATAACAAATAGCAACAATGACAACAAAATAAAGGATTTTTCTTTTTCCCCTCAGGAGCTCAGAAAAAAGAGTGCTTTTATCAGAAGTATTTTACCATTTTCTATACCTATAGATCTCCATCGCTATCAGCCTTTTGAAGACCTTGATCAGTGATGATGAAGCCAAGTCTCTGTCTATGTTTAAGCACCACAGTAAAATCTTTCTATTCTAAGGGTGATTTTCATTACTTTAAAATGAGGAATAATTTAGTGAAATTGACAACACAGCCAGCCAGTTCCTTTTTTAATAGTAGGTTTGGAGCTTTTTGCTTGAATTAACTGGATAACTATGTGTTGTGCTGTTCACGTTACTTCTACACAGAATTTGATTCTTGGTTTGTGGGACTACAAACGAGGCAAACGAGGCACTTGATGT
Source organism: Canis lupus baileyi (assembly GCF_048164855.1). Lineage (NCBI taxonomy): Eukaryota > Metazoa > Chordata > Mammalia > Carnivora > Canidae > Canis > Canis lupus. The sequence goes on from NC_132848.1 coordinate 15,870,658, forward strand.
GTGTTCAATCAACGGGTCTGCTGATTTGTTGGGGGGAAAAGTCTTATTCTTGTTGACCCGTCAAAGCCATCATCAATCCAGTCCTCCAGGAGTTGGCATTCTTAACAAACAATCAGAACATAGAGGCAATAGGACAACGAGAACATTTGAAAGGGTCTCTGCTTTCTTTTCGATGGCCAACTCTTCCATGTTCATAAGGAAAATAGTCTTTTTTTTTGGTTACTATCTTTGAAGACCATCTATACAGTTAAAAAAAAAAAAGGTACTTGTTTGTGGTCAAAATAGACTTATTCTGGGGCACCTGCATGGTTCAGGGGTTGAGCGTCTGCCTTCAGCCCAGGTCGTGATCCTGGGTCCTGGGATCGAGTCCCATGTCGGGCTCCCTGTGTGGAGCCTGCTTCTCCCTCCGCCTGTGTCTCTGCCTCTCTCTCTGGGTCTCTTATGAATAAATAAAATCTTAAAAAAAAAAAGAGAGAGAGACCAATCATATCTCCCATCATGGTACTTAGTAGGCCATGTGACTTTGTTCTAGTTTATCTCACCATCCTTCCTCCATAAAGGAAGTGTTCGGATTAGATCAAATGTAAGCTGAGGGAATTCACAGACAGGAAACATCAAGAAATACCATAGATGAGCCCAGGTTTGCCAAGCTTTCGTCTGCCAGGTTAGCACAGGGCACTCTTCCCCCCGCAAACCACCATCATTATGGCAAACATCATCCCATCAAAGGAGGTATATGTTAATATCACACAGGGTAACGTAACTACGCTCTCAGAATAATAGATAATCCTTCACATTGAACAAATTAAGCCCTGTGAGGACTTGCGGCATTACTCTGACCTTTCTCATTTTGACTTGAACACTGAATGTATCGGGAAGGACCGATGGCAACCCTTGGGACCCCTATTTGGAAATGTCTGGGCTAGATTCTTATCCATTTCCCTGTCTCTCACCGTTTCTGCCTCTATCCCGACAAACTCTAATGCTCTTTGATTTTATGATTCTAAGTTTCGGCTCAGCATATGTTTATAAGCCAGAGGAAAAGATAAAGTCTATTACTAGATTTTGACTTTTTTTTTTTTTTTTGATAATTATTGTGAGGACTTTTACTTGTGGCTTCTACCAATGGGAGGTCATTTCAGAAAATGGTTTGAGCTGACGTGAGAAGGAGTACCGAGGTTGGAGACGCTGAGCAGGAACTTGAATGAGTGAGAATGAAGTCTGATGGGAGAGCCCTTTTATTAAAAAAAATATCTCCTTGATGAATATGAGAGGACACAGAGAAAAATGGGGCATAGTGGTGAGATCTGTGGGTTGAGCAGTCATACAAGTGTGGTGTAGATTTCCCAAGTTGGTAATGAATGAATGAACTTTTTTTTCTCACTTCATTAAATCCTCCGTATTAAAGTACTTAAGTTGGTTTCATGATGTTCTAAAACTGTTCGTATTTGGGAAATCATTATGACCTAATGGATCACCCGATAGAACTTGCTGAATCACCAAACTGGCCATAGAGATTTCTTTTCAGATTTCAATACAATATTCATCGTGACATTGTCAATAGAGGAAACTTCTCTGAGACCACAGTTAAGAGATGCTGCAGATCATTTTAGGGATTTTTTTTTCTTTTTTTTTCCTGCTTTCAGACTTAAACATCTTTTTTTCTTTTGAAGCTTCTCAAATCCCAGATGAAACTAGCTCTTAGCAGTTGTTCTCTTTTATGGGATTAATTTTAAAAGCAAATAAAAAGATGTAACATAAAATTAACACCTAAGCTATTTGATTACATATCAGACCATAAATACATAGAAGAACTAGCTTTGACTTTCAGAAGATTGTTTTGAGAGTTTTTTTTTTTTTTCTACTCAGACTTCTGTTTGCCGCTTGTCTCTCACCTACACATTACTCTCCACGTTTCCTCACTGGGAGTGTGTACAGCGCAAGCAGCCCAGTTTTAGTAATTGTCCTTGCTTGGCTCTTACCTAATCAACACCAGTCACTCTGGTTTTTGGATACTGACGTTGCATTGTAAATGGCCCAGGAGTATCAGAGGGAAAAACCTGGCTTACCAGGTTTAAACAGTGTCAGGTTCTAATTTATATCAACCAAAGCCAAAATATTGAAATTGGAGACCCCAAAACTCCATTTTTGAGTTTAATGCTAGCATGGGCGTACTTCCGTTTTGCTGTGTACTGACACATACTGACACTAGAGTTCTGCAAAGCCTGGCATTATAGGTGTTCACGTGCAGTAAACACAGAAGCTGGGTATTACGGACACATTATAAGTAATTGCCTAATTTGGAATTTCTTTCTTTCTTTCTTTTTTTTTTTTTTTTTTTGTGGCCAGTCACTTTCTACAACTTAACGGTTCAAATTTAAATTTGGTCTGTATTCTTTTCATAAACAGCATTCACATTTTCTGTTGGTTTCCTTTTTAAATGCTTGTGCATATGCCTAAAGATAAAAGAGATAATCTTACATGTACCTTTGAATTATTGATGACTTAATTCGTCATGATCTTAGGAAGATAAAATAGGAAAGCAATTTGTGTTGTTTTTTTTTTTTTATGATTTGGGAGCCTTGGATGGGAAGCATACAGATCATTCTTACTCTAGATGCTTCTGAGATTTTCATACATTTCCAGCATGTTATATTTTAGAGAGAAACTCCGCTACATATGCATCATAAGTGCACTGAGCCAGAAAAAAATTTTTTTGCTGAAATGGTTTAACATGACAAGATTTAACTTCACATGGAGTGAGGAGATTTTACAGCGAGGAAAAGTTTGTTTGCTGCTAACTTTGTCATATTGTTCGTTTCCAAGGCATAGCTTCAAGGGGTTTTCCTAACTGACATAATCCTTTATGAGTAAATGGTTTATTATTTATTTTGGCTGATACTAATAATATCTAGTTTATTTAACAGCTAAATCATATAAATTTCTGAAGAATAATCTAGCCTCCTGGTATCCCCATTTTACTTGGTCCTATTTCTCTGATGTTATCAAAACTGTCCATATTAAGATAGGAAAAATAGTTTCTTGTAAGCTTTGTAAGGTCCTAATTTGTTCCATCACAAACACATTTATGGAGAGTTCACCATATTCTTGTCTTTTGTTAGACTTGGGTTATAGTGCATGCTTCCTAGCTCACGTCAGCTGATGGGGACACAGATAAGAAATCCGTAATTATCATACATTGTCTACTGTGATTAACCAACCAGAGGGTGTTATAGGGCCACTAAAGACATATTCTTGCTTTCAAATATTAAACAGAGAATACTGTTGATGGAGTTCATCTGCTTTAGATAAGTCAGTCTTTAAATTTTATAGTTGGCAGTAAACTCAGCAATTTTTTTTTAAACTCTGCAATTTTAAAGAAGGTTTGGGCTACAGAAAAATCCAGTTTGATCTGGAAATGTGAATTTGATAGATCTAGGGCAAATCATGGGCAATCAGAGAATTACTAAAATGACACTGAATGCACTGAACCCATTTTTATCCTCCATGCTGGTGATGCAATACATTTTCTATGGAGTCTTTGAAGTGCATGTTGTGTCATGTTTTAAACACAAGCAGATGGAACCTGTTAAAGAGCATTGATCCTTTGGTTTTTGGGGACATTTCTAGCTTGTTCCAATTTTGTTTTACTGCCGTATTCAGGTTGCCTTGGTAGATGGTGGAACCATATATCTTCATTTTAAAGAAGAGTAAGTGGTAAAAATAGGACATTTTCTTTGATTTTTGTGTATCCCACTTGGATGGAAAAGAAGTGTTTTGTTTTGTTTTTGTTTGTTTGTTTTTCTGGTTTCCACCATGAAACGATGGCTTATTTATGTCAAGCTCCTCAGAGAGGAAAAGGATGTCTTGGGGCTTGGCACCCAAAGGACTCACTTGTCCTGGATTCCAGCAGTTTGTTCTCATCAAAATTCAAGAACGCTTGTATGACAGGAGGGGTGGGGGGACTAAACAAGAGAAACATAAGGGAGGCAGAGAGATGAAAGTGGGACTCCAGAAAAGATAAATGGTTTTGCTGTCAGTGCAGTGTAATGAAAATGAAATCAGTGTAGGCAGTGCCCATTTCCCTCATCATGCCTAGCCCCAAACACTGCTTTAAATAAAACATATTTCTTTTATTTCCCATTTCTTGCTTGCTAACTTAAAGATAAATGACTTGCTTGCAAGTGCAGTGAAAAGGAAATAAAATCAGTAACAGGCAGTGCCCAAAATGCCCCAGCTGCTTAACGGTCTGGCCTTGAGCAATACACAGTTTTTATGGAAAAGTTTTACTGTCTGCTGTTAAGGAAACAAAAGCAACTCTCTCCAACCCCCCACCTCCTAACTCTTAAAAAAAGAAAAAATATATATAAAAGCAAAGAAAAATAGAACTCCAAAGAGACAAAGCAATCCAGAGTCACGCCCGTAGTTGGTTCCTGTGGCCCCTGCGACGCGGGGAGAGCGTTACCCCTGGAGCTGTGTCCGCAGCGCGCCCAGTGCTGCTTTCCCATGGTGGGAGGGCTTGAGGTGGTGCTCCTGCCACCTGGTCCTCAGGACCAGGGCCCAGTCCGTAGGCAATTGGGTGAGCAATTAAACAGTGCATGAGCAGCCCTTGGGGCCTCTCGGAGGCTGGCAATGAGGCAGCTCTGGACCTGCAGCCGCAGGGCGGCGGGATGCGCGGGCAGGACAGTCAGCATGAACCAGTCCAATCCGAGGGCTTTCTCCGCAAAAATAATAGGAACCATTCAGAGAATATCTTCTGTGCCTGGAGGCTAAGCTTACATCGTTAGCATCTCCAGTTTCTTTGACCTTCAGAAACTTAGCCTCCCATCTCCCAGGGCTTGCTGGGCCTTGCTCCCAGGGTTTTGGATTCAGGAAGCCTGGGGTGGGACCTGAGGATTTGAGTTCCTAAGAAGTTCCCAGGGGATGGTGCTGCTGCTCTGGGGACCACTGACCTCATAGACCCCCCTGTGGTGATGGATATAGGACAAGCTTCCAGTACCTCCTGTATGTCGGGCACTTTGCTCAGCAGTTGCAATCTGTTATCTCGTTTAATCTTTCCGAAAATTTTCCCAGATGTCATTTATTCCCTTTTAAATGCACAGCTTTGGGCCCCCACAAGCCAGAGGACTGGCCAAAGCCATGGACATAACTAGCGACAGAGTCAGGATTTGAACCCCGGGGCTGGTCTCCAGAATCCATGCTCTAACCATGACGCCGCGGCATGTCTCCGTGTCTTGCCTTTGCAAATGGCTCGACTCAAATTTTTCACTTATTCCTGTATCCCAAGAATGGAGAAAGCCTCTAAAGATGATTAATTTTATTTACTGAGCAGGGATCATGCAAAAATAAGAGCGCTCTCTCAACGCATTTTACCCCAACAAAGGACATCTCATTACTTTGCCATCAAAGGTATAAATTCTATCTTCCATGGAGCTGTTCATGAGTCATTTTGCTCTACCTCTGGGAGATACAGACCTCCTGGGAAGGTGGTAGTGGGTATGGCCAAGGACGCTGGGCAGGACTTCATAGAAGATGATGGACTCCGCCAAAGAGGTTGGAGAACCTGAGTTTAGAGGAACAGGGCAGGTAGGTGACAGGTGCTCTATGAGACGGGCATGCATTTATGTACATGCGTTGAGGAAAATGGCCCAATCTGAGGGGAATGTGTATAGGCAAAGCAAAAGGTAGGGATGGTGAGTCAAAGATGAATCAGTTGGATGTCCAGGATGCAAAGTTGAGTTTGAAAATGGTTTCATCAATTCCATAGAAGAGAAAAATCGAGTTAAGATGAATGCACTCCTTCTCTATATTCTTTTCTTCTTCTTCTTTGATTATGTCTCTTCCATGACTGTTCATTCCAGAGATATTTGTTGAGCATTTACTATATGCTGGGCAGTGGGCCAGGCGCTGGGCCAAAGTGAGGCATAAAAGACGACAGAGACACGGCACTTGGAGAGCTGCCAAGGGTAGCCCCTTGCTGCTCAGGGCACTGACAGTATTGGCATTAGGCCCTCATGGGGGAGGTTGGTAGAAATACGTAGTCTCAGCTCCAGCCTAGACCTACTGAGTCAGAATCTGCATTTAAACGAGATCCCCATGCAATTTGTGTGGACGTTAATGTTTGAGAACCACTAAACAATTCAGCGTTTGGCACTTTTCTCTCTTCTTCAGTCCCTCACTGAAGTTATCATGGTCTGTGAAGAGTAGTCTGAATTAGGAGAAGATGAACACATTTCCTAGAATGAACAAAGTAAATAGGAACATGTAAAAATACGAAGGGCATAAAGTCCTGATGGTTATCAGCTGCTTGACTTAGCATGTCTCGTATTAGGTAGGACGCTCGTTACCATTTTACATCTTCTTCAGCTTCTACCTCAGGGCCAAGCACTTCGGTGGTGCCCGGTGAGGACTGATGGATTGTTCACATGGTGAGGAAACGAATACAAATTAAATAAGAAAATATAGATTATTCCTGAGTATTTACCAATGTATATTAACGTCTTACTATGAGATCTAAAGCTAGGACAAAACCTGTAGGGAAAGCTGCTTTTGGCAGATTTAAAAGTTGTCTGAACTGAGAAATGTTGAAAAAGTAGAATTTGGAATAGGAGAGAGAGGTAATCCAGGTGAAGATAATTGAGGTCTCGTTTTAGAAAAGGAAGGTGGTTTGGGGAGATATTGTGATGAATTTGTGACAGTAATGGGATTAAAATAATAGCTCTGTGGTGCCGAAGACTTCTTGTTCCATGCACTAAGAAGGGACGGACATGGGCTGAAGGGACCCAGTAGGTGGAAATGCACAAACCTTGATGATCAGATATATATTGGGTCAGGAATGCATGCCTGTGCTATCTGCAAATCTTGTTTCATCCTCTTGGCTGTGTAGCCCGGACACGCTTCTGCAGGTAGGGCTGGGGCAACGTCAACACCACCAGACAGAGTCAGCGATTTGGATTTGGGGCTGAGATGAAGGGTTACTTTGAACTTTGGTCATCTATCATCTGTCTATCTATCATCTATCTATTATCTATCTATCTATCTATCTATCTATCTATCTATCTATCTATCTATTTATCTATCATCTATCTATCTATCATCTATTTATCTATCATCTATCATCTATTTATCTATCATCTATCTATCTATCTATCTATCTATCTATCTATCTATCTATCATCTATTTATCTATCATCTATCATCTATTTATCTATCATCTATCTATCTATCTATCTATCTATCTATCTATCTTCCCCTCTTAGGAGTGGATAGACTTTTTAGTGGAAATCTCGTTACTCAAGAAACACAGTTTTGTAAAAAATCATGAATACTCTGGGTAATTCAAATTTAAGTGACAGTGCATGGAGAGAAGTGATGTTTCATGGTCCAGATAGTTGAGGATTAAAATCAACCCTTGGTTTTCAGTAGCTGGAGGAATGGTATAATTTTAGGTTCCTTCGGAGTCCTCTGAATGACTTTTCTAATTACTCTCTCTTCTTTTAATTCTTTTAAAGTGGAAATAGAAGCGAGCAGTGGCTTCCGCTGTTAGAATTGTATTTCAAGGGGCACGGTGTGAAATAATAACATTATAGTGCTTGCAGAGAGCAAGAGTCTCCGTGTAATATATTGTTCAGCAAATCATTCATCATCATAATTGCCATCCTCGACACTTTGCTCATTTGTAGATTTTTTTTTCCTTTCACGCCAGAATTTTTCTTCAGTAAAAATGATTTAAAGAGTAGCTATAGGGTTCAATCCTATCCTTCATGATAGAACAGGGACAAGAACAGTGTCTTTTCCAAATCTACTTCCACCCAGATTCCAGTTTATTGTGATTGCACATTCCTCAGGAGCTTGCCAATCACAGAGCATTTTCTTTATGTTCTCTTGGGGGCGAGTTCCGTACTCTGTCAAGAGGTTTCAGGGAGTAGACCTTGTGACTGCTGCATAGCCCTTAAATGCCATTTTGTGTCTATTTTAGGAAGACTCATTCTTTCCGCCACAGATGGGAAGTTCAGATGAACCAGTGGGCACACGTATATAATATTAGAAATTACCTTGGCATTTAGGCATTTTTTATTTCAATCTCTTCTTCGATGGGCCAGAGAAATAAAGGAGATGGGACTTAAAATGAGTGACTCAGCACCAAGCACTAGACCACACTCCAGGGTGCTGTTTCTCCTCCAGCCACCTCCCTGCACGCACACGGTGCCCACGGGAGCACGAGCAACCAGAGGGCACGATGTCATAACCACGTGGCTCTGTCCCATGGAACCGCGCGTATAGGAATTTTAATATGAACATCTATCAAATTGAGCTTATTGAGTAAAAAAAAAAAAAAAAATATATATATATAGTAAAACATCTCCCAGAGACTGTGGCAGTGATTCTGGAATATTCTGTTTTGTATTTCTGGTGATAGTACTTTTAAGCCAGAAATTGGAGACAATTGCTTGATGAGTGGGCAAAATATTTGAAATCAGAGCTGCCTTGAAAAACCAGGATGATTGCCATCTCTGTATTGCTGTCAAAGAACAGGTTCATGAGGAATTATTTCAAAAATGCTTAGTGAGCAAGTGGGATCGTACATTTAAAACATTAAAAAAAAGAAGTAAAATGTATAAATTCAATGTGATTTTCCTTAGACGTAAGCACATCTAGAGGAGTCAGGAATCGAGCAGGACGGGAGGGAAAGCATTGATGCTGAGGCTGGAGGTGCAGTTTATTTTAGGTGCCAGTAAAAGGGAAAAGAGCTTTAATATTTGTTATGAACAGACACTTGTTACATCTTCTGAAGCCCGGTAGACAGGTTTCCCCCCCAACTTTATCGAGAAATGATCAACAGATATAATTGTATATAGTTATAATATACAAAGTGCATATGATGTTGTGGAATGAGTACCAAGGATTTTTTTGGTCTTTTAAAATTTTTATTATTATTTATTTAATTGCACTAAAATACACACAACGTAAACCTTGTTGTCCTAACCATGTTTTAGTGTATAGTTCAGTGGCATGAGGTACGTTCACATTGTTGTGTGACTGTCACCACCATCCATCTCCAGAACTTCTTCATCTTGCACAGCTCAACCTTTGTGCTCATTAAACAGTAACTCCCAGGACGCCTGGGGGCTCAGCGGTTGAACATCTGCCTTGAGCCCAGGGTGTGACCCTGGGGTCCTGGGATCGAGTCCAGCATCGGGCTCCCTGCATGGAGCCTGCTTCTCCCTCTGCCTGGGTCTCTGCCTCTCTCTCTCTGTGTCTCTCATGAATAAATAAAATCTTAAAAAAAACCCCAGTAACTCCCATGTGTCCCTCCCCGGCACCCCCAGGGGTTCCATTCTACATCGTTCTTTGAATTTGACTCCTTTAGGTACCTCATACAAGTGGAATCATGGGGGTATTTGTCATTCTGTGAGTGGCTTATTTCACTTACGTAAAGTCTTGATCCATGTTTAGCATGTGTGAGAGTTTTCTTCCTAAGGCTGAATAATATTACACTGTAGAGCTGCACCGTCCCTTATTTATCCATTTGTCCGTGAATGGACCCTTGGGTTGCCCTTCATCTTTTGGCTATTATACATAATGGTACTGTGAAGATTGGAGTTCAAATACCTGTGCAAGTCCTGGCTTTCCGTTCTTTCGGGTGTGGACCCAGAAATGAATTGCTGGATCATATGGTGATTCTCAAGTTTTTGAGGAACCATACAGTTTTCCACAGTGGCTGCATTTTACAATACCACCACCAGTGCAGAAGGGTTCCAATTGCTCCATATCATTGCTAGTACTCCCCCCCCCCCCCGTTTTGTTGTTATTGCTGTTTTTTATGTATATGTATTTTTAATTGAAGTTCGATTTGCCAACGTATAGTATTGCTGTTTTTTAATAGCCATCCTGACAAGTGTGAAATGGTATCTCATTGTGGTTTTGATTTGCATTTCCCTAAGGACTAGTGATGTTGAACATCTTTTTAAGTTCTTATTGGCCATTTGTATATCTTTTTTTTTGGAGAGATTCAAGACTATTTAAGTCTTTTGCCTCTTTTTGAATAGTGTTGTTTGTTATTTGTTGTTGAGTTGAAGGAGCTCCTTATGTATTCTGGATATTAACCTCTCATCAGATACATGATTTCCAATGAGTAGGTTGTTTTTTCATTCTTTTGTTCAAAGGACATTTGATAGTATCTTTTGATGTACAGAATTTTTTTGTTTGTTTTTGGTATAATCAGTCTCATTTATCTATTTTCTTAACTGTCTCTTGGCACTCCATCCAACATCATGAAGCTTTGCCCCTATGTCTTCTTCTAAGAGTTTTATAGTTTAGTTCTTAACATTCTGCTCTTTGGTTTCTTGAGAGTTAATTGTTATGTATTGTTTATTATGCCTGTTTCACTACTGGGAAACTGAAGCTCAGAAGAGGCTATTTGACCCGGAAGCCTGTGAAATTTCTAGTCTACACTCTCTTATGGTAAAGCACTGTAAAAGCTCATAGACTAACCCCAAAAAGTCAGCAGCTAATAGAATCTCTGTTAATCCTCAAAGTGTCCATATTAATTACCCATGAATAAATATTATGGGAATTTCCTGGGTAATCCTTCCTGATATTTAATTGCACTATCTTTTCAGACTCAGTTCAAAGGATTGGTCTCTTTAGGAAGTTTGCTTTTTTGCTGCTGCACCACCCGGGCTAGGTTAGGTGCCTACGGCATGTTACCATATTGTGTTTTAGTTAGCTCTGTCTGTGTCTGTCTATACCAAGGGATAGAGCTCCTAGCCCCCTTACTACTCAGGGTGTAGTCTGTAGACCAGCAGCATCAACATTATCTGTAGCCATGTTAAAAATGCAGAATTTCAGGCTCCAACCAGACCTACAAAATTAGAATCTTTGTTTAAGGAAACCCCCAAGTGAACTGCTTGCACTTGGACTGAGAAGCACTCCCCTGGCACATGGTAGGCAATCATCTGAGCAAGTAGATGCAACAGTAAGTGATATTTGAAATACATGTAGCTCGGGGCACTTGGGTGGCACAGTTGCTAAGTGTCTGACTCAGTTTTGGCTCAGGTCATGCTCTCAGGGTTCTGAGATCAAGCCCTGTTTCAACTCCATGCTCAGCGGGGAGTCTGCTGGAGATTCTTTCTCTGTCTCCCTCTGCTTGTCCCCCTGCTCGTGTGCACACGATCTCTCTCTTTCTTTTTCTATCTCTCTCTAAATAAATAAAATCTTAAAATTCATGTAGCTCAGTTCTGTGCTTGGGTTTTAGAAGAATATGGATGCTCTGACTTCCTGGAGCATAGTAGGATGTGCCGAGAGAGTCCTGCCCTTCTGCTCCTGCCCCTGCTCTTTAGAAGCAGGTCTGAGCTGCATGTCAGGAGAGAAAGAGAGGTAGTCACGCTCCTCATGTAGGATAGACTAGCTACGGGTACCTACCTGTCCAGTGCTCTCCCCAGTATATCCCAAGCAGAGGCAAATGACTCTCAGTACCAACATGTTTTGATGCCAAAAAGAAAGGAAGGAAAAAGTAAATCTAAAACTTCATTTTTAGACTTCTTCAGAGACAACGAATAGTTCTCCTTAATTATTTATGGTGTTACCTTGGTGGTATTTATAGATTATGATCAGGTTGCCTCCTTGAAGCTCATTCTCTAGACTGTATAAATTTAGTTTCCCTGAGTGTGTCTCATATGTCTTTTCCTCTGAGCCAAGCCTGAAATGCATTCTATTCCCCTTTGCTTGGTTTGTGATTTATCTGCATTATTCCTAAACTGCTGGAGTCAGAAGAGTTCCTGCTTATGGTCTTTGGCTGGTTTAGATTCATGGCTGCCTCCCTGCTTTCACATGCTGTTCCTAATATGCATAGCTGAGAGTTGCACTGGGATTATTATTATTTTTTTATTGTCAGCCCGGTGCAAACGTTTCAGTGGAGTAGGGTGGATAAATACACCGTTTGCCTGCTGCATGGACTTGGCTGTCCTTAAGCACGATGCCAACAACTCCTTTAGGTAGGAACTTGAGATCTGTGAAAACATGTCAACAAAATCAAATAAATCCTCAAACAGATCCTGGAAAAAAAAAAAACTTGTAGAAATTTCGGATTGGTAGGAATTTTCTTTTAATTGGAACTTGTAAATATGTTTCAGATGACTTTTTAAACAAATGTCACTGTGCTACTTATGTTTTCACACAGAGTGTTGGAAAAGAATGTGTTTTCCTTTCTTGGCTAAACTTATTTATTAGATTGATGCCAAGCTTTTCCTCTGAAGCTTTTTTATTGCCAGTTTGGGGTGTTATTCCACCCTCCTAACTCAGGCAATAGTCCTATTGTTTTCTAACTAAGGATGGTGGTGATTGGTTTTCTGCTTGGCAGTTGTTACACCAAAGGTCGTGGTTTTTTTTTTTTTTTATATATATATATAAAAATTTATTTTTTATTGGTGTTCAATTTGCCAACATATAGAATAACACCCAGTGCTCATCCCATCAAGTGCCCCCCTCAGGTCGTGGTTTTATTGTGTAGATAGAATGTGACTTCTCCAATTAGGTATTTCCTACTTATAGCACTTACCTGGTAAATTTTAAATAATCCAAGGATGTTGAAGAAATAGATGGTTGATAGCTAACATGACCTTCAGAGTTTGGAATTATTGAAAGTAGAGGGAAGTATATTTGAGTATCGGGGTATTCCATTTTTGACTATCAGTATATGCAGGTATCAGAAGTACTGGGTCGGGAGACAGGTCTAGGTTCTAGCTTTCAGTCTACCATATGCTAGTTGTATGACTTTGCCTGAGTTACTTGTTTATACTGAGGATAAATTTCTGCTTCATAATACTTTAAGGGGGATTGAGTGGTTGATGTATGTAAAGCCCTTGGCAAACAATGATATGCCGTAAACGTACCAAGTAGCAGATGATGATGAAGATGCTGCTTTTGCTTATGGTAATGAAACTTACGTCCCATAAGGAAGACATATTCTAAATGAATTTTTTGAACTTGCAGCATATCTTTAGAAAGAGATACTAACAAAAGGAAACTATTAGTATACGACTTTTTTCTCTGCAAGAATTCCAGGATTTAACAATCATAATTTGAGTTCCTTAACGAGGAAAAAGTTTAAATGTTTTTTTTTTTCTTTTAGGATTGGCCCTACCTATATCCATAATAGGCAAACCCTGAGATCAGTCAAGATGTCCTTCAGTAGAATGAATAGTTAAATAAACTGTAATACCTCCAGACAATGCAGTATTATTTGGCATTAAAAAGAAATGAGATATCTAGCTGTGAAAAGACATGGAAGGATTTTAAATGCACATTACTAAGTGAAAGAAGCCAATCTGAAAAGGTTGTAGAGTGTATGATTCCAATTATATGGCATTCTGGAGAAGAAAAGAAAAAACCTCTGGAGATGGTAAAAAGATCAGTGATTGCCAGGGATTGGGGGTAGAGGTGGTAAAGGGAGCTAAAGAGGCAAAGCAGAGAGGACTTTTATTTAGGGCAGTGAAAATACTCTATGACATTATAATGATGGAGATATATCATTATACATTTGTCCAAATCTATAGAGTGTACACCAGGAATGAACTCTAGGGTGAACTCTGGCATTGGGTGAGAAAACATCGGCTTTACACAAGAGAAAAGGATAATAGTAAATTGAACAAATTCAGCCTCCCTATGTTTACAGTATAATATTTTTTGAAGTGACAATTCTTAAAACAACTTTTCTCTTGAAGTATTTAATATTGGGACACATAACTTCCATCACCCTTTAACTGAACTTCTGGCATGGTTGAACTATCCCGTATCTAGATGCCCACCTTCTGCATATCTCTTCATTTCTGGAGACACTCCTATAACATTTCGACAAACTTTCACTCTTTTGACGTTCTTACATACTTTTATTAAATTTTCAGCAATTATTTTGACTTCCCATTTTGCTGAAAATATCGAAGCTTTTACCTTCAGATTACCTCAATACTTTTTTTTCTTCTTTGAATCAAAACTAGCTTCTTTTATTGTTATCACAACAAATGAAGTATCATGCCTTATTTCCTTATCTTCAAGACTATTCTGGTCTACGTACGCCTCCACTGCCATTGAGGCTACTATGTACCTCATCTCTGAAGAATGTCCGCCTAGAGCTGATGTGTTATTGCAACTCTGTCTTCCTCTCTCTGGCGGGACTTTGCGTCCATAGCTATTACTTCATGAGCCTCTTGTATTTCTCCCTTATTGATTTTATCTCCTCTCCCTGAATACAGACCTCATTATTCATTGGTTTGTTGTCCATCTGTCCATCCATCCATCCATCCATCCATCCATCTATTCAAAACTAATTTTTTTCAGTATTTTAAGCATTTAGTATTTCCAAAAGAACAAGACACAGTCTCTTACTATAGTGGAGTGCTTACCCATCCCCTTGTTGCAGAGAATACCTACTGCTAAGGGATCATAGTTGAGTCTCCCACTGGAAATTGCCCTTGACCACAGGTATCTTCCTCACTCAAGGTGAGAAAGCCCCCCTGGGAGGTAAAGGCAGGGTAGCAGTAGGAGAAGGGGCAAAATAAACAACTGATTCAGGTAAAGAAAGCAAGACCTACTCCCTTGCCTCAATTTGTGACAGCGTAGAAGAGCCACTGCAGCCCCAGAGGATCCTCCTGCTCCCCTCCCCGCCCCGCCCGCGGATGGACTGGAGCCTCAGGTCCAACTGGTTCAACTGCACTGCAGGTCAGCCTCTCCCTCTGCCCAGTCTTGCCTCCCCTGCTTCCTTACAGATAGGTCTTCTCAGAATGCATCCCAAGAGATGCCTTGTATGCAGTTCTCCCCCCTGAGAGTTGGTTTCTAGAGAAACCAATCTAAGATGCCACTTTTCAAGAGTTCGTACTTCAGTTAGTATAAGGGATTGACAAGAAAACCAATCCTTAAAAGTAAATATGGTAAGCACAGTGGTGAAACTGCTGAGTTCTATGAGAATTCACAGGAAGCATAAAAGACATCTTGGATTATGGGAATCCAGAGAACAATAAGGAAGTGGGGATTGATGCCCTGACACGTGTGTGTAGAAGCTAGCCATTTAGATGAAGAAGATAAAAGCAATCCAGGCAGCTGAATCTTTTATGAGGAGAATTTGATATATTTGGGAAATGCTAAAGAGACATGGACTCTGCATAAAATGCACGAAAAGGTAAATGGAGTGCATGAACATCATGAATGGCTGTGTGCAGTGAGCATCTATTGTTTTATTCTTGTCCTGCACCCATTATTCTTTCTTTCAGTATTAACATTTTGTGTTGCTATGAGGAATTGTTTTAGTTCCATTTAGATTTGGCTACGAGTAATGGAAACCCCACAAATAATAGTGGCTTAAACTAGAAATGTGTCTGTTTCTCTCTCACATGAAAAGAGTACAGAGGTAGCCAACCTAGTGCCACTCTCGTGCTTCATGGTAGCAGGGACCCAGCTTGGCTCTGTGCTGTTATTCCACCAGAGATGGCTTCCATCTCCAAAACCATTGATGTCTATGATGGCTGCTGGACCCAGGTATCCCTTCAGCATTTCAGCCAGCACAAAGGAGGAAGGGGAGACAAAAACATAATCCCATCTTTAAGGATACTTCCCAGAAGTTGCACACAATGACTTCCACTTATGCTCCCTTGGACAGAATGTAGTCACATGGTCACACTATTTTCTGGAGGATCAAAATATGGTATTTATTATAAGAGGCTATGTATGAACTAAAAAAATATGATGAAAAGATAGACCCCTCGTGCATAATTGGTGCTCTCTGCCATGGAAACTATCACCTCTCATTGGATACAGTCTTGTTAGACACCAAAGGGTAGACAGATGATTTAAACCTGCTAATTAGAGACTCTGTTCATGATATTTGAGTATCATCTGAATGACCCAAAGACTGACATGGCTGGTATTCTGAAGAAACCATCCACGTGTTCCTGCAACCCTGGAACCTCCTTTTCTAAGCTTATTCAATCAGTCTTTTCTTTGATTTTGTGAGCCACCCTGTGTTTTTCCTTAGTTCAAAGTTGTTTCTGTTACTTGCAAAAAACTCTCCTAACTTGTATGCCATATTAACTGCATTAAAGCATTCAGTCATAATTCTAGAGATGAAAGACTCCATGGATGAATTTTAAGCAGGATAAAATGTTATCAGATTTTTGTCTTGGAAACATTTTTAAAAACCTTTAGAATTGGATGAATTGGAAGAAGTTAAGATTGAAAGAAGAGAGAGCCCTAAAACTAGTGCATGAATCTAGATAAGAAGTGGTGAAGGGCTGAGCTTAGAGATACCAGTAAGGAAGGTGCCAAGATAGAGTATTTTAAAAGATATTTGGAAGGTAGAGGCCTCCGGATTAAAAAAGTGCATGTCTATGGACCAATAATATTCATTAATAAAAGATGAACCTGATGTTTACAAAGACAGTTCTAAAAGAATCTTCTAAAAACAAATGAAATACGATATTTATTTAAAATCCTGGTCTTATAAATTATGGGCATATGTACAGGAGGAAATATTTGAGAAAAGTTTTGGAAGAACTACTCTACATAAATGGTGAGCTACAAAACAGCAGGAAATAGATAAGTGGTAGAAAGGATTGAGCTACAATTGAAAATCAGTGCTCAAGATATAAATATGAGTAGAAAGAAAAGACTTTAAAAACTCCCAGATTTCTGTGAATATGGAGCTATCTAAAATAAAATTGGAGCTCATTTAGAGAAAGAGTTGCCAATATTTGGTATTTGTCTTCCTGAATTGTTAGTATGTTTTATCATTATATTTTGATTCTGTTCGCTTTCTTGCATCATTGTACGATAACCTAATTTAAAGAAAACCGTGGATGTAACCTTTTTTTTTCTTAAACTGGCAAAATCGTACTGTGAATAATACGATTTAAATCCACCAGTGAGACAGACCTGTTTTCATTATCAACTGATCATTTCTTTTTAGATGTGTACCCTCAATGAATTTTTAGTGTTTTGAACTCTTGGAGAACAGAATAGGTTTCCAGGAAGAAAGAACTTCCCTGTATCTATGAAAAAACAAAGAGTATATTCTCGGAGTATATTCCATTTCCTAAAGAAAGCAATGATGAAGAGAATATGGTTAGTGCAGGTGATTGAGATGTGGAATTGGAAGCATCAATCTTTTTTATTTTCATTAACTTGTGAGGTAAGCAGTTAATGAATAAAAAGAGCACCATTTGAGCATAATTTATGTTTCATAGAAGTAGGTTTAGCCAATGCCTCCGAGGAAGAGTTAGTTCTCCTGTCGTTCTTAAGATTAGAGGAAGATGAAGCTGAACATGTAGGAATTAGAACGCATTCATTGCTTTTCTCCCTTTATTATAGTGGCATTTGATATAGTTGTATGAACACAATTCTCAGGGATTTTTTTTTCTCTCATTTTTTGGAGCTCACCATTGTAGCAGCCAGGCCCTGGGATATGTCTTAATTTGGGCTGCTCTAACACAATACCACAGGCTGCGTGGTGTAAACAACAAACACTGATTTCTCACAGACCTGGAGGCGGAGATGTCCAAGATCAAGGTGTGGGCAGGTCAGCGAGGGCCTTCCTCCTGGAATAGAGACAGCCTTCCTGCTGCATTCTCACGTGGTAGAGCGGGCGAGCTAGGCTCCTAGCCTGTTTTCATAGAGGGACTAATCCCATCAGGACAACTCTGCCTCAACTAAACCTACTCCCCGGTCAAAGGCTCTACCTCCAAACATCATCATGTTGGGGATTGGGATTTCCACATATGAGTTTGGTGACATAGACACACATGCAGTCCACAACAAGGTACTACTGTAAGTTCACCAATAATGCTAATAATCACGGCTGACGTGTAGCATTTGTTGCGTGTCACAGACTATTCCAAGTGCTTTTTCTGCATATAATCCTCCCAATATCCCATGAGAGGTAGGTGCTATTACTACCTCCATTTTGTAGATTAGAAAAGTGAGGAGCAAAGAGGTTATATAACACAGCTAAAAATGTTCAGGATCAGGATTCTAACCCAAGTGGTAAGGCTCCAGAGTCTATGGTCACTATGTTACTTAAATAACATATATTGGGAATGTCAACATGACTAGCCCAAAGAAGAAATCAGAGAAAGTCACTTCTCTCTATGAATATTGATTTGCAAGGTTAAGTGTTAGGGTTTATAACATTATTTATTTTTAATTAATTAATTAATTTATTTTTAAGTTCTTATTCTTTTTTTATTTCTTTTTAATATATTTATTTTTTTTTGGTGTTCAATTTGCCAACATACAGAATAATACCCAGTGCTCATCCCATCAAGTGCCCACCTCAGTGCCTGTCACCCAGTCGCCCCCAACCCCCACCCACCTCCCCTTACACCACCCCTGGTTCGTTTCCCAGAGTTCCGAGTCTTCCATGTTCTGTCTCCCTAATTAACATAATGTATTATAGTTTCAGAGGTAGAGGTCAGTGATTCATCAGTTGCATGTAACACCCAGTGCTCATTACATCACTTGCCCTCCTTAATGCCCATCACCCAGTTACCCCATCCCGTCCCCACCTCCCTTCCAGCAACCCTCAGTTTGTTTCCTATAGTAAAAAAATCTCTTATGGCTTGTCTCCCTCTCTGACTTTGTCTTATTTTATTTTTTCCTCCCTTCCCCTATGATTCTCAGTTTTGTTTCTTAATTTCTACATTTCAGTGAGATCATATGATAATTGTCTTTCTCTGATTGACTTATTTCTCTCAGCATAACAGCCTTTAGTTCCATCCATGTTGTTGAAAATGGTAAGATTTCATATTTTTGATGGCGGAGTAGTATTCCATTGTGTATATAGACCACATCTTATTTATCCATTCATCTGTCCACGGACATCTGGGCTCTTCACATAGTTTGGCTCTTGTGGACATTGCTGCTATGAACATTGGGGTGCAGGTGCACCTTTGGATCACTATGTTTGTGTCTTTGGGGTAAAATACCTAGTAGTGTAATTGCTGGGTCATAGGGTCATTCAATTGTTAACTTTCTGAGGAACTTACATAGTGTTTTCCAGGGTGGCTGCATCAGCTTGCATCCCCACCAATAGTGCAAGGGGGCTCCACCTTCTCTGCATCCTTACCAACATTTGTTGTTTTTTGACTTATTAATTTCAGCCATTCTGACTGGTGTGAGGTGGGATCTCATTGTGGTTTTGATGTGTATTTCCCTGATGCCAAGCGATGTGGAGCATTTTTTCATGTATCTGTTGGCCATTTTTATGTTTTCTTTGGAGAAATGTCCATTTATGTCTTATTTCCATTTCTTGAGGGGGTTGTTTTTTGGGGTGTTAAGTTTGATAAGTTCTTTATAGATCTTGGATATTGGCCCTTTATCTGATAAGACATTTACAGATATATTTTTCCATTCAGTAGGTTGTCTTTTGGTTTTGTTGACTGATTTCTTTGCTGTGTAAAAGCTTTTTATTTTGATGAAGTCCCACTAGTTCATTTTTGCTTTTTTCCCTTTGCCTTTGGAGATGTGTCTAGCAAGAAGTTGCTGCCTATGTTCTCCTCTAGGATTTTGATGGATTCCCATCTCACATTTAGGTCTTTTATCCATTTTGAGTTTATTTTTGTGTGTGGTGTAAGAAAATGATCCAGATTCATTCTTCTGCATGTAGCTGTCCAGTTTTCCCAACACCATTTGTTGAAGAGCCTGTCTTTTTTTTCCCATTATATATTCTTTCCTGCTTTGTTGAAGATTAGTTGACTATAGAGTTTAGGGCTCATTTCTGGGTTCTCCATTCAGGTCCATGGATCTATGTGTCAGCTTTTGTGCCAGTACCACATTATCTTGATGATCACAGCTTTGTGTCTGGAATTGTGATGCCATGAGCTTTGGTTTTCTTTTTCTATATTCCTTTGGCTATTTGAAGTCTTTTCTGGTTCCATACAAATTTTAGGACTATTAGTTCCATCTCTGTGAAAAATGTTGATGTTATTTTGATAGGAGGTTGCATTGGATGTATAGACTGCTCTGGGCAGCGTAGACATTTAACAATATTTATTCTTCCAATCTATGAGCATGGAACATTTTTCCATTTCTTTGTGTCTTCCTCAATTTCTTTCATAAATGTTCTATAGTTTTCAGAGTACAGATCCTTTACCCCTTTGGCTAGGTTTATTCGTAGGTACCTTATGGTTTTTGGCGCAATTATATATAGGATCTATTCCTTAATTTCTCTTTATTGTGTCTCATTGTTAGTGTATAGAAATGCAACTGATTTCTATACATTGATTTTATATCCTGCCACTTTGCTGAATTCCTGTATGAGATCTAACAGTTTAGATCTTTTGGAATCTTTTGGGTTTTCATGTAGAGTATTATGTCATCTGAGAAGAGTGAGAGTTTGACTTCTTCTCTGCTAATTTGGATACTTTTTACTTCTTTTTGTTGTCTTATTGCTGAGGCTAGGACTTCCAGTACTATGTTAAACAACAGTAGTGAGAGCAGACATCCCTGTCATGGTACTGATCTTAGGGAAAAGATTTCAGTTTTTCCCTGTTCAGAATGATATTCAATTTGGGTTTTTTTTGTATATGGCTTTTATGATATTGAAGTATGTTCTCTCTATCCCTACACTGAAGAGAATTTTAATCAGAAAAGATGTTGTATTTTGTCAAATGCATTTTCTGCACCAATTGAGAGGTTCATATAGTTCTTGTCCTTTCTATTATTAATGTGATGTATCACATTGATTGATTTGCAGATGTTGAACCATTCTTGCAGCCCAGGAATAAATCCCACTTGGTCATGGTGAATAATCTTTTTATTGTACTATTGGATTCTATTGGCCAGTATCTTGGTGAGAATTTTGGCATCCAGATTCATCAGAGATTTTGGTCTATAATTCTCCTTTTTGATGGGAATCTTTGTCTGGTTTTGGGATCAAAGTCATGCTGGCCTCATAGAATGAATTTTTCTTTCCATTACTATTTTTTTTAAAACAGTTTCAGAAGAATAAGTATTAATTCTTCTTTAAACTTTTGATAGAATTACCCTAGGAAGCCATCTGGTCCTGGACTTTTGTTTGTTGGGAGATTTTTTTTACAGGTTTTATTTATATATTCATAAGAGACACAGAGAGAGGGGCAGAAACACAGGCAGAGGGAGAAGCAGGCTTCCTGTGGGGAGCCCGATGTGGGACTCAATCCCAGGACCCTGGGATCACAATATGAGCCAAATGCAGACGCTCAACCACTGAGCCACCTAGATTGCCCTGTTGGGAGATTTTTGATTACTGCTTCAATTTCTTTGTTGGTTATGAATCTGTTCAGGATTTTTATTTCTTCCTGCTTCAGTTGTGGTAGTTTATATGTTTCTAGGAATGAATCTGTTTCTCCCAGATTGCCTAATCTGTTGGCATATAGTTGCTCATAATATGTTCTTATAATTATTTGTATTTCTTTGGTGTTGGTTGTGATCTCTCCTCTTTCATTTGTGATTTTCTTTATTTGGGTCCTTTCTCTTTTCTTTTTGATAAGTCTGGTTAAGGGTTTATTGATCTTACTAAATCTTTCAAAGAACCAGCTCCTAGTTTCGTTGATCTGTTCTACTGTTCTTTTAGTTTATATTTCATTGATTTATGCTCTAATCTTTATTATTTCTCTTTTCCTGCTGGATTTAGATTTTATTTGGTGTTATTTCTCCAGCTCCTTTAGTTGTAAGGTTAGCTTGTGTATTTGAGACTTTTCTTGTTTCTTGAGAAAGGCTTATATTGCCATATACTTCCCTTTTAGGACCATCTTTGATGCATCCCAAAGGTCCTGAACTATTATGTTTCATTTTCATTTGCTTCCACAAATTTTTAAAATTCTCCTTTAATTTCCTACTTGACCCATTCATCTTTAGTAGGATGCTCTTTAATCTCCATGTATTTGTGTTCCTTCCAAACTTTATCTTGTGACTGAGTTTAAGTTTTAAAGCATTATGGTTTGAGAATATGTAATCCTAGCATAATAATCCTAGCATTTTGATACTGGGTGAGCCCAGTATGTGCTCTATTCTGAAGAATGTTCCATGTATACTTGAGAAGAATGTGTATTCTGTTCCATTAGGATGAAAGACTCTGAATATATCTGTGAAGTCCATCTGGTCCAGTGTGCCATTGAAAGCCCCTGTTTCCTTGTTGATCTTTTGCTTTGATGATCTGTCCATTGCTGTGTGTAGGGTGTTAAAGTCCTCTACCATTTTTGCATTGCTATCAAAGTGTTTCTTTAATTTCATTATTAGTTTATATAATTTGCTCCCAATTAGGGATGTAAATAAATACAATTGTTAGATCTTCTTGTTCAATAGACCCTTTAATTATGATATAGTGTCCCTCTCATCTCTTATTACAGACTTTGGCTTACAGTCCAATTTGATATAAAGATTTCTGACCCAGCTTCATTTTGATGTCCATTAGCATGATAAATGTGTCTCCACCCCATCACTTTCAATCTAGAGATGTCTTTGGGTCAAAAATGAGTCCTTTGTAAACAGCATATTGATGAGTCTTTTTCTTTTTTTTTTTTTTTTAACCTAATCTGATACCCTGTGTCTTTTGGTTGGAGCATTTAGTCCATTTATATTCAGAATAATTATTGAAAGATAAGAATTCAGTGTCACATTATTATTAACTAGAGTTCACAGCATATATTTTCTTGTCTTGGACCAGGTGGAATTAGCAAACTTATTATCTGTCACGTTAGATTTAATTCTATGTGCTCTTCTGCTTATTGTGCCGAGTTTATGTTGTCAGTGTCAATTTTTTTAGATCATTTATAACTGATGTTTTATTGGTACTCTTCTCAATTGATACTCTTCTCAATATACTTTCCGATTTTTTTTAAGCAAAAAAAAAGTAGCATGACAAATACGACTAGAGATATGGTATAGAGAGGCTTAAAGGATCTAGAAAAGGGATTAAGCTTCCTAAAATATCTTCTGACTCATTGACTCTAAAAGGAGAAAGCCCTTCTCAGAGCTGGAGAATTGATTGCTAATTTATATCTTGAAATAGGTAATTTATATTGTATTGCTTTCACTGAAAACTTACTTTGTAGTTGTTATTCTTGTTTGTCTAAACTGGCTTTACAATAGATTCATATTTAATTTCCTTGGACTATATTGATTACTTTTCTTGTAATTTGTTGTCATTGGACTCACTAATATTTGCTTTTCAGTACAAGATTTACTGAATATATGGCCGGATTAGATGGGCTGCTTCTTTATTAATATTTCAATAATCATTTTATTGGAATTTATTGCACATTAAACACTGATTCAAATACATTATTGCTTTGGGAGGAGTGCATAGAGAGCTATTATTTGAGTTCTATTATGTGAGCAAATACTGTTGAAGCCTCAGTTTCTGCCTTTCTAAAATGGGTATAATAATAGTACCTAGCTCCTAAAGTGTGAGAGGATTAAAATGAGATATCTCTGCAAACACCAAGCACAGTGCCCAGCATGTACATGCTTAGCAGGTGTTGCTATTATAATTATCATGTGCAGTATCTTATTTAGTCTTTACAACAAGGTGACATTTATTTATCCTCCCTACTAGGAAACTGAAGTCTGAGGAGCTTAAATGTTTTGTCCAATGCCGCATAGCTAGTAGGTCTTGGACCAAGCACTGGTGCCCGTACAGCTCATTAATTCAAATCAAACTTTTGAGTCCTACTATGTGCCAGGTCCTGGATTGAGTTCTGATGGTAACATGATGGCAATAAAAGGATGTCCCATGCAAGTGCACAACATGAGCAAGGGCTTGTTGGTAAAACAACATGTTGTGGGAGATGTAAGCATTGCAGGCAGTTTGTTGCAGTTGGTATGCAAGAGACAAGACAATTACAGGGAGTGATATGGGGCTTTGACTTCCCCAGTCCAGTACCTGTAGAACTGTGTCAGGATACAAGCGGAAGCCATGCCTAAGCTCCTATCCGTGTACTCTGACCATCTGTAGTTCTTTTGTCTTTCCACTCCTGGTTTAGCCAAACATCATAGAGGTATTTTGCTTGTCGGTGAACACCTTTGCCTGCATGTCCGTCCCCTAAGGGTGTACATCCCAGGTAGCATGAACTGCTCTTGGGGAAAGGATCAAAGAAGAGGCTAGTGCTGACCTTAGTAATGAACCCTGGGCCTACGAGTATGTAAACACTTAACAACTAGCTTTTAGGTATAGTTCTATAGCTTTTGGGTTTAGTTCCTGCATGCATGGTAGTTGACACTTTTATTTATGTTAATGAGTAAAGTGAAGGTGGAACAATGAAGTAGAGCTTCACTAGCTCCTCCATGACATTGATGACTTCTTTGCTAAATTATATAATAGTTTTTGAATAGTGGATACATTATTTTTTGGTGCATACATGTAATGGCTAGAGACATAGTGGATGTTTAAGTTTACTCTGCATTATTAACATGTTCTCCATCACTTTCTTATGCCTAAGGAATCAAGAAAACATTATATCAAGCCCTGATTTATAGTATTTGTTGATTTCTGTGTTATAAATACTCTCACCATGACCAATTTTAAGCTACTAACATGTATGCACCCAAATTTGGGAAGAGATGCACAGTAGCAAACTATTGTATAATAGAATCTACCATACAGATGCAGTAGACATAAATAACTTCAAATTTATAAATAATAGCAAAATGATTAAGAAATTATGAGTTTTTAATATTTATTACGTGTATTTTCAATATAACTTATTTAAGTTTATGGAATTTATTTTCAATTATGAGCACTTTTAATATCCAGCTTACCAAATTTTGGAGATTTAACAATGGTCTTTTGTGAACCAGTAGAAGCTAGATCCAGAACACTACTGTGCTGTTTGGGCATGGAATTCTGGGTTTTTGGATATCTAAAGCATTGTCTAATGGGGTGGGGAAATATGTCACTTCTAGGAGGTATAGCTCCTTGGACCTTGGGGAGAAGTACAGGTGGAGAAGAGGAAGAGAGAGGTTCTCCAAAGCTTGAGGCCAGTGTAGGGGTCCTGGTAACTCATCAAAAGACAATTCTGAGGCCAGATCACTGAGTGCCTTCTAGTCTGCTTTTGGTACTTCTCAAACAGTGACAAGTATTCTTCAATTGAGTGAAGCTATAGCATAACCATAACACACCTTGATACAACATCAGTTTTACTCAGATGTTTGACAGGAAAGAACATTATTTTCTATTATAGTAAGAATGAATGTATCCTGGAGATGTATATGAATTTGCATTTATTTTTCAATGTAGGTGCCATGCAGAACAAATTTCATATCTGAGGTCATCTGCTTCTGTATACTAGAAGATTCTATCATTTTTCTCTGCTATTATGAGTCATTCAGTGGACATTAAGACCTGTGGTAGGAGCCAGCTCCAGCAAACCACCGTTTGGGTTGCTTGAGCATGGAATTCTGGGTTCTTGGATATCCCAAGAAAGAATTGATGGGGAGCTATGGAGAAATGTTAAGTTTTGAAAGATCTGTGAGTTTAGAGAGCAGAGAGAGACCTTTACTAGGGTCTGCCATTAATGGCTGTGGAAGTTGTCTCCTCATAAAAGCACCCACCCAATGGGTGGATATGCAGGCTGAAATCTCGTTGGTGCACCCTTACCAACTATCATTTCTCTGCCTACATAGAACCAATGGAGTTGTCTGTCCATGTGTTATAGTTTTGCCTAATTGTTCTTTCAGGGAAGCATTTTTGTATTAATGCATCTTTCACAAGGGAGCACCATTCCATAATTTGTCTAGAGATGACCCCTCTTTTCTCAAGCACAAGATACCCTTTGTGCTAGTGTACTAACATATGTAGAAGCTGTGTCCCTTGTTTAATGCTGAATGTCCAGCATCTAACTCAGAGCCTGGCATATAGGAAGCTCTGAGTAAATATTTGTTGAATAAATGAATAAAGTAATGCAATGACATGGTAAGATTCATATTTCAGAGAGCTCTCCCTTGACAAGTGTGTAGAAGACGATATATTAGTTTGCTAGGGCTGCTGTAACAAAATACCACAAATTGAGTATTTTAAACAATAGAAATTTATTGTCTCATGGTTCTGGAGCCTAGAAGTCTGAGATCAAGGTGTCAGTAGGGCAGTACATCCTCTGACAGTACAAGGGAAGCCTCTCCTTTAGCTTCTGGCAGTTCCTTGGCTTGTGTCTGTATAACTCCAGTCTCACATGGCATTCTCCCCGTGTGTGCATCTGTGTCCAAATTTCTCCTTTCTATAAGGACACCAGTAACATTGGATTAGGGGCCCACTTGTTCCAACCTGACTTCATTTTGATTAATTACATCTGCAACAACCTTATTTCCAAGTAAGATCACACTTTGAGGGTTAGGACTTTAATATATGATTTTTTGAGGGATGTAAACCCATAACAGATGGGTTCAGAGGGGGACTAAACTAGAAGAAAATAGAAAAGTCTAAGTGAGAGATACTGAAGTCCAGGAATTGGTTAATATGAATTGGGGTGAGACAAGGATCTGTCCATTCTAAAATCAGTAACATGTTTATTCAAAGCTGAGGCCATTAAGATGTTTTGTTGAATATTGTATGATATTTTTCACCACGAAACAAATTATCTCAAAAATTTAGTGGCCTGGAATTATAGCATTTGTTATCGCACAGTCTAGCTGGGACCTTCTTTGGCTCAGGGTTCCTCATGAGGCTGTCATCATGGCATTGGCAGGGACTATAGTCATCTCAAAGCTTGACTGAGGCAAGAGCCATTTCCAAGTTACTTACATGGTTATTGGCAGGATCCAGTTCCTTGTGGGTTGCTGGCATTGGCTGGAGGCTGCCATCAGTTCTTTGTCATATGTGTCTGTCCATAGGGCATCTCACAAAGTGAAAGCCGGCTTCATGATGGTGAATAAACTAGAAGAGCCAGGTAGATGCAGACAGAAATCATGCTCTTCTGTAACCCACTCCCAGAATTGATAGCCCATTATTTTTGCCATATCCTGTGCATTAGCAGCATACCACCAGGTCCAGCTAACCCTTAAAGGAGAAGCAATTACACAAGGCCATGAATGCCACCAGCAGGCAGAGATCATTGGGGACTGCCTTAGAGAGCGTCTACACATACGCTTATTGTGTGTCAGTAAAGATTTGCACTTGAAGTATTTGCCCAACTTTTTAAAAGTTTACATGTACCAGTCATCTTGAAATTTATTTCTTCAATCCCATTAAAGTAGTAGAAAGCCTCTGTTTGCTGGTTTAATTCCCAGTGTGTGTATGCTATGGCGCCTCTCTTCTGTGTTACTCTGGACCATTGGTAAAGCAGTTACTCACTTTGGTCCCTGACAGTGGCCTTGGCGTGCTGCTGTGTGAGCAACTGTCTAATTGATTTGGGTTATCTTTCTCTTCTTTTGGTGTCTACTACTTTAAAGAGATTGTTCAAAGAACCACTTTAAGTCTTAGCATATTTAAATATACCGAGGGGGTCAAATCTCTCTTATTTGTCCCACAGCTAATAGTAGAGGCACTAGGATTCTTTCCAGATTACATGTTATTTGAGTAATTTCACAATGGAAAGAAAAACTTGGAATGCTTCATACCAGATTTGCAGTAGCTAATACAATATTTTCTTAAACTAAAAAAACAAAAAACAAAAAACAACCACGCCATTTTAGTACACTTCAATTGACATGCACGCTTTTGAGATCTGTACACTCAGAAAAGTATGTTAGTACTTTGATGGATCTGTATTGCCAGCATAATATCAACCATATACATTTTCTGGAATTTTTTGTGACTTTAAAATCATTTATTTCTATATTTGTTTTGAGTTGAAAACATTTTGTTTAGTAGAAGTATTTTTTGCTAATAGATTTTTTCCAGTAGGATATGGTATATGGAAAGTTTGATTTTTTGTTTCCCTATTTCATGGTTAATGGATTTTGCTTTTTCAAGCTGAATTGTATGTCTTTCCCCCCTGACATGTTTCTAGCTTCAGGGAACATAGTCCCCTCTGGTCCATTAATATTAGGAACCGTCAGTGATGTAATCCTGTTTCATTTCTACTATGGATTTTATACCGTAGTTATGACTTCTCATACATAAAGTTGAGTTTAGCAAAGCATGCATTTTTACCATTTTTCCTATGAATATCTTTGCATTCCTAAAAATGCTAACCATATATATCAGAAATTCATTTGCTCATACAAATACTCTGCAATCATCATGGAAATACCTAGTTTTATTTCTAATCTCCCTGACTTTATTTTGTTTTATTGCTCTTATTAGATAAATAGGTGTTCTCTTTGCCTCTGAAATTTCTAAGCATTTTATGGCAATCGTGAAAGGAATATTACCAGCAATACTGTTATTAGAGTGACTTTATTTGATGCCTGGGAACAATGATTGCAAAAAAGGTTCTTTTTTTTCTTTCCTCTGTTTTGCTATTAGTAAGAGGATTTCTTTAAAAAGTAATTGACACTGTTCTGGCTTATGGACAAATATATACCCTTACAGTGTCCCGAGCAGTAAGACCCTGCTTACTGTACACTGGGGCTGGATTATTGAGGATGGTAATTTGTGACTACAACTAATTGCATGTACAACTTTGATCAAAGAAGGCCAACCTGTGCTTAAACTTTCAGATTGACTTTGGTATAGAAAAGAGCATGAGCTTTGACGTGAGAAAACCTGGTTTAAGTTTTGGCCTATAATTTCCTAGATGTCTGACTCTAAATGACTCACTTGAGTCTTCCTCGCCTCATCTATACAATGGGAATAGCTGTCATACATTTCTCATTCATGGTTGTTAGTTATAAACCAGAACATGCTTGTTTTGACACAAATCTGACAGGGGATGCCAAAATAGAGATATGGGATTCAAGTCTGTGCTGTCACTTTTTCTTCAAAATTACAACATGCTCTTTTATTTAGCCTACTCAACAAACACATATGCAAACATCACTTCACACCTTCTCTTTCCACTTATTCTTGCTGAACTTACCTAATTCTCTGAATTTATAGTTAATTGTATCCTTTAATATGCCAGGAAATAGAAGATCATTGGCACAATTTTTTCCCTCTTAAGCATCCCTCCTTCTTTGGTGAATAGCCATGCCTGGAGGAATGTGAGAAACATAGCAGTGGTGACAGCAGTGATGGTGATGATGACTCCCACACAGTCTCTCTGTGCATGCACTTTATATACCCCAACATATTATAGGATGTGTAATATGATATAGAACCTAATATATTTTATATAAATTTTTTTATAGGAAACAGGCTTGTGTAGGTTGAACAAGGCCATATAACTGGTAGGTTATATCAGATTGATACCAAAGTCCATTTTTTAAAAAAAGATTTATTTATTTATTTGAGGGGGGAAGAGAGAGAAAAAGAGAGCAGGGGGGAGGGGCAGAGGGATAGGGAGAGAGAAACCCAAGCAGACCCTCGCTGAGTGCAGAGCCCCATATGAGGCTCAATCCCATGACCCTGAGATCAAGACCTGAGCCAAAACCAAGAGTTGGATGCTTAACAACCTGCAACACCCAGGTGCCCTCCAAAGTCCATGCTTTTAACCAGTGCCTGCTTGTGCTGATTGATGTATTGGCCCAGAATTCCCCAGTAGATGGTTATATGCTAGTTCTGCTTAGCTAAGTTAGGATCTTCTAGGTACCAAACTTCCTCATTGAAATTGCTCATGAGAAATGAATTTTGATAGAAAGATGGGAGTACAGATGTATCCTAAAAATTAAAACTAGGTATGTTTTCAGAATAAATGAGTGGATATTAACAAATAAATCTAACAGTCCATTTAAGAGAGAACATGGCAAAAACTCGCAACATTTATAGTGGTTAGGGCTTAGCAAGAGAGACAAGTGTTAATTTGAAAATCACACAAAGGGACAATTATTCTGAGGATGGGATCATGGTCAGTTATTTACGATGAGAGTCTATAATGAAAGAATTCTAAACCTAGCCAAATAGAATTATCCATTTGCATACAATTTGCTATGAACTTGAATGAAAAGTTATAGCAGAACTTTTAAACATGTTTGTATTTCCGTCATATGCACCTTGTTCAACGAGTAGTAGATTCAAAGGGAAAAAAGATGAGAACTTTTTCTGAATTTCTACAGGTTCTGTAGGTAAAATGTTTTGTAAACTGGAACAGGTCCTTAGAAAAGAATGAAGCCCTGGGAAGTGGGCGTCCTGTGTGTGATAATGTGACGTGCTGAAGAAGCAAACACAGTCAAGAGCAATGAAAATGACTCACGTCCTGCAGGGTTAAATAGGATCATCTATTGTTCTAGAGCATCAGCTCTGCTATTTCATAGAAGTATATCTTACTATCTACAACTCAAACTTTTATTGGAAGTGGCACTGAAATAACTTCTTTAATGAATACATGAAAAATTCTTCCTGAGTATCCAAACAGTTGCAAGAGTATAGTTTTTTTTTTTTGTTTTGTTTTGTTTTTTTAATCTGCAGGATGCGACTGACTGGCAGCCATCAGAGAGAAAGCAGTACAATGTCTAAAGAAGATTCTTGGAGAAATTATGAAAGAGGCTTTGTTGCCTATTCTGTTCTTACTTAACTCATCCTGTTGACTTTCCCTCTTCAATATCTCTACACCCATTTTACTTCTCTTCATCTCCATCACCTCTACCTCAGTTCAGGCTACGACTGTCTTACCTGGGATTATGGAAACGTTTTTATAATTGGTTTTTATTCTTGCCCAAATTAGAGCCTATCACTGGTTTTCCATTTCACTTACAGAGTAAACTCTTAAGACGGCCAAGGAGCCAGGCACGCTCTGGATACCTCCCAGCTCCACCTTGCAGCTCTTACCCTTCATTCCTGTGATAATTGTGGACTCACCACATTTTCTTACATGATAGACTTTTGAACATGCTATTCCCTTCACCACCTTAATTCATCTTTTCCCTGCAGATATTGGCTCAGGGAAGCTCTCTCTAATCTTTCCAAACTAGGTCAAATTCTTGTATTATAGACTCTTGCAGAAATGTTGACCATGATCCTGTCCTTCAGAATAATTTCACCGTGGTATGATTTTAAAATTCACATTCTTCCCTAAGTCAAAACCACTTGGAATGTTCAGTTTTTACTCATCATTGTCACTCCAGAATGTTCATTAAACGTGAACTGAATGAATCTATCTGCATATCGGCTTTGGAGTTTGTTGGAAAAGAAGCGATTTGGCCGACATTTTCATAATTGTGTCTGTTTTACCTATTAAGAATATTACTAATGCAGATAGAAACAAATTATTATTCACCAAGATGCCTTCTCTGTCAATGTGTGAATTCTTATCTACATCATTTCCATTAAAAATAAAAAAAAAACATACAGCAACATCGTGTATTAGAAAGCCATTTGGGTGACAGGTGAAAGTGGTAGGGATCGATCATCATTTTCTATGTCTTATTTAGTTATGATTCCCTACCTCCATTTTTATATAAATTACACACCTTCAAGATGGAGGCAATTACTTTTTTCTTCACTGATACTTTTGAATCTCTGCTTAAAAATATGATCTGAGTAATCATAGACTTCCTATATAGATCTGAACTGAGCAGTTTACTTGCCACTGTGTTATCAGTTTGAGTTATGTCTTGACTTGCTAGAAAAATGGTCAGAAATTTGGGGGCTCTTCACAGAGATTTCCCTTAAAGACTAGTTTTATCAAATGTTTATTAGTGCTCTATTTTGAAGTTTTCTAAGACTTTCTGTGTGTTTTTCTAAATAATTACCAGAATTCTATTAAAAGTGGCCCTTTAATGGTGATAAATAGTTCCTTTGGTAATCTTGCAGAAAATTATACTGCTTTGGCGCCCATTGTAGGGATTGTTCTAGTTAAATAATGAGTTTGAAATTGAGACAAAATACTAGCCTTTGATACGATTTGACAATATCTTTGTACTATCTTTCTACTTTTCTAAAAAATTGTCCAATAAAAGTCACAAATAGGATCGTTTATGTTTTTCACTGTGGCGCTAGCTATTTCATCCTCCCCCCCCACAGTTGTGGGTTTGTGTGTTATTGACTTAGAAAAATGGAATATAAATTAAATTTTATTTAAAATTTATTGACCAGATTAAAAATACATTGAGATTCAACATTTTGTTCACAAAAATGACCCAGCAATGCAGTAAGCAGAAAAAGCAAACAGTTGGAGCTCTGTAAGACAAAACTGGAATGTTTAATCTCTGATCACTCACTCACTTATTCATTTAAACACACTTGCAGGGAATTGATATCCAGAATATACAAGAAGCTCATGTAAACCAAAAAGAATTTATTGAAAATATAGTGGAAAAATTATTAAAGGGTAAAAATAGACAATTTACAGAGGAGGAAACCTGAATGAAAAATAATGGTAGTAAATAATTATAGTAAGTGATAATAATAGCCAACATTTATTGAACACTTCTTTGTGCTAGATTTTCTCTTGGTGCTTAGTTTTTAAACCATTTAATTCCTCATAAATGAAGTATTATCATCCTTAGTTTATAGAGGAAACAAGTGAGTAATAGAGCAATTGATAATATACGTATGAATGCTTGGATGCTAAATGGAAATCTGGCTTCAGATCTCTTTTATGTTTATGGATATTCCATCTTACCTGTTAGCACAGAAATATATATTAAAATAATAATCAAAGAATGCCTTATAGTAATCAGATTTTCAGAAATGTGAAAATCAGATAATATCAAGTTCTGGTGAGGATGGGAAGGTGGATGAGCCCTCCTCTGATATTGGTGGGAGCATCGACTACTAAGGCCATTTCAGAGAGCAGCTTGTAGCTCTTACGGAAATGGAGTATGCTAATCCTGACATCCTGGCACTTCTACTCTGGGCGTGCACCAGAGAGAGTATCAAGTCAATGCATGTGGTGACGTGCACTAGTCACTTATTGCCTTGATGATGAAGATGTGGGGAGTTGAAAGATCCATAGCAGGGTGTTGTTGCTGTTGTAGTTTCAGGTTTTTATTTAAATTCCAGTTATTTAACATATGGTGTAATGTTAGTTTCAGGTGTAGAATTTAGTGATTCATCACTTACATGCAGCAGTTTTTATTTTCCCCCTAGGAGAATTGATACCTTGGCATATTTAGAGAATGGTATAATATGGAATGCTCTAAAGAAATTAACTAGATTTTACAGTTGGAAACATGGATAGATCCCAAAATTAGTTGAGTGGATACACAGTAAAAGTAAAAGAGAATGAGATGATAATATAATACCATATATAAAAAATTAAACACACGCACTACTGTAAGTATTCCTGGATATTGTTACATGTAAAAACAGGTATGGTAGGTGGATAGAAAATACATATGAGTAGTTACCAATAAAGAGAAAAGAATGGCCTTAAGAATACGGAATACAAGGAGAAACAAAAATAAAAACCAAATATAAAACAGAGGAGGCAACTTTCACAGACCACTGATGCAAGCATGATATGACATAAGCTCAATGCAGGCAGAAATTTATTAGTTTTGTTTACTTCCATATCTCTTTTGCCTAAATCAGTACTTGGGATATAGCAGGTGCTCAGATAAGTAAAATGGGAATGAAGACTGGATGTATAAATTAAGAGGAATGACCAATTCAGTTCCATATACCTGGGAATCAAAACTACTGCCCTTCCCCCAATTTCATATTTTTTCACTAAATACATATTACATATAGCAGTAGTCTGGTTGTCAGAGAAACAAAAGTGAATCTATTGTATTTACTTTTGCCCTCTGGGGGCTCATAATCTATTTGGGGAGATTGAGTGGAAAACTATTAGTAATGTCAAGTGTGATAAGTGCAATAAGATAGCAATTTGCAGATTAGGGTGAAAGCATGGAGGAGAAATGCCTGGATATTCCTTCCTTCCTTCCTTCCTTCCTTCCTTCCTTCCTTCCTTCCTTCCTTCCTTCCTTCCTTCCTTTGAGCAATACTGATTGAGTTCTTGCTTTATGCTGGCTTCTCTTCTAAGTCTGGGGGATGCAATGAGAAGCTTTCATGAAACTCTTAGTCTCCAGGGGATGCTGACATTAATCAAATAATCAGACACACAGAAGATGAAAGGTACAAAATTGCTATTGTGCCAGGTGTTCTCTCTGAGAACTTATAAAAAAAAAGAATGAAACAAAACTTTGATCTAGTTTTGGATTCCAAGGATGATTTCCCCAAAGAAGATATGGGAAATTTGAAGGATTAGTAAAAGTTAATTAGAAAGTCATTGGGAGTGTAGTAGAGAGTAGATATTGGGGAAGGTGCTCAAGATTAAGTTGATGGTTTATGCATAGCTGTTGAGAGACTGACTACACACACCTTGTAGACCTTTTTTTTCAGAGAAAGTGAAGGTTTTTCAGATGGAGGTTGCATCATTGAATTTGCATTCTGAAGAGAGCCTTTGGCTACATTATGAAGATTGAATGTAGAGGGGAAGGAAGGGATGTGAGAAATTGTGAAACTGTAGTATTGCAAGCTAGAGATGGGTTCACTTGACTCAGATGGCAGTGTATATAGAGAGAAGAAGTGGGTTAAAAATCAATTAAAGAGGCAAAATTAAAAGAGCTCAGTGATGGATTGGATTTGGGATAATGTGGTGAGGTAGAAGAGAGGTCAAAAATGACTTGAGCAGGATAAGTAAGAAAAAAGCCACATTGGAAACATCATGTTAAAACTCTGAAACACCAAACTCAAAGAGAAAACTTAAAAGAAGTTGTATTTTGTGAGATGTATAATGATCCTGTGGTTACATTAAAAAATCATAGTTTTGAAGGTGCATATGGTATGCATGAAATGGCATAATATCTGTGATTTCCTTTAAAAACACTTCAGTGAAGGAAAAAAAAAGGTATAAATGAAGCAAATTCTTGATAATTATTGAACCTAGGAGATGGTTACACAAGAATTCATTATACTCTTCTCTCTGCTTCTTTCTGAAAATTTAAAACTTTTCATGTTTAATAAAGAGCAGCCAGAGAGAAAAGAAATATCACCTATTAAGGATGGAATGACACATGGACTTCTCATTAGGGAAAATAGAGTTCCATAGATTGTGTAACACATACTTTCAAAATGTGGAAAAAAGTTAAATTCATGGTCTACCTAGGCTTTCATATATTTGTAAATTACTAATTATAAGTAAAGGCAAAATATAAATATCTTCAGACAAAAATGACTGACCACTTTGTATTTATAGACCATTGTGCAAAGACTGATGACAGGATATACCCAGGGAAGGACATTTGACTTAGAAAGAAGCAATGGTGAAAAAAGGAATTGATAAATCTGTTGGTAAATTTAAATACGCATCATCTATAAAATAATAATAATGACTTTGGTGATTTTATTTTATTTTTTAAAAGATTTATTTATTTATTTTAGAGAGAGAGAGAGAGAGAGTGAGCATGAGTGGGGGTAGGGGCAGAGGAAGAGGGAGAGAATCCTCAAGCAGACCCCCCACTGAGCATTGGAGCCAGACTCAGGGCTTGACATGGGGCTGGATGTGGGACTTGATGCAGGACTCCAGGAAGGGGTTGGTCCCAGGACCCTGAGATTAAGAGTTGGCCACTTTACTGACTGAGCCACTCAGGTGTCCCTAATTTTGATGGTTTTAAAAATGAGTCATAACTCTAGTTATATAGGAAAATGAACATGTGTAACATCTGATATATGTACTAGGTATTTCTCTAAGTCATTTTCTTATAAGACTAATTTAATTCTCATAATTCCCAAGCAATTATTACTAAAATTATTATTATTAACTTTATTTCTCAGATGAGGGAACTGATGCAGAGACATGATTAGTAACTTGCCTGTTAAATGTTAGCAAGAGGTAGAACAAGGATCTAGAGTCAAGTAGTCTAGCTTCGAACCTACGCATGGGACAACCACATCTCCTGAGAGTAGAGTGTGCTCAGGTCCTTGTTCTCAAGGCATAGAGAGATAGGAACTGATGCTAGACTGTGTAAAGTCATTATACAGTGACGCCTAAGTGCAACCACAGAAGGGGTAAGTAGAATGTACAATTTCCAAATGAATGAAAGGAGAAAATTGGAATAAAGAAAACATGATCAGGGGATCCCTGAGTGGCGCAGCGGTTTGGCACCTGCCTTTGGCCCAGGGCGTGATCCTGGAGACCCGGGATCGAGTCCCACGTTGGGCTCCCGGTGCATGGAGCCTGCTTCTCCCTCTGCCTATGTCTCTGCCTCTCTCTCTCTCTGTGTGACTATCATAAATAAATAAATAAATAAATAAATAAATAAATAAATAAAAAAGAAAATATGATCAGTCTAATAGAAAGCTGGAATGAAGAGGGACCCCTGGGTGGATCAGTTGGTTATGCATCTGATTCTTGATTTCAGCTCAGGCCATGATCTCTGAGTCGTGAGACTGAGTCCTGGGTCTGGCTCCATGCTGGGTGTGGAACCTGCTTAAGATTCTCTCTCCCTCTCCGTCTCCCTCCGCCCCTCCCCACTCCCACTTTAGCTCTCTCTCTCTTATAAAAAAAGGAAATGAAAAAAAGTCAGTAAAATAAAGGTGAATAGGAAATATTGAATAAGACATTACAACCGAATTAAAATATATACATCTAGATCTATATAGCTATATCTGTATCCATTTACACTAACTTGCCTATTAAAACAGTGAGTAAAATTGGATGAAGAAATAAAATCTGATACTATGCTTAACAGAAGATTCATGTTAAATATAAAGCCCAAAATTCTGCATGTGAAAGGAAGAAAACTGATGTTACTTGGTGAAATAGATTTTAAGGCACTAGCATTATTGAGACTAAAATAAAAAAGGCGTTAACCTAGAAGGCGTGAACCTGTTTGCAACAAATAATACTGGCTCAAAACATATGAGGCAAGATTGGCAAAACTACGGATGGACAAGTCCAAATTAATGGATTTGTAGGAGACTTTACCACCTTTCTCAGAAACATAAAGCAAAAAACCCTAACAGGTGTTTCCAAGCATTAAACAATACAATCTAAGTAGAATGTTTGAAATGATATACCTACAAATTAGAGGTTAAACATTGTTTTCAAGGGTCTATGTCAGCTTATAAAATTCATCAATTCCTAGTTTACAAAAAATCTGAAGCGATACCAAGAATCAGTATCAGACAAGCCATGGTTTTGGCAGTAAAGTTAGATAATAACTATTAGATAGTAATAAAAAGATAACCTAAAAATCACATATGTTAGGAAGTTAAATACATATTTCTTTTTAAAAAATATTTTATTTATTTATTCACGAGAGACACACAGGGAGGCAGAGATGAAGGCAGAGGGAGAAGCAGGCTCCCTGCAGGGAGCACAATGCGGAACTTGATCCCAGGACCCCCAGGATCACACCCTGAGCCAAAGGCAGACACTCAACCACTGAGCCCCCCAGGTGCCCCTAAATGCATATTTATAAATAACTTATGGGTCAAATAGGAAGTTATAAAATACTTAGAAATCAATGAAAAATGAGAGTACTGCTTATTAAACTTCATGGGATAAAATCGAGCTATGCTTAGAAGGAATGTATAGCCTTAAACAATGTAGTATATAAGGTCACATTTAAAACATGAAGCGTTCAGAGAAGTAACAGAGTATAACGAAATAAATGATCTGACCATCTTCATCAAGAGAAACAGAAGATACAAACATTATTGGGATTGAAATGGGTGTAGATATAGGTGAAATTTTAAAAACAATATCGTGAAGAGTTTCATACTCATGCTTTTAAGACTTAGATGAAATGCGTCATTTTAAGAAATTGATACATTGTCAATAACCATAGAGACGTTAAATCACTGATCAAAAATCTATTCCCTACACACAAAAGTACCAGGTTTACACTGTTTTATAGGTTTGTTCCAGCAACTATTTGGGAAAAGTTATGTCTTGTCTATCTATCCATCCATCCGTTCAACTATTTGAGTATAGTCACACACAGTGTACAACACGGTGACTCAACAACCCTGTGGGTTGTGCTATATCACACAAGCGTGGCTCCCATCTGTGACCATGTAATATTATTACAGTACCACTGACTATATTCTCTATGCTGTGCCTTTTATTCCTGTGACTTATTTATTCCAAAACTGAGGCCTGTATTTCTCTCTTCCCTTCACTCATTCGGCCCAGCCCCTCCCCATTCCCTGTTGTTTGGCAACCACCAGGTTGTTCTCTGGATTTATAGGTCCGATTCTGCTTTTTAAGTTACATCTTATCTTAAAAAGGAAAGCTTCCCAACACGTCTAAGTAGGTTGTCTCCTTCCCTTTCTCCTTGCCCAGGAAAGCTAACAGTTTAACACCAGAAAATTTATTACTATAATTCACTGCCTTAACAGAACACAGGAAAAAAAAAAAAAAGAAGAAGAAGAAGAAGAAGAAACATGTTATCTGAATAGATGTGATGAAAGCATTAGAAAAATCCAACACTATTCATGTTGCAGTTCTTGGCAAACAATGAATAGAAGGGAATTTCCTTATCTTGCAGCAAGAATTATAGTTGGTAGTGAAACAATAGAAGCATTCCAAATAGAGTCAAAAATAAGATAAGGATGCCTTTTTTCACTACTCCTATTTGGCATTGTTCTAGGAATCCTGACTGAGACAAGCCAACACAAAACAACACAGTAAAACTATTAGAATTAATTCAGAAAGTTGGCTTGTTTCCAAATCACTTCACAAAAATCAGTAAGTAGCTAATGTCAAAATAATAGATTAGAAATATGATTTTTTTCAAATCCCATTCACAGTGAGAACAGACCGTAAGATATCTAGCAATCTAATAGAAGATGTGCAAAGCTTTTCTCATAATACTTAAAAGTGGGGTAAAGACTGAAATAATCAAGAGATATTCCATGGGCATGGATGTTAAGATATAATGTTTGAAGATGTCAAATTAACATGCAAATCCAGTGCAATTTTAGCAAAATCCCCAACAGGATTTTATGTGTAAGTGTGGAAAATGATCTTAAAATTCATATAGAATAATAAGGAAGTTTTGAAAAAAATAACAGCAGGGACTTATTAGACCTCACGATTTATTATTTAGTTTTAGTGATTACAGAATGTGCTATTGGCATGACGACAGACATAATGACCAATAATACAAACAGCACAGAGTATATGTGAGAACTTGGCTTATGGAGAGGGGCGTTATAAATCCGTGGGAAAGACAAGACTCTTCAGTGATTAGTCCTGAGACAATTGATTATCCACGTAGAAAAAAAAAAGTGAGATCCCTATTTCACATCATTTACACAAATACATTCCACATGACTTAAAGCTCTGACTTTGAATAGAAAAATTTTAAGAACTTTAGGAGAAAATATAAGAAAAATATCTTTTTGACCTTGAGGGCAGTGAAAGACTTCTTTAAAGAGACCCAGAAAGGAAAAACCCTAAAGGGAACATTTGATATTTGACTACATTCAAAGTAAAACATTCTATTTGATCAGACACAGTGCACAAGGCTAGCACAGACTAGGAGAGGATTTTTGCAAATCGTGTACTGGCAAATGATTGCTGCCCAACATATACAAAAAATGACTACAAATCATAAGAAAAAAACATACAATCCATTGGAAGAATGGGCAGAGGAACAGGGCAGTTTGCAGAAGGAAATATAACAGCTAAGAATCGTGAAATGGTGTTTGACATCACGAGTATCAGAAACATGCAAATCAGAGCTAATAGTGAGACCTCATTTGTGCCCCTTGATTAACAAACATTTCAAAATACAAGATTTGGTGAGGGTGTGGGGGAGCAGGACTGGTGGGGGTGTAGCCTGGTACAACTCCTTTGAACAGAAGCTGAATAAAACTGAAGGACAAATACATATACTGAAGCGTGTCACCGCAGTGGCTGGTTCTAGAGTGGGAGGGAGGGGAAGGGGAGAAGGCGTTGTATCCATTCAAGGGTATTGTCATGTTTTACATCATTAGGACAATACCCACAGCAAATGTGGGAAAACATTTCGACCTTATTTAAATATGCTGGGAAGGCTAGGATTGCAATATTTTGCGATTTCTTTAGAGAAGGAGTTAAACTGAGAGGCTTAAGGACTGAAACAGTGATTTTCAGGACACTGAGAAGTGGCTCTTCCCTCTCCATCCCCCCAAATCTATAACCACATTGCTCATCCTCACTTATTTTATATTTTAACTTAAATGTCACCTTTTCAGAATTGAGGCTGTCTCTGGTCTTTGAGACGTCCCTCCTTCCTTCTCTGATTTCTTTTTTGCGTTAAGCACGTACTATTATTTAACATGCTAGGTGTCGTTTGTATTTACCTCACTTACTTAGCTCTGCAAGGCAGGGATTTCTGTTTGGTTAACCTATATATTTGCAGTACCCTGAAGAGGACCTGGCACAAAGGTAGATCTCAATCAATATATATTTTTTAATATTTTATTTATTTATTTATTTATTTATTTATTTATTTATTTATTTGAGAGAGAGAGAATGGACTAGCAGGGGTTGGGCGGAAGGGGCTGAGCAGGGAGCCCAAAGTGGGGCTCCATCCTAGGCCCCTGGGATCATGATGTGAGCTGACGGCAGGTGCTTAACTGACTGAGTGAAAATCTGCCCTCGATAAATGCTTTTGTTAAATGAGTGAATGAACAAATGAATTCTAGGGTCTGGATGGTGGAGCGTTCCCTGAGTCATTGAAAGATACAGGAGAGCAGACGGGGCAGCAGGACTGTGTGGGGCCTGGGTAGTGGCTTTGGAGGGGAAGGTGGCATATGTAAATGAGAGGTCAGCAAGCAGTGGGAATAAAGGGACAGATGGGCCTGAACCAAGTTGGAGCTGAGCCCAACTGAGCGCTGAGCTCCTGCATGTGCAGAGATGTACTTGGCGATTGGTCGCGCTGCAGACATTTGACCAGTCATAGAGCAGAGAGCTTAATAAGGAAATTCTCTATATTTGTTCTATGTCATTTAAAACAACAACAACAACAACAACAACAACAGGTGCAATTCAATTAACTATAAAAGAGGCGCTCTATCTCAGAGAGGGGTTGAAAGCTAATGTTTTATCTAGAGAGTCTGTGACAGTATTAAACGACTTTTACTGGTTTCCAAACATTGGACTTGACTCATCCGCTGTTTTATCATTTATTGCGCAGGAGGAAGAAAGATTGGTCGTTAGAGTTAAAAAATAATACCAGTCATGTTGTGCGTATCTTCATTGAAGATTCTGATGCTGAGAGCGTTTTAAGGAATAAAGACGTGTATGTTTTCCTACGTGTGAGGCTTTTGCTTAAGTATTTTGCTCAAGACTTGAGGTTTGCTCGCTGGGGAGCTGAATGAACAAAAGCTTGTTTAGGTGACTCTAGGTCAATAGTCCCTCAATTTTAGTTATACCTGGGATTCAACTGGTAAGTCTATTAGGATGAAGGATTTTACGGCCCCACCCCAGAGAGGGGATTCAGAATTGCCAGAGTATGGAGGCCCAGAAATCTGAATTTTAGAAGTTACCCTCCCTGGGTGATTCTGATGCAAAGCGTCATGCAACAACACTTGGAGAAAAGTTGCTGGAGATGATTCTAGGTTCTACTCAATCATCTCACTCTTTTGTGCGCGTACCAGATAACGTGCAGTAATGTGCTGGGTGCTTGGTGATAATACGTATGGGTAAGTGTGCCAACATTAGCGGCTTGAAAGCTGTAAATGATAGGCCTACAACAGAAAGAGCAGCCCACGAATAAATACAAAATGTGCTCCTACAAGAAGCTGAAGATCGAACACAAATCAAACAGTGTATTAACTGGGGGGAAGATAAATAAAGGTATTAGAGTATTCATTTCCCATTGCTGCTGTAACGCATTACCACAGACTTGGTGACTTTACGTAAATTTATTTTCTTATTGTTCCAGTGGTTAGAAATTCAGAATGAGTCTTATGGGATTAAAAATCAAAATGTGAAAAAAATAAAAAATAAAAATGTGAGCAGAGCTGGTGCCTCCTAGAGGCCGTAGAGGATGATCTAGTCATTGCCTTTCCAGCTTCTGAAACTATTCCTTATAGTCTCTGGTTCATGGCATCTTCAGATTTCTCTCTTTGTCATCGTGTTGCATTCTCCTTTTCTGTCTTCAAAACTCCCCCCACCTCCCTCTTATAAGGACATTTGTGATTGCATTTATGGTCCCTTCCCCCAAAAATAATCCAGGGTAAGCTCCTCAACTCAGAATTCTTAATTAATCACAACAGCAAAATCCCTTTAGCTGATATTCCCAGATCCTAAGGATTGGGGCACCGTGTTTTCGGGGCCATTATTCAGCCTTCCACGTATTGATTAGAAACATGTGACAACAGCGGCGTGAATATGGCAAAGCTGCGTCCTTTCCTTGAAGCATCTATCTGTAAGTAAGTTAAACTTGAAAGCTCCACGGTGAACTAGTAAATACTGTGCTTAGTAAATAAATGTGAAGTGATTTACAAGAAGAGACTATACAGGTTGCCTCGGTGCTAATTTCCTTGCCTGAAGCCAAATGCAGTTGGAAGGGGTGATCAATCTGTTATAACAGCATTTTAGTGCTGGAGCAGACAAGGACCTTCAAAGTTTATTGCCATTTTACGGGAGTCAGCGACACGTTAGTCCGTCCTGGGTGAGGGCCGCTGTATCAGGCCTAGGAAGGAGCGGAAGCAGAGATTGCAGAGGTGGGCATAGGACTTCAAGAACTTGTCCTGTTGAGGGAGGAGACAGACACAATTCAGACGTAGAGGGCTGGTGACCTCTGAAGGCCACTGGGTTCCAAAGGAACCCCATGTACGTAGCAAACCTGTCTCAGAATCCTTAGTAAAAGAGTGGAGGGAGGAAGGTATAGGTAGGGACGGGCCATCAGAGCAACTTCACTAGTGACAGTGTTCTGGGGTCTCCTTATGACTATATATGTATATACATTTATTTTTTTAAAAGATTTTATTTGTTCATGGGGGACACAGAGAGAGGCAGAGACACAGGCAGACGGAGAAGCAGGCTCCATGCAGGGAGCCCGATGCGGGACTCGATCCCAGGACCCTGAGCCCAAGGCAGATGCTCGACCACCGAGCCACCCAGGCGCCCACATTATGACAATACCGGATATGAAATGGATTTGAGTAGAAGGCCGGGGTTTGGCCTCATTAATGACATTTTTGTAATTGTTCTCAGAATATCTGTCACATGGATCCCATGCTGAGAGTCCCGGAGAGGCTCTGCTGAGTGTTTCTGCGGTGTGCTTTCTCCCATCCGTAGGCTTTGAAACGGTTGTGGTGTTGCCGTTACTGTGCATTTCATTCTTAGTGTGGTTCTGGGATTTTCCTACCAATCCATCCCCAATTCTAAAACCTCCTCCTTCCCAGAATGAGTTCTTTGACTGCGGTGATGGAGGCTGCTATAAAAGCCACAGAACACATTTTTTTTTTTCACTTGTAATATGCTTTTCTACTCACTAGCCTCCTTCCTCAATACGTCTTAAATCCTGTTGCCTAAATAATCTCCTTTTGTTTTTTCCAATCAAGTGACTCTGTTTCAGGCCCTGAGTGGCCCTCAGTTGCTTTGAGCACCAACCGAGGCTCCTGGCTTGCGAGGGCCAGGCTTCCCCGGTGCCCAACCCCTGGGCGCACATGACCCGCTCAGGCCAGGCCGGCTGCTTCCCTCACCCCTCCCGGCCTCCTCTTTATGTTTATTGGCTCGTGCATCTGAGTACGGATTCCTTGTTTCTGCTGGAATAATTTGTGTGTATTTATTTCCCTCTTGCTTCGCAAAACAACAACAACAACAAAAAACACAAAACAACAACAACAAAAAAAACAAAAGAAAAAGAAAAGAAAAAGAAAAGAAAAGAAAAAAGAAAAAAAGAAAAGAAAAGAAAAGTTGTCTTCTGAATTTTAAATATGATAAATACTCTTGGGCTTTGAGTTTCTTGTTTACAGCATCCTTTCCTCTTTGTATCAATATATTCATCTTCTGCATAACGATGCCAAAAGCACCTGCTCCCTTCTCCCCGGCTTGTTCTGTTTTACTGATTTGTTGTAGGAAGAACCTCCCACCCCCATCATATTATATCCTCGTAGGTGAATTAATTCAGCTTTATTGGCTGAGAATTGAGTGGCAGCAACGTCGTTGTTTTGCAGCTATTAAAGAGAGGCACTGATTTTTCAGTTAGGTGAAAGGAAAAGTAAACCTATTATTGTTACTGTGGTCATGCTGTAAAGCCACGAAATAGTCACGGTGTCTTCCAAAGTTCCTAGTGCCCTCCTGGCGGTGCAGGATTTTCTCAGGGTAACTCTGGCAAACCGGAAGCTTGGTTTCACTCGACATACCAAATTACAAAGGTCAAATCAGAGAAAAT
The DNA here is from genome assembly GCF_048164855.1 of Canis lupus baileyi. Taxonomy (NCBI): domain Eukaryota; kingdom Metazoa; phylum Chordata; class Mammalia; order Carnivora; family Canidae; genus Canis; species Canis lupus. The sequence goes on from NC_132848.1 coordinate 15,915,004, forward strand.
GTTATTCAGGTCTTTATTTAGCAAGTGTACGGCTGTGGGAAATGTTTTCTTTTCTCATCCTTGCTGTATGGTATAACTACACACCGTTTCACCTAATTATATAGCAGCTACTACAATTCATTTTTAACACAACAAATAATTAAAACAATCTAGAAGAAAGGCTCATACGCAGGGAAATTTAGCTTCATTGTCCTTTAATGTGACTTGATGACTATAAAAAACCTGTTGGAATTTTTCATCTGTAAAATCCGAATGCGCTGTTAACGCCATGCGTGTTCTACAGGCACTTTGTAAAGAGCAAAGTGAGAAAAATCTGAGTTACTTAAAATTATTAGAAGAAAGTCTCCAGAATTATTTAGTATATGATTTTAAAAGGTTTCTGATAATCGCATGTGTGTGCTTACATTTTTGCGTTATATTACAATCATATACGTGTTTTTACCTTTCCTTCGAGATCTTTACTCCTGTGAAAAATAAACATCATATGTCAGAATTTAAATAATCGCTTACTTTCCCTTACTTCCATGGTGCTCTGTCCCTGTTGTGCTCAAGCACCGTCTGTGTAGAGAGGACTTCTTTGAGCCGGTGTAGATTAGATCCACTTTATTATTCTCAATTATAAGACTGTTGCTGTATCTCCCCACTGGATGGCAAGCTCCTTGAAAAAAGGGACCATCTCTCTTTTGCTCACTTTTGGACACTCAGCATGTGAACAGTAGCTTGGCCATTCATAGATGCTCATCAAATGTTAACTGAACAAATAAAGATCTCATTGGTGAAATCTTTAATCAGTCTTTGATGGTCTTTTTTTTAATAATAAATTTATTTTTTATTGGTGTTCAATTTGCCAACATACAGAATAACACCCAGTGCTCATCCCGTCAAGCACCCCCCTCAGTGCCCGTCACCCATTCACCCCCACCCGCCTCCCATCTCCCCTTGCACCACCCCTAGTTTGTTTCCCAGAGTTAGGAGTCTTCATGTTCTGTCCCCCTTTCTGATATTTCCTACCCATTTCTTCTCCCTTCCCTTCTATTCCCTTTCACTATTATTTATATTCCCCAAATGAATGAGAACATATAATGTTTGTCCTTCTCCGATTGACTTATTTCACTCAGCATAATAACCTCCACTTTGATGGTCTTATTAGAAATTGCACAGCTACCAGAGACAAAGTGAATTTGAACTTATCTAAAGTTCCCTTGCATTATGACTCCCTTCCAAAGGATATTCCATCCTAATAATGGCAAATATCTGACACCAGTGCCACTTCTCCTACCCCCTTTTTTTTTTTTGCAGATATTATTTTATTTATTTATTCATGAGAGACACAGAGAAAGAGGCAGAGACACAGGCAGAGGGAGAAGCAGGCTCCACGCAGGGAGCTGGGTGCGGGACTCAATCTTGGGTCCCGGGGGTCACACCCTGAGCCGAAGGCAGATGCTCAACCACTGAGCCCCTCAGGCACCCCACTTCTCTTGCCCTTAACAGCACAGATGGCATTTCACAGATCATGGCACTTTCTCCTGCCAGGTACAGATGTGGTCTCAGTGTTCACCTCATCGTGTCCTCTAAGCAGCCACTCTCTGTTGTCAGGATAGTTGAGACTTAATTGCCATCCCTATTTTTGTGACAAAGAAATTTGCGGCAACTGCCTTTAGCATTTTTCTCCCTTCAATGATTAAATACTTAAAATCCTATAAAAAGATGAAACAAATATACTTTAAACATAGAGAGTCCATGAAACTACAGGGTAAAGGCCACTGGGTCCAATAGACACCCCCTAAGGAAAACCTATTTGGGACATTCAGGTGTTTTAAGAGATCAAAAATACATAACTCCTATATCTTAATTCATTGCTATGATGTGTTACTACAATCATAAGAAAATTTATCAAACGCCAGCTTCTTCTATCCCATATTGGTTACTAAAATTATTTCTGTGTAATCAGTACCAAGCTCATGGGCGGTTAATGGGAAAAATAGAGACACAATCGAGAGTAAAGGATGTTAGCTGAGCAGTTGGCATGTCTGTATTTCCAAGGGAAGTGAAAAATGCAGAGGATTAAAACCCTGTGAAGATTAAGGGAAGACTTTTCATTGTTTTATTCTCAAAATAAGGAGACTAGATGAGAAGAACTGAGATGCAGCAATCTCTCGGGCATAATATATACAAGTAATGATAAGCTACTATCCCTGGAAGGGACTTTTAGCGATGACTAGGAAAGTGACCTGATAGTCACAAGTTGACAGAAGAAGTTAGGGCGGGAGCTGAGTCTCGCGTCCCTGCGTGTTCTGACTGTAGTGTCCTTTCCAAGGGGCTAAATGGGCAGTTTGGTTCATGGCGGTTGTTGGAAGAAGCTGTGCAGACGGACAGCGAAACCCCAGTAAGTGGTTGATGTTTCTCGAGCTGGGCTCTCATCCCGGGCTATCAGAAAATGCAAATAAACAGGTGTAATAAAATTATATTTCATTGCTTCCGAGTGATAACTATATTTATGAAGACTTAGTTTCTATGTTATGATTAAGTAGAACATTGTTCTCCCAAAAGAGGAAGACAGCTGTGATTTTCCTTTTCACAGTATAAAATGAATTATCGTACAGCAATCTCCTGACTAACCACACAGCAGTTCTCTGGCTGGTGAAATATTTTGAACTCCCCCCCCACCATTCCTCCACCGGGGTCTCCATTGTTCTAACAGGACACTGGCGTGTGGTGGGTACAGGCAAAGCGAATGATTGTCCCTAAGTGACAATGTGACTTCAGTTGACTTTACTTGGTTACTAAAGGACTTGTTAGAATTTTAGGACTAGTTGAATAAATCCTACCATTTCTCTGCACCCCTACTGCCATCTCCCCATTAAGGATGGCCTTAAATGTGTAGATTGCTTTGGGTAAACTATCATCACCGTTTACTAGGACTTCTACAACAGTCTCACTCATTTCCTTCTATTTGTTCCCATTCCCTTCTAGCTCATCATCTACACTGTGGTGATACAAGCATTTTTTTTTTCTCTGTTTCAGCGACACTTTCCCTGGCATTAGTATTTTTTGCCTTTTCCTGATTTCGAAATGAACTCTCGGTGACAAAATATCAAAGTCCACTGGAAACTGTGGAGAAGCTCACAAGAAAGGACAGATAGCAACAGGTGGCAAGAAGTGAGATGTGGTTAAGGCAGTGGTTACAGATATTCACAGGAAGCTAAAACTGTCCAGCACGTTGTGCCCTAAGGTTAGCACAGGTTAGACTAGTCACTACCTTGGTGTGTGGCCTCAGTGTGTTTGGGGTTAGATTCTCCAAGGCAATACAGTTTCTTCCAGTTAAGAGTTCCTGGTTTGCACCCATGGCAGGTGGCTGGAGGGGACTATACCAGGGACCCCCATCACCTATTTAGTTCAGCCCCCACCCACCTCGCCTCTGGTAACCATCAGTTTGTTCTCTATAGCTAAGAACCTGTTTCTTGGTTTGCATCGCTCTCTCATTTTCCCTTTTCTCATTTGTTTTGTTTCTTAAATTCTACATATGAACGGAATCATATGGATTTGTCTTTCTCTGACTTATTTTGCTTAGCATGATACTCTCTAGCACCACCCATGTCATTGCAAATGGTAAGATTTCACTCTTTCCTATATATATATATACATATGTATATATATATACATATATATAATTTATTATTTTTTATTATGAATTTATTTTTTATTGGTGTTCAATTTGCCAACATATAGCATAACACCCAGTGCTCATCCCGTCAAGTGCCCCCCTCAGTGCCTGTCACCCAGCCACCCCAACCCCCTGCCCACCTCCCCCTCCACCACCTCTAGTTCATTTCCCAGATTTCACTCTTTTCAATGACTAATATTCCTGTGTGTGTGTGTGTCTGTGTGTGTCTGTGTGCCTGTGTGTATCATGTCATTATCCATTCGTCAGTCGATGGACCCTTGGGCTGTTCCATAATTTGGTTATTACAGATAATGCTGCTGTAAGCGTCAGGGTGCTGCATCCCTTTGAATTAGCATATCTGTATCCTCTGGGTAAATACCCAGTAGTGCAATTGCTGGGTCATAGGATAGCTCTGTTTTTTTAACTTTTTGAGGAATCTCTATATTGTTCTCCAGAGTGGCTGCACAAGTTTGCATCCTCACCAGCAGCGTAAAAGGGCTCCCCTTTCTCTGCATCCTTACCAACATTTGTTGTTTCCTGCGTTGTTGATTTCAGCCATTCTGACAGGTGTGAGGTGATACCTCATTGTAGTTTTGATTTGCATTTCCAGATCATGATCGATGTTGAGCATCTTTTCATGTGTCTGTTGACCATCTGGACGTCTCTTTGGAAAAATGTCTACTCATGTCTTCTGCTCATTTTTGATTTGATTATTTGGATTTTGGTTGTTGAGCTTTAGAAGTTTTTTGTATATTCTGGATACTAACCCTTTATCAGATATGTCATTTGCAAATATCTTCTCTCATTACACAGGTTGCCTTTTATTTTTTTAATATTTATTTATTTATTTGTTTGTTTATTTATTTATTTATTTCACAGGTTGCCTTTTAGTGTTGTCGATTATTCCCTTCACTGTGCAGAAGCTCTTGATTTTGACAAAGTCCCAGTGGTTTATTTTTGCCTGTTCCCCTTGTTTTTGGAGACATATCTAGTAAAAAGGTGCTACCGCCAATGTCAAAGAGGTTACTGCTTGTGTTCTCCTCTAAGATTTTAATGGTTTCCTGTTTCATGTTTAGGTCATTCATCCATTTTGAACTTGTGTATGGTGTAAAAAAAGTGGTCCAGTTTCATTCTTTTGTGTGTGGCTGTCCAGTTTTCCCAACACCATTTGTTGAAGAGACTTTTTCATGTAGAATATTCTTTCCTGCTTAGTCAAAGATTAATTGACTATATAGTTGTAAGTTCAGTTTTGGGTTTTCTGTTCTGTTTTGTTGACGTCTGTGTCTATTTTTGTGCCAGTCTCATACTTTTTGATCACTACAGTTTTATAATATAACTTTAAGTCCAGAATTATGATGCCTCCAGCTTTTATTTTTCGAAGTTGCTTTGGCTATTCGGGGTCTTTTGTGGTTCCATACAAATTTTAGGATTGCTTGTTCTAGTTCTGTGGAAAATGCTGTTGGTATTTTGATAGGGATAGCCTTAAATGTGTAGATTGCTTTGAGTAGGATAGACTTTTTAACAGTATTTGTCTTCCAATCTATGGGCACAGAATATTTTTCCATTCCTTTATGTTGTCTTCAATTTCTTTCATGAGCATTTTATAGTTTTCAGGGTACAGGTCTTTCACCCCTTTGGATAGGTTTATTCCTAGGTTTCTCATTATTTTTGGTGTAATTGTAAATGGGATTGATTCCCTAATTTCTCTTTGCAGTGATGTAATCTGTGTAAACCTAATTCTGGTTATATCATTTTGTGGCTTAAAATCTTGCCTGTGCTCATAGTATTAAATTAACATCCTATGATTTGTTTTATAGGCCCTTCTTCAATAAGGTTTGAAGTTTCTCTTCCTTTCTCTAGTGTCATCTATCACTATATGTCTCCTCATGTTTTTTTTTCCATTTTGTCTGTGGGCAGGCTAAATTAGCAGCCCCCTGTACCTCAGTTCACCTGGCATAGGTCACTGGGATGGTCTTTCTGAAATGCAAAAGTAATTTTATTATTTTCTGGCTTAATAGCCACCAATGAAATGCTATCATTGTTATAACAAAGTGCCAGTATTTATTAATTTTGAAATCACTTATTTGGTCAACATTGTTGCCTTAACACATAATGTCATTTTGGTATGGAATGTTAATGTCCACCTGGTAGTTTAGTACATTCAACTTATCTTTCAAGATGTGGGTGAAACATCCCCCTCCCTGATAATCCCACAGTTTTATCAAGGGGTTCCTATTATACATTCCCTTAGGGCCTGCACACACTTGTGGAATTCATTCATTCATTCATCAAAGGTTTATTGAATATCTACTGTGTACAAGGTCCTTGAGAGGCAAATTGAAGAAAATGTTTTGACCTACAAAAATGGCACTTTAACATAGTTAGAACTAATAAATAAAAATCTTTTTTCTCATGCATGCAACTTTCATTCTTGGAAAGCAGGCAACAAGAAGCAAAATGAATAAGTAAAACATATCTTTTGTTAAATGGTGATAAATGTTACAAGAAATAATAAAGCAAGGAAAGGGGGCAGAGAGTCTTGGAGTGGGAGGGAAGGCTTTTTATAAACAGATATTTGGACAAGTATCTAAGGGAGAAGAGGGGATAAGACAGAGATACCTAAGAGAAAACTCAAAAGATTTGATGGGCAAATCTCTGGCGTATTTGAGGAATGTCAAGGAAGCTAGTGTATCAGTTGAGTAAGATTAGTTTGGAGCAAAGTGGTAGGAAATGAGGCTGGACAGGTCTTTTGTTGTTGTGTATGTGTGTTTTTTTTTTAAAGATTTTATTTATTTATTTGAGAGAAAGAGTGAGTAAGAGAGAGAGCACACAAGCAGGGGCAGAGGGAGAGGGAGAAACAGACTCCCTTGATGAGCAGGGAGCCTGACTCAGAACTCGAACTCAGGGCTCTAGAATCATGACCTGAGCCAAAGGCAGCCACTTAATGGACTGAGCCACCCAGGCTCCTGAGGCTGGAGAATTTAAAGAGACTAGATTTTTATAGGAATTAGAGGCCCTTATAAAAACTTATGCTTTTTTCTCTGAATGAGATGGCAAATCACTGGAAAAGGACAAGCGGAAGAGTGATATATTTGATGTTCATTTGAAAGGAATATTTTGGTTATTGTGTAGAGAACAGACTGAAAGGAGTAAGGGATGAGACATCAGTAGGAAAGTGGAGCACTCATCTATCCAAGAAATGAAGAAAACTTGAAGCAGGGTGGTGATGGTCCAGTTGTGAGAAGTGGTTGGAGTCTGGATATATTTTTAAGGTAGAGCCAAAGGATTTGATGGCTAATTGAAAGTGGAATGAAAGAGAAAGAGGGAAACAAGGATAATGTTGAGGTACTGGGATTGGGCAGCTGGATGGAAAGAATTTCAAGAGAACAGGTATGTGTGTGTGAGAGAGATGGAGAGAGAAGAGAGAGAACAGAAGAGGAGAGGAGAGGAGAGGAGAGGAGAGGAGAGGAGAAGAGAAGGGAGGGGAGGGGAGAGGAGAGGAGAAGAGAAGAGAAGAGAAGAGAAGAGAAGAGAAGAGAAGAGAAGAGAAGAGAAGAGAAGAGAAGAGAAGAGGTCTGGTATATGATTTCAAACATGTTAAATCTGAGATGCCTTATAGATCCCCAAGTGCACATGTCCAATGGGCAGCTGGATGAATAATCTGGAAGTTGGAATTGTAGGGTGGGTCTTCAGCATCTGATCTTTATAACCACGAAACTAGATGTTACCACCAAGATTCTGAACATAGGCAGGAAAGTAAGTATGTCTATGGATTAATACCTGGGAACCTCCAAAATTAAGTAATGAAAGGGATGAGGAGGAGTCGTTGAGGAGACTGAGAAGGAGTGGTTAACGGGATAGAAGGAAAAGTAAAATGGAAGCCAAAGCAAGAAGATGGTTCAAGGAGGGGAAACAGTTGGGTCAAACGCCACTGGTAGGTGAGGCACGTTGAAGACTAGAATCTGACTGTTGGACTTGGCATCCTGAGGCCATTAGTGATCTCAGTGAGAACACTGTTGGTGTATAGTGGGGATGAAAGCCCTGTTGCAGTGAGTTCAAGAAAGATTAGAAGCAGACCTATAAATAAGCAACCACCCTACTTACGCTTATTATCTCAAGGTATAAGTGCTGTTTTCATTCTCAAACATGTTCCAGTTTGGATGTTAACTTATATGTTCATACTAACTATATGTAAAACTCTTTCAACGGGCACTGCTGGAAGCCATAGCTGGAGGAACTGTGCTCAAGCAAAATTTTTTGTTTGTTTGTTTGAAAACATAGAAAACAATACAGAGTATTTGCTGATGAAAACAATCCCATATGGAGGCATAGATGGGTGATGTGGGAGATAAAGGAGAGAAGTCTGGGCTTGATGTTTTTGAAAAGGCGAGATAGAGTGTAGAGGCTTGGCCTTGTGTGGGAAGTTAGTTAATCCTTTGTAATGAGGGAAGACTGGGTACACTGTTTGTTACATTGCTTACATTATATTTTTGTTGTGGATTTGTTTTCCACATATTACAAACCTTGTAAGAGTAGTAGATGTGAATGTCTTGTTCATTTTGTGGTAGGACTTTGTATTGTTCTATTTCTATTCCTTAGTGCAATGCCCGGCACACAACAGGTATGCCATAAATGTCTGAATGGAGCAAATGAAGGCACCGTGCTAAACCTGTGAATGCTTTATCTTCTCACTCAAGTTGGATTATTTCCATCAAATCTTGACAACCAGATTGATTTAATTGTGATGCTCTAGTTTGGGCCCACAGATAGCCTGACCAACTGGTAGGGTTGACTGACGGGAATGGCTGTGTTTCTACCAAAATCCATGATGCTTTGTAGGAGTAAAATCAGTAACCTTTGCTGCATCATTTTTGCAGTGGTCCTGGTTATGGTTTCAACATGAATTTACTATTTACTTCACCTTTGAGTTTTCTGAAAGCTATCTATTCTTCCTCAGAATACATTTGTTATTTTAACTTACTATTCGTATGACATATATCATTATCTGGTATTATCTAACCAACCCAGTACATGGGAAGCTCTTCGAGAATGGGAACTGCACCTTCATTGCCTTTTTAATTTTTTTTTCTCAAATTGCTTTGTACCATCGATGGTTAGAAGACATGTCTTCACCACTGAATTAAAAATCCTTAGTCCAGGCCCTAGTGCAAGTTAGATGCCAAATAAATATTTGTTGAATGAATGACTCTGTGAATGAATGATTACTGTCTGTGGTGTATGTTGATGATGCACAGCCCAGATCTCCTTTCCTGTTTGATGTGCCTACCCCCAGCTCTTCATTGCTTTGCTCCTGGAAGCTCACACTTAAAATCTCTTCCAAAAGACTATCTCTGGGCCACTGGAGCTGCATCACCTAGATGTTCCAAGAACAGGGAGTCCTTGGGATTTTATGCATTCCCCTTGGTAACCAGTATCTGATGACTGAGATGCAAGAGTATGAAGGTCTGTCTGTCTTGCAGTGCAAACTTGCTACTGAAATTTATACTCTAGAGCTCCCTGTGGGATGGGGGTAAGGCCAGGACGTTGCTCGGCTGATTAGCCTCCCTTTTCTTGCTTGCCTTGCCTCTTGTAGATTTCTCCCACGAACACTTCCTCAGTGAATCACTCGTATGCTCGCCCTTTTCTTAGGGTTTGCCTCTTGGCAACTTTACTTAAGATAGTGCATGTTTATAGTCAATTGATGTCAGGGTCAGGGAGTCGTATCCACACACTCTCTCTCTGAGTGTTAAGTTCTGCTGTTGCAACTGGCACTTCCTGATAGTGTATGGTTATAATCTGACTGCCAACCAAAACTGTTAACTAAATTTGATATCTGATATGATTGTAGGGTAGGAAGTAGCTTTACCATTTCAGTAAATAATTGTTATTGAATTTAGTAAATATCTTATTGAATTACAGGTCTTTCTAACATCAAGTCAGAATGCATTTTTCTAAACTTTTCTACTCTTTTTATTTATATACATCTCTGTTCTCCCTCCTAAGCAAGGATAACAGAGTTAATTGTATAATCAATTTTTTATATGATTGATTACAGCTTTCTTTTGTCTTCTTGTTGAATATAAATATCCATTTTCACATACTGAGTAAACCATTTATTATTATTATTATTGTTTTTAGTGATTCAAAAAGAACACAAACTCCTTTATCTATAAAATGGGATTGGAAGTAATGTGTTTTAGAACTGAAAAGCACTTTAGTCAACAACTTCATTTTATAAGTGAGAACATTTGAGGCCCAAAGAGGTTGAGTAATTTGTTCAATATCACCCAGCTCGCTTAGTGGCGGAACAGGACTAACACCCTACTCCCAGGCTGCTGTGTTCTCCACTGCTCTATAAAATGCATATTTCTTATTCACAGAATTGATATGAGGATTAGGGGCCACATCTGTGAAAAATAGATTTAGCCTTTGGAAAGAAAGATTCTGGATAGCTTTATTAAATCTTTATGAAAACTAATCTCATTTTAACCTTTTCTGTACAGTTGTTAGTTTTGTTCAGTTTTATGTTATTTGCCCCAGGCTTCTTTTTGGCCAAGGACTAGATAATATACAATGCTTGATTTAAAAATCAATAGTAAGTATCTGAATTGTGTTAGAGGTATGAAATACTTCAGCTGGTTTCGAAGCTGGGAGCAGTTGCAGACAGCCTTCCAGAATGGCAATCATTTATGTACATGAGAAGTTTGCTATTCCTACTTTGCATATTAGGAATAAGGGCAGTTGGCTCCAAAGAAAAGAAGGAAGCATAAATTATATTTTGTTCAGCCTGGTAATACTGCCAAAGCTTGATGCAATGTGTCTTTAACAAACCATGAATTTTCTCTCCTGCGGAGCCACCGTATCCTGCCTCCTTACAGCATAGTCAGGGAACCATTATACTAATCCACTGCACCTTCATATCTCTAGCAAGCACATGTAAGTGATAACTTGAATATTTATTTTGATGCAAGGTGTATAAATCTTCTCTATGTCATCTTGTAAAGTGAGAAAATTGTGACTTGCTCAACTTGGTTACTTTAATTGTTCAAGTTTGGTTTTTTCAGCCACAGAGTGTTTTAATATATGAATAAGAATCCTGTTTAATTTTTGTAGTAGACACAGTGATTTGTGTAGATTCATATATGCAGGGAAGATAAAATTTGAATACCAAAAGGCTAAAGTAACTTTTATATACATTTTTAATTAGGTACGATTATATGCAAGACCCGATGCTATCAGAAGAGGATCTGGGGACTATGCTCTCCATATAACAAAGAGATTAATAGAATTTTATGAAGACTACTTTAAGGTGCCCTATTCGTTGCCAAAACTAGGTAAGTATTTTCTTGGTTATTTTATTGGAAGGGATCTCTGAAAGTAGAAATTTTTCTTCATGCATTTATTTGATATGTGAAAATTCCAAGAGGTTTTTTTTTTTTTTTAAGAGAATGAACATAAAAAATAATTCTTTCTGAAGAGGTAAAGTAAAACGTGATGTTTCCTAAATCTTGCCAAGAATTCCTCATAGGAATTAAGAAAGGTGTCATGTAAGTTTAGGTTTTCAAAAGAGAAGTAGCTATAATTCATTGACTGTGTGCTTGCCAACATCTCATTTAATCCTTGCAAGCAGTAGATGGGTAGGCACTGTTAGAACATTTTCTACTCAAGGGACTCGACATCCAGGGAATCTTTTATTCGTTCAGACAGCCAGTAAGTGGTGGAGCTGGGGTTTCAAGCTCAGTCTTGATGACTCCCAGAACTCTTCGGTGTTTTACACTGAGAGCACACTCATTGATTATTTTCTCTTTCCTAATTCTCAGATTTTGAACCAGAGTGTATCAGTTATTTCACATTATTTTTGTCCAGTCTTATTTCAGTACAGTTATAGCAAGTAGAATAAAAACAAAGGAGAAGGGAAATTGTATAATGGAGATTATGCTCAGCAAGAGTACTCTGATGTTTCTTCCTTTTACAAAGACAGTATGTGCAATAATTGTTTGTCAAAGGAATAAATGGATGAATTTTATTATCCTAAATTGAGTGAAGCTACCACTTTTGCAGGTGAGTGAACTATGACTTTCCAGGAAGTTAGAACGTGTATGTATACCCATTGGAAATGCTGAAGTTGTTTCTCCTTCTCAGAAAACCTGTTTTGAAATCCTACATCACAGCAGTCTTTTGTTCTCCTCCCCCCATCTTTTTGCCTTCCCAAGAACATTTTTGATCAGCATCCACATAAAAGTGATTGCTCATTGGCAAGAATAAAGTGCTTACCTGATCAAAACTGTTAGTATTTGAACCACAGGTTCCTCTCTCTGGAGAACCGGGCCTATTTTATTAAAGTAACTGCCTGCTGTGTAGCTGTTATTGGTCTTACAATGAATAGTTTAGAAAGTAGATAGAAGAGTTGATATTGTTACCAAAATGGGTGTGGCATACAATTTTAGGGAGTAATATTACAGAATTCTGAGGTCTTTTCGAAATATGTGCTCTTAGAATCCGTAAGATTTTATTTTAAATCACCAAACAAAATTTTATTTCAGAGGATCTATAGTTAGTTTAGTTTTATTCTTTCTTTCTTTCTTTCATTTTTTCCCCCCTCTATATTGACTTCCCTATATGAATCTGTTACCCTGAAATCTCTCTGGTAGGCACCCAAGGCAGGAAGGACTATCTGACCTCATTTGCTTGGGCGGTGGCTCTGTTCTCTACTCCAGGTAAAACCAGCTGGGAACTTCCCAGCTTGACCCTAATGTAAAATTCACAAGTGCTTATGTTGCAGGTTCAGCGAGAGGAATAAAATGTGGATCTTTGTCCCCTTCAGACCAGTAATTAGTAGAGGAACTCAATTTATAACTTCAGGGGGTTCCATGTAACTGTCAGCTTGCAGCAGGAAGCATTTCTGTTCCTCTCTTTCACTCACAATTGAACCATACAGGCTTTCATCTGGTAGAAAAGAGCTTTGTTCACTGTTACTATTACTTGTTAAGCTCCTTGTGGTGTATATAATTGAATGATTTGACTTACCTTAGAATACTCCTTTGTAGGTATCTAGGGGAGTTACCACAGCCTTTGGCACTTTATAAAATCCTATTTGAAGTTCTACCTATTTCACATGTCTATAGATATTTAGATTATGAAATAATGGATTTATGAGTTTGTTTTCCAAATACTCCCTACATAAAATTCCTAAGCACAGAAGCATGTTGCCAAATCCTTAGTTTCCATTGTATGTCATGAATAAATAAGTTTTATTGAAACCGACCATCTTTCTTAATGGTGTAGGTAGATGTGTCCTAGATGTCAGCTGCATCTGCCTGGACCCTTTAGGTCTACCTAGGATGGTTTCCAAGACCTATATCTCCCTCTCTCCCTCCTCTCTTCTATCTTTCCTTCTGTTCTTCCTCCCTTGCTTCCCTCCCTCCTTCCTTCCTTCCCTCATTTATTTAATAAGCACTTTTGAGTGCCCCCCTGTAGGCACTTTTCTACTTGATGGGGATACAGCAGTGAATAAAAAAAGGGAAAAAATCCCTTTCCTCCTGGGGCTTATATCCTGTTAGGTAGAGACAGACATTGGAGCAATTATTTACACATATAGTATATCAGATGGTGATAAGTGCCCTTACAAATAAAGCTGGAATGAAGGTATAAGAAGTGTAGGGGGTGGATGAGGCAAAGGAAGGGAGCCGAAATTTTATTTTATTTTATTTTATTTTATTTTATTTTATTTTATTTTTTTATTTTATTTTATTTTTTTTTAGGGTTTTTTGTTTTTGTTTTTTTTTTATTGGTGTTCAATTTACTAACATACAGAATAATACCCAGTGCCCGTCACCCATTCACTCCCACCCCCCGCCCTCCTCCCCTTCTACCACCCCTAGTTCGTTTCCCAGAGTTAGCAGTCTTTACGTTCTGTCTCCCTTTCTGATATTTCCCACACATTTCTTCTCCCTTCCCTTATTTTCCCTTTCACTATTATTTATATTCCCCAAATGAATGAGAACATATAATGTTTGTCCTTCTCCGACTGACTTACTTCACTCAGCATAATACCCTCCAGTTCCATCCACGTTGAAGCAAATGGTGGGTATTTGTCATTTCTAATAGCTGAGTAATATTCCATTGTATACATAAACCACATCTTCTTTATCCATTCATCTTTCGTTGGACACCGAGGGGGAGCCGAAATTTTAAAATGAATGAATACAGGAGGCTTCATTGGGAAGTTGACTCTTGAGCAAAGAATTTAAAGGAGTGAAGGAGCAAAGCCAAATGGATATTGTGGAACAAGTATCTAAGCGTAGAGGCAGAGGGAACAAAGTGCCCAGACTTGGAGATGGGAGCTTGCTGGTATATTTGAGGAACCCAAAGAGGCAAGAATGACGAACAGAGTGAGTATGTGGGTGAGAAAGGAGATGAGTTCAAGGAAGGAGTAATGGGTGGGTAGTGGATGTAGAGCCAGCAGGCCATTGGAAGGACTCTGGCCTTTTATTTTCTTTCTTTTCTTTTCTTTTCTTTCTTTTCTTTTCTTTTCTTTTCTTTTCTTTTCTTTTCTTTTCTTTTCTTTTCTTTTCTTTTTTCTTTTCTTTTCTTTCTTTCTTTTCTTTTTTCTTTTCTTTCTTTCTTTTCTTTCTTCTTTTCTTTTCTTTTCTTTTTTTCTTTCTTTTCTTCTTTTCTTCTCTTTTTTCTTCTCTTCTCTCTTTTCCTTTCTTTTCTTTTTTTCTTTTTTCTTTTTCTGGGTGAGATGGAATTCTGTTGGTCAGTTTTCAGCACAGCCTTTACAACAATACTAGCTCTGAGGTTGAGAGACCCTAATGTGGGGGAAATGACAGAGCATGAAAAACAGATAAGAGACTTCAGCAAAATTCAGGCAAAATATGATGGTTGCTTAGACTGAGATGTTAACAGTGAGGTAGTTGGAAGTGGTCCAGTTCTGGATATATATTGAAAACAGAGAAACAGAGACAAAAATATTTCCTGATGAACAGAATGTAAGATGTGAGAGAGAGAAAGACCAAGGACAGCTCCAAGGTTTGGGTTTTGTTTTGTTTTTGGCTTGAGAATGAGAAGGATGGAATTGTCTTTTACTGAGACAGAATGATTGTGGAAGGAGATATTTTTTGAGACTGATGGGTCTGTTAAACACTTAAGTAGCACCTTGATGTCTGGAAGGATTTCAAATGGACAACTGAATTATAAATATGGAGTTTGGGCGAGTAATCTGTCTAGAGATATCCATTTGCCAGCATATAATGATATAGAAAGCTATGAGGTTGGATGGGCTCACTAGGGTTGTGAGAGCAGATAGAAAAGAGAATAGGAACACGGAGGGACTGATCCAGTGTTTAGAGGTTAAGGACATTAAGAGCCAGTAAAGGCTGCAGAGAAGGAGTAATTGGTTAAGACATGAAGAAAACAGGAGTCTGCTGTTATTTCTGGGCATCTAGTGAAGAATTTCAAAAATAAGAAGGTGGTAAACTGTGGTAAGTCAAGTTGGATGAAGAGTGAGAATTGACCACTTAATGGTCCCAACCATGTGAACATCATAGTGACCTTGACAGGAGCAGTTTCACACTGGGCAAAGTCCTGATGAGTGTGTTCAAGAACAAATGGCGGTGGGCCTGGGTGGGGATACAGTGACTAGAGACAATTTAGACTATGGATCAACACTTCTGAAAATTCCCCATGGGGAATATTTCTTTGGGAATAGAGGAGAAGGGAGAAATATTTGTATTCTAACTAGTACTGCTCACCCTGGGTAAGAGCTGTTTCTATGGTCTGGTAGCTTGCAGATCTCAGATCAGTCCCTGTTTGAAACGACGTCAAGGGAAACAAGGAACTTGCCTTTCTTTGATTTGCATGAGAAAACCAAAAAATCAAAACAAGTAAGAAAACCCTCTGCCTGTTACCCTAATACCACTAAAGCTTTGGAGGTGATGTGTGCCTCTGTGAATGCAGAGTGTTGCACTGCAAAAACCAAAATGAAACCAAACAGACTCATAAAATGTAATATTGGATCTTCCATTCCTTAAAAGTCACTTTGCTGTTCTGTCATAAATTCTGAAATATCTTCTCTCTCCCCAAGTTCTTTTTCATGTCTAATGCTGAATTGTTTAACTTCCTCTGCTGTGGCATCATCTCGTGCTAGCTCATCTCTAAGGATTTGAGTTTCCACTCCAAGTAGTTTATCAGAATGGTTCCCTAAGAGGAATTCTCATGCTTGTTGTCAGGACAGTAATTTATTCTCCTTGTTGCATAGAGATACTCTTTTAGCATTTTAAGCCAAAATAGGCAGCCATCGTGCACTGTATGAGGATTTGTTTGTAAAATCTCTAAATTACATAATTAAAACTTATTTGTATGAGGTTCGTAGAGATTTCCTCTTTCTTTGTCAGGTTATAATGAGACGTATAGAGTCTAGAGGAGGCAATACAGGAAACCTTTCTATAACTATGTGCCCTGTTTTCCCAAGAACTCTCAGAGGCATGGAGGTTTACTTCAAAACAAGGTTATTGTAAATATATAAAGATTTAAGCTGTCTTTCCTCTTATCTCAAAAACATTGATCACAGCTACAAGAATGAATGGGTTTTTATTTACAAAATATGGGCCATTTTTAAGGACTTTGTACATCTTAACACATTTAATCTTTTTTTCCACAGCCTTTTGAGTAGTACCTGTTATTTTCTCATTTTCCGGCTGAGGAAATTTAGGGACTAAGTGACTACGTAATGTACTCAGTTCACACAGCAGGAATTAGTGGATTTATAATTCAAGCCAAGCTATCTGGCTCCAGAGCCTTGAGATTCTGCTGAAACAGATTCCAGAAATTGAGAATTCAGGGAGTTAAATATGAGTCACCCTAATAAACTAGATAATGTGATTGCTAGAGGAACAAATGTCATAGCTATTTTTGTTAATTTCATATTGATGTTAAAAATAATATATTGTCCTCGTAGAAAATTTGGAGATGCATTAAAATTAAAGAAGCACACGTTTTATAACTCACAAGGTCATCAACTAGCAGGAGAATATTTGAGTATTTTATTTTATTCTTTTATTTTGATGTAAATATAATTAACATACAGTATTATGTTAGTTTCTGGTGTACAACATAGTGATTTAACACTTCCATACATCCCCCAGTGGTCATCAGGACAAATGCACTCCCTCATCTTCATCTTTTATTTCACCCATCCCCCACTCTAGATTCGAATATTTTTATTTTATTTTATTTTATAGATTTTATTTATTCATGAGAGACACAGAAAGAGAGAGGAACAGACACAGGCAGAGGGAGAAGCAGGCTCCATGCAGGGAGCCCGACATGGGACTCGATCCCAGGTCTCCAGGATCACACCCTGGGCTGAAGGCGGCGCTAGACTGCCGAGCCACACGGGCTGTTCTATTTGAGTTTTTTTTTTTTTTAATTTTTATTTATTTATGATAGTCACACAGAGAGAGAGAGAGAGAGAGAGAGGCAGAGGGAGAAGCAGGCTCCATGCACCGGGAGCCCGATGTGGGATTTGATCCCGGGTCTCCAGGATCGCGCCCTGGGCCAAAGGCAGGCGCTAAACCGCTGCGCCACCCAGGGATCCCCTATTTGAATATTTTAAATGTTTTATCATCATTGCTGCTTTATAAGTTAATTAAGTGGCAGATCAAGTGACTCAGATTTGTACTGGAGTATTTTGTTATTCATCCTATTTATATTTCAATTAATTATGGCAGATAGTTTTTAGTTTCCTTTTTTTGCTATTTTATAATTAGTAAATCAATAAGTTTTGTAAAGGAGTTTGCTTGATTGCTTCTTTTCAGTACACTGTGCTTTTATGAAGAATTCATTACCTACTTGGCACAGTGCTGTGATTGTAGAAGGAGCCACAGGTATTTTGTAACAAGAATTTCTGGCCTCAAGGAGATTGTGGTTTTGTTGAGGAGAGAATACAATATTTACTGAAATTAATGGATGAGAGACTCACACAATAGGGAATATAAACAAGCACTGAAATTTTGTAGAGCAAAAATATAGTACCATGTTAAGTTAAGAATGTGGGATCGTTGCACAATGCTATAGGCATGAAATGCACATAAAAAGAAGCTTTATCTTTACTTGAGTCCTGAAAAAAGAAATACATTTAATCGGAGGTAAAGAAGAGGGGGGAGAAGTCATTTTGAGAATTATGTACGAGGGAAAGCCCATGGATACCTTAGGCTTTATGTATCATGTTGATAGAGTCTATTTATTTTTCTATAATGGGATAAGTTATGGGATAAGTTATGGGATAAAATGCCCTGTTGAAGCTCATGAATAGGAGAGAGTAGTTTGGATGATAGAGTTTTAAGCTATCAAAATACATTCACTTTTTTTATTGTAGTGTGGTGGTGGCGGTGGTGGTGATGATGATGATGAAGATGATGATGATAATGGGCTATTTGCAAGTAGTAAAGCTTTGGAGATTTTCCCTTCATAAAATATTTGTGTTAACTGCTAAGTATTTCACTCTCTGTGGTTATATATCTTTTTTTCTTTATTTTGTATTATTTTAAAATATTTATTTATTTATTTATTTATTTATTTATTTGAGAGAGAGAGAGAACGATTGAGTGGGAGAAAGAGCAGAGGGAAAGGGACAAGCAGACTCCCTGCTGAGTGTGGAGCCTCAGGTGGAGGCTCAATTCCTCCACTACCCTGAGATCATGACCTGAGCTGAAATCAAGAGATGGACACTTAACTGAGCCACCCAGGCATCCCGTGTCTTTTTTCTTTAAGTAGTGGATATATTTGTTGTTTCTAATTTGAGGATATATTTGTTGTTTCTAATTTGAAATGATAATTATATAATCCTGTTTCCATCTTAGTTTTGCAACTCATACTTCAGTTATTATTTGTGACTTAATGTTTTTTAAACTATGACTTTTTTTTTTTTTACTTTGCTTTTGTTTAGGTAAACATCCAGTGCATATGTTTTGTTGACTCAAGTAATACTGCTTTTAAAAATGCAATCTCTAGAATTTCTTTATGTAGGCTGGTCTAATTATGTATAATCTCAATTTACTCCCAAAATGCTTTGTTTAACCAGGATTCCTAAAAATATTTGAAATTATACTGGATCTGTTTAATTATATGGTTTCCTAGTGGAAACTAGCATAAGCCTCTCCCTGTGGATTAACATTCTAGTACATTGCTGAGGGGTCAGATGAGGCAGTGTTTTGCCTTCTGGGTTACTAGGTAGTGTAGAGAAATGAGTTTCCTAAGTGCCTATCCTTTCTTCCCTCTTTAGAATCAAATAAATATAGTGTCTCCTTATTTTATAAAGGTAATTCATTTCTAAAAAAAAAAAAAAAAAGCCTTCATATGGTGATTTTCTCGTAAACCAAAAGAGCAGTTATCATTTCAAAGGAAAATATTTTGTGTATATTCCTAACCCCCATTCTGATAACCATTTATAGTAAAACAACACCAAATCCTATTAAAGTGGACACAGTTACTTCAATATATATTACAGTTATTTTAGCACAATTTAACAAAGCATTTTCCCCTTCATTAATTATTCCATAATATGGCCACTTAACTGTTCTTGTTAAGCTATTTTGCAGCTATTACATGTTATATACTTCCAAGACTATACTAACAAAGCATATATATGATATTCAATGTTTATGGTATTTAATCACTAATGCAAAAAAAAAAAGAAAAACAGAATAGTAAAGAAGAAAGAAATCAATGAAACAAAGCATTTTAGTGGGAATGATGCATGAGATTATTACCGCTGTAAACTAGCAAACTACAAGTACGCTGAGTTGAGAATTTAATACAACAAAAACCACTTATAGAACTGGATTAATTAATTCAACAAGCATTCACTGAGCAATTACTATGTGTATTGTACTCAGCAATGATAATAAATGGCCTCTTCCACTAGGGCTTAAAATCTAGTTGAAGAGATGGTTTTGTATTATTTTGCTACTTTATCAGTATTCTTCCATGTTCAGTTTGCTTACTACCCTCCTTCCTCCTTTTCCAGTTTTAAGAATTTCAAACTTTCAAAACTCTGGATTTACTCCTCAGTAGATCTTTACTGATCCAATCAGGGTTTGTGAAAGATTGCTTATCTCCCAAATAAATGCAATTTTAGAAAGTGCCTAAATTAATCAGGGCCTATTTATAAGGAGACCTCCAAGGCATTGTTGCACATTTTCAATAGAGGTAGTTGGCCCTTACAAGTTGGCCAACTTGTAAGTCAGGATAACTCCTTCCAGTGTTTTTATACATAGTCATTGCCTAGGCCTTGTGCCATATACTCTGTATTCTTTCCTGTTACTATAGGGCAGATAGTGTTACTCCAGCTCTGGACACCTCCTCCTTTGTGCACCTGATCCCTTCCTCTCTCACCTGCTCAAGGATATCCCTTCAGCAGTTTTCCCTTCTCACCCCTGATTCTTTAATTTTCTCTGATGGCTCTTTCCCCAATGGCATTAAAAATATGGTGCTGTTTCTCTCAACCACACACATACACACTCACTCCAGCTACTGCACCATTCTCTCTTTCCTTTTACAGCTGAACTGTTTGAAAGTGTTGTCCCTCTGCACTGACTCCAATGTCTCTCTTTCCTTTGTCTCCTGAATGCCCTCTACTTCAGGCTTTTGCCCCAACGCTGTACAAACACAGTTCTTGCCAAATTCAGTAATGCCGCCATATTGCTAAATCCATCGG
Source organism: Canis lupus baileyi (assembly GCF_048164855.1). NCBI lineage: Eukaryota > Metazoa > Chordata > Mammalia > Carnivora > Canidae > Canis > Canis lupus. The sequence goes on from NC_132848.1 coordinate 15,935,385, forward strand.
TCAATTTTCAGTCCTCTTGAGCTGTCAGCAACTTCTCACAGTTGTTCTCTCCAACTCCTTGAAACACATATTTCTCTTGTCTCTCTGGATAACACATTTTCATTTTTTTTAAGAATTTTTTTTGCCAACTTACTGGCCATTCTTTCCAACTCTATTTTTTCCCTCTCTTCCCCTCTCCAGCTAATTCATATTAGAGTATCTCAGGACTCGGGTTTTGGATCTTTTCTCTTTGCTATCTACATTGCTGGTGACATCATCCACCCTCCTGGCTTTAAATATCATCTGTTGATACCAATGATTTCCAAATTTACTGATCCTGCCGGGTGCTCTTCTCCACTCCAAACTTCTTCATTCTACTGACTACGTAACATCTGCATTTGGTTGCCTAATGAGTATCTCCACTTACTATGTTCTTGTTGGGGCTTCAGATCTCATACCACTACTTTGCTTCTTCATAGTCTTCCTCATCTTAAGAAGGGGCAACTTTTTTCCTTCAAAGTTGTTTTGGCAGAAAAGATTGGAACTATGATCTTTTTCTCTCATGTTACATGTCCAAACCATCAACAAATCTTTTTGGCTTCATATACTACGTATAACTGGAGTCTGACCACTTCTCATCATTTCCATGGTTACTACTCTCGTTCCAGCCTCTATGCTTTCTTGCCTGGGTCATGAGTCTAACCTAAATGAAAGGTGAGATTCAAGTGGCATGAGAACCTGAGATCTTTGAATTTACTGGTTTCTTATGAAGGACATTGGACTTGTCTCATGATGTTGCTCTCATGCTCAAACATTCCAGTGGCTTCCCATTAGTAATAGAGTAGAATCCAGAACCCTTCCATTGTCCTGCAGACCTCTGTGGATCTGGCCCCTTGCTCCTATTCTGACCTCATCTCCTCCTCTCCTACTCATTCTCCCTGTTTCAAATACAGTGCTCTCCTTGCTTTTTCTGCACCATACCAAGCATGCACCAGTCTTGGGCCTTTGCTCTATACAACAAAAACCACTCATAAAACTGGATTAATTAATTCAACAAGCATTCATTGAGCAATCACTATGTATATTGTACTCAGCAATGATAATAAATGGCCTCTTCCACTAGGGCTTAAAATCTAGTTGAAGAGATGGTTTTGTATTATTTTGCTACTTTATCAGTATTGTTCCATGTTCAGTTTGCTTACTACCCTCCTTCTTCCTCTCATGTTAGCTCTATGCATAGCTGAAAGATCATCTTTTCCAGTGAGGTTTTTTTGACCCTTCTATTTAAAATGCAACCTTACTGATTATTTCTTATCTCCTTTTTGATTTCACTTCTCTCCAAAACACTTTCTATTGTCTCCCTTAGCATATATTTGTGTTTTATTTGTTATCTGTCTCCATGTAGGCCTGACCCACACCCCAAATGTAAGCTCTATGAGAGCAGACATTTTTGTCTGTTCACTGCTCTGTTTCCTCTGCCTAGAACAATGCCTGGCCCAATGTAGGCACTTAATAAATTTTTGTTGAGTGAATGAGCAATTGCCAATTTCTTCCTGTTTTAACCATCTTCACATTGGAGAGAAGGCCAAGCTTTGGCTGCTTTGTGAATCAAATAAAATATGATTTATATTTCAGTAGCATAAACAAAGAAATAATGGTAATAAACCTTATAACCTTCTAAGGAAATTCTTTTTTTTTTCTTTTGTAAATGCAGGTGGAAGGGATGAAAGATGAGTTAGCTATAGCTACAGACACTTTCTCATTAAGGATTCATGTAAAGGAAGTTGTTGGTGAAAAATGGGTGAGTTGATATCTAGAAGAAGTATTGAACTTTTGGTTTATTAGCATGGCAATTCTGGAGGGAAGGAGGCTATTAAGAAGCTATACTTTGTACCTGGAATGATTTTGCAATCTAAAAATGAAATAACTATCTAGTTACCTATCAGCTCTTTTTTTTTTAAGATTTTATTTATTTATTCATGAGACACAGAGAGAGAGAGGCAGAGACACAGGCAGAGGGAGAAGCAGGCTCCCTGTGGGGACCCTGATGTAGGACTGGATCCTGGGACCCCGGGGTCACACCCTGAGCCGAAGGCAGACGTTCAACCGCTGACCAGGCATCCCTCTATCAGCTCTTTTCCCTCTTATTGTTCATTGAGATGAAAACAATATTTATTCATGAATTTGACATCATTGACTATCTACCATCTACTGGACACTGTTCTATTAGGTACTGGAGAATCAGCAGTTAACAAAGAGACAACAATCCCTCTCCTCACTGGGCTTTTATTTTAGTAAAAGAGAGAGGCAAATGATATATAGATATATAGTGTGAAAAAGTGATAACTGCTATACAGAAAATAAGGCAGAGAAGAAAGTGTCAGAAATGCTGGTGGTTGCAGCAAGGCATTACCTTGCTGAAATGAGGACACGTGATTCAAAATCTGAGAGTGAGGGTATCCTGAGGAGGAGGGTGTCTGACATGTCGAAGAAATAGCAAGGAGACCAGTGTGCCTGGAGCAAAGTAAATGACTGAGGGTGGCAGTTGATGACGTCTGCGAGGAAATGGGGCCAGGTTGTGAAGGAACTTGTTGGTTGGCCATTGAAAGACAGGCACTTTTATTCTGAGCAGAGGCATTGCTTTAGTCTTCTCAGGCTGCTATAGCAAAATACCATAGACAGTGGGGGGTGGGGCGGGGCTTAAATATCCCAAATTTATTTTCTCACTGTTCTCGAGGCTGGAAATCTGAGATCAGTGTACCTGTATAGTCCAGTGCTGGTGAGAGATCTCTTCCTTGCTTGCAGATGACCACCTTCCTGCTGAGAACAAGCTCTCTGGTGTTTCTTCTCGTAGGGGCATTTTCCCATCACAACGCCCCCCCCCTCCCCCCCCCATGACTTCATTTAAATGTAATTATCTCCCTTCCAAAGGCCCTATCTCCAAATACCATCACACAGGGAGTTAAGGCTTCAGCACATGAATTTGGGGGGGAGGATACAGTTCAGTCCATAACAGGTATAAGCTGGCATGGCTTCCTTTTTTAAAAAAAAATATAAATAAATAAATAAATATTTAAAGATTTTATTCATTTATTCCTGAGAGACACACACAGAGAGAGAGAGAGAGAGAGAGAGAGAGAGAGAGACAGGCAGAGGGAGAAAGAAGCAGGCTCCATGCAGGGAGCCCAACGCAGGACTGGATCCTGGGTCTCCAGGATCATGCCCTGGGCCGAAGCGGCACTAAACTGCTGAGCCACCCAGGGATCCCTTTTTAAAAAATATATTTACTTATTTATTTGAGAGAGAGCGAGAGAGTGAGCACAAGTGGGAGGAGCAGAGGGAGAGGGGGAGCCTCAAGTGAACTATGCTCTGACTGTGGAGCCTGACGTGAGGCTCAGTCTCATGACCCTGAGATCATGATCTGAGCCAAATGCAAGAGTCAGACGTTTAACTGGCTGTGCCACTCAGGTGCCCCTGGCATGACTTCCATTTTTAAGGGATCACATTGGCTGCCTCATGACTGTTGGGGGTGGGAAGGCCAAAGCAGAGAGAAGCTACTGCATTAATCTGAGAAATAATGTATTGGACCTGAGTGGTGACAGTGGAGATGGTGAGAAGCGGGCAGATTTTTGACAAATTTTGAAAGGAGGTTCAACAGGGCTTACTACATTACAATAGAACTTCAAATGAAGGTTTGATGTCAGTTCCTCTCAACTAGAGTTTAGAAGATTATGACAAGCTTGAAAAACTCTGAGCTTTCATTTTTTTTCCCCCTGTGGCTTACTTTCCTATGTAGCTACAGTGAAAGGGAGCAATCTTTCTATGCCTCTTTCTTTCTTGGTTATTTGAAATTTGCATAGCAAGGTAAACAATTTATATTTTTTGTGTTTTCTAGACAGAGCAGCTGTATTTAGAACAAAATAATGGCTATAATAATCCTTTTCTAGGAATGAGTTGCTTCCTTCACTGGCCATTGGTCAGTCTGGAGTTAATTATAGCCAAATAGCAACCCAAAACCCTAGAGAAAGGGAGGAACATTTCATTAAAGTCTAGGCTGGGGATTACTGCTGACAGAAGCACTGACAATCAGGCGATTTTAAAAGAAAGGTGACCATTTCCATAAACTTTAGAGCTAAAATAGCTTATGTTGAGATCAGAAGGTTTTTCAGAATAGCTTCATTTCAAGAAACTGAGACTGAGGGATAGTTATGTAAATTAAGGTTAAGCTTCTAAAAGTCAATTAAGGCAAGATGCTCTGTAAGACAGAAATAGTCAAAATACATTTTTTTCTTTGCTTTGTTCCAGTGTATTTGTTCTTTATCCAGTTCAGAACTTCTAAAATGTTTCCACTGTAAAGATATGCAGTGATTACTTCCTAATTGGTTATCATTTCGAAGGATTAGGAACTTTAAGTGGTAATCCTGATCAGAGCATCCCTTTACCTTTGGCATTAAGGTCTTTTGATCTTATCAGATAATGAAGGGTAATAAAAATCCTTGCTGTAAACTAAGGAATATCTACGTGTAATTTCATAGGGTGGAAAGCTCATGGCTGTTGTAACCGAGAAGGGTGTACTTTGTTTACTCCGTTGTGTGATGTAGGAGATGGGTCCTCGTCCAATCCATCAAACCATATCAAATTCAACTTAGATGTATTTTGACAGATATTTGCAAGAAAAGAGAACCTTAGGAAAAAATTCTAGCTAATGTACAAATGATGTTATTATTTGGAGATTGAATTATTATTATAAAATCAGCTATTTTTTAAAGTTTAAAAATTGTGACTCTCTTCACTATGACATTGGGGGATCCAGGATCGGGACTGAGACTTTTGGAGATTTCACATAAAAAATATGCTACTCATCCACCTTTTAGTGTTAAAATCTTTCATTACTGTCTGTGAGAATTTTGATGCTGCTGCTTATGGACTTTGAAATGTAAAACAGACTGAAGTATAAAACAAACCTTAGCCTGTAAGGGAGGTTGCAATACACAAACAGAGCGAATCCAATATGGTAGTTGTAAATGGAGCCTTTAGGGCATTTCTGAAGCTTTTTAAAGGGTAATTTTAAAAGAGAGGGTGAGTCCCATATGCCATTTTTCAGTTGGAAGAATTTTAATGGTTTGTAACTTAGATTTATTCTTTATTGGCTTTATTTTTTTTTCTTTATGGATTCTGTCTTTGTATGGGAAATAACTCATGAATGACCTAGAGTGTGTCTTCAACAGTATAGAATGAGATGTTTTTAAGCTTTTAAATTGTTTAGCATTTCTTTTTATTTTACAGACTGAAAAATAGTCACTTTGAGTTTTACCAATTTTAAAATAATTGGTAGGTTGATAATGTTTAGGATCATTTAGCTTCTTAAGTACATTGAGAGATAGCCTGTCAATTTTTATTAAGATTAGTAAAGTCAGCGGGTACATAGTATGAAACTTGATGAGCCAAATTTCTCTAGTGGACAAAACCGACACATCGTGTCTGTATCAGAAATTTGGTTATACCCCGAATCATAATTTCTTTCATCTGTTGCTAAGAATGAGATGTATCTCCTTCAAATTCGTATGTGGAAGCTCTAACTCTCAATGTGACTGTACTTGGAGATCAGAGGCAATTAAGAGGTAATTTGGAGGTTATAAGAATAGAGTCTTAATGTAATAGGATTAGGACTTTAGAAGAGTCCTAATATGATAGGATTAGGACTTCATAAGAGGAAAAAAGAGATCTCTCTGTGTCTTTCATGTGAGGTCATGGTGGCTGTCTACAATCCAGAAAGAAAGCACTCACCAGAACCTGACAACATGACTTTGGATTTCTAGCTTCCAGAACTATGACAAAATTTATTTCTGTTGTTTAAGCCATCCAGTCTGTGGTATTTTGTTATGGCAGCCCAAGCTGACTAATAATCCTTTGGGTAGGTAACTTTCAGTACTGTTTGTTTAGGTTTGTAGTGGGATGCCAATGAAGACATGGCTAAAATAAAGATCCTAGCCCACACTTGAATTATTCAGGCCTTCCAATAACAATTCTATTGTGTCTGAATTCCTTTGATCATTTCAGAAGAAATTATTGATTTACCTTCTTAAATATCTGTTACTTTGCTTCACCCTGCCCTCTCATCTGTACTGAAAAAAATCCATGATTACAAAGAATTCTAGTCATTTAAAGAAGTCTCCATAATCAATATCACAGTGTTCAGCAAACTTTCTTTGTAAAGGGGTCAGAAAGAAAACATTTTGATCTTTGTGAATCTTACCATCTCAGTGGCAACTTTTCAACTCTGCCATTATAGCAAGGAGCTGTAGACAACATACAAATGAATGAGTGCAGCTATGTTCCAATACAATTTCATTTACTGAAGCAGACAGTTGGCCAGATTTGGCCCATAGGCTATAGGGGGCTGAATCCTATATTACTAGATAACCTCTTTAGTTCAACAATATAAAAATTACAAATCCCTCAAACCAAGAGACCTTTATTAAGGATTTATTTTTTCTACAGTTTTATAAGTTTTTAAGAATCAAACTGAATCAGGAAATTCAAAATAATTAGTACACTTTGTTCTTAAAGGCATCTGTTTGTTCACAAGTGCTTACAGAATATACACATTAATAGGATTTACATTTGTATTAATGATTATTAATATGTTATTTAGATACTATTATCAATTTATTGATATATATTTTAAACTATATATGTTTGTATACAATTAGTTAATTTATATACCTGATTACATATTCACATTTTATGTTACGTATTCATATCCCATATTATGTATTTATACAAAGACTGTTATATGTAAATTATATAATTTATTTCCCACTTGCAGTTAAAATGAATAACATTTGGAAACTTTGATTTCTTTGGTCAGGATTAGTATGCCCCTTTTTCTCTGTAACTTCTAATAATGTTCCAAATTAAAAGGGGGATTAAAAGTAGGGAGTAATGGCTGAGATGGAGGAAGCGAGGCGTATGCTGGAGATTTGAGGAGAGGGAAGATGTGGAATAATTGAATAATTGTCCTGGAGATGGGGAGAGCAAAGTGACAACAGGAATTTAGTATGACTGCTGCATCGCATGAAGACCCACTTAACTGTGTGGTCATAAATTTAAAGTGAATACTATGATCCAGGCAATGCAGGTACAAGGCAGACAGAGTAGGGCTGTGGAGGTTTTGGAGAAGAGAGAATAATGGAGAGACAGGCAAAGGAGTTGAAGGTAGCAGCAAGGGAAAGACTGAACACTTAAAGTGATCCCTCATGTCACCTAACCTAGGTGAAATGGGATCCAGGAGATGAGAGGAGGAATGACTGTGAAACTGTGTAGAATTAATGACTTAGGGATCCCAAGAAAGAGGAGGCTGATGTACTATTGGGGCAGAAGCAGAAGAACAAGGCCAGGGAGATCAGATGCTGCAAACAAGGACCGGAATGCTTGAAATGATGACATTTCCAGGTGTTACAGTGATTTGAAAAGACAATGTCCAGGGTATGAACATGGACTGAGTGGGTCAATGGAAAAGATCACTAGAACTAAGGAGATCAAGTCCTCTCAAAGGTTTTGAGGGATTATCAGTATGGACATTGAAACAGCCAACAAAGATGGCAAAAGAGTGGTAGAAAGAAGTCGGTGTTTCAGGATCATCAGTGAAACATTGTTTAATGAAACACATACCTGGAAGGCAATACTGGATAAATTCAGTAAAGATGAGGAAAGGGGCATGTAACACACTTGCATCAACTCAGGTTAGCTGGGATTTTAGAAAGGTGGTAGAGAAGCTATTTAACATATAAGTAGCTTTTATGTACCTATGGGCCATTTGTAGGTCTTCTTTGGAGAAGTGTCTGCTCATGTCCTCTGTCCACTTCTTGACTGGATTATTTATTTTTTGGGTGTTGAGTTTGATAACATATACATGAAAAAAAAAAAGCTCAACATCACTTGGCATCAGGGAAATAGTGAAAGGGACCATAAGGGAAGGGGGGAAGGAACTGAGTGGGAAAAAATTAGAGAGGAAGGCAAACCATGAGAGCCTCTTGACTCTGGGAAACAAACAAAGGGTTGCAGAAGGGGAGGAGAGAGGGGAGAGGGGAGATGGGGTAACTGGGTGATGGGCATTAAGGAGGGCACATGATGGGATGAGCGCTGGGTGTTATACTATATATTGGTAAATTGACTTTAAATTTTAAAAAAATTAAAGGATATAAATCAAAACTCCAATGAGAAACCACCTCACACCAGCCAGAATGGCTAAAATTAACAAGTCAGGAAACAACGAATATTGGCAAGGATGCAGAGAAAGGGGAACCCTCGTACACCATTGATGGGAATGCAAACTGGTACATCCACTCTGGAGAACAGTATGGAGGGTCCTCAAGAAGTTAAAAATAGAGCTACCTTATGACCCAGCAAATGCAGTACTGGGTATTTGCCCAAAGGATACAAATGAAGTGATCTGAAGGGGCACCTTCACCCCAATGTTTATAGCAGCAATGTCCACAATAGCCAAACTATGGGAAGAACCTGGCTGTCCATTGACAGATGATTGGATGAAGAAGATGTGAGATGTATATAGATGAGATATAAAATGAAATATTACTCAGCCATCAAAAAGGACGAAATCTTACCATCACATCAATGTGGATGGAATTAGAGGGTATTATGGTGACCAAAATAAGTCAATTAGAGAAAGACAATTATCTTATGGCTTCACGCATATGTGGACTATAAGAAACAGTGCAGAGGATCATAGGGGAAGGGAGGGAAATCTGAATGAGAAGAAATCAGAGGCGGAGACACACCACAAGAGACTCTTAACTATAGGAAATAAACAGTAAACTGAGGGTTGCTGAAAAGGAGGTTGTGGGGGGATGGGGTAACTGGGTGATGGGCATTAAGGAGGGCACGTGATATGATGAGCATTGGCAAGTGATGATTGACTGAACTCTACATCTGAAACTAGTGATGTATATGTTGGATAATTTAATTTAAATTAAAAAACGTGTAAATAGCTTTAACCCACAAGGATGACATCTCCAGGCTTGCGTGTTGTGGGATGGGAAAGAAAACTCACCTCCCCTTGAGAGAGCCACATGTGAATAGATGCCTTTCAAAATACAGCCAAGTTTCAGTGAGAGCTAAAATGTAAACAAAACATTCAGAAACGAAGTTAAGATTGTGGAACTTGCTAATAACATATAGGGATTTCCAAAGAGTAGAATGGAAGAGTTTGCTCCATGGAGCTCCTATAAATTCTGTTGAAAGTGGCATCTTCAGAATCAACCTGTTACCTGGTATATTAGTGAAGTTTATAACTTGAGAGCTCAGAAGGCGTCGTCTTGCTCCCATTTATTTACGGATTTGAATCAAACTAGGGAATGCACACATAGAAATGTGGCAAAGACTCAAGATGATGAGACATGTCCTGGATGCCTGGGATTATGATGGTGTGAAATCAGGTAGTCTTGATCATCTATTAAGGAAGGCCAATAATCAAATCTAATCATGACTTTTTTTTTTTTTTTTTGGTCCAACTTTTCCTTAGGCAGTTGTTGTACCTTAGAAAAGTAAGAGCTGTTTTGGGAGATGAGAGGCATAAAATTCATGTCATAAATACACACTGCTCCACCGAGCTCCTGTAAATCCTGTTGAAAGTGGCATCTTCAAAATCGACCTGTTACCTGGGATATTAGTCAAGTTTCTCGATGTTTAGAACTTGAGAGCTCAGAAGGCGTTGTCTTGCTCCCATTTATTAGTCATTGGTGACTGTTAACAAATTTAAGTATATTAAGAGAGGCCTGAAAATAGTTCATCTGAATATTTCCAAGTCTATGCCATTATTTGCCCAGACTAGTATTTCCTAAACTTTTACCACTCTCAGTGCACAAAAGGGTAACGTATACCTGAGCATGTGCATGTGAGTCAGGTGAATTACTAATTGCAATTCCAACCCATTCACTGTCTCCCTAGAAAGCACTGAAAAAAGCAAATGCATGAGAACTGTATTGCTATATTAATATAGATTCTGCTCTATTTTTGACTCTGCTATATTTTTGAAGACCAAAAGGGCTTCTTAATAGTAAGCCTAATACTTTAATGAGATTTGTAGTTACATCTTTGTGATACCCGTAACACATTTCCCATCTGATCATAGCATTCTAAGATTCACTCTCTAGGCTCAATACAAAAAAAAAAAAAGACACATCAACTATAACACAGCAACATATCTATCAAAATAAATCAACTGCCATCTAAGAATGAGGATCAGCGTATTTTCTTCTTTGTGATCATTTATTTGTGGTTCTTTTTTCATTTCGTATCTTCAGTGACTGATATGTTTGACAACAGATATACGAAAATCTGACACTGTCGAAACACATCCTCAATTTTACTATTTGCTGGGTTTAAAAATGTGACAGATTCTGAAACATGTTATGTGTGTTCTGAGATTGACTGTTATACACATCCCTCCCCATCCCTGCCTTGTTCTAACCCGCACTTCTCAGGAATAGCTGTCGCAGTGTGAGGGCCACCTTCCCTTGGCCCAGGTGTCTGACACAGGGCTGCCGTGGTCTCCACACGTGGCTTAGTGAATTTAGGGCTTCGAGAAGAAGCATTGCATTAGTAAAAGTAACATCTCTTATTATTAGATATATACAGATCTGAAATTTATGCATATTTGCCTAATTCAAAAGTCTTTCTCACTGTTCCCGCCCAGTCTGTGATCATGACCTGGACATGGTGTTTTCTAGTCACTGGAAATGTCATCATTTCAAGCATTCCGGTCCTTGTTTGCAGCATCCTATCTCCCCCCCACCCTTTGTTCTTCTGCTTCTTCTCCAACAATATGTCACCTTCCTCCTCCTTGGGATCCCCCCAAGCCATTAATCCTACACATTGGCACAGCCATTCCTCCTCTCATCTCCTAGATCCCATTTCACCCAGGTTAGGTGATGTGAGGCATCACTGTAAGTGTTCAGTCTTCCCCTTGCTGCTACCCCCAACTCCTTTGTCTGTCTCTCCATCATTCTCTCTTCTCCAAAACCTCCCCCTCTCCAGGAGTTATCCCACATCTTCCCTCTCCTCAAATCACCATCATGCCGCTCCCCTCCTCAGTCTGAGCTCATGATCAGTATGCTTGTTTTATTTGAACAAAGTAAAAGAAGCAACCAGAAGTGAATTTCCTTCTTCAGTCCTCTGCATCCACACCCATGTGCCTTGCCTTCCCTCCTGGTATGATGGGCTTTTCTACACATTTGTATGAGGCCAGCTCTTCCACACATGGTTTTGATCTTAAACCCTCTGTCTGCTTTAAGATGTTGCTCTTAAAATTACCCTGTCAGGGTGCATGGGTGGTTCAGTCTCTTCAGTGGCTGGCTCTTGATTTTGGCTCAGGTCATCATCTTGGGGTCCTGGGATGGAGCCCGTACCAGGTTCCATGCTCAGTGAGGAATCTGCTTGAGGATTCTCTCTCTCTCTCCCTCTGCTACTCCCCTCTTCTCCTGCTCATGCTTTTCTCTCTCTCTCTCTCTCTTAAATAAGCAAATAAATCGTCTTTAAAAATAAAATTACCCTCTCAATTTTATATCATCAAATCTTCCCCTCCTAACTGGATTATCCTTAAGCAAATAGGTTTCAATAAACTCTATCTTAAGCAAGCAAGCAAGCAAACAATACTCCAATGCTGATTTCTTCTATCTGTGGTTTCTCTGTTACTTTATGGCAAAACTCTTGCGAGTACTTTCCATACAGTCTCTAATTCTTACCTCCCCTTGTCCTTTGAGCCTATTCTAATTAGGCTTTCAATGTCACCAATACCTCTAAGGCTCCTATTAATGATCAGATGATGGACTTAATGTTACTTGAACCCTCAATAGCATTTAACAGGGCTGATCTCCTGCTCACTCCTTCAAAAGTTTCCTTACTTAGCTTCTGGAATGTTACCCCAGCTTCTTCCTACTTCACTGGCACAGAATCCTTTCTTGGGTTCTCATTTTCTCAGTGTCTAAATATGTACTATTCCAAGAATGGAATGCTTGCTCTCCCTCTTTTTTTCCCCCTCTGTTTGGTGTTTCACTATTGATTGTATTCAGCCCATGGCTTTGGAGACCCATGTTTGCTGATGACTTACACATTTATATCTTAACCTCTGACATTCTGCGAGCTCCATCTTTATTGACATTTCAGATGCCAGGTAGGCAAATGTAAACACCCAACCTCAAGAGTCTTGTTTTCCCCACAGAGCTTGCTCCTTTTTCCATCTTTAGTTTAGTAAAAGCAGCCCGATGCACCAGGAGCTTTAGGTCAGACATCGACCAGTCAGCTCTGAATCTTCTCTCCTGTATCTCCTTTATGCGATCTGTCAGCAAGTCCTGTAGGCTTTTACCCTCAAAGTGTATCCTGTATTTTCCTAGTCCTGTACTAATTCTACTGCTACTTCTATTCCACATCATCATCTACTTTCTCCCGGGTTATTGGAATAGCCTCCAAATTATTTTCTTGCATCTTCCGTGCAGCTTTCCATGCTGCCCAATCCTATTGTCCAAACAACAAGCAAGAGTGAGCTTTTAAGAATGTAAATTGCATTACATCAGTCTCCCCCTGTGCTGTTTCCCACCAAATTTAGAACAAGTTCTTATGCCCTCACAGGAGACCCTCCATGGTCTGGTTACCTTTCTTTCTTTCTTTTTAAAAAAATTTTAAATTAAATTAAATTTAAATAATTAAATTTAAATTTTCCAACATATGCCACATTGTTGTTTGAGATGTAGTTTCCAGTAATTCATCAGTTACGTATAATACCCAGTGCTCATCGCATCACATGCCTGCCTTTTCTGACAGAGCTTACCCTTGCCTTTGTGCAAACTCCTCCCTAATAATGTGAACTTAGGTGCTTAGTTGATTATGCCACTCTCGTTTCCCCCTCAGAAACTTCAAATTTATGTTCCCTCAGTCTAAAATGCTTCTCATTGGAGACATATTTTGGAATATGTTCACATGCTGCCGCCTATAGAGACACAGACAGGCATTTTCTGATGAAAATGACTTGCTAGAAGTAACTACTCATTAAACCCATCTCCTTGTCCTTTTTAATTTTTCTTCATAGCACTTTATGCCATTGTGTTGCATATTTTACCATTTATACAACAGTGTCTAGTTACTCAGTTGGAAGTTTCATGAAGGCAGGAATTTTATCTTGTTAATTATATATGGTTCTCAATGACTAACAAGTAGTAGATGTTAATAAATATTCGCTGGATAGGTGAATTGTTGAAATATCATTGTTTTATTCTAAATCATCCCTAGTTCATTAGTTTTTTTCCTTTGCGTAAATGTGGATGATTTTCAATTGCTTTAGGTCAGCAGAACCCAATTTAAGAGATTTAAGTCTTATGTGGAACCCCAATATAGACAGAAAAATGTAAGCAGAACTTGTTAATGGGGCTGAGGGGTTGATAGGGTATCCCTCACTCTACCCTTTTGTCAGGTTGTGCAAATTGAAGTATGACATACTTAACATACGTGACAGAAACATTTTTATTCGTCTAAGCTTGAGGTATTTCCAAATTATTCGAAGAATTAAACTCTAAGTACTACCTGAAGTCCAGTGTTAGAAAAAGCTTTGCACAGTGGTTGAGAATCTCCTAAACATTAGATCATTAAATTGAATTTTCAAGAGAAGAATATCTCACTCTTATTAGGAAACCATTGCACTTGAGTCATTTTCCAATTTCTGGAATGATCTGATGTGAAACTTGATTTTTTTTGTTTATTTAATAAACTCCTTCTGTGCTGCTTAATAAAGTATAGGAAATAGGGCTGTTTTATTTATTATATTATTCACATAAGGACATAAATGTCAGTGTTGTGACTTATATTTTCCACACCAAGAAGCAGTTTTTTTTTTATCATGAAAAACATATAGTTCTTTGAAAATGCTATTGTTTGCATGCAGAAAGTTCAAATTAAACCTGGTTTGTCTTTGATGAGACCTATGAACTGCGAAAATAACTCCTTCTCACCAGGTTTTAGATAACTCCTGTACAAGTTTAATTAAAAGTGTTCTTTTCTTCTTAAAGTGTAGTCATTCTTATGACTTTAAAAAACAGACTACATTTTTTTAAAGGAGTAAACTTCCAATGATAAATGACTGACAGGTTTCTAGGTTCTTTATTACCTCTGTCTCTCAATTGTCTGTGGTCTATTTTAACATGTAGATGAATAGTCTATCAAGGGAGAAAATGGAATGCAATGATTTCAGTTTTAATTTCCCACTCTGCCACTAACTCACTGTTTAATCTTGGGCAAAAATCTCCCTGGACCTCAGTTTCTTAATCTAATAAATGGGGGTCTTACTTCTTTGCCATTTTCATTTTGATTAGGATATTGACAGATGAGTATCAAGCCTTCTGAGTCAGACTTATTTGGTCAATATAGATTAGATACCTATGAGGGTGTGTTAAATTCTTCTGTTCAATTAAGCAAGTGTGTCTTCTCATGTATTAATAAAACGAATCATTTTAAACAGTGATGATTCACGTATAGGACCCTGCAGCAGAGAGTATTTTGTAAAGCCTTCAAGTTTATGAGTATAAACATCACTTCCTGGTTTTGGAGAATTTTTCCATGGCACTGTAAATGTAGAAAACTAGGCATTGGTGTTAACTGCTATTGCTATGAGTAATTCTTTTCTTCAAAAGAGAGATAGTCTCAGAGTTATGCATACATTTATTTAACATGGAGCTGTAAGCAAAATCAGATTTCACCTACTGACAAATAAAAAAAAAAACTCTCAGGGTAAACGTGTTTGTTATGCACATTAGCAGCTATGCACCTAGAGAGCTTCCATTTAACATGTATTACATGTTCTCAAACCTTGGGGAGAGTGAGGACTTTGCACAGATACTGGCAGGAATGCCTTTCAAGGTATTACCATATATTTATGAGTAACGTAGGTAAATCACATCCCTAGCATATAGAGACAAGTTTAAATAGGCCATATTAGGATTGAATCATAATTTTCTTATGTTCTGTTAAATAGCATATTTGATTTCACCGTGTATTGTTTCCTATTCAGATTTGAGACAAGAAATTTATTAATTAGGGACGCTATGATTACTGAAATACTTTGCATGTTGAATAATGCTCTTGTATCTTCTTTGTTTGAAGAAAGTAATTTTCAACTAGAAAGCAATTTTCAACTATTAATGGTCTAAAATAGTTTATCTTTTTAATTATTATAGTTCGTATACCATTAGGATAATGCGCTTGAGAATCGGCATTTTTTTAAGATAAAATATTTTGGGAAGGGCCTACTCAGGCATTATCTCCCCTTTTTAAAAAAATGCAAAATACCATCTTTTCAAAATTTTAATCCAGTATAGTTCACATGTAGTCTTACATCAGTTTCAGGTGTACAATAGAGTGTTTTAACAATTCCAGGGCCATTTGTGATAAGTGTACTCTTAATCCCTTTCATCTAGTTCATCCATCCCTCTACCTACCTCCTCTCTGGTAATGATCATTTTGTTCTGTATAGGTAAGAGTGTTTCTTGGTTTGTCTTTTTTTTTTTTCTTCTTCATTTTGTTTCTTAAATTCAACATGTGGATGAAATCATATGGTATCTGTCTTTGTCTGACTGACTTATTTCAGTCTAGCTCCATCCATGTTGCTGCAGGTGGAAAGATTTCATTCTTTTTTATGGCTGAGCACTGTTCCAGTGTGCATGTATAGGTGCGTGTGCATGTGTGTGTGTGTGTGTGTGTGCAGGTATCACATCTTTTTTAACCCATCCATCTATGGATGGATACCTGGGTTGCTGCTATATCTTGACTGTTGTAAAAAAGCTCCAATAAACATAAGAGTGCATACATCTTTTCAAATTAGTGTTTTCATATTCCTTCAGTAAGTACTTAATGGTGGAATTACTGTATCATATGGTAATTTTATTTTAAAATTTTTTGTGAACCTCCATACTGTTTTCCACAGTGGTTGTACCAGTTTGCATTCCCACCACCAACAGTGCATCAGTGGTCCTTTCTCTCCACACCCTCACCAACTCGGGGTTTCTTGGGTTTTTGATTTTAGTCGTTCTGTTGGGTGTGAGGCGCTCTCTCATTGTGGTTTTGATTTGCGTTTCCCTGATGATGACTGATGTTGACCATCTTTTCATATGTCTGTTGTCCACCTGGATGTCATCTTTGGAGAAATGTCTATTCAGGTCTTCTGCCTATTTTTTAATTGGATTATTTGTTTTGGGGAGTTGAGTTGTATAAGTTCTTTACATATTTTGGATGCTGACCTTTATCGGCTACGTCATTTGCAAATATCTTCTCCCATTCGGTATGTTGTGTTTCAGTTTTGTTGATTGTTTCCTTTGCTGTGCAGAAACTTTTTATTTTGATGTAGTCCCAGTAGTTTATTTTTGCTTTTATTTCCCTTGCCTCCAGGAACATGTCTAGACAAATGTTGCTATGGCCAATGTCAGAGAAATTACTGCCTCCACTCTCTGCTAGAACTTTTATGGTTTCTGCTCTCACATTTAGGTCCTTGATCCATTTTGAGTTTTTTTTTTTTTTTTTGTGTATGGTGTAAGAAAATGGTAGTTTCATTCTTTTGTGTGTAGCTATCAAGTTTTCCCAACACTTTTTGTTGAAAAGACTGTTTTTTTCCCCTTGCATATTCTTGCCTCCTCTGTTGAAGGGTTTATTCCTGGGGTCTCTGTTCTGTTCCATTGGTCTACATGTCTATTCTTGTGCCAGTACCACAATGTTTTGATTACTACAGCTTTGCATTTATCTTGAAATCTGGGATTGTGATACCTCCAGTTTTGTTCTTCCTTTCAAGATTGCTTTGACAATTTGGGGCCTTTTGTGGTCTTATACAAATTTGAAGATTATTTCTTCTAGTTGTATGAAAAATGCTGTTGATAGTTTGATAGGGATTACATCAAATCTGTAGACTGCTTTGGGTGGTATGGACATTTTAACAATATTTTTCTTCTAATTTACGAGCATGGAATATCTTTCCATTTGTTTGTGTCATCTTCAATTTCTTTCATCTGTGTTTTATAGTTTTCAGAGTAACAGGTCTTTCACCTCCTTGGTTAAATTTCTTCTTAGATATTTTATTGTTTTTGGTGCGGTTGTAAATGGGATTGTTTTCTCAAAATCTTCCTGCTACTTCATTATTAGTGTATAGAAATGCAATGGATTTCTGTACATTGATTTTGTATTTTGTGACCTTACTGAATTCATTTATCAGTTTTAGTAGTTTTCTTGGTGGAGTCTTTTGGGTTTCTATATATAGACTCATGTCATCTGCAAATAATGAAGTTTTATTTCTTCTTTACCAATCTGGATGCCTTTTATTTCTTTTTCTTGTCAGGACTTCCAGTACTAGGTTGAATAAAACTGGTGAATGCTAGCTCACATCATTGTCTTATTCCTAATCTTAGTGAAAAAGCTCTCAGTTTTTATCATTATGATGTTAGCTAGGGTTTTTTTTTTAATAAATTTATTTTTTATTGGTGTTCAATTTACCAACATACAGAATAACACCCAGTGTTCATCCCATCAAGTGCCCCCCTCAGTGCCTGTCACCTGTTCACCCCCACCCCCCGCCCTCCTCCCCTTCCACCACCCCTAGTTCGTTTCCCAGAGTTAGGAGTCTTTGTGTTCTGTCTACCTTTCTGATATTTCCCACACATTTCTTCTCCCTTCCCTTATATTCCCTTTCACTATTATTTATATTCCCCAAATGAATGATTTGGAGAATATAAATAATAGGTTTTTTTTAATAGCCTTTATTATGTTGAGAAATGTTCCTTCTTAATCTATTTTGTGGAGGGCCTTTCTCATGAGTTGATGTTGTACTTTGTTAAATGCTTTTTCTGCATCTATAGAAATGATCATATGGTTTTTATTCTTTCTCCTGTTGTCATGTATCACATTGATTGATTTACAAATATTGGACACCCTTTGTATCCCAGGGATAAAACCCACTTGATTTGGGGTGAGTGATTTGTTTTTAATGTATTGTTGAATTTAGTTTGCATGCATTATGTTGAGGATTCTTGTGTCTATGTTCATCAGAGATACTGTCTTGTAGTTCTCTTTTTTTTTTGTTGTGTCTTTATATGGTTTTGGTATCAAAGTAATGCTGTCCTCTTAGGATAAATTTGGAAGCTTTCCTTCTTTTTCTGTTTTTGGAATAATTTGAGAAGAAGAGATATTAACTCTTCTTTAAATGTTTGGTAGAGTTCCCCTGTGAAGTTACCTAGTCCTTTGGTTTGTTGAGAGTGTTTTGATTATTGGTTTAATTTTGTTGCTGGCTATTGGTCTGTTCAAATTTTCTCTCTCTTTCTGATTCAGGTTTGGGAGGTTATGTGTTTTAAGAATTTGTCTGTTTCTTGTAGGTTGTCAAATTTGCTGACATATGCTATTCTCTTATGATCCTTTGTATTTCTGTGGTGTCAGTTATTTCTCCTCTTTTATTTCTGATTTTATTTATTTGAGTCCTCTTTCTCTCTCTCTTTTTCGAGTCTGGCTAAAAGTTTATCAATTTTATTGATCTTTTCCAGGAACCAGCTCTTGGTTTCATTAATTTGTTCTATTATTTTTTAGGTTTCTATTTTTTATTTCCACTTTAATCTTTATTATTTCCTTCCTTCTACTGATTTGGGATTTTGTTCTTTTTCTAGCTCCTTTAGGTGTAAGGGTAGGTTGTTTGAGATTTTTCTTGCTTCTTGAGGATGGTCTGTATTGCTGCAAACTCCCTCTTAGAATAGTTTTACTACATCCCAAAGATTTTGGACCACTGTGTTTTCATTTTCATTTGTTTCCATGTATTTTTTTATTTCTCTTTGATTTCTTGGTTGACCCATTCATTGTATAGTAGCATGTTATTTAATCTTCACGTTCTTATGTTCTTTCCAGTTTTTTTTTTTTCTTTTTGTGGTTGCTTTCTAGTTTCATAGCATTGTGATTTAGAAGGATGTATAACATGACCTTAATCTCTTTAAATATGTTGAGACTTTGATTTGTGGCCTACTTTATGATCTGTTCTGGAGAATGTTCCATGTGCACTTGAAAAGAATGTGTATTCTGCTGTTTTAGGAGGGAATGTTGTGAATAATATGTTAAATCTATCTGGTCAATGTGCCATTCAAAGCCACTGTTTCTTTGTTGGTTTTCTGTTTGGATGATTTTTCTGTTGATGTAAATGGGGTGTTAAAGTCCCCTACTATTATTATATTACTATAGATTACTTCCCTAATCTTTGTTATTAACTATTTTATGTATTTGATTGCTCCCATGTTGGGTGCACAGATATTTATAGTTTTACATCTTCTTATTTGATTGTCCCCTTTATGATTATATAGTGCCTGTTTTTGTCTTATGTTAGTATTTTATTTTTAGTTTCAAGTTTTTGTTTAAATTCCAGTTAGCTAATATACAGTGTAATATTAGTTTCAAGTATAGAATTTAGTGATTCATCACTTATATCCAATACTCAGTGCCATCACAACTAGTGCCTTCTTTAATGCCCACCACCCACTTAACTCATCCCCCTACTCGCCTCACCTCCAGCAACTCTCAGTTTGTTCTTTATAGTTAATAGTGTGTTTTATGGTTTGTGTGTCTCTCTGCACCCCCATGTTCATTTGTTTCATTTTTAAAATTCTGCATATGAGTAAAATCGTATGGTATTTTCTCTTTCTCTGACATATTTTGCTTAGCATAGTAGTCTCTAACTCCATTCATGTCATTGCAAATGGCAAGATTTCATTATTTTTATGGTTTTATATATATATATGTGAATAGATATATGAAATCTATCTGTAATATATATATTATATATTAATATATAATATAGACCTTCTAATATATATATGTGTATATATATATTACATCTTCTTTACCCACTCATCAATTGAAGGGATCCATGCATCTCAATGTTTATAGCAGCATTTTAACAATAGTCAAATTATAGAAAGTCTTTAAAATCTGTTTTGTCTGATCTAAGTATTGATACCCTAGCTTTCTTTTTACTTCCATTTGCATGATTAATGCTTTTTCATCTGTATTAATCATTCTATGCATATAGTAATCTATATTAAATTGATGATCACTTAGATTTGAACCCAATCTTTACTCTTCTGCTTCCCATGTTTTAGGTATATAGTGTCGTACTTTACATCCTTTTATTTTGTAAATCCCTTGACTAGTTTTTACAAATATATCTCTTGTTATTACTTTTGTGCTTCCTACTTTTCTTATTGCAACTTATGGTCTTTCTTTTTCACTCAAAGAGTCCCCCTTAACATTTCTTGGAGGGCTGGTTTAGTGGTCATGAACTCCTTTAACTTTTGTTTGGGAAGCTCTTTATCTCTTCTTTTATTCTGAATGATTGCCTTGCTAGATAGAGTATTTTTGGCTAGAGGTTTTAGAGGTTTTTTTTTTTTTTTTTTACCTTTTAGCACTTTGAATATATCATTCCATTCTCTTCTGGCCTGCAAAATTTCTGCTAAAAAAATGCACTGAAAGCCTTATGGGGTTTCAGTTGTGTGTAGTTATCTTTTTTTTTTTTTTCTCGTGTTGGTTTTAAAATTCTTATCACTACTTTTGCCGTTTTAATTGCCATGTGTCTTGGTGTGGACCTCCTTGGGTTGATTTTGTTAGGGGCCCTCTGTGCCTCCTAGATCTGGATTTCTATTTCCTCTCCCAGATTTGAGAAGTTTTCAGCTATTATTCTCCAAATAAATTTTCTGCTCCCTTTTCTCTCTTCTCTTTCTGGGATCCATCTAATGTGACTGTTATTATGCTTGATGGTGTTGCTGAGCTCCCTAACTCTCCTTTCATTTTTTATAATTATTTTTCCTCTTTTCTATTCAGCTTGATTGTTTTCCATCACTCTGTCTTCCAGGTTGCTGATCCATTCTGCTTCCCCTTTAGTCTACTATTTATTCCACTTAATGCATTTTAAATTTCAGTTATTGAATTCTTCATCTCTGATTGTTCCTTTTTTTAATGTTTACTGTATCTGTTGAGGGTCTTACTGAGGTCCTCTACTCTTCTCTCAAGTCTAGTGAGTATTTCTGTGACCATCTCTTTAAATTCTCCATCAGGCATATTATTTATCTCTGTTTCATTTAGGCCTTTGCTGTGATTTGTTCCTGTTCTTTCATTTGAGACATATTCCTCTGTTCTTTCATTTTGACTAACTCTCTGTGTCTATTTGTATGTGTGTTGTGTGTGTGCTCTTCTGTTGTGGCAGAGCCACTTTTGCCTTCAGTCCAGCTTGCAATGGCTGCTTGCCTGATATGGGCAGGATTTGGTCCCTGTGTTGTTAGTGGGCCTCTTTGGTGCTGTCTTGAGCTTACGTTGAGTCAGATCAGGTAATTGCCATAGATGCAGTAGCATTGAACTGTAGGGGAATGTGGGAGTGGGGTGCATGGTGCTAGCAAGATTTGAGCTGGCAGGAAGGGGAGCTGGGGACCAAGGCAGGCAGGTTGGAGGGGGTGGGGTTTGTTGTTAACAAGGTTTATCTGCCTTGGGAGGGGTTCTAGAACTGAGACCTGGCTAGAAAAGGTGTGTCCACAGTAGAACAGGGGGGTAGGGTGTGCTGTTAGCAATTTAGGTAGTGAGTGTGGGCACCATACTGGTTCTCACAAGTGTCTGCATGTCTAGGCTAGGGGGGTCAGGGAGGGAGATGGTTCCTGCCAGCTCCTGTGTTGATGAAGAAGTCTCCAACAATTTCTGCCCCTCTAGCATATGCTCTGAGCTTAGTAAAGAACTTACTCCCATATATCCCAGGTTTTTTTCAAACCTCTATCGTGTGTCTCCACAAGGCTGTTTCTTGTGCTGTCTTTTTAAGTCTGGTGACCCATTTTCCTCTTGCCCTTTCAACTGTCCCAGGAGCCTGCTGATTTTTAAAGTTTCAGGTTTTAAGCCCTCTGACTTTAAGATCTCACAAAATTTGGCCTCTCTGGTTTCAAAGCCAAATGTTATGGGGATTCATCTTCCCCATGCAAGTTCCCCCAATCTGGGGTCCCTGGTTGGAGGATCTGCTTTTCTTCCCCTCTTGACATCTGCAGTGTCCCTCACTCCTGCTAACAGTCACAGTTCTGTCTTCTCCACCTGTGTCTTCACTCTTCCTATCCTCTATATTTAGCTGTAGAGAGTCTGTTTTGCAGTCTTTGGGTCATTTTCTGGGTTATTTACACTGGTGTGGCTGTTATCTAGTTTTATCTGTGGGAGGAGGTGAGCTGAGGGCCTTCCTACTTTGCCATCTTTCCCAGGAGTCTCTATGTATAACACTATTATTCAACTTCACTTTTTTTTGGTAAATGACTTATGAATATTAGGGGAAAACATAACAATCAGAGAAGAAATTGTAGCCTTTTACATTTTAGACAATATTATTTTGAAGTGAGTTTTTTTTAGCTTTTGGGAAGCATTTCTCTTTTCTTAGGACAGACAACTATGATAGCTATCATTTTTTTCAATATCTCATTAGGAAATTAATCACGAATACTAATGACAGTGACAAAGACATATAATACTCACTGAAGTCTTATTATATTCAAGGCATTTGCTAAGCATTTACAACCATTATTTCATTGAATTATCATAATCCTTATGTGGTAAGTATGACTATTATCCTCATTTTACAGAAGAGAAGACAGCCTCGAAGAGGTTTAGTGGCTGGAGTCACTGTGATATTGAACTTATAATAAGAAAGATATATTTGGTCTATATCCAGTTTCTAGCACAATGCTCCTAAAACTCTTGGAATTTCCTAAGTGATGAGAATGATAAGAGCAACTTGGACTTGCACCTGGAGTCTGAAGTGAGTGTGTTGGGGTAGCCTTGTGGGACTGCGTCCTTAACCTGTGGAATCCTATGCTATCTCTAGGTAGTGTCAGAATTAAGTTGAACTGTAGGCTGAGAAGCAGTTGTAGGCTGATGAATGCTTCCTTACTAACCTCCCTCTGCTCCGTCCAGACTCATTATTTAGTCAGGTATCACCTTCCTATTTACACTGTTGTGATATAAGATCATACACTTAGTTAAGTCCAGAAAAAAAAACAAAAAAACAAAAACAGTGCTTATGATGGGGTAACATAGGTGAGTAGTGTATGCTCAACCCAAACACACACACACACACACACACACACACACACACACACACCAGCCTTTCTCAGGAAGCTGAAAACCTAGCGGTATAGACTAGGAGACACATAATATAAAATACAGCAAAGACTAAGATAAAAGTTATTTGAGATAGTTGTGATAGCACAAAGGAGGGACACTTCCTTGAAGAGGTGATGATTGAACTGAGTCTTAAAGAATGAAGGGAAAGAGAAGAATAGGAAGCATGTTCACATAGACAAAATAATGAAAGCAGACTGAATTATTCTGTTCCAACCTTTTTATTTTTTCATTCAGTGTACCTTTGCATTGCTTGCTATATGGAAAGCACCATTCTAAGTGCTTTACATGTTATTCTATTCACACAGCAACCTGGTGAGACAGGCTCTAATAATTTCTACATGTTTCCAGTGAGGAAACTGAGGCTCAGAGAGATTAAAAACTTGCTTAAGATCACTAGGACTCGATCCTTCTAAATATCCATACTTGCCCCCAAGGAAAGGTGGATTCCAAAACAAGGGCCTAGAGTGGATTCCAAGGGACCTGCATTAGACACAGGAGCAGGACAGGTCATATCCAAAGATAACAGAGTTTCAAACCAAAGGTTAATCTAGATTCTGGAAGGAATCTAACATTGAAATCCAGGTAGGAAGTCCAAATCAGACTTTTATTTGATGAGGATTGTCAGAAAAGCAGAATGCAATAGGACAGAAACCAGAGTTACCAGAAGGGGCTTGGAATACAGGGTGAATGAGGTGCGTCTTAATTACAGTGTGTTTTAGCAGGCATTTCTGATTTCAACTAGGGGTAGAAAGGAAAATATAAAGGAGATCCAGTTGATTGAGACTTGACATCCATTCTCTTGATAGCTAGGGATGCATGCAAATGTGTGTGTAGTGGTGGGGTTCTAGAATATCAATATTCAGTGTGTTTCACTACTTACAGGCCATACCACCTGAGTTAAGTCTTAGTTCTGACATTTCCTAGGTATGTGGCCATGGTCAAGTTAGTCGTCCTTCAGTCCCTGTTTTGTTGTCTGTAAGTAAGGGTAACAATGGTATCTACATGTAAGGCATATAGATCTGTGCCTAGTAAATAGTAGTTTCTCAGTTAATAGTAGCTATTAGTTTTGATTAGCTATGATACATTTTCGAGGAGATTGTAATGAGGGAGACAGATTAAAGTAAAAATAAAGTACAATGTTAATGATTATTTGTAGAATTCCCACTATGTTTAAGGCATGTGCCTAGGGGCTTTTAGGAGTTATTTTGTTTAGTCTATAAGGTATCACTAGTTCTTTTTACAAAAGAGAACTGAGACCAGGAGAATAATATTTGGATATATATATATCCAAATATTAGATATTAGATATTAGAACATCATCCCAGGACACTGTAATAACTATTTGTTGGTGGGTATAAAGAAGGTCATGGAAAGCTTCATGGAGAAGATAATGTTTATTTTTTTAATCTCATGACATAAAACATTGTGTATAATTCACTTATTTTTGTTCCTTTAAATTGACCTCTACACAGCTCACTACTCTAGCTGCTATGTTTGAGATGACTCCACTTTCTTCAATGGCTCCCTTTCATGATTTGATTTAGTTCTCTAGTTGTGCATTGTTAACTCTCGTCTCTGATACTTGGTTAATTCCTAATTGTACTTTTCTTCCAAAGTCATCACTTATTTAACAATGTCTCATTGAAGTCTTCTATTATTTTTCTTTTTCTCTGTCTACATTTGTTTTTCAAGTACATGGACCACAGAAAGGAAAATTAAAAACAAAAAACAAAAAAACAAAAAAACCCTGCTTAGCTAATTCAAAGAGGTTTTATGTAGATTGATTTAAAGCCTCATGCAGAATCCTTTGTGATGTTTCTAAGAGGGTGAATGTTTGATCAGTATAAAGGAAAACATAACATTTCGTGAGGATTGTATTTTTAAGCAAGTTGGCAATCTTGTATACATGGAACTGTTACTGAGGACAAAATTCTGGGGTATAAATATTAAAGATGGTCAATGTCCCCATCTTTAATTCATATCACTATTACCTTTATACACTAACCTTTGCTTTGTAGGACTTGCCAACTGAAACAGCTCCTTCTCTGTCTCATTAACTCCTCTCAATATTCAAACATGTCTTTGCTCACTGGCCCATAGGACTTTTACTTTTCTCCTGCTTAAAAAAAAAAAAAAAAGATTAAGTAAGTAACTTGGCTGCTTTACTAGAAAGCATTCAGGGATGCAGGACTCTGAAGGCTTCTCTATAAAATAATGTGTTATATTATTTCAAATACTGTGTTTACAGAGCTTGTACTGCTAAGGATTAAAGGAATGTGCCGTGACAAATCTGATCCTGAGTAGGATTGCCTACCCCAAAATAGATCAGTTGCATTCAAGTAGAACTTTTGATTTATAAGAATTACAGCTTCCCAAAGCATTGTATAGTGCTCTATATAATGTCAACAGATTACTGTTTCCACTAAGACTCCCAGTAGAAGTCCAGCAAAGATCTTAGCTTATAATATCACTGCTTCCAAGCAAGGACTAGGATATTCAGGATTCTCCTCATGTAAGAGGCACACAGCCTTTAGAAGAAATAGGGTTTTTCCTGTATAAATATCAAATAGGTGGTCAGTGTTCCTGTCTTTAATTAATATTACTATTACCTTTGCGTGAACCTTTGCTTTGTAAGTTAAGTGTTAGTTGTCTTAATAGGAGGTGAATGGAAGCATATTTGAATGCTTTTGGTGAGCGTGAATTTTTCCTTTCTTTAAACATCTTAAAAAGGGATGCCGGGTGGCTCAGTGGTTGAGCATCTGCCTTTGGCTCAGGGCATGATCCCAGGTCCGGAATTCGATCCCTCATTGGGCTCTCCACAGTGAGCCCGCTTCTCCCTGCCTGTATCTCTGCTTCTCTCTGTGTGTCTCTCATGAATAAATAAATAAAATCTTTAAGAAAAAATCTTAAAAAATCTGCTTCTCTTAAGTACTGTTGAAATATATTTGGGGGCATCGGGGTGGCTCAATTGGTTAAGTATCTGAGGACAAAATTGGTTAAGTATCTGCCTTCAGCTCAGGTCATGATCCCAGGGTCCTGGGATGGAGTCCTGTATCATGCTTCCTGCTCAGCAGGGAGTCTGCTTCTCCTTCTTCCTCTGCTCATCCCCCTTGCTCATGCTCTCTCTCTCTAAAAATAAATAAATAATTTTTAAAAAAGAGATGAGAGACTCCTAATTCTGGGAAACGAACAAGGGGTAGTGGAATAGGAGGTGGGTGGGGGGATGGGATGACTGGGTGACGGGCACTGAGTAGGGCACTTGATGGGATGAGCACTGGGTGTTATACTATTTGTTGGTAGATTGAACTCCAATGCAAAAATAAAAAATAAAATAAAAAAAGACATATATCTTGCTCTTTTAGAAAACTCCTCTTCATTCTTTTGTGTATGTGTGTGAGATACTTATCTTTGCTTTTGTTTTCACTACTGAAATTTGGATTTTATTTGTCAATTAGCAATTATAAAATTCTAATAATCCACTACAGTTGACTCTATCATGTGGTTTTACTCGAATCTTTAAAAAATTATTAAAGAAATGGTATAAATAGATATCAGTCTTTTTACTATAATAATTACACAGATTATGCTAACTGTGGGATAACACCTTTTTAAAAATTTCAAAATTTGTTATTGATCATGAAAAATGGTATCAAAGTATACAGACTGTTCCATTTCTGACTGAAATGTCAAAGCCTTGGATAGAAGGATGCCAAGTAAGTATAGAATGGTTCATTTCCAATGCAGAATTTATAGAGAATGAAGACAGGCTATCCATGACTCTTGGATTCCTCAGCAAGATCAAATTCTTAGGGCATCTGAGTGGCTCAGTTGGTTAAACATCTGCCTTCAGCTCAGGTCATGATCCCAGAGTCCTGGGATCAACTCCTGCATTGGGCTCCCTGTTCAGTGGAGAGTCTACTTCTCCCTCTACCCTACCCCCTGCTCGTGCTCTTTCTCTCACATACACTTTCTTTCTCTCATTTAAATAAGTAAAATCTTAAAAAGATAAGGTCTTAAAGAGTTAGAAGAATTGGGGGGAAAAATTACCAAAGAGGTTTCTTTTCAGAGAGCTAATGACCCCATGGTGAGTCTCCACTCTACTGCCTTTGGGAGATGCATGATTTGTTTCTTCTCATCAAAGCTAGTTGGGGAAGACATCAGTGAGACCATTTTGGACTTTATATGTTTTTCTTGTAGTGTGTGACCTACATGTGAAAAAAGCTAAAGCAGATGTAAGACTGAAGTCTGACACTTCCCTGAAAAATACAAAGGAGATAAAAAGTTGACATTGCTTTATGACAAAAGTAAGAGAGTCCTGAAGTATACTGGTTGACTTATACTTCCAGAGTTTGTCAGGGCAGATGTGGAACATCTCCCATGGCCTGGATATGGGCTACGTGGGAGAAATCTGGCATAGAATCACCTGAGAATTATTCAAAGTTCATCCTCAGAGGAAAAAGTGTAGGAGTCTGCGAGTGTAAAAGCCTTAAATAGCCAGAGCTTAAGGAAGTGAGTTCAAATGACCATCAAGAATAGAATCTCATGTGCCCTGTCAGGAATCATCCACTGGACCTACAAAATACTCCATAAAGAGTCAGCTTTCATCATTTGCTAGATTCATAGAGCCCAGAGTCACCTAAGTAAATACTTTCTTGTTCTCTTAACTATTGTTTTAAAGATTTTATTTATTTATTCATTAGAGACACACACAAAGAGGCAGAGACATAGGTAGAGGGAGAATCAGGCTCCCTTTAGGAGCCCAACGTGGGACTTGATCCTGGGACTCTGGGATCACAACCTGAGCTGAGGGCAGATGCTCAACCTCTGAACCACCCAGGCGTCCCTGTTCTCTTAACTATTTTTTTAAAAGATTTTATATATTAATTCATGATAGTCACAGAGAGAGAGAGAGAGAGAGAGGCAGAGACACAGGCAGAGGGAGAAGCAGGCTCCATGCAAGGAGCCCGACGTGGGACTCGATCCCGGGCCCCCAGGATTGCACCCTGGGCTAAAGGCAGGTGCCAAACTGCTGTGCCACCCAGGGATCCCTGTTCTCTTAACTATTAACTCTTCCATCCTCATGACTGCCACATAACTTTGATCTGAAGAGAGGCTAATTAGCAGATAGTGGAAGGGGAAGAAATTGCCTATAGAGGAGTACAGTAGAGTAGAATACCAAAGTGATCCCTTTCAGTATATCAGACTCCAGAATAAAACAAGCTAAAGTTACTGAAGATGAATGGAAGTGAGACAGTTTGATGTTAATTGACATATCTTCATCATATCCTCAAAGAATATCTATAAATATTTTTCTTAGGAAAATAATTCAGTGACACTTACTGGAATAAAAACCAATCAGACTAGGAAACAGGGCACCAAGAGCATGAACCAACTGACAAAACAAGATAAAAACAAATACTTTAGATATTGCAATTATAGTTATACATTATAAAACAACCATACCAATAATGTTTAAAGAAATAAAAACATATTTGAATTTAGAGAAGTCTAAAAATACCCTGCAACAGATTTGAAAGAGAATCAAATAAAATTTTAGAAATGAGAAATTCAATAACTGGAATTAAAAACTCAAAAAATCCGTCAGAATAATTATGTATAAAATTATTGAGAATAACTTTATAGAGTATAACATGAAAAGGCAAAGAGATCATATATATGAAATAATATAATATGATTATAACATATATGTATATATATGAATGAAAAGAGGCATTAAACATCATGTATGACAAAAACGAGATCTAATATATCAGGTATAAGATATGTCTAACTGTATTTCTAGAAGTAAAGGAGAATGAGAAAGAAGAAATATTTGAGGAGAGGCTGACTGCAAATTCTCCAGGACAGAAAAGCAGTATAGTCTGTGGATTCAAGGTGACCAACAAACCTCAAGCATGATAAACAGAAAAGAATACACACCTGTACATATATATCAGAGTGCAACTGCAGAGCATCAAATACAAGTTCAGATCTTAAAAATATCCAGAGATAAAAAGGGATTATGTTTAAATTAGAACCAGTTAGATTGACAGCTAACTTCTTTATAGTAACAATGAAGTCAGAGGAAAGTGGAATGATGCTATTATTATACAAAAAAGAAAAAACCCAGATAATTGCATACCCAGGGAGCATCAGTAAATGAGACATTTTTTTTCCCAAGCAAACAAATACTGAGTTTGTCATTAACAGAGTCTAACAAATGGTAGGGAAAATCTTATTAATGTCAGGTTTTCTGGCTTTTTCTAATACAGACAACATGCCCCAGTGACATCAGATTTGATCATATCACTTTATGAGCTAATGAAGTGTGACTGGGAGTATCTTGTCACACTTCTGAGTGGAAGTTTTAAAACTTGTCCTAGAAAGGGATTTATCCTTCAGCTTTGATCCCGGAATGAAGAGTATGTTGAACAGAACTGTAGTCAATCCACCAGGGACCTAAATGTGAAAGAGGATTAAACCTTTGTTGTTCCAAGCCAATACGATTTTGGAGTTATCTGTTATTGCAGCATAGTTAGGCTTACATTTCTGATACAGATGTCAGTCAGGCTGAAGGAAGATGATCCCAAATGGAAGGTCTGAAAAGCAGGAGAAATGACAAAAAGCAATTGCTAAATATCTAGGCAAAAATAAAGTAATATTAATTATTTAAAATAATAAAAGAGGCATAACAACAAAGTATTATTAGATTTAAAATAGAAATAAAGTAGCTAGTAGTGATAAAAAATAGGAGGGGAATAGATGTAGTTAAAGTGTTCTAAGGTCCTTGCATTACCCAGAAATTAAAGAACTATACAATAATCCAAAATGAGGTGATTAACAAAGCCACAGGTTGGTCTTCTGAAAAGAGTAATCAGATTTACAAATTCTGAGCAGATTAACCAGTAAATAAAAAATCAGAATGTATGAATAATCAATGTATGGAATAAATTATGGTATTGCTACAGATATTGTATATATTAAAAAATAATGAGAATTTTATTAATATTTTATGCCAGTAGTTTTGACAGCTCAGTGAAATGGACAAACTCCTAGAAAAATAAATTTACTGACATTGATAAAAGAATAAATAGAAATATATGAATCATTCTATATCTATTAAATATTGACTACGTTAAAATATTCCTACAAAGAAAACTTTAAGACTAGCTGGCTTTATTAATGAATTCTATCATATTCTTTCAATTAGTAAAAAGAGGGAATCACACCATTTTTATACAAATTCTTAAATTCAGTAGAAAAGAAAGAATATTCTCAACTCTATTTATCTATGGCCATTATAACTTTAATACCAGAACCTAACATGGCTGTTATAAAAGATAAAGTTACATGTGTTTCTCATTCACAAATAATATATACAAAAATTCTATGTAAAAAAAGAATAGTAAATATAAAATAAATCATTGCAAAATCAAATTTATTCCAGAAATGTGAGATGGGTTGAACATTTGCAAATCAATCACTGTCAGCCAGCAAAATAAGAGAATACAAAAGAGAAAATATATGATCATTTCAATAGATGCAGAAAAATATTTAGTCAAAGTCAATATCTAATTAATGACATAAATTTTTAGGAGGGATCCCTGGGTGGCACAGCGGTTTAGTGCCTGCCTTTGGCCCAGGGCGCGATCCTGGAGACCCGGGATCGAATCCCACATCGGGCTCCCAGTGCATGGAGCCTGCTTCTCCCTCTGCCTATGTCTCTGCCTCTCTCTCTCTCTCTGTGTGTGACTATCATAAATAAATAAAATAAATAAATAAATAAATTTTTAGCAAACTAGGCATTCTTAATAAAAGGTCATTTGCACCCATTATAAAGTAAAATATACCTTAATGACGAAACACTGAACATTTTTTCTTTTGGATCAGGAATCAGACAATGATACTGGCTGACTGTCTACCCCTTCTATTCAATATTACACTGAAAGCCTTAGCCAGCAAGCAAGGCAGGAAAAGAAGCAAAAGATGTGAGGATTAAAAACAAAATACAAAATTACCACCGTGTACACATGCTACAATTCTATTGGAACAACCAAGATTCAAATATTATTATTAACAGGTTAATAGAATTGCTAAATATATGTTAATACACAATAATGAATTGTATTTTATATACCAACAATATATCAGTTAAAATAAAATAACACATTTTACTCTAGCTTAAAAAATGCGAAGTACCTGGGAATAAGTCCAAGAAAGATACAAAGATATATGTTTAATGTGAAAAAATATATTAAAAATTTCTATTAGGAATAACCTAAATAAATTTAGAACAAAAATTAGTTGAGTGAAAGTCTCAAAATTACAAAATATCTTAATTCTGTCTCAATTGATCACTAGATTCAATGAATTCTAAACAAATCCTAGCAGGTTCTTTTGTTTAACTCAACAAGCTAGTTCAAAAATTACATGGAAATTGAGAGTCAAGAAGAAAGTCCAGGAACTTTTGGAAAAAGAATGTAAGGTGAGAGAGAATTGCCTTGTCAACCATCAAGACATATTTTAAAGTTATATGAATGTGACAATGACATGGGGCTAGGCAGTAGATCAAAGGAACAAGAAAGCCCAGAAAAGAAACCCACCTATCTGTAGGTGTTTGATATATGAAGGAGATAGCTCTGCAGATTAGCTTGCAAAAGACAGTCTTTTTAATAAATAATGCTAAACCATTTAGATATCTGAGGAGAAAAAAAATTAAACTTGACTCTGATCTCACACCATATAAAAACTGCAGATTAAAGGATTAAATGCCAAAAGAATACAGAAGTCTCGAAGATAATATAGGAGAATTTTCATAATTTCAAAATAGAGAAGGCTTACTTACATTAATACAAGATGGGGCGGGAGGAAACACACACAATCAAAAATCAAACCAGTACCTATAGAGAAAAGGTTTGACATATTGATTTCATTAAAATTGACAATGTCTGTTCATTAGAAGACCCCATTAAAAGCATGAGAAGACAAATTTCAGAATTAAAATTAATATAAAATTTCAGTATAAAAATTAGTATTGACCGAAAGAAAGAAAGAGAGGACAAATACCCAGAACTTGCAAAGGAGAACAAATCAATAAGAAAAAAGAGACAGTGCACTAGTAATACGGACTAAAAGGCTTCTACAGGCATATCACAAAAGAAGAAACCCAAATAGTCAACATATATTCGAAAAGGTAGCCATCTTTTTTTTAAGATTTATTTATTTATTTTTATTCATGAGAGACACACACACACAGAGAGACAGAGAACAAGGAGAGGGAGAAGCAGGCTCTCTGTGGGGACCCGATGTAGGACTCGACCCCCAGACCAAGGATCATGCCCTGAGCTGAAGACAGACGCTCAACTGCTGAGCCACCCAGGCATCCCAAGGTAGCCACTTTTATTAACAATTCGAGAAACATAAAATCAGACTACAGTGAAATAAGATCATACTCCCATCTGTCTGTCAAGAATTATAAAGTCTGGTTATTCTAGTCATTGGTAAAGATGTTGCAGAACTCACCCCTGGTAGACATATAAACTCAGTTACAAATCAGAAAGGTTAGGCATTATCCAATAAGGCTGAAGGTGGGCCTATTGTAAGACATAGGGCATTCACTCCTAAATTTCCTCTTGAGATCCTCTTGGACATTTGCCTCGTTAAGATAAGTCAATCAGAGAAGGACAAACATTATATGGTCTCATTCATTTGGGGAATATAAAAAATAGTGAAAGGGAATAAAGGGGAAAGGAGAAAAAAATGAGTGGGAAATATCAGAAAGGGAGACAGAACATGAAAGACTCCTAACTCTGGGAAAAGAACTAGGGGTGGTGGAAGGGGAGGTGGGCGCAGGGTGGGGGTGTCTGGGTGACGGGCACCGATGGTGGGCACTTGAGAAGATGAGCACTGGGTGTTATTCTATATGTTGGCAAATTGAACACCAATAAAAAATAAATTTGTAAGTAAAAAAAAAAGAAAAAGAAAAAAAAACTAAAAAAAAAAAAAGATACGTGGACAAGAATGTTTACCACAGAATTACTTATAATGTCAAACGCTGGGAAGACCTTGAATGTAAATCAGCAGTAGAATGGTAATAGTCACACAATGTACTAATATAGTCATGAAAGTAAATAAACTATATCTAAAAGATGTATGAATCTCGCAGAGATCGTTTCAGTAACTATGTTGCATGTTTTGCAAACTGTAGAATGATAGGTTTCTAGACTTTTAGGTTAAGAGAGAAACTCGAAGTTTGTTTGGAGCTATCCTGTCCAATATGGTAGCCACTAGACACTTGAAAGGTGGCCAGCTCAAATGTCTTAGATTTAGAAAAAAATAATGTAAATATTCTCATTAATGATTTTCATATAGATCACATGTGGGAATAGTATTTGGATATATTGGGTTGAATATTATTAAAGTTAATTTCACCAGTTTCATTTTACTTTTTTAAAATTGTCTACTAGATAATTTAAAATTACATACTGGCTCACATTTTATTTCTCATGAACATTACTGATACAGACCCTTTTACAGATGGGAAAATGCATCCCAAATATAGTATATTACTTGCCCTCCCTCAAATTTGTCTATCATTGTTACATAAAATACATCACAACATAAAATTTTCCTGAGGGTTTTGGAGTAGGAAAAGATCATGAGCGTCATAGGCTTCCACAACTTTTTATATTATCACATGGTTGCGGTAAAATACAAAGAATGTTGGCCTTGTTGTCATAGAGACTTGGGGTCACCTCTCGGCAGAACAACTTAGTGGCTATTCATAAAGCTGTGTAATTTAATTAGGTCTTGATTCTTTTTTTGTGCATAAAATAATAAAACATCACTTAATTCACTGGGCAATTTTGACAATAAAATGAGACAAGATACCTGCCAGTTCTTAGCATGGTAGCTGTCATAGAGTAAGTCTTTAAAAAAATTTTTCCCTTTGCATTTATATGGTTGGATTGCTGCTGCCATAGTTTCCATTGGCTTATATAGTATCTCAGGGTCAAGGCCTATTATTCTTCACATTTTTATTTTACCACTTTCTACAAGTGGATTCTAAGTTGCTGTGGACATAGCTGGGGAGATGTCCTAAAGGAAAGTTTCAAAATATGCAAAATTATTTAAGTGTCCAGGGTCAAATTTGGAAAAGTCAACATCTTATAAAATATGTGCTTTTGGGGTGCTTGAGTGGCTCGGTTGGTTAAGCGTCTGACTCTTGATTTTGGCTCAGGCCAAGACTGAGCTCCATGTCAGGCTCCATGCTCAGTTCAGAGTCTGCTTCTCCTCCCTTTGCTCCTCCTCCCCACTCATGCTCAATCTCTCTCAAGTAAATACATAGAATATAAAAAAATTATGTACTTTTATTACCGCAGAAGACACTAATTTTGGTAATTACCTGGCTACCTCCAGTAGCCTTTTGGAGGAACAGATTCTCTTGTGCTTACTCATCCCTTTTGGCTTGGAATTGTGATTGTCTTCCATGATTATGTTGCTTGCTGTGATATTTTACGTATAGGAGAGTGAATACATGGTTTTGACTAGGATTATGACAAATTGGTGACAATACAAAGTTTTCATTTAGGTTTAGGAGTTTTAAAGGAAGTAATGAAACAGATTGCTTTATGAATGAGTAGTGGGGGAAATCAGAGACCCTGGGCACCTTGGATAAATTTGAAAGACTAGTGGACATATAGAGACAATGATATTCATGTGCTATAGTACTAACCTAATATTAGGTGCTAACTACTCTATGCAAAGGTTCGTTTGCACAGAATTAGAACAAAGAAAGGTTAAAAATACATTAATAGACTTTAATTTAAAATAATGATTTTTAAAAGGCAAAGAGTTTCTCAGTAATAAGACTTTGTCTAGAAGCCTAAAATTAAGAATGGAGTATCGTAATTGAATAAGGTCAAGAAGAAAGTGACTTAATTTGTAGTTAGGTAAGCAGTAGGGACCAGTATCTTGACAGTAAGTTTGTAAATGCTATGATAACCTGTAAGAGATGGCTTGCTGTAAAACTGCTTTCTCTCAAAGCCTTTTAATACGCAAAACATTTAGTTTTGGTGAGACACGGGGATCTCTTAATTGATCCCAGCTTAGCGTCTTCTGGGGTGAGGAAGGGGAGGACATAATTTATTCATTTACTACTCTCTGCTGATCTCTTTACATACATTAAAAAACTATCATTTCAAAAGTCCTGTGAAGGTGGTGTTAATATACTTTTATTTTTAATCAAGAAACTGAGACTCAGAAAATTTAAGTAAATTGTCTGAAATTGTACAGTTAATAGGATCTGAACAAGGATTTGAATTTAGGTACAGTTGTCTGATTCTGAGGCTTGTGCTGTTGACTCTGTGGCCGGATCTCCTACTCTCTGTTATTTCACAAATTTGTATTTCAGGATTTTTGTGGTGGAGTCCTATATACAAATGATATCTCTGGATATGATGTAATGCTGCTTCACACTTCCAGCCCCTCAACACCTCATTTAGAAAACTATTGCTATAGTTCATTCCCTTAATATTTAGTTCTTACTTGTTTTTGTTCTACCACTAACCTGAATAAGAGAAGTGCAACCACAAGGAGGCTAAAACATGACTTCTATAGTCTTAAATTCCAATTGTGTTTTCTCAATAGATATGTAATTGGAATCAGTGGGAGGTTAGCCTTGGTGAGGATTATAGAATTAGACTCTTATTCCTGCAATTTCACACCAGCTTTGGCTTATTTGATTACTTTAGTTTTTCCTTTCTGCCCTGTGCAGTCTGGAGCAAACCAAGACATTATTGAGTCTTTGGCAAAACAACTGTGTTTTGCGTGTTGGAGTTACTATGAGCAATTTATACTATCTGCACCAAGTATAATGTTGATGGTTTTGGATTTGAGGTTGTTTCCAAAGAAAAAAATAATACTGGAGAGGTGGAGCTTAGTAATGTTCTTTATTGGATTTGTTTGCATTCATGCTGTATGATAGATTTTTATAGTTTGTTTTCCAAAATCTAGGCTGTGAGGTTCTATTTGGTATATTCAATTTGTATTATTATTGAAGGTTTTCCCCACTTTGATCCTTGAATTTCCTAGAAACGTGATTGTTTCTGTATCTAATCATCTAAATAAGCCTTAGATATTTCTAGATAATCATAAAGTAATTTCCTCCCCATGTATGTTAATATTTTATTTCTTTTAAATCTACTGATACATTTTCATAAGTCTTTCTCATATTTCTAAATTACATGGAAACATTTGTTATATATAATGATTATTTACCAAATATAGTAGAAAAATGGAAATTTCATATATAGCAATTTCTGAAAATGGAAATCTACCATGAACTCAGTTGGGTATTTTGTCCTAAGCATTATTTTTAGTATTTCAAAACTTATGGTGAAGTTTAAAGATCCCCATAATTCTCCTCTATTAACTCTTATTATCAAAAATAACTGGCAGAGAGAGTGTGTTCCTCAAATTTCTCTGAGGCATGAAGATGTGAAGCAATAGTGGTTCTTGAGAGTGACTTTTAATTCTCATATTTATTCAGGCATGACTCAAAGTTTTTATTACCTCAATGTTTCTCTTTTTTATTCCATTGTAGTAGCAGAACATAAGATAAATACTTTTGTGGATGATTGAAAAATGTGTGATAATCACTAGAACAATGCCCATTTACTTTTTTGGGTAAATGCATATTTAATATATTTAAAAGCTGTCCATTGCATGCAAAATTTCTTATGTCTAATATACTCATGGTTCTAATGACAACATGCGGTACAGAAATCATTGAATCTGTAGTTTTTCCTATGTGAATTTCTTCTTTCTCTTCCAGCTCTGTTACAAAAGGTGAGCAAAATGAATTTTCAGAAAACTTTCCATAGAGACTGATAAATTGATTTCTCCATTTTTAAGGGGAAATCAGAGTGATCATAGAGCAACTTCCATTGGAGGCACAAACATTGTCTCATTAATCCTTACCCCAGCAATGGAAAAACATTATTGTCTTGGTATTTCCAGTGAGAAATAGAAAGTATCAAGAGGTCTTGTTTCCAGTCATGTGCTGAGTCAGAGATCAAGTCTATAATA
Source organism: Canis lupus baileyi (assembly GCF_048164855.1). Taxonomy (NCBI): domain Eukaryota; kingdom Metazoa; phylum Chordata; class Mammalia; order Carnivora; family Canidae; genus Canis; species Canis lupus. The sequence goes on from NC_132848.1 coordinate 15,972,669, forward strand.
GAATTTCGTTTTTTGTTTCTGCTTCCAAGAAGTATTGCTGTCTCCTGTGCATTTTGATGCTAAAGAAGAAAAAAATGCTTCAGAACAGTCTCTAGTTTTTAAAAGTCATCAGAGAATCACAAGGATTATGATGATGAGCAGAAGTCGATGATTTTCTTGGGAAACAGAGTAAGTGAATAGAAATACTGCTATTTTGACGTAAATCCGTCCAAGGAGACATTGAACCCTAAAAGGGAATGGATAGGAAAATAACTCTAGATAAAAAACAGCTCTCCCATTCAAGAGTTAATCACAGAGGAGCTATTTGAACATATCACAATTCAAAGCTAATACAGAAAAAAACTATGCAGAATTATTTTGATGTAAACTTAAGAATGAGTAAATAGATCAAGAGGGATGGAAAATAACCAAATAAAATTCTGACAGTATAATCATTGTTTAAAGAAATCAATGTATCTAGCTAGGAAGCTCCTGGATGAATTTATCAGAGAAAAGATATAAAAGGATGCATACAAAAAGATGGAGGGAGCAGTGGATGACCAAGGATGATAATGGAAGTAATAGGTGACATTTGCAGAGCACTCAGTACAACCATAGTGTTTTAATATCTCACAAGAAGGACACCTGGCTGGCTCAGTCGGTGGAGCATGTGACTCCTGATCCTGGTGTCCTGAGTTCCAGCCCCATATTGGGCATAGAATTTACTTTAAAAAAACAAAACAAAACAAAACAACCCTACCAGTTAAAGAAAGTAGAATATAATCTTACTAGATATCAATAGTTGGATACTATTGTTATTTCATTTTAGAGATGAGATAACCAAATTTCAGAGAGGTTAAACAAGCTACTCCAGGTTGTAGATGAGAATAGAAGAGTGGCATGGATTTGTAGGAACTTTCTGAAAGGTAAAACACAGATATAGGTGAGTTTTTTTTAAAGGAAAAAAAAGTATTAATAATAATTGAAAGGGCCAGTTGTGTGTGGAGCAAGATAAGAAAGGGAGGGGCTTACTTCTTGGGACAGATGACAGGAAGAAGAGAAATTGCTCAGCTTCAATTCTCTCTTTCTCTTCTTTATGAAGGAAAATAACCCTCAGACCAATGAGAGGAATGTTTATAAAGAAAAATGAGGAATCCAGGATTGAGGAGATTTGGGGAGGTAAATAACTGCCCCAAATGAGTTGGAGCTTCATGGCAGTGAGGCATGGCGAGAGGAACGTGGGTTTTGGAGTCATGCAAGTGTAGGTTCAAATCTTGGTTTATGCCACTTCCTAGGTTTAGAACTTGGCCAAGGTATTTAACCTCTGTGGGTCTCCATTTCCTTACATGGTGATTATGAAAATATACCTAGAGACTAGAAGTTAGGAGACTGGGAGAAATAACTAATATTACTAAGGGGTCTGGTGAATGGTAGCCACTTACAGAAATGTTAGTTGCCTTACACTTCCCCTCCCAGACCCTGATGAATTGTGTCCCAGTGAGTTACAGAGGAATCTGCCCGACTACTATGGGTAAATCTTTGAAAAATCACGGAAGAGAACAGCAATTGAGAAATGTCTTATTTTTCAAAGAAGCAAAAAGACAAATTAGTAAAACCATAGCCAACAAATCAATTAACAATAGATATAATTCTAGAACGCGTTGTGTCAAAGATTGCTGCCGTATACCATACAAAGCAGTAATCATCTCCTTTGTTATGAAATAGTGCTATTTAATATAAATAGTGTTATTAAACATAAAAATTTAACACTGTTTACATAAATGAGTCCAAGGGACTTGAGACCTTTATGATCCAAGCAGCATGATGTTCAATGTGTCTGCATGATATGATATTATCCATGGTTCTTATTATTAGATGGGCTCTCATTCGTGGAAAGGAGAACTGAATAACTTCCTTGATCTAAATACACTGAGTTCAGTTACACAGAGATCAGCACATAGAGTCAACCACACAGACTGCCCCCACAAAAGATATAGGGAGACTCCAGATCAATTCCACGGTTATTGAGATTGTTTCCAACTTTGGGACATCAGATGTGGGGAAGTAGATTCCAATCTTTAGTAGGGAAACAATGCCTAATAATACTTTTAAGCCAAATTCTCAGCTTGGCTAAGGGCTGGGCATGGGTCTGAATATGTAGGTGATAGACTTTTAGTACACGTATCGTGATTCCTAAATGCTAGAATCCATCCCATGTATTGGATTCTTTTCTTAACAGACTAAATTTGAGATTAATATAGTTTATATACAAAATATGAATATCCTATTCTAGGGTGAATATTCTAGTTCTCGAATACTGCATAAGAAGCCAACTCAAATTTTGTGGTGTCACACAACAGCTATTTTGCTATGTTCACGGATTGTGTGGCTTATGTCTACTCCATGATGTTTGGGCTTCAACTAGGAAATTCTGGGGCTTAGGGTGACTGGCAGATGGCTGGGTTATCATTTGGCAACTTCTTAACTTACAGGTCTGATATCTGGGCCAAGAGGAGTTGAAGGCTGGTTCAACTGTGACTGAGGCAATAGGATACACATGTGACCTCTCTGTGTAGTTTGGCCTTCTTACAGAATGGAGGGTGGTCCTGGAGGTACTGGCCTGAGAAGGAGCACAGGGAAGGGTATTCCCGGAGACCAGTGCAGGAGCTGAAGGGCTTCCTTTGATCTTAAAGCATGATTTTGCTACATTTTACTGGCTATAGAGTCTCTAAAGCCAATGAAGATTCAAAGGGGAGGGGACTTTGCAAGATCATAATAGGGAGGATCCCATGGGATAGGATATATTGTTGTGGACACTTTTGAAAAGATATCTGCCACATTGTGCTGTTTTTGGTAAATTAGTTTGGTTGATTGACTTGTTTTTCTTGGACAATGAGTAAAATGGGAAAATGTAGAGAAATCTCTAAGTAATTTCTTGCCAGGTATCTAAGCTTTTTGAGACTTGTCTATGGTGATAATGGCAGTTCAATTAAGAACTTTAAAAGCTCCATTGCTTCAGGACATTTTTGTAAAAGCTGTGATAGGTATATACTCTAACACCCTATTAAATAGAAATGTGTAAACCAGAAAGCCAAATATTTTATGGCACGGAGATAATAGGTGTATATATGGCCACCTTTATTCCTTAATATTGACATACATTTATTGTTATAAAGAATCTTGTATCTTTCTCAGAATTGCAATGATTCATTATCTCTCATCCTGAAACAATTGTTTTAAAATGTTCTTGGGTTGCTGCTGTTCATCTCTTATATTAAATTTTTATCTCTAGAAATGGTTTCTTTTTCAGTTGGGATTTTATGGCTCCTCGAAATAGTGACAAGAGTATGAAAACCTTGCCGATTTTATAGTGTACCTTAAAACAATGGGAAGAGTTTGAAATTGGTTAACTAGTTATTAACATCATGTTGAATTGGAAAGGGCTAACATTTATTACAACTTGTACCATTTAATCTTTGCATTCCCTGTACAGTTCTCTGAGTCTATATTCATTAGCAGTGAAAGACAAGATGCTGTGTTCTGGTGATAGACAGTGCCGCGTGACTCAGACATTTTGATTAGCAATCTATCTTTTCAGTTCTAGCCAATGATTTACTCTTGGAGAGAAAAGAATTAAGATAGGAGTAGTAATTTTTAAAGTCCTCATAACTGAATAATGCAAAATGATATTTCAGTTGTATCTTCAAGTTCTACAGAATGTTTTCATTTTAATCTTCCTGGTATAAATTTCTTTTTGGAGAGAAAGCAAACATGTCCAAGAAATAAATGATTCTATCTCTATAATGTCTTTGGGTTTCCTTTCCCTCCAAATGAAGTTAAACTTATGTAGGTCATTGGCCTTTGAAGTTCTTTCAGCTCGGGCACCATCCTCATTTTCAAACTTATTTTTCACGAACCACCTTAGGTTATCCTTCACTATGGTAAAGCTACACTGTTTATATTTCTGTGATCACAATCTTCATCTTCCCTTTTTGTATGGATAGATTCCAAGTATTCCATTTGAGATACTTTTTTTTTTCTGTCAAGACTAGCACTCAAAAATCCCACTCTCCTTTAAAGTTGTGTGGGTTTTCTGGTCTCCACTCATAATGTAGCAAGCAAGGCCTGGAAATCTGCCTTTTTTAACCAACACCAAGGTGATTCCGTCCACCACACTTTGAAGAACCCTACTCTATGGATTGTGGTAGGCAGAACAGTGGTTCCCTAAAGTTATCCTCATCCTTATCTCAGAAGCCTATGAATATGTCATGATAAGTGGGAAATTAAGATCATAAATAGAATTAAGGCTGTAAGTCATTTGCCCTTTTAAAATAAGGAAATTATCCTAGATTACATGGGAGGGTCAAATGTAAGTACAGGGATCTTTACAAGTAGAGGAGGAAAGCAGAGGAGGAATCTTTCATTCAGAGGAGGTGTAACAGGGGAAGCAGAGCTCAGAGCGATAGGATATGAGAAGCGCTAGATCTGCCCTTGTTGCCTTTGAAGATGGAGAGAAAGGGCCACAAGGCAAGGAAACTAACACAAATCCTGTCTTATCTCTGAAGTCTCTTACCTCCCATTTCTAAATTCCATCTCTTCTCCTAATACTAACTTGTTTATTCTTTTCTAATTAAAGATTAACCATTAATCATTTCCTTGTTATTTCATTATGCTTGTATCCCTCCAATGCTAAAATTCTTGAGAGAAGAGGCAATTAATGCTTCTTTGTTGTATGTGCTTGAGTAACTAGCGTCCAGTAGGCATTCTTTATCTAGTGAATTCTTATCCAGACATAATTCCTATTGTTATATGGTGAAGGGATTCTCTCAAAATAACTATTTTAAAACTAAAATGAGATTGAAGAGATCTAAGAAAGGAAAAAAAATCCTTTAAAATTTTACCATAAAACCATTTTTATAGGAACTTTTAAAGTCACTCTAAAAAGATCACTCCTGTAAGAGAAATGAAAGCAATACTGACTTTGTGTTTTACACTAAATTTTATTGTGGGTTTAGAATATCTTGATAAAAAAAAGAGCAGCTGCACGTGCATTTGGTTGTTGTTGTTAGTGTGACTTAGACTCTGAAAGTGGTTTTCAATTGTAGCACAGAAAGTATTGGCATTCTGTTGGCCAGCAAAACCTTTGAAGTTTTCCCTTAAAAAGTTTGAATGGGGGGGAGGGGCAAGAAGGCGGAAGAGTAGGGTCTCCAAATCACCTGTCTCCACCAAATTACCTAGAAAACCTTCAAATTATCCTGAAAATCTATTAATTCGGCCTGAGATTTAAAGAGAGACCAGCTGGAATGCTACAGTGAGAAGAGTTCGCGCTTCTATCAAGGTAGGAAGACGGGGAAAAAAGAAGTAAAGAAACAAAAGGCCTCCAAGGGGGAGGGGCCCCGCGAGGAGCCGGGCTGAGGCCAGGGCGAGTGTCCCCAGGACAGGAGAGCCCCGTCCCGGAGACGCAGGAGCTGCACCGACCTTCCCGGGGGAAAGGGGCTCGCGGGGAGGTGGAGCAGGACCCAGGAGGGCGGGGATGCCCTCGGGCTCCCGGGGAGCGTAACAGCAACTGCGCGCCCAGGAGAGTGCGCCGAGCTCCCTAAGGGCTGCAGCGCGCACGGCGGGACCCGGAGCAGCTCGGAGGGGCTCAGGGGCGGCTCCGAGGAAGGGGCTGCGGGGCGGGAGCAGCTCGGGGGGGGGGGGGCTCGGGGGCGGCTCCGCGGAGGGGGCTGCGCGGCCCCGGGAGCAGCTCGGAGGGGCTCGGGCAGAGGAAGAGGCTCCGTGCGGAGGGGGCTGCGCGGTTCCAGGAGCAGCTGGGGGGGGGGGGGCTCGGGCGGCGGCTCCGCGGAGGGGGCTGCGGGGCGGGAGCGCGAATCCACCAGCGCAGGCCCCGGAGCACAGGGCGCCGGGACACAGCCCAGGATCCCGCCTCCCCCGGGACAGGCAGAGGCCGGGAGGGCCCAGGACAGCGAGGACACTCCTGCCCCAGCTGAGCAGATCAGCGGCCCCGCCCCGGAGCCTCCAGGCCCTGCAGACGGAGAGCTCTGTAGTTCCTGCCGGAGCTGAATCCAGGTTTCCAGAGCTGGCGCCGCCACTGGGGCTGTTCCTCCTGGGGCCTCACGGGGTAAACAACCCCCACTGAGCCCTGCACCAGGCAGGGGCAGAGCAGCTCCCCCAACTGCTAACACCTGAAAATCAGCACAACAGGCCCCTCCCCCAGAAGATCAGCTAGACGGACAACTTCCAGGAGAAGCCAAGGGACTTAAAGTACACAGAATCAGAAGATACTCCCCGGTGGTTCTTTTTTGGTTTGTTTTTGTTTTTGTTTTTGTTTTGTTTTGCTTTTTGATTTGTTTCCTTCCCCCACCCCCTTTTTTTCTCCTTTTTCTTTCTCTTTTTCTTCTTTTTTTTTTTCGTTTTTTTTTTTCTTTTTCTTCCCTTTTTTTTTCTCTTTCTCTTTTCTTTCCTTCTTTCTCTCCTCTCTTTTTCTCTTTTTCCCAATACAACTTGCTTTTGGCCACTCTGCACTGAGCAAAATGACTAGAAGGAAAACTCACCTCAAAAGAAAGAATCAGAAACAGTCCTCTCTCCCACAGAGTTACAAAATCTGGATTACAATTCAATGTCAGAAAGCCAATTCAGAAGCACTATTATACACCTACTGGTGGCTCTAGAAAAAAGTATAAAGGACTCAAGAGACTTCATGACTGCAGAATTTAGATCCAATCAGGCAGAAATTAAAAATCAATTGAATGAGATGCAATCCAAACTAGAAGTCCTAACGACGAGGGTTAACGAGGTGGAAGAACGAGTGAGTGACATAGAAGACAAGTTGATAGCAAAGAGGGAAACTGAGGAAAAAAGAGACAAACAATTAAAAGACCATGAAGATAGATTAAGGGAAATAAACGACAGCCTGAGGAAGAAAAACCTACGTTTAATTGGTGTTCCTGAGGGCACCGAAAGGGACAGAGGGCCAGAATATGTATTTGAACAAATTCTAGCTGAAAACTTTCCTAACCTGGGAAGGGAAACAGGCATTCAGATCCAGGAAATAGAGAGATCCCCCCCTAAAATCAATAAAAACCGTTCAACACCTCGACATTTAATAGTGAAGCTTGCAAATTCCAAAGATAAAGAGAAGATCCTTAAAGCAGCAAGAGACAAGAAATCCCTGACTTTTATGGGGAGGAGTATTAGGGTAACAGCAGACCTCTCCACAGAGACCTGGCAGGCCAGAAAGGGCTGGCAGGATATATTCAGGGTCCTAAATGAGAAGAACATGCAACCAAGAATACTTTATCCAGCAAGGCTCTCATTCAAAATGGAAGGAGAGATAAAGAGCTTCCAAGACAGGCAGCAACTAAAAGAATATGTGACCTCCAAACCAGCACTGCAAGAAATTTTAAGGGGGACTCTTAAAATTCCCCTTTAAGAAGAAGTTCAGTGGAACATTCCACAAAAACAAGGACTGAATAGATATCATGATGACACTAAACTCATATCTCTCAATAGTAACTCTGAATGTGAACGGGCTTAATGACCCCATCGAAAACTGGCGGGTGGAGTGCTTTGACCCCTCATGTTACATTAACATCAGAAGTGTTGACTGACTTCTTCTACGATAAATTATCTATTTCCTTTAGAATATAGGATATGATAAATACAGTTCCTGGTGTCTATATCTTTGATTGCTGTAGGGATAGAAAACTAAAAACAATCCTCATAGTTAGTCTCACAGTGAAGAAGTGAAAGAAGTGAATTCTCTTACTGATTCTAAAACAGAGAATGTCAGGAAATACACATAAACCTGTGGACTCTCTTGGTAGACATGGAAGCACAAACGCCCAGTGTCAGGGGAGAGGTGAGCTTGCATTAGGCAAGAAACACTATGGCTGAGGTCTGTATCTAGCAGGGTAAAGCCCGAAACAGAGGTGGCCATGGGGGGAGACAGAGTAGTGTGAGAAGAAGACATGAATGTAGTTCTGAGGATCTTCATCTATCAAAGGGAGGCCGGAGAAGAGCCACAAAGGAGACAGTGGAATCATGGCCACACAGTGTACTGACAAGAGAGAATGGTGCTGAATGTATTTAAGGAAATAAATGTGCTTAGAAGAACAAAGTGGATTCATGGAAGTTGTAGGTTGAATCTGCCCACTATGTCAGAAAAGTTGAAGTCACTGCTGACCTTCCTGAGTGTAGATTTGGTGGGTGAATAAGCAGAAATTAGTGCCTCTGAAGTACAGAAGAATATAGTGTAGATCTGAGAGTAAAAAAAAAAAAAAAAAAAAAAAAGTTTGAGTGGGTCAGTTTTGTTTTTCTAGATTCAGTTTCTGTAGCTAATGCAAATTGCACATTCCTGATTAACTATACCCCAAATGCATAGTTAATATCCAACTTTGTTTTACAGCTCTTGATGATTCCATAGTACATTTACTGTTCTCAAATTCTTAATTATAGAAGAATTTGAAGGAATTTCTTAACCAGATTGTCCATTGTGTGCATGTTGGCTCCATTTACCTTAGCAACTGTCCTTTTAGGTTATCAAATGAGTGGTGTTTCTGTAATTTGTCTTCAGTTAAGATCCTCACTTCATGACAGCTGATGGAACCCTCTTGAAAGAAATTTTCATTATAAGACAACATTGAACATACATGGAAAAACAATATTTTTCTCTCATCTCAGTTCTGAGCAATTGTTTCTTCAACATTTTGAAGTTTCTGTGCTCTCTTCCTGTTTCCAACCCTACTTAAAGGAAACCATTTTAAGAGGAAAACCTCAATATTGCCTCACATTTGTTCTTTGTATTTAGTTATTTATTTAACTATTTGCTTTTTACTATGGGTCTGTGACGAATAAACCATATTCAGCTCTGTGGATAACAGCCCCAGCAACAGCAACATATTTTTGCTGAAGAAATTAAGAAGCCCAGGAACCAGTGGAGTTGCTAAAACTTGTAGATATAAAATCACAGAGGATACTCAAAAAGTTAAAAATAGAACTACCCCATGAACCAGCAATCACACTACTATTCACTCAAAGAATACAAAAATGCTAATTCAGAGGGATACATGCACCCTGATGCTTATAGCACCATTATCAACAATAGCCAAATTGGGGAAACATATGCAGATATATATGTATCTGTATATATATCTGTATATATATAATATTCCATTATATATATAATACAATGCATATATAATGGAATATAGAATATAATTTAATGCATATATATAATGGAGTATATAATATATGATATAATGTGATATGTATAATGTAATATTACTCAGCCATAAAAAAGAATGAAACCTTGCCATTTTCAGCAATGTGGATAGAACTTGAGAGTATCTTGCTAAGTGAAATAAGTCAGCCAGAGGAAAACAAATACCACATGATTTCATTCATATGTAGAATTTAAGAAACAAAACAAATGAGCAAAGGAAAAAAAGAGAGAGTCAAACCAAGAAACAGACTCTTAACTATAGAGAATAAACTGATGGCTACCAGAGGGAAGGTGGGAGGGGTAGTTTAAATAGGTGAGGGGATCAAGGAGTGCACCTGTCATGATGAGCACCAGGTGATGTATAGAAATGTTCAGTCACTATATTGTACACCTGAAACTAATGTTAGGCTGTATGTTGACTAACTGGAATTTAAATAAAAACTTAAAAAAAATCACGGAGGATGGAGAAAGGAAAAGTAAGATACCACCTGTTCATGCCAATAGTATTGGTGATAGAATCAATCAAGCTAGTGGTAGGAATGAAGCTAATATCATTGAGGAGTCTACACTACTGCTACACTTGCCACACCGTGTAGTAAATGTGATTACATAGCAAGTGAATACAGTATGTGTAACTTCCCTATAGTTTAAGATCTATCTCATTGTAAAGTATATAGGGACATGTTATTGGGGAGATCTTGAATAAATATATATCTGATTGAAGCAATAGAATGGCACATACTACTTTGTCATTGTTGGATATGGTAATAAATTTGTTAATGTATCCCAGTGGGTAAAATATTGCCATAGAAATATACAACATAAAAAAAAAAGAAATATACAACATATATGATGGTCTTTCCTATGCTATGGGTTTATGAATTACAAACTTTAATCTCTATGAAAGAGCCTAAGAAGTTCCAAAACTTCTAAGAATAACACTCAGTGGTTGTAATCAATTGCGTATTATAACTGAAGATTTTCAGAAAATAGCAGTATTAGGTACGTCACATTTGTGCTAAACAATCTACATATGTTAGCTCATTAATCATAACAACCTACGAGGTGGGACTACTGTTTTCCTCATTTTTAGGTGAGGGATCTCAGGGCCAGAAATATTAGATTATTTGCCAGCAGTTGTCCAGTTGATAAGTGGTAGAGGTGGGATAAACAGCTATTTACCAAGTACCTCTATGCGTTAGGTACTCTTGTAGGTGTTGGAGACACAGCAGCAACAAAACTTATTTTTTAAGAAATCTAGTTTTTTTGTAATTTATGTTCTTGTGGATTCATTTTCCTGGGGGAAGAAATAGTTATTAGCAAGCCAAAAATACCCTTTAGTAAGCCACGAGAAAATTACTCCTAATAGTCGATATGTTGTTTTGTTCTTTTTCCCCCTCATATTTTAATCACTGTCAAACTTTCTGCCCACCCACGAAAAGGAAATTTATCTTCCTTTTATTCATTTCCACTAAGTGGCCAGATATCATCTGTATGTGGTCCTGACCCTCTGATGGTCCAGAAAACTAAGAGTGAATCTGTAGTTAATCAGGTTCTAGAAGAGAAGCCAGCAGGGTGTACTGTCTGGGCTCTGAGGCAGTGCTGCATCTGGGGCTTTGCGGACTGTATGCAGATGGTTGCAGTTACTTAAGTCTGCTTGCTGTCGCAGTCTGAAAGCGTAGCCATAGACGATATGTAAGTGAATAGACTCGGCTTGATTTGGCCCTGGAGCCTGGAGGATATGCCCATCCCTGGTCTAGAGGGTGGGATCACTTGGAGGATAATCATAACTTGCATGTGTGGGTGCCATGCGAGTTATGTTTTATTTAAGATTTATTTATTTATGTTATTTATTATGTTATTTATGTTTGTTTGTTTGTTTGTTTGTTTATTTATTTATTTATTTAAGTTTTATTTCACCCTAATTGCTCGGGCTAGAGCATCCAGTACAGTGATGAATAGAAAGGGAGAGAGTAAAGATCCTTGTCTCGTTCTCGATCCTAGGGGGAAAATATTCAGTCTTTTACCATTAAGTATGTTAGGTGTAGGTTTTTCATCGATATTCTTTATTAGATGGAGGTGACTGAGTGGGAAGAGGACCTGCTTATATGCTCCACCTCCTCTTCCTGGACTTTCTACAGCCCTTCACCCTGCGTCCTTCCCCCAGGGCCCAGCCTCTCTCTTCCGCGTGTCGGTAGAGCTGTAAGTCATTTCACTGTGCCAGGACTGTGGGTCTGTCCTTATGCCGGTACCACTGGCGTGTTGATATCGATAGATAGGACACTTTAGTATTCTAACTTCGTTCTTCTTTTTCAAGATTGTTTTGGCTATTTGAGGTCCCTTAAATTAACATATGGGTTTTTGGATCACATTGTCAAATTCTACTGTGGAACCCATAGTGATTTTGGTAGCAAATATTTTCAATCTTTAAATCATTAATCTGGGGAGTATTATCATAAAACTGAGTCTTTTGACCCAGGAACATATGTTGTCTTTCCATTTATTTAGGTCTTTAATCCCTCTCAACAATGTTTTGTGGTTTTTAGTGCACACAACTTGTACTTCTTTTTATTAAATTTATTTCTAAGCATTTATTCTTTTTAATGCCATGGTAAATGACATTGTTTTCTCAATTTCATTTTTGGATTTTTCATTACTGGCATATAAAATACAACTAATTTTTGCATATTGAAGTTAATCTGGTAGACCTACTTAATTCACTCATTAGTCTAGGTATTTTTTAATGATTCCTTAGGATTTTCTATCTAAAATATCATGATATCTGCAAATGGAGACAATTTTACTTCTTTCTTTCTAATATGGATAGATGCCTTTTATCTCACTCTTACCTAATTGCTCTGGCTAGAGCATCCAGTACAGTGATGAATAGAGGGGGAGATAGTAAAGATCCTTGGTCTCATTCTTGATCCAAGGGGGAAAATATTCAGTCTTTTACCATTAAGTATGTTAGGTGTAGGTTTTTCACAGATATTCTTTATTAGATTGAGGAAGCACCTGCTTGTTTATTTATTATGAAGTGGTGTTAGGTTTTTTAATACTTTTAATGCTTCCATTGAGATGTGTGGCTTTTGTCCTTTATTTTGTTGATATATTCCATTATTGATTTTTGGATATTGCACCAACCCTGCATTCCTGGGATAAATCTCATTTGTTCATGGTGCTTAATCATTTGTATATATTTCTGTATCTGGTTAGCTAGTATTTTGGTGATGATTTTTGTGTTTATAGTCATAAGAGATATTGACCTATGTATTTCTTTTATTTGATGTCTTGTTTGGTTTTGGTATTAAGGTATTACCTCATAAAATGAATGGGCACATGTTTCCTCCTCGTCCGTTTTTGGAAAAAGTTTGCGGTGAATCTGTATGAATTCTTCTTTAAGCTCTGATCCAATTACATTTTGGCTGCTTTGCAGAAAGTTTATGATACTGATTACTGAGGCTTTTTTTGACCTCAGAGGGCTCTTCTCGCTCTGATTCTCTCTGGCAGACAAGCTGGCCTATGGCTTAGCTTGTTGCTCTCCTTTTCATTGCTTACTACCAAAATATCCATGGTGTCCGAGAGCACCTTAAGGTCTGGATTTTTCCTGTTCTGCTCCAAATAAAGATATCTATGAGGATAACTACTGAGTCCTCTGTTTTTCTACCCTACCTTTCCTATGGGCAAAATCTCTGAGCCACTGCTTTACAGCTGGTAATAGGGAGAGTGACCTGCTTCTCTTGGAGTAAAACCCCTAATTAATAGGAGAGGTTGCAGGCAGGGGCTGTCACTCTAGTGTGCTTGGCTTGCTGCTTCTAGCCTGGATGCTTTGAGAATGCTGAAGAAAAGGCAGTTGAGGCTGCAGTTTCTCAACCTGCTGCATCTGGAGTAGCCTCCACTCTACAGGTTGGGATCGTGTATAGAAAGGAAACACCTGACCTCTTCTTGCTACACATGCCTGGATGTTAATCTCTACAACATGGAGCTGGGGGTGAGGAGAAACGCTGGCAGCCTTTCTCTCCAGGAGAGGTATTGTAGACCATGACTGGGAGCCAGTGAGGTGGAATTCCCTGAGCCCCATCCTCTTGGCCACAGCTGTCTGCAATGGAGCTTCCTTCATGCTGACTTGGGGAGAGGGTGAGTGAGGGATTGTTTTGTGGTTCACATGCTTTAGACCCTCATGCTTCCTACTGAGACATGGCAGGTTTTCTTAAATAAATGTTTCTTCGTTTGTTATGTATCTTTAGGAAGATTTCCAAAGATTATATATGTTTGTTGTTTTTATAATTCTCACCATTTATGGCCACTTTGTTGAGGAGTGGGTCTGTAGAGTTCTCCATGCCATTGTTCTGGGAATATTCTGAATTTCTAGATTTGATTTTTAATCACCACTGAAATTCCTGTCAAAAATAAAGGTTTTCAACCATTCTCATGATTGGCCTATGGACAAAATGACCTCCTAGCTTTTTTCTAATATTAAGGTCTCGTATCTCTAATCTTCCTGGCCACATTGGTCATGGGGAAAATCAAGGATTCTGGTGGTAGGAGGAGGACTGTCTACCAAATCACTCTCTGCCTCCAATATACTCACATATTTATGGGAATGAATCCCACCACTTGTTCTTCTGTACCCCACACTACTTCCTCTCTAAGACAAGACCTACTCTAGAGTAGAAGAGCGGTAAGTTGTGGTCTTGAGCTATAGAACAAAGATGGCAAGTTTAAATAGTGTAAATATGGCTACAGGGGTCAAGAGTGTAATAGGAATTAAAGAATTGGAAATTGAGGTAAACCAGAGAAGATGAGCTACTCTTTGAACAGAAAATTTATTCCTCATCAGCATATGATTGTTTCCAGATGGATGTCATTCTTGTCATTCTTCAGGAGATCTTGCCATTATTCAAGAGGAACCAGAAATCCAGATTTCTTTTATATGTGAAAGTTCCCAAATTTGCTGACAACTAATTTAAAATGAAACTAAAACTACCCTGTCGGTCAAGCAAAACATGGCTGTCGTCTATATCGGGCAGTCAGATAAAATTAGTATCCACTTTTAATAATCCATCCTCCCCAAAGAATGAAAATCTTCCCTCAAAACACAGCAGCTCATTTAACTGATCTTGCAGGAATTGATTTTGCTGATATTGGTTTATTAGTATTGGTAGTCTTTTAGGTTGAGAGCCCTGTGGACTGGAGAATTAGGCCAAATTCCGCCAAACTGGGGTAGGGTCCGCTATTCAGGACTGAGTGCTTCCCATCTCAGTCTCTTCTAACTCAGGTTGTTATGTTTGATTATAATATTTTGTAAAGCCTTCTAATTTTGGGATCCCTGGGTGGCGCAGCGGTTTGGCGCCTGCCTTTGGCCCAGGGCGCGATCCTGGAGACCCGGGATCGAATCCCACATCAGGCTCCCGGTGCATGGAGCCTGCTTCTCCCTCTGCCTATGTCTCTGCCTCTCTCTCTCTCTCTCTCTGTGACTATCATAAATGAATAAGAAATTTAAAAAAAAAAAAAAAAACAGAAAGCCTTCTAATTTTATGACATTGATAACATTGTCCTGCTTTTCTGAGACTCTCATTCATACTGTACTTGATTTAATTTTGTGGGTACAATACTTGAATGAAACTGGAACCAAAGTTGGGCATACTTTTTTGGTCAAAATTTCCCCAATCCACTGGTGCATTGTGTTTGCTCTGAATGAAGTAGTTAATAGGAATTTTTTCATAGTTCTTTTGGGATGCAGTGTAAGAATTTGTTATTATCAGCTGTTACAAGAGAAACATATAATTCTGAACTAATGACCTGATAGGTAAAGGAATAAATAGCTGTAATATAAAAACCAGTTCCCCAGGACATAATTATGTTATTACTAGCAAACAGAGAGTTTCTGGTTCATTAAGTAGGAAAGGCAAAAAAATAAGTATAAATGATAAAGGTGAAAATTTAATTTTTTTACTTGTTCACATATTTTCCCCTCTGACCAATAAAAACTAGAGGGAGGTTTTTATACTAAATGAATATATAAACGATGAAGCCTCTCTGAAAGCCAAGGCCATGTGTCTGTCCTCGAGTGTTTTATTATGTGAAGTTTGACCTTTATTTAAAGAGCATCTCTCTTTGATGATAATTGATGGTGCTTTGAGTGAGATTTTATGACAGTGCTTCTACTTATTAAAAATATTTTCCTTAAGGTGAGGATGCTTCCTTTTAACTTTTGTCCTAGCTTAACCTTTGGAAATACCATATCAGTTTAACTACATTTATAGATTTAATTAACATATTGTGGACTTTTTTTTTTTAGGCTATTAATAAAGATATGCGGGTATGACCAGGCTTATTTACAATCCTGATAATTCACCAGCTCTTTTAATTTAATCATTCACTCTTCCTTTTTGTTATGTTGATTTTTAGTTTGGTTTGATGATCATAACTCAAGCCTATGAAAATCTGAAAATGTTCTATATATAAAGACATTATTGTAATTACTTCACTGGGATTATTTTTGAGGTGCTACTACAAAAGAATGATGTTCCGTTTTGTCTTGTTTACTCAAGCATACGCCATCTGCTGGGCTTCACAGGGTTCCTATGAGGTCAGGCCCAGCGATAAGACCCCGCCTGACGTAAGTGTTACAGCTTCGTTTAATAGTATTCCAAGGGAATCGGCTCAACATGTTCTCCAGAATTAGGAGTTTTTGAATGCTCAGTAGAGTTGAGGTATCGAAGAGCAGAGAGCTAGTTCTCTGAACTCTCTTCTTGCTCTCTTGATTCTAGAATCTTCTTTTATTTGTCACTATCAAGGAGGGATCTGGACATAAACTGAAATCCAGCATAAACTTGCTTCTTCAGTGTCATCATCAAACAGACATTCTTGCGAACCTCACAGATTCTGGGATATTAAAGCAAAACTTTATTTTATTTATTTATTTATTTATTTATTTATTTATTTATTTATTTATTTATACTAGAACCTTTTTTTTTAATAATAAATTTATTTTTAATGGTGTTCAATTTGCCAACATACAGAATAACACCCAGTGCTCATCCTGTCAAGTGACCCCCTCAGTGCCCATCACCCATTCACCCCCACCCCCCGCCTATTCATTTCCCAGAGGTAGGAGTCTTTATGTTCTGAAATGGGTAGGAAATATCAGAAAAGGAGACAGAACTTAAAGCAAAACTTTAACAGGGAGCCCCATATTGTCTATATATTAGCTCCATACTAATATCTGATTGTCTAAATACACCATGGACTCTACACTCCATGATGTGTTTTCAAGTATTTGTAACTTTAGTTTATACATGACCTTGTCAAGCTAAACACTTACCCTACTTTATATTGGAGGGAGGCACAAAGTAGCATCAGGAGCCACTTACTGGCTCTAGTATGACTTGGGCAAGTTAATTAATATCTCTCAGTTCCTTTCATAGAAAATGAAAATGATACTATACCTTTTTAAAAATTTAGGTCGTCATGAGGGTTAAACAAGTTAATATGAGTAAAGCACTTAGAGCACCTCCTGACAAGAGTGAGCATCCCATGAAAGTAATTATTACTGTGCTTTCTTGTAACCTGCAGTCATCCCCAAGTCCTTCTTCTCTGGCCTCCTGACACCGTGTCTCAGCTGCATCTTGCATGATGATCCAACATTCTTCTATGGAGTTTGGTGGGCCATTAAGAGGCTTGCTCCCCCATTCTCTCGCCCTCACGACCTCTGTCATTTTTGTCCCCAAATACCAAGTGTCAGGTCAGAGTCAGGCAAGTTTTGAGCTACTATTGCCACTTGCAGCTTATTACATAATTCAATGACTTTTAGGGAATCAGAGCGTGATAAAAATCTTCAGAAGCCCACTTTTAATTCATCTCTATGCACGTGCAATTTGGCTCTTCAGTTTTTACGTGTGCGCTCATGAGAATAAGTTGACATTAGACAGGACTTGATTTTTTTTTTTTTTTTTTTGCAGACCTTTTCTGTTTTGTAGAGGGGTTATGTCACAGTCATGTAGCTGAGACATAGGAAGCATGAGTTACGTGCCAGCACACACATACTAACGCACGTGGTCTTGAGGGCGAGCCTATGACATATGTATTCAGGTTACCACGCTCTGACCTAAACAGAACTGCAGCTCAAAGAAGTGAAGCTGCAGCAGGAGATGGAAGATTCAGGATTCCGTTGTAGGCAGCCTGCCTGTGTATGGCATTGCACACCTAGACCCCCACTCCTTCTTTCAGTGAGAGCCCCCGGGGGCCCAGAGCCTCTGAGTAGGCCCAGCTCAGACCCGCGTGGGACGGAGGCCAGCAGTGGCCCCTGGGCTTCCTTCATGGGAGCTCAGAGAACCGGTCACGCTCCCCCGGCTGTGGGCGATGGAAGTGGTCACAGGTAAAGTAGCTTTTAGTCGAAGGTCTAGTAGCAGCAAATGGCTCAATTAATAAACGATACACCCTTGGCCATATTTTGCAGGTGAGGTGTCTTTATGTCTGTTGTGACTTTCTGAAATGAGAAAAATAAGGATGAAAAACGGGGGATGGACTACTCTTTTACTCAGTCCCACGTTCTTGCTTTAGATTTTTGTACTAGGTAGGTGAGAATGGCTCAAAAAAAAAAAAAAAAAAAGTCAACGTAAATTTTAACTGCCGGCAATTCACAGCGGCTGTATTGTGACAGGCCCTTCTTGTTTTATTTCTGTGGTGGTTGTTTCTAACGGACACTTCTTTCCTCCTCCTCTCAGAGAAAGTTCTCACTTTTTTTTTTTTTTTTTAATCATCCAAGTGATGTAGTTATTTGCAAGAAGAAAAAGAAAACAGTACTTCGTTGTTTGGTTGAACCAGGAATACAGTGACCTTGATAGTGACTTTCGGGTGTTTCGGTGGCTCCCTTGCATTGCTGGTCCCTACGCCCCAGGACTAACCTGCTGTCCCTGCAGAGGCCTCCGGGGAGGAGGGGGTGTGGGTGGGGCCCAGCCGTAGGTGGTGGCCCCCCCTGGACAGCCAGGATGGGGTGGCGGCAGGCGTGGCGCGCGGCTGACCACAAGTGCAGCTTCCTGTCAGTCCTCCCGGGGGACCATCTCTGCATCCCGGGAAGCGGTGTGCTCTTGGGAGGAGAATCCTCAAACTTAAGTAACAGGTGCGGGCGGATGGGTGCTCCTTTCCTCCAGAACCAGCTCCTCCGCTCCAGAGCTGGAGGGGACAGGGTCGATGCAGAGCCAGACACTGAGGTGGCAGCAAGAAGTTGGCTGGGCTGCGCCTCCCGCCCTCCTGTCCCCTTCCTCTGCCGCCGTTCTGCGCGGAGCATCCCTGGGTGCCAGTGACACCCTACCTGGGAGAAGGCCAGGTCCCCAAGGGATGCTGCGGGCGTGGGCCATCAGCGGCAGGCACCCTGCCTCAGCTCGGGCCCCAGCACAAGGACGGTGATTGCTGCTCGCGGGGTGCGGGTGCCGCCCAGGCCTGGTCACTGGGCCTGTGGGAAGCAGCTCTGCTTGCAGAGTCCCCGGCGGGGCCGAGGAAGGTGACCAGCGCTGGCCCTCACTGCCTGCTGCCCCAGAGACCCTGGACACCAGCACACGCTTGGCCCCCTGCACCCACCCTGCCCCTGCACCCACCCCACCCCTGCACCCACCCCACCCCTGCACCCACCCAGCCCCCTGCACCCACCCAGCCCCTGCACCTGCCCGGCCCCTGCACCCGCCCGGCCCCTGCACCCACCTGCCCCCGCACCCACCCGGCCCCTGCACCCGCCTGGCCCCTGCACCCACCTGCCCCTGCACCCACTCGGCCCCTGCACCACCTGCCCCTGCACTCACCTGCCCCTGCACCCACCCGGCCCCCTGTACCTGCCTAGCCCCCACACACACCCGGCCCCTGCACCTGCCTAGCCCCCTCCCAACAGCTGGTGCTCAAGAGCCGGGCCTCTAGGGAGGCGATGCCTAGCGCCCGCGCCCCCCTCCCCCGGTCTGGCTCCCTGCATGCCAGCCCTTTGATCTTACACCTTAAATATCGCTTAGTTCTATGCACTGTTAACACTGCACAGAACGGGGACTCGCCTGTCACAGGGTCTCCGGCCTTCTCTCAGGCCTACCCCACATCCAGTTTTCCAACACAATAAAGACGAATGTGGCCGTGCGCTTCTCCTGCACCCTCCATGGGTTTCCTCTTGACTCCCCACCCCCCACCCCCCAAAAAAAATCCAGACTCTCAGCCTGACTTATAAGGCCCTGCATGGTTCACCGCCAGCACCCCTGCAGTTTCAGTTTCCCACACCCCTATGTCTCACCCGCTTCCCTAATAATGTTTTCTGGCTTATTTTCCATGGGTTCGGTGCTACTTGACCCTTGTGTCCATTCCCTCTGCTTGGGGTGCCCTATGTCCTCTTTGGCTTTTTGTCCCACCCCTGTTTTATCTTTTCTTTTTTTTTTTAAGATTTTATTTATTTAT
The DNA here is from genome assembly GCF_048164855.1 of Canis lupus baileyi. Classification (NCBI taxonomy): domain Eukaryota; kingdom Metazoa; phylum Chordata; class Mammalia; order Carnivora; family Canidae; genus Canis; species Canis lupus. The sequence continues at coordinate 15,992,302 of NC_132848.1, forward strand.
TCATGAGAGACACAGAGAGAGAGGCAGCGACACAGGCAGAGGGAGAAGCAGGCTCCCTGCAGGGAGCCCGACGTGGGATTAGATCCCAGGACCCCGGGGTCATGCCCTGGGTCAAAGGCAGATGCTCAACCACTGAGTCACTCAGGTGCCCTTTACATGTGATTTTCAATTAACTGAAATATTCCATATAAATGAGATAAGTTTTCAACTAAAGGGGCCATAGAGATTGTCTAGTTCACCCCCTCATCTGACTGGTGATTTTGTCAAACAGAGCCTAGTAGATATTTGGCCTCAATTAAATGCTTATTTATTTCTTTCATCCTTCTGTATATAAAGAACATGAAATTGTGACATTAGTTTAAAATAAAGAAATGCTTCGGCCTTAGGTCACGTTTCCTGCAGGCAATGGGAATGAAACAAAATGCTTCCGATTTTCAATGAATTGTTTTATATCATGTTCTAATTTTTTTTTCATGTTCTAATTTCTATGTTAAAAAAAATCCCCAAAGATGAAAAGTCAATCAGAGTCAATATTTAAGTCAATATTTAAGATCTAAATATATATCTTAGGATATATTTACATTTGCAGTCTCTAACCTTGGCTGCTTCCACTGCGAAGTCCCTTATTTTGGTAGAGCTGTAAAAGACTGTCCTTTATCTGCTAATACATGTCATTTAAGGTTCCGTATGCAGTTTGAGGTGCTACTTTTTTTTTTTCTGAAGAAATAATTTTATCTCATATACCTTTGCTAGTTAAATGTCACTGGCATACCCAAGACTTTTTAAAATAGGCTAACGAGGGATGCCTGGGTGGCTCAGCAGTTGAGTGTCCGCCTTTGGTTCAGGGCATGACCTGGGGATCGAGTCCTGCATCAGGCTCCCTGCATGGAGCCTGCTTCTCCCTCTGCCTGTGTCTCTGCCTCTCTTTCTGTATCTCTCATGAATAAATAAATAAATTCTTAAAAAAATGATAAAATAGGCTAATGAGAGAACAAGGAGGTGATGGTGGCTGTCTCAAATATTGAACCAAGAAGGACATCCCACTAACCTTAGTTTCATTATTCTGATGGCAAAAGGCTTGGAAAGTTTATAAGGACGTATTTAGAAAACAGGAAAGTATCCATTGTCTTAATTGTTGGCCTCATTGAAGGGGTTTAGAGAGAAGTGTGAGATAATATTTAATAAATAGGATGAAAGCTAAAATGTTTTATGAATGCCTTTTATCACAGGCTAAGGAATGTGCTACCGGTCCTTAAGATAAAGCCTTTGAGGTTGTGGAGTCAAAGGGTCATGGAGTCAAAGAGGTGTGCTGGGGAGGCCAGCCCGGTTGGGGGAGAGTGGGTATTTCTCTTGATCTTCTCTCCTGTCCCATTCCCATGCCCTTTATGAGACTTCACTTGTTTACTGCTACTCTAGCAGAGTAATAAGCAGTTTTCGTAACTCTCTGTGCTCTTCTCTCCCACTTCAGATGTATAAATTGACTTTCATGATGCATTTCAACCTGCTTAGCAACTCCTTTTGTGTTTTTCTAGTCCCTGTGACCTTCCCGAAAGCTTCTGTCCTGTGACCCTCTAGATAGCTTCTAAGATGACTTTAATAAGTGATTGTATAAGGTTTAAAGAAAAAAACACCCAGTGATCATTAAGATGGCACCCACGAAGAGCTTCATGTGCCTCCTTGGAAAACTTTCTCAGACGCTTTCTAGTTAAAGGAGATGATCTAATTGTAATGCTGGTAAATAAAGATGGGGAAAGAGTATGGAATCGAGGTGTTTTTTTTTTTTTTTCCTTATCTTCCTTTACAAGTGAAAATAAATCCTACATATAGAACACCACTATTTTTCTTCTGCTCTCCAAGGCCTAGGATTAGAAATCTGGCTGTGTCCATCTGTGTATTTATCAGTAAACACAATCAAATGCCTCACCTTCCTTATTTTGAGATTGATTGATTGTGCATCTCCTGTTCTTCGGAGGCACAAGCAGAGGCATCTCAGCATCCTCTCTCACCTCCTACCCTACAGCTATGTATTTTCTCTTCCATAACACATATATCAAAGCGGCCCTGTCTAACGTTTATTTCTGTTGCTTTGCTGAGTTCACGTCAGGCAGAAGTATGCCCTACGGAAAATAATTAACTATTGTCAAATATATCATTTATCTTTGGTTTTTAAAAGAAGAATTCTAAGGGGATTTCCAGTGATTTATTTCAAATTCTGATTCAATTAGTGATTGAGTCTTTCCAGATGGGGCGGAGGGATCACATAACAGGCAAGCTATGGGACAAATATGGCCCACGGACATATTTTAGTTGGTCTTAAAGGTGTTATAAAACCTTTGAATTAATTGCTAATATTTTACAGTTGGGGGATTTCACATAAAAATCCAAATTGCCATCTTTCTTGAAAAATGCATGTATCTGGTAACTAAATCTTCATTCCCTCATGGGCCCTGGTTGGTTAGCACAGAAGTTTTCCGAATATGGTCTCTCTAGGAATTTATGAGTCCCTACTCGATTTCATCCCCATTTGTATTTTTCTTATTCTAGTAAACTTTTTAATTGGTCTATGCCCTAGACCAGTGTTTCTCACATTCTTATCTATATGAATCATTTGGGAATCTTGTTAAAATTCAGATATTAATTCAGTAGTGGGTGTAGCCTGTGATTCTACATTTCCTTTTTTTTTTTTTTTTTTTTAAGATTTTATTTATTTGAGAGAGAAAGAAAGAAGGAGAGACAGACTCTCAAGCATATTCCACTCCTAGTGTGGAGTCCAACTCAGGGCTCCATCTCACGGCCCTGAGGTCATGACCTGAGCCAAAATCAACAGTTAGGTGGTTAAGTGACTGAGCGACCCAGGTGACCCCTGAGATTCTCTATTTCTAGCAGGATCCAAGTGATGTCAAAGTTGCCAGCTCAGGACAACATTTTGAGTATTAAGCTTCCAAACCAGTCACATTGTCCTCAAGGTTTGGTTTTGATCAGAAGCATCAGCATCTACTGAATCCCCAACTCTGGAAGTTGCACCAAACAATCTGTTTTGTGAAACCCTCCTGGTGATTCTAATGCAAACTGAAGTTTGAGAACCGCCATTCTAGTCTCATTTCAGGTAGGAACATTGTTCATAAAATCACCTAAGTTGGAGGTTTTAGATCCTGGCTGGACATTAGACATAATTTGGGGAACTTCCAAAAAGATTGATGCTCGGGCCCCTACCCCTAGACATTCGGATGGAATCTGGGGTGGCCTATGCATCAGTCTTGCTAAAGCTCCTGAGTTAATTCTAGTGTACAGCAGAGCTGAGTACTATGCTAAGTAAGGGGACTTTCGTGGCCCATTACCTGGATTTTCAACAGCACTTTTTCTTGTCAGAAAAAATTTTTATGAGTCTAACACTTCTAACGTAAATCCATGTAATTTCTTTTCTTTTCTTTTTTCTTTCTTCTTTTCGTTTCTTTCTGTTTTTCTTTTTCTTTTTCCTTTTTTTTTTGCTATCTCCTATATAAAGCAAAACACAGCTTATTTCCCATTATGCTCTTTTTTTTTTAAGATTTTATTTATTTATTCATGAGAGACACAGAGAAGAGAGAGAGGCAGAGACACAGGCAGACGGAGAAGCAGGCTCCATGCAGGGAGCCCCACGTGGGACTCGATCCCAGGTCTCCAGGATCACCCCCTGGGATGAAGGTGGCGCTAAACCGCTGAGCCACCCAGATTGCCCTCCCATTATGCTCTTAATGATCACCGGGTCCTTTGATCAAATATTCGTAATTCGTATTTTGTAAATCATCTCTTCACAGCGTATTTGTATTTTGAAAGCCCCTCTCACTGTCTCCTTGCAGAGTGCGTTAGACTGCCGAGCTGTGTGGACCAGGAATCACTTTTTTGTTAATTCCGTTGACACCCAATCTGATAAGTTAGGTTATGCACAACTCCAGAAGGGCACTGCTTGTATTTATAACCATTATAGATTTGTATATTTATTAAGACCATTTTCTGGCAGATGGTAGTACAGTGCCTTGAAAAGAGGTTGCTTTTTCTAAATCGTGTGATGACGTCATTTGGGTTAGCAGTATGGCATTTTTAGTCTAACAGTTGAGACCACTGTAAATCCATGATAAAACAGATTTCCCTCAACTGAAAAACATTTTGAGTAATCAGATATTTGGCAAATGAGCAGTGGCTCAGCTTAGTATTCATATTAAGCATTTCATAGGTTTTAATTTTTTTTAATTTTATTTATTTATGATAAATAAATAAAAGAGAGAGAGAGGCAGAGGAAGAAGTAGGCCCCATGCACCGGGAGCCCGATGTGGGATTCGATCCCGGGTCTCCAGGATCGCGCCCTGGGCCAAAGGCAGGCGCTAAACCGCTGCACCACCCAGGGATTCCACATTTCATAAGTTTTAATTAGCTTCTATAAACTCAGGGTGGGAGTGTTTCAATAAAAATGTATTTGAAAGCCAGATACTAATGCCTAATTCATTTGACTATTTTAGAACTATTTTTTAAAAGTTGTGCCTATTACGTACCGCGTCCTGAATTATAGGATTGTTAAGAAACCACACTTAATATCACTCACGCATCTCAGAGTAAGCAGAGTGCTGTTGTAGGTTAGCCCAATGATTTGAACGACAGGGTTATGGAAAGCAATCTAGGAAGGAGAAAAAAAAAAAAGGAGACATATTATCAACTAGTCATTTTGTTTGTCTTTGGAGATAATGGAAAGTTTTTATTTTTAGGGGTGTGTGTGCATGTGCGCGTGCGTAGAGAAGAAGCAATAGAATAACTTAAGCTAACTCTGCAAATAGAATGGATCTTTTGCCTTTGGGCTTAAACTGACTGTCTTGTAATACCACTTTACCACCTGCTGTTATATTCAGCCAGAGTGGAAATGAAACATTTTTGTATTATAGCAGTCAGTACCTTGCCATATATATTTTCTTAATTTGAGAATGTCAACAGAGTGTGGTTTGCATCTGATCACGTTTCCCCCTTCCCCTAAGGATTAAAATTCACTCATTCTTGTTATAGGGTGTTGGTGGATGGGGGAGCAACTTTTGATGTTTTTCATTAACAGCAGATAAAATGCCATCCTGAAAAATTTTTCAGGTTCTCGGTTGACAACAAAAATCATGTGTAAAATGGAGATCTAACTGTATTTTTACGTGAACTTTTGGTCACTTAAGCAGAGGAATTTAGAGCTGGTTTACTGGGAGTCTTAACTCTTATAATACAGTTCTGTAAGAGGGGATTGAATATTTGTGGAAATCAACCCTGGAAGTCCATAAGAAACCTGGAAATGTTGTTTACTTCATGTCTTCCTAGACACCAGCAGAAGTCCGTGTGATCTGAAATGTCGACGCTTTTTTTTTCCAGCTTTCCAGACCCACTACCTCTGTTCTTATTTTTTCTTCCAAAGCTTCTAAAAACAATAGCTTTAGTTCAGACTGCATCTTCAGGAATAAAAAGATAGACAGACTAGGGCTGGCATGATGGTTTTAGAATCTCATAGCCCTGGGTGCTAATCCCTACAATTTTTGACTTATAGTTTGGCCTTTAATTGAGTTTCTTTCTCATTAACATAAAAATAGAACAGGATGCAGCATAAAGTAGAGATTAAGAACATGAACTTGGAAGCCAGGAGGCCTGGGTTTTTAACCGTTGGAAGGATTTAAAGACATGTATGCTGTTAATGGGAAGGAACTTTTTGTATCATTTTTCCATTACAAGCAAAAATGGACTTTTGAGGTTAGCATTATGAAAATAATTTGTTCTATTTGTAATATAAAAATATTTTTCCCTTTCTCTTCTCCTTATCTTCCTGCCCCTTCTGGTTCATGGATTCACAATCTTGGTTAATGAAACACCATGATCCCATTCATTACCCACTCGTTCAACTAGGTAGCATGCTCTATGCCTCCTGGGTGGGTTTCTTATCTTCAGTCCTTAATTAATTGCCAAGTCCTGTCTTGTTTCCATCTCTGAAACGCCTCTGTATTTTAGTTAGGATTCTATTATTTCTTACCTGGATTAATTTGAATTAGTCTTTGTCCTTCTACTTCCCTCTTCCTAAAGCAGTGTGTTTCAATTCTTGCCTCACAGGAGGACTGTTTAAAAAGTGAGGAAGGCTAGGTCCCTCCTTTGTGAACTCTTCCAAATTGTAAGGGACTAAAGAGACAGGACAACTAAATGCAAGACATGTAACTAAATTTTCTCTTGCTACATTATTGGTATGATTGGCTAAAACTGGGTGAGGTCGGCAGACTGTTTCTACTATGTCAATGGTGCTTTCCTGATTTTGGTAACTATAGGTACTTAGTAAGAGGACGACCATGTTTTACTAGGAACTATATACCATAAAAGATAGAGGGGCAAAAGGGCACCATATTCTCAGTTTCCCTGAAATGGTTATTTATATACTTATTTTCATCATTTGCATGTACAAAAACATACTACTCAGCACATGTAAACTAAGATGTGATAAGATATTAACACTTGGGGAATTTTGATGAAGAGCATGCTCTATGTTGGCAAATTGAATTTAATTAAAAAATTAGAAAAGAGTATATACATAATTCTTTGTACTGAATTATGTAGGTTTGAAATGGTGTCCAAATAAAATGGATTAAAAGAAAAAAAAAAACACCAACAATCAATTTGGAATCTCTAGGAGGGGAACCAGACATTAGTATGTTTTAAGTGTTTCCCAGGTGACTTAAATGTATGAAAATATTTGAGGTCCTACTTGATAGCAGTGCTTCTCAAAGTGTGATCACATGACCAGCAGCAGCATCACCATTCTTGGACACTTTTTAGAAATATAAATTCACACCCTTCCCTGAGTCTACTGGATCAGAGGCTCTGGGCTGGGGGCTTGGAAATGTGTATTTTTAACCAGCTCTTCCAATGACTGCTTGAATTTAAGAGCAACAGCATTTTGACAGAAGGTTTTTTTTTTTTTTTTTGATTGTGCATCACTAGCATGAAATTTTTAGCATGTTCATACCTATTTAGCCATATTTATTTATTTTAAAATAGTGCACATAATACTTACATTAACAAATTTCAAGGCACAGTAGGTGCTTAAAACAAAGTTCATTGTTAGTGAGAATGGATATAAATCAATAGTATATGTACTCTTGTTGATAAATTTGTTTTCCTTTCCTTTTTTTGTAATAAATAACATGTCTTTGTTTTTAACCTTACAATGCAAATGCTATAGAGTGAATAGAATATAGTGGTTGAGAGATCTAAGCTAGACTGCCAAATTTGAATCCCATCTCTGCCAATACCATACTGGCCTGCTCAACTGACTTACTGTCTCTGTGCTCCAAGTCCTCATCTGCAAAGTGGAGCTATGAATTGTGTCCATCTCAAAGAACTCTTAGCATTAACTGAGATAATGTCTGCAAATCACTTAGCAAGTACCTGGCTTTTTGTATGTGCTCAAAAAAAGATCAGTTAGTCTTACTCAGAATTAAAGAGCTGTCAGCTTTTGTCATTTTCTGTTGTCCTTGTATTTTTATATTAAGCTCAATCTGTTAATTTTTTGCAGGAGTCTTTTTAAACCACCTGTTTTGTTAGGGTTGGTTTAGTTAAACTAGGCAATAAAATTCAGAAATCCATTTAATTGGGTGCCACATGCCCTAAGCCCTTGAAAGTGAACTAGTGAGAAAGGCTGTGCCATGATGTCTGTGGAACTCCTGCTCTTTCTCCAAGGTCCTGGATAATTTGGCCATCGGAGAGTGTTTGTACCAGACAAAAGTAAAAACAAATAAAAAGCGTAATTTAGTTTCATACCTATGTGGATAGTCTTATAAAACTCCTGGGGGAAAACATCCTGCTGTGGATGATCTGCTGTATGTCAGTGCTTCTCAAACTTTAATGTTGTATGACTCACTTGAGGATCTCGTTAAATAAAAGGCACATTCTCTTATTCAGGAGATACGGAGCTCGTCCTGAGATTCTGATAGAGATTTCATTAAATATGACAATTCATCTAGTAGTCAACAACTGATGGAACTTGAGGACTAGTAGGGATCAGGAGGTTAGGACTAAAACCAGCTGAGAAGTTAGAGGCCTTGTATTTGTATAGCCAATTGTGAGACCTTGAGGATGATTTTTGGAAAGTATCGTTAGCTGTTATTTGGATTAAATTAGACTCATTGGGACAAAGCCTACAATTGTGGTCTGGTTTTATTACCTTCACCCGCCTGAAGTTACTTACATGGGACACGGTAGAGAGCGGTCTACTTCCAGCGTGAATTTAGAATGATAGACTCATAAAATTAATTGAGGTCACCAAAATTTAGCTAATTTCAGTCATATATATATCACATATGTGTGTGTATACATTGTATATAAATGTATATATGTAATATGTCATGTATACACATGTATATATAGTATATATATTTCTATAATGTATATATATACATTTCAGTATATATATAATGTGTATATATATACATTTCAGTATATATATTTCTGTATATATATATTTATATATATATTTCTATAATGCGTATATTATACATCTTATGTAATCTAGATACACATATGTGCATACATAGGCATAATGCACTGAGATCCAGAGACACAGACCCAAATGCCCCGAGGTCTTTAGCTTGTAGAACAGCCCACTTTGTAGGATTTTCTGCTCAGGCAGTAGGGTAGTCAGGTCCTAGGAGTGCCGTTCCCCATCCAGGAGTGGGGCATCCCAAATGCTGCTGCAGTACATGAGTTCTTGGACCTGTGCATTTTAGGGTCGCACTCCACGGAATGCAGGTTTTGATTTTAAGAACTATTCAAAAAAAAAAAGAACTATTCAGACAGGTTCCAATATACAAGTAGAAATTTGCATAGTGTATTAAGGGGACATTTGCCTCACAGTAGCCTCCCCGCCCTGCCCCAAGTGTGCGGCCATCAGTCACATATCATTTTGAGCTGTAGACCCCTCGTGCTCTATTAACTGTGGTGTTAGGAAAACGGTTTCTGGAAATTTTCCATCATGTCAATTCCCTGCATATTTACTTTAGGAGCAATATTTTTATGATGGGTACAAAAAAAAAAAAAACCCATCTTCTCAGCATTTCCCCATTAGGCATACAAAATGTTTTCCTTCCTATAAAATATACTTTAGGCGTATGACTTAGTGATGCACATTAGATACTGGAGCCTGAGAGGTAAAGGTTTCAGTTCAATCTCTGGCTCATTATTAGTTCTTTCTGTACTTCATTTCTTGATCTAATGTAAATTGAACTAGGGGATATTTGGAACACTAGTAATGGGTTTTGAAAAAAAAATCATTGAATAGAAACTCTTCTGTAGAAAAATTTGGAAAAGGTAGTTTTTTTTTTTAATACTCTCAAGAAGATATTTATAGCAAATCATCATGTACCTTTGGTCATATTTTGATTAACACCTCCCATCTGATACATTATTCAGCGTGAATGGGACATGATATTCATTTTTCTTCATGGTGTTGAGTGACTTGATGCTATTTCAGATGGTAAATCTATGGGTTTGGTTTATTAAAAAAAATCTTTTAGTAATATGCCAAGGACTAAACTGATAAGGTTCTATTTTAGTTCCCTTAAAGGCAAATTAGCTTCAAGTTAAAATTTAGTGAGTACACTGTTTTCTGGTTCTATAATTGTATATTTTTTAACTGTATTTCCCCCTGCCTTTATTACCCCAGCCATCAGAGATTTCCCTAGGAGGTTTTAAATTTCACAGTGAATTTTGGTATTTCCTGTGTATACTGAAAATGCTTCCATTGTTTAGATGCCAGTTAACATCAGATAATACTTTATACTGCAATAAGAAGTGATAAAAAATCAAGAACTATGGGCCCTTCAATGATTTTTTTTTCCCCTCGGGGGCTTCAACAACTATTTGATTTTGCTTGAAATTAATGCTTGACAGTTGTAAGCCAAGAATCCAACATTGGTTCCTTTGAATTCTATGTTTGCATTTTTTTTTTTTATTGAATATTGTGTGTACTACTAGCACAGTTTATGTTAAGAGGGACTGGCTTTAAGGCCCGATGAATCTTTGTTTCCACTTTGCCAGACCTACATAAATAATTTCTTTTAGAGGTAACCACTTTGTACTCAGGCTGTCTAAAGTGCATGTGAATTTGGAAATACATTTTACTGACAACTCCAAGTTTCAAGAGTTAAGAATGCTCATTTATAAATAGCACTATTTTTATACTCTCTTCTGCTGGAAATGTGAATCTGTCAATTAAAGAGTGTCAAAGAGCTATCCAAACCTCTAGAATGACTCCCAGCTACCTCACTTTTGAAACAAGAAAGACTCCTGAGTTGCGTGCTCTCGAATGAGCCCACTCCGGCAAGGAACACGCAATAAATAACTGATGAACGAGAACCCTTTGCACTGTATTGTGTTTCTTTTCCTCCTTTAGGTGATGATGCTAACACAGGTGATTAGACTTCGTGGTATATTTGTGTAAAAGGTCTTATAGTTCATTTTGAAGATCTATTGAGAATGGTGTTGAATGGTGCGCTAGTATTATTTGAAAGCATTAATATTTAATTAATTAATTGTTATGTGAGTGTATAGTAGCTACGCCTTATAAATTCACCTGAATTTACCTAAGATATTTGTAGACGTTGTGTGCTCCTGCCTTCTTTTTGGGAGGTTCATTCCCAATGGGAGTTTCACTCTCCAGTGACGTGGTGTCACGCTCTTCTGGTATTTACTTCCCTCTCTTATGACGGTGCTTGTTAATACCCCTCCATGTGTCCTGCTCCGTTTCCCCCCCCTCCTCTGCTCTTTTCCAAGTCTCAGTGCTCCTTAGATATCGTCTTGGTCCTCTTTGTCTATACTCTGTATCACTCACAGTCTACTGTAGACTTGTTGATTTTTTTTTTAAAGATTTTATTTATCCATGAGAGACACAGAGACACAAGCAGAGGGAGAAGCAGGCTCCCTGCATGGGACTCGATCCCAGGACCCCGGGGTCACGCCCTGGGCCCTGAGCCACAGGCAGACACTCAACCGCGGAGCCCCCCAGGTGCCCCTGTTGATGACTTTTTTTAAATCTTTTTAAAAAAAATATTTTTTATTTATTTATTCATGAGAGACAGAGGGAGAGAGGCAGAGACACAGACATAGGGAGGAGCAGGCTCCATGCAGGGAGCCCAACACGGGACCCCATCCCAGGTCTCCAAGATCAGACCCTGGGCCAAAGGCGGTGCTAAACCGCTGAGCCACCGGGGCTGCCTGATGACTTTTTAAATCTGCTCCCACAGCCCAGATCTCTCCCTCCTCCACCAGAGCTCTATATTTGGCCTCTCTTACTAGATCTCTAGTTGGATGTTCCAGAGGCACCTCAAACTCAGAATGTCCCAAACGGGATTCATCACTCTATTCTTCAGCCACATTGATTTTGTTTTTTATTTACTGAAAGTACCATATTCTCTCTTACTTGTTTTCACACACCCTTAATCCGAAATACTCTTTCCCTCCTGGTAATTCCTTTTGATTCAATAAACCTCATAATTCTCCAGATAGCCTTTCCCCATCCTTGTGTTAAGATTTGGGACCTCTTTTACATAATAGTAATGATCATAATGATATAGTAATATAGTATATGATATGGTAACATAATATATCATATTAATACATGTTACATGGTGTATAATACTGTATATTTATCAATATAGTAATAATGATAAAGGTGATGATGATGACAGTGATGTTCTATTATTTCTTATTGATGGTGTAAAAAATTGCCACATCCTTCATGGCTTAAAACAACACAGATTTATTATCTTATAGTTAGTTCTGTACGTTGGCAATTTGACCAGGCTTTCATTGAAGGCTTTTGGGGGGCGGGGGTCTCTAAATTTTGTCACCTTTTCTAATTTCTAGAGGCTGCCTAAATTCCTTGGCTCATGATGCTCTTCCATCTTCAAAGCCAGCAATGGCCTCCAGAGTCTTTCTCACCTTGCTTCACTCGGACACCAACTCCTGTGTCTCGTGCTTTCACTTTTCAGGACCCTTGTGATTATAGTGGGTGCATCTGGATGATCCGGGTTGCTCTTCCATTTTAAGGTCCACTGATTAGCAAGTTTTTATATGTGCCTTAGTTTCTGTTTGCCAAGTAATCTAATATGTTCACAGGTTCTGGGTATTAGGCTGTGGACATCCTTGGAGGGGCATTTGGTGATCCACCATAAAACCTAACAGCTATCTAGAACTTGCCACTTCTAGGTGCAATTCTAAGAAACTCACATGGATGAATTCATACAGTCGTCAAGAGCTGTGAAGGGTCTGAGATTTTTACCTTACCCTATTTGCGAGCCTGACAGGTCATCCTGGCGTTGTTTCATGAGTGCTTGCAGGGGACACAGAATTCCTGATTTAGAGATAAAATCTTTACTGCTCTAGGGGTAGCCAGAGATTCAGTATTTTTTGTGCCAGTTCCTTGAGTCCCAATTCCCAAGAGCAATGCAAGGAGGGCCAGGTGATGCCTGCAAATGCGCCAGATTATATTACAGGTGAGGAACCTGAGCCTATAAAGCCTGATTCTTTTATAAAATGATGCTATCTGTGCCTGTCCTTTGCTGTGGACAGGACACTATCTCTATTTTTTGCTATACATATATTCTTAAAAAGACAGCTTGGAATGAAAAGCCATCAGTATCCGTGCTCATAAGACATAAGAAATGTGAGAGACCCTTGAGAATTGTGTTCCAACAGTAGCCCTCACGGTAATCCTGTGAAATAGTTGCGATTATAATCATCTCCATTCTACAGGTAGAGAAAATGGGGGACAGAAATGATAAGTAACATGCCTCATTAAGTAGCAGAATTGATTTTGAACCTAGGCTGCCTGGCTTCAGAGCCCATGTTCTTAATCTCTGCTATGTGCTGCGTCCATTATACCAGGTGCTCATCGTGGCATTTGCACTGTACTGCAGCTTCCTTCACGTCTGTCCATAATGTCCCTACTTTTTAACTTGACTGTATCCCCCATTGGTTTCTACACCTCAAGAGGGGTTAATGGGGAAGTATCTTTAGTGTTTAGGGTTTATATATCCTGTGTCCAGATCAGTCTGGGCCTGTATTAGGTAATGAGTCAGTGTTTTAGGAATAAATGAAACTGCATCATAAGTGAAACCTTAATAGAGAGAAACCTTTACTTTCAATCTACATTCTCTTAGATAATAGCAAGTCTTTGTTATATAACAAGCATTAGTCAATTTGACTTGTTACCAGATGATGAAGATAGGGGTCATTCAGTGTGTGTTCAATGTTTATGCCTAATCATGCCCATTAAAGCAAAGACCATGAGTTTGGAAAGTGCTTGAAGGAAGATGCAAAATATGGTGATGGAAATTAAAGTAGAACTAATTTAAAAAATTAAATGGGTGAGAAAATGACAAATGGTCCTTGTGCGTATAGGCAAAGTCCTTTCGCATAGAAATCCTTTTTCAGGGGAAAAGGAAATTAGGCAACACGTGAAAAGCATTCCTCCTTTGCAATTGACAGTAATCAGTAAGTGTCGGGGAAAAAAGTGATTGCAGAAATGAAAAAAAAAGTCTTTTGAATATGTGGCAGGAGGATCAGCAAAAACATAGACTGCATATTATGGCCTAATGCTACTTTGTGAGAACGCTAGGAATTTGAGAACTTAAATGCTAAGCTTGTGAATACAAGTGGTACTGATGAAAATTCTGTTACAGGCCAAAATGTGTAGTTGAAATTAGCCTTTTTTTTTTGATAGAAAGATGCCCCAATAAAAAGTCCATCAGGAGAAAGTGTGTTTTGTTTTAAGCTTTGAAGGACTGAGTCTTTCTTAAATTTGGTGGAATGCATCCAGGGAAGAGCAAAGCTTAAGCTACTCTTTGTCAAATGAACTTAAAAATGGCCATTTAGATGTCTTTCAACAGATGAATGGATAATGAAGATGTGGTCTGTATACACAATGGAATATTCCTCAGCCATCAGAGAGGATGACTACCACCATTTACATTGATGTGGATGGAACTGGAGGGTGTGATGCTGAGTGAAATAAGTCAGTCGGAGAAGGACAGTCATCATATGGTTTCACTCATTTGTGGAATAGAAGACATAGTGAAAGAGACCTTAAGGGAAGGAGGGAGGATGAGTGGGGAAAAATTAGAGAGGGAGACAAACCATGAGAGACTCCTAACTCTGGGAAATAAAGAAAGAGTTGCAGAAGGGGAGGTGGGTGGGGAGACGGGGTCACTGGGTGACAGGCACCGAGGAGGGCACGTGATGGGATGAGCCCCGGGTGTTATACTATATCTTGGCAAATTGAATTAAAATAAAATAGAAAGTGTAAAATAAATAAAGACTTTTACTCTAGATTAAACAAAACAAAACAAAAAGGCCATTCAGAACCTAACCAGTTTGTGAGTAAAAAAAAATAACCCAAAATACAAAAAATAACTTTAGAATTTGCACTTGCAAAGTTGCTTGGAAACAAGTTGCTTGTTTCCATTTTATAAATACTAGTAATAGGTGATTTCTATGGATTCTATCTTGTTTATATTACTATTTCGAACATAATTTATATTTCTCGTAGCCACATGTGATTGTTAGAGCAAGGAGTTTCAATTTTTATACTTAAGCATAGATGCATGTGTATATAATACCTTTGAGCAAGTGCTGGTCATGGCATAATCAAAATATAACATTTTTTTTTACCTGCTATACCTTAAAAACTTACTTAGCATCCTTGAACGATAATATGGAAATGTCCTATAATGTAGTCTCTTTGTTTTGTTCGCTCATTCGTAGATAGGTCCTGTATCACTTTATAGGATAACATAAACTCACAATTCAAAAATTAAAATGCCTAATGTGACATATTAGCCAATACTTCATCTTTGGTCAAAGATAAGATTCATCCTTTCTAAGCTAAAGCCCGCGATGCTTTCAAATCCTGAAGGTGGGGATGGACTGGAAAGATCCCAACTAGTGAGAGCGTCGACTCATCACGTTTGGTACTTAAGACTGAGTGCTTGACATGGACCAGCTCATCTAATCTGCATGACCACCTGCAGAGAAGGCACCAGTAATATCTCCATTTTATCCACGAGGAAGTGCAAACCGAGAGAGATTAAGCCGTGTGTCCCACGTTCCCCAGCTAGTCAGCATTAGACCTGAGTTTGGATCCCAGACCGTGTGGACTCCAAAGCTCCAGCGTTTAAGGGTTTGGTTCCCTGCCCTCTGCCAAGAAGGCCTGGGCAGCAGAGCTGGAAAGAGAGCCTCGACTGTGATTGAGATGTTACTAGGATGCAGCATGGGGACAGCATTGGGGGTGCAGTTTAAAGGGTGACCTGGGGCAGAACAAAGAAGGAGGGGTTAGGTCAGAAGTTGGGGATTTGCAAGCAAGGTGGATTTTTTTTTAAAGATTTTATTTATCCATTCATGAGAGAGAGGCAGAGACACAGGCAGAGGGAGAAGCAGACTCCACGCAGGGAGCCCGACGTGGGACTCAAACCCAGGACTCCAGGATCACACCCTGGGCCAAAGGCAGGCACCAAACCACTGAGCCATCCAGGGATCCCAGCAAGGTGGATTTGAGTGGAGGACCTGGGGTGGAGTTCAGAACGCTTCTGTGACTCTGGAGGGAGTGCGTCTGAGTGCCACTCGGCGGAGGACTTTAAAGAACAGGAAGAGCACCTCCCGGGACAGAGAACCTCGGGCCTGGTGACCAGAGTTGCAGCACTTAATGCTCTTTCTTAGATGGGTATTGGCCGTGGTTATGTACCTGTTTGGTGTGCAATACCAGCAAAACCAGCCGTAAGCTATAGTCAGCGTAAGTTGTCATCACAAGGAAGATTATTTCACAATCAATTTTTGAACATCAGCCATGTTCTTGGCACTGCACTAGGCTCTGGAAATGCAGCGATTGAAGTGAAAAATGACCTGCCTTTGCAGAGGTGAAGTTCAGTTGGGTTGGTGTTCCAGCTTAGATGCAGTCTCCCCACGAGGTTTTCCAGCCCACCTACTCTGACCGGGAGGTATCCTCCCCACAACCTCTTATTCTTTAACATCCCCTGTGTCATTTTCATGTCGGTCCCCATCCTAATCTCATCTTATTTTATTTATTTATCTGAGTATTTTCGGCTCCTTCTCACTCCCTCTAACTATCCTGTAGCCCCAGAGCTGGAATGTGAGCTCCGTGGGAGCCAGATCATCGTCAGACGCCTCTCCTGAGATGGAGTATGGATTCGACAAACATGATGGATGACTGGATGGATGGAGAAATCTACTACACAAACAGGAAAAATAAGAAAGATTAGTCATTCCCATGAGAGAGACTTATGGATTTTTCCTTATTATGAGACCCCAAACTTCTAGGATTAATGTGTGGCACTTTGGATGTTCTGAGCAGAACCAACCCATACCCAACCTCATACCCAACCAGGACCCAGGACTGCTCTGTAGGGAAAGAGGTTCTCCCTCTGGTCTTACTCCAAGCTTGACAGCCGCTCTCACCTCAGAGCAGGGCTAGAGGGGTTGCTGCTGAGGTGGTGCTCTTGAGTTACAGGGGGTCAAACTTCTTTCTTTGGTATTTAGCCTCTTATCTCCCAGGACTTTCTATCCTGTTTCAGGCTCAAGTTTGAAGTCTGGGTCATCGTGAGTTCTCGTCTTAGCAGGAACTCTCTTACCACTCTCAGCATATTTAGATAAATATATGGGTGGCAAATGCAGAATGAACTGGCAAGTGGGGGTGTGGAGAGTGGAGGCAGGATTGACTGGCAAAGAAATGTTGTGAGGAGAGCCGGGACTTTAGGGAGTCTGGCCTAGTCAAAGGACGAAGTGTCGGGGTAGAGCAAGACGATGGACACGTACCTAGAGGTCATGTGTCAAATGGCATCTCGTCTACCCTTTTGACTCTTAGAACATGGTGTGTGAACTGGATATTGTGGCAGAAAGTATCGGAGCTGAAGGACACGAGACTCTACACTAGAGCCAGGCCTTGGGTGGGCCTGGATGTCTACCGGAGGGCACCTTATTCTGGATGTCTACCGGAGGGCACCTTATTCTGGATGACTACCGGCGATGATCTGTGCACCTGCAATCAGACTGCGGCGCAGAGGAGAGGCCTGATATTACACACTTTTTTTTTTTTTGCTAGTGGCCATTTCATAATGTAGAGTACATTAGAGTAGGTATTTACAAAGATATGCATCAGAACTGCCACTGATACTGTGCATGTGGTATTTGTATGTGTTTGTACGTATTATTAGACCCGGTTTGCTGATTCTTGGGGCCTCTCCACGTAGTTTCAGTGTTCCCCTTAGCATAGTGTTGTGAGGGTAGCCAGACCTTTTCCGTGGTGATTGACTTTCCTTCAGTGTGCAAAAGAGGAAGTTGCAAGGTTATCTTTAGGTTTAAGCCAGATTAAAGGGAGGGATCTATTCCAGAAGGAAGAGCGCCCGGGGGAGCTATCCAATAACAGTCTATCATCAAGGAGCTTCCATATTTTCCTCTGGAGCTCAAAGAGCTTCTGGGCATGTGGGAGGTGACAGGTGACATTTGAGTGGGTGAGAACATTCAAAGAAAACTAGTAGAAGGAGTCAAATAAAAAAAAAAAAAGAAAAAAAGAAAACACAAAACAACCCACAGATGGAAATCCTGGGAACTTTGATTTTTCCAAAGTCAGGATAACAAGAAAATAAATCCCAAACAAACAAGCAGCAACGATCAGATAGGCTGGTCTCAGAAGTGGGGAGGGCCGTGGATATCCTGTTATGACAGATCGTAATCAACAAGCAGGATGATAATTCTCAGCCATTTCAAGCAAATACGAACTGAGAAGGGTGCGTGAGATTTTGCGGTTTCAGTTAGCGAGAGCTATTTCGACATGATGTTAAAGGTAGAAAGCAAATTATAGTGCTTTGAAGGAAGCAAGAAGAGGAAGTCAGATTTTTATGTTAATGTTTGTAATTGCATTTCCTGGCATTCTATGAATATTTGCTATCTGCCTATAGTTTTAAAAATTCTAGTAATTAATTGGAAACAGAGTACTATGCATAATTTTATCCAGGATTTTCTTTGAATTTCCAAGTAAATTAGATTCTGAAACATTTGAATTTTCTTCTGTTTTCAAGGCATATTAAAGGGGATGGTTGCACATTCTAATGGATGTAGGCTCATGACAAATTTATGTTTGCAAAAATTAAAATAACCCAATTCATTGTGAATAAATCTTAAGAGCTTCAAAGTGAAGCAAAAGAATATTTCACTTACTGAGGGCACTTTTAAAAAGCAGGTTCATTGAGGTATAGTAAGGGCAGTAAATGGCACATGTTTAAAGTGGAGTTTGATTATTTAAGATATATTTATATATTATTATTAATTATATAATATAATCATAATAAATTAATATATTATTAATAATATATTAGTATATATAATTATTTATATATTATATATTTATATAATATGTTTATGTTATATATATGTTACATATATATATATATATATATATATATATATATATATATATATATAAAAACATGAAATCATCATCCTAATGAGCATATCCTTCACCCCCAGAAGTTCCCTGTTGTGGTCTTTTAACACTCCCATCTTTATCCCCAGGAGACTACTGATCTGCTTTGTGACACCATAGGTTAGTTTGCATTTTCTAGAATTTCATGTCAATGCATGATTCATACCATATGTATATATATCTTCCTTTTTACTCAGTATAATTATCTTGGAATTCAACTTTGCTATGTGTATTGATAGTTCACTTCTTATTGCTGAATAGTTTCGTTGATATACCACATTATCCATTGTGTCGATAGACATTCATTTCCAGTTTTTGGCTATTGGAAGTAAAACCGTTAGGAACACGTGTGTGTGTCAGTGCTTATGTGGATATATGCTTTGCGAAAGGTTCTTTTTTTTAGGATTGGTCCATTTATTTTAGAGAGAGAAAGAAAGTGAGCAAGTGGGGGGAGGAGGGCAGAGGGAGAGAAACTTCATCAAGCAGACTTCCCGCTGACTGGAGAGCCCGACCTGAGCTCCACTCCACAACCCACGAGGTCATCACCTGAGCTGAAATCACAAGTTGGATGCTCCACCAGCTGAGCCACCCCAGTGCCCCCAAAAGTATTCCTAAAATATAAAACCATATCCAGATATGAACAATATTAAGAGTCCTTACGTTGTAAAGATGTAGGGCAGAGCGGCCCAGTTGAAATCTCTCTCAGTGGTTGTTAGAACAAAACCCGAGCTTCTCATATCCCACTACTAGGTCATCATGTGGGTAGTGGCATCACCTAAATGTTTCAGCTCCACTTCCCCGCTTCTGCTATCCACCGACATGGCTCCCTGTGTCTATCATACAGCCTTTCTGGGTGTGAGAAGCTGCCTCCTATTACTGAGCTGTCTGTGTTTTACTCTGTTCTCCGCCACTTTTTCTGAGTCCGGCTCCATTGGCTCAGGAGTTCTGGGGTGGTTGGTGCATGGCCTTATCACCCAGGGCTCCCCTCTGTGCCCTCAGCTGTCTGGAAACCCACGGGTAGCCAGGCCTCCATTAGTGGTTTCTCTGGCACCACCTTTAGCTGTGCCCTCACCAGACCCCTTGTGCGGCCACTTAGGCTTTTGCCATCTGATCGCTGCTCCCCGGGGTACCTTCTTCTTTACCACAAACTCCTAGAGTCTGCGTCTGCCTCATGTCAGGAATCTTCTCTCTGTGCCAGTGGAGCCGATCCAAATTCCAGCGCGGGGCCTCATCTTCTCACGTACTTCTGGGGACTGACTAGTGTCAACCCCTGAGAACGTGGCTTACAGAGGGGCCTCTGTTTTCAGTTGGTGTGGTCCAGAGGGTCGTCCCTAAGCCCATGTGTTCCTTCACGTCGGTGACACCAGACGGGCTGCTACTGCTGTTGTCATGGGCTGGTGGTGGACAGTGTGGTTCTCTTGCCTACTTTGGTCATGTTTAGGGAAGGTCTCAAAACCTTAAGTAGGAGAAGGTCTATTTGTTATGTATTTGCAATTTGTCCTTCTTTATCTCCTTCAGCCACACTGACCTTGTTCCCATGTGTCCAGTGTACCCGTCTCATTTCCTCCTTGGGACCTTTACATCTGCCCTCCCTTCTTAGAACACACGTCTACAAGTCTTTGGATAGCTGGCTTCTAACGTTGTTCACACGTCACGTGACAGGTGAGCACCTTAGGAGGCCTGCCTTGGCCACACGGCACGGACCCCATCAGTCAATCACCATCTTACTCATGTTGTCTTTGCAGAACTTACTGTTCACTGAATTTCCTTCATTTACTCTGTTGATTGAACCCATCCTCCAGCACGCGCCGACATGCCCTTGGAGCAGGGAGCAAGGAGAGCTCAAAGGACATGGCAGTTCTTCTATTGAGCAAAGGAGATATTCCATAAATACTCGTGGCAGTGGCTGCAGGTAGTACCTCTGACTGCCTGTTGGAATCCTATGAGCTTTTGATGTCCAACTCAAAGACTAACTCTTTCAGAACTTCTCCAACCAGATGTGTCCTCTTGTGCACAGCAATTCTTATTCTTTATCTCCAGTATTAACGCTGTCAGGTACCCATTCTTAGATTAAAATGTAGTGGATATGGGATCATATTGATGTATTTGAATACATATCTTAGACTTGAGGATACAGCAAATGATGAGATGTTCATTGAAATGATGAATCAATGACAATCAACCGTAAGACTACTGACTGTTTTATTCTTTTTCTTTCTTTTTTTTAAATTTTACTTATTTATTTATTCATGAAAGACAGAGAGAGAGAGGCAGAGACACAGGCAGAAGGAGAAGCAGGCTCCATGCAGGGAACCCGATGTGGGACTCGATCCTGGGTCTCCAGGATCACGCCCTGTGCTGAAGGCAGGCGCTAAACTGCTGAGCCACCCGGGCTGCCCTATTCTTTTTCTTATTATGAAATATTTAAAGCATACAGAAAAGAAACAATAATATTATAAATAATATCCATGTACCCATCACCCGCTTTAAAGAAAATTAATATTAAAGACAGATTTGAAATCCCTTTTGTGACCATCTGCAGTACTGTGATTTATTTATTTTTATTTTTTAAAAAAGATTTTAATTATTTGAGAGAGAGAGAGAGAGAGAGAGAGGTAGACTCCCTGCTGAGCCCAATGAAGACGCTATCCTAGGATCTCAAGATTCATGACCTGAGCCGAAGGCAGATGCTTAACTGACTGAGCCACCCAGGGGACCCTGTGATTAATAAGAAATATCTATTCGGTCATCTGAATGTCCAAATATGTATTTCTCATATATATTTGGTGTTCCTACAAGGTGTTCGGCTTACAGCTTCCAAAACCCTTGGAATTTCATAAGGGTTTGAGTCTTTGTTGAGTTCCTCTTAGTCAATGTTAGTATCTTGTTATGTTAATAAAGTGACTTTTGGAACCCACCTAGGAGGGGGGCTGAACTGATCATGGTGGAACCAATCACATGACTGGGGAGATGGGAAGTTCAGTCCTACCCTCTGGCCCTCTCCTCCAGGGAGGGAAAAAGGGCTGGAGATCCAGGTCCATTGCCAACGGCCAATGGATTAGTCAGTTATGTCTGCGTAGCAAAGTCTCTGTGAAATCCCCAAGGAATGGAGTTCAGAGGGCCTCCCCGGGAGTGAACAGATAGAGATTTGGGGGCATGGAAGCTTCACACCCTTCGTCCATACCTTGCCTGTGCATCGCTCCCAACCAGTTGTTCCTGAGTTCTATCCTTTTATAGTAAGCTGGTAACCCAGTAAGTACAAGTGTTTCCCTGAGTTCTGTGGACTCTCTAGCACATTAACCGAACTTGAGGAGGAGGTCATGGGAGCCGCTGATGCATAGCCAGCCGGCTGCAAGTATAGGGAACGGCCTGGCCTTATGACTAGCATCTTGAGTGAGGGTCCAGGGCAGTCGTGGAGGACTCAACTGGAAACTCGTGGAATTTAATGCTGTCTCCAGGTAGAGAAGATGAATTCTCATATGCTCCAGTCTCCCAGACTTGCTTGATGGTAAGGGACTCAGCCCTAACCCTGTGCTGAAGTGGGATCCGTCTCTTAAAAGACTGGCCCTCATCCTCTTGCTGCCCTTTCTTTCCCGAAGCAGTCATGTTTCTGAATTTGGTGTTTATCATTGCTACGCGTGTGTGATTGCGTGTGCATTTACCCCTCTATCTGGGTATGTGTGTGCAGGTGTGAGTATCCGTATTCAACATACGATATTACTCTGCTTCTTTGTTTAAGTAGTACACGGGAAAGGTCATTTTACACCTTACTTGTTCCCTCAACATTATGCTTTTCAGATTTCCATATAGATTATGTAGTGTAAGAATCTAGGGGTAAGACTGTGTATTTCAGTTGCTTTATTTTAGCTATCTTAGAGTTTTCTTTGTCTACTACCTTGATAAAAGGCATTTGGTTTTCTCTCCCCCCCCCCTTTTTTTTAAGATTTTATTTATTTGAGAGAGAGAGATCGAGAGACAGAGCACATAAGCTGGGGGTGGGGGGCAGAGGGAGAGAGAAGCAGGCTCCCCTCCGGCAGGGAAACCGAAGCAGGACTGGATCCCGGGACCCTGGGGGATCATGACCTGGGCTGAAGGCAGACGCTCTACCTGCTAAGCCATCCAGGCGCCCCTCCCCTTTCACTCTTAAAAACAATACTGTAGCCAACACTTTGGTGCCATTTTTTTCTGGGCATCCTAGGTAGTGACTGTAGGGTTATTGGGCAATGGAGTGTTTGGGTCAGAGACTGAAGAAGACATTATCTCAGTGCCATGAAGAGGAAGGCCCTGGACTCAGGCTGCCTGGGTTCGACTCCTTTCCCAGCTTTCCCAAAGAGCAGTGAGCAGCAGCTATTTGCGGCCCTGATGAGCATGCATGCCCTGCCTCAACCCCCAGCGTCACACAGTCAGCTTGGCTTAGGTCCCTTTGGCCCTGGTGGATCCTGCTGGAGCCAGTTCCCAGCTGCCACTGCCTGCCCCTGCAGCCAGAACCCAGCAGGACTGTGGCCTCACATGCAATCACTGCTTTGCATTTCTGTACCATTTCTGATCCATGAAGAGGTTTATTTTCAAGCCTGGAGATATTTTTTTTAGTCTTCCCTTTTAATATTTTATTTATCATTGCTCTGTGCTTGGAGCTGAGGGAGTACATCAAAGCATGAACTTATTGTGTCACCTTAACCAGAAGTTGCTATTACCTCCACAGCCTTTTAAAACAAGCACGCATCTTAGAATCATCTAATCATAGATTTTTGGAGCTGGAAGGGATCTCAGAGATAATGAAGGCCGATAACCTTATTTTATAGGTGAGGGAATTGTGGTCTGGAGAAATTAAGTGATTTACAGAGGTCATCTATCTGGTGAATGGTGGAGGGCAGGACCAGAACCAGAGCCTGCAGGTTCCCTCGGTAGTCCTTTGGCCACCCTGACTCCTGTTACAGTTTGGTCTCTAAGCTGTATTTGCACGCAACGTTTCATTTTTAACAGAGCTCAAAAAATAAAGGAGAATCTATGCAATTAGAAAAATGACACATCACATCTTTAAACTGATACAAGATGTCTTCTCTCGGGAAAAAAAAAAAAAAGAAAATCTAAAGCAAAAGTAAGAGGACAATATCCACTGCATTGAGCCGAATATATTTTCATTAGAAGGCACAAAGCCTTTTGACTTGGTAGATTTCTGCTGCATTTGGTTTCCTTGACTTCCCGAGACTTATTAGGATGGGCCCATCAATAATGGTGCTGATACCTCCAGCCTCCTCCAGCGCTGGGCCTGAAAATGAACGGTGATGAATGGACACGGCCCACGTGCACAGGGATAGCCCATATTTCTGCTGTCATGTAGAAATGGCAGGTAGTTTAATTTAGAAAAAAAAATTACTGAGAAAGAGCAAATATTCCTTTCCATTCATTCGGATTTCTGGACTTTCTTAGGATATGAATTTAGAATCCGGCCTGTTTGTTAAAGCCTTTGGAATTGTTTTATTCTATTTCTAGATCTTTTAGCTGTGCCTAAGCATCCGTACGCTGCTATGGAGAACTGGGGACTAAGTATTTTTGTGGAGCAAAGAATACTGCTGGATCCCAGTGTTTCATCTATTTCTTATTTACTGGATGTCACCATGGTCATTGTTCATGAGATATGTCACCAGGTATGAGAAAAAAGAATCAGGTGTAAGTATAATTGCGCACTGTTGAGAATGCAGAATGAGTTCGGATATTTAGATTGGGACCTAAATTAGTATCCTCCCAATTAAGTTTTAATTATCTGGAGAGCACTGTGTAGTTCCTTCTGGATGGTACGTCCTTTTTTCTCAGAGGACAGCACAGACAAAAGCAAACACGCTGATGATATTGAATAAACACCTGTCACTCAGCTCCGTTGAGGAGTGAGATGGCACTGCCACCCAGCAGCCTCTTTGGAGACCCTGCCCAGTCACGATTCCGTGTCAGCCTTGCTTTATTTTCTTGTGATTATTGGTGTGTGTATATGGTAAGTGCAGTGATGGCAGTGATGTATTGCGCTGCTGCAAGACGCAGCGGAGTTTTGTGTACGTGTCAAAATTTGCTTTGGCTGAAATCAATTTGTTATTCCCTTTTTCCCATCACATAGACACTTAGGAAGTCTTTCCCTAACTCAGCCATAGACTCTTTGTTCTCAAATGATTGATATATATATATATATATATATATATATATATATATATATTTATTTATTTATTTATAAATATATTTTTATTTTATATATATATATTTATAAATATATATATATTTTTGGTTTGGCATGTTTAGAAATTCTTATGTAAATTAGCCAACTTTGTAGTGAAGCAGAGATAAAATTAATTTCATTTTGATTTTGATGCATTTTCTTACAACGAGTGGAAGGTATCACGGAGACTTTGCAATGCTTATTTGAAACTTCATTCTAGTAAAAAAAAAAAAAAAAGGAAAAAGAAAGACCACTGAAAATCAATGTTCATGCTCATAGACAGCCGAACCTTGTCCTGGTTTAGCCACGTAGTTTCAAGTGAAGACACTGGAAATCTCTTTATGAGACTGTCTGGCTTTCATTTGTTGTATGAACCCAAAGCCTTTTTTTAAAAAAGCCAGAAAAACTCCAGGAAGGAACCGTGTGAAAATCCTGCTGGTGAAAGCACGTGAACTGCCGACTGCTAACGCACCAGCAGAGGTTTAATGATGGGTTGGCCCTGGGCCACACGGCTGCCTCCTGTACCTGTACCTGCCAGCCGGCCAGGTGGGCCACGTCCTCAGCGCCGGGCCGCGAAGGGTCCCCCCACTGTGCTGGCCACAGCTTTCCCGGGACACCTGGCGATTCCTGGAGGGTGAGCTCCCCTCTGGCACGTCAGAGGCCCCAGCGTCTTGTCCACTCATGCTGATGTGTTGGCTCCTGGCGCTGCTCTCACGGCTCGTGGGCGTGTGTTACTCTCGTGTTCGCCCCCCTGCGACGGCGGGCCAGAGTCTGGGGGACCACAGCTCCCCCTCTGCTCCCAAACGATCGCCTCCACGGCCCTGTCTCCCACCTGCGTGTGTGGTCACCGTTTGGAAGACGGTCTTTCCGCTTAAGGAAGAAGCATGCGTTTTTGATTAAGAATAACCATTACTGGGCAGCCCGGGTGGCCCAGCAGTGGAGCACCTGCCTTCGGCCCAAGGCTTGGCCCCGGGGTTCCGGGATCGAGTCCTGCATCGGGCTCCCTGCATGGAGCCTGCTCCTCCCTCTGCCTGGGTCTCTGCCTCTCTCTCTCTGTCTCTCTCATGAATAAATAAATACAATCTTAAAAAAAATAACAATTTTTTTTAGACATCAGCCGCTTGCTGGTCACCCACCCAGA
Source organism: Canis lupus baileyi (assembly GCF_048164855.1). Taxonomy (NCBI): domain Eukaryota; kingdom Metazoa; phylum Chordata; class Mammalia; order Carnivora; family Canidae; genus Canis; species Canis lupus. The sequence continues at coordinate 16,018,177 of NC_132848.1, forward strand.
CTCCTGTCTTCCTCGTGGTTCAGTTAGGGAGCCCCTTGGGCAGGCGGCACTGGTGACTGCGGCGAGGCTTCGGGCGCCAGGGCCCGCTCCACGGGGCTCCTGGGCTGGGCCTGAGCCCACGCCGCCTGCCTCTCCGTCCGTCCCTTAAATGTCTCATTCCCCCCCGGGGCTTCACGCTCAGTGTTGCCTACATCTGCCTGGAACCTCCTTCCCAAGGCTTTCTCATGACTGCCTCCTTCTTAGCATTGAAGTCTCGGCTCTGATGTCACTGGCTGGGACGGAGCATTCTTGCTTTGAGGATCTAAGGTGGCTCCTCCCCCATTACACAGACTTTGCAATGCTAATTTCAATCTTGATTCTAGTAAAAAAAGAAAAAAAAAACCTGAAAATAAATGACACATTTTATCAGGATCTGAAATTGTGTCATTCATTTGCTTATATGTTTTTTTTTTTTTTTTAATTTTGTATCTCATCTCATCCTCCTTGGCTCCACAATGAAAAGGGACATTTTCTTATTTTCTTTTTCTTTTCTTTTCTTTTCTTTTCTTTTCTTTTCTTTTCTTTTCTTTTCTTTTCTTTTCTTTTCTTTCTTTTCTTTTCTTTTCTTTTCTTTTTTTCCTTTTCTTCTTTTCCTTTCCTTTCCTTTCCTTTCCTTTCCTTTCCTTTCCTTTCCTTTCCTTTCCTTTCCTTTCCTTTCTTCTTTTCTTTCTTTTCTTTTCTTTTTTTTTTAGATTTTATTTATTTATTCATGAGAGACCCAGAGAGAGAGAGACATACACAGGCAGAAGGAGAAGCAGCTCCATGCAGGAGCCCAATGTGGGACTTGATCTTGGGACTCCGGGGTCATGCCCTGGGGTGAAGGCAGCACTAAACTACTGAGCCACCTAGGCATCCCAGAGAGACATATTCTAATTTTCATTATCACATCCAAGGTCTTTAGGAACACTCCAGGCATATAATGTTTTTGTTTTTATTTTTAATAAAAAGAAAAAGATTTTCTTTAACTTTTTGCTGAACTAAAGAAGGATTTCAGAGTGGTGCATCACGATCTAATTAAAACACCAATTAAACCTGCCAACATTATTGGGGCACCCGGGTGGCTCAGTTGTTTAAGCATTGGACCCTTGGTTTTGGTTCAGGTCATGACCTTAGGGTGTTGAGATTGAGTTGCATGTGCAGCTCCATGCTGGGCCCGGAGCCTGCTTAAGATTTACTCTCTCCCTCTCATCCCCCACCCCCACTAGCTTTTTTTTTTTTTCCTCTCTCTCAAAAAAAAATATGACAGCATTATTTTTCATGAAGGAATTTAGAGATTTTTTTTGAAGATTCATGAGAATCAGAGAGAGGCAGAGAGACAGGCAGAGGGAGAAGCAGGCTCCATGCAGGGAGCCTGACTTGGGACTCGATTCCTGGTCTCCAGGATCACGCCCTGGGCCGAAGGCAGATGCTCAACCACTGAGCCCCCCAGGCGTCCCTAGGGATTTTTTTTTTTAACCTAACCCTTTATTATCAGAATATCATGGAGACTCAAGGGTGGAGCATCATGAAAGCCCTCAGTTCCTTCAATCAGCCAATGTTTTCTCTGAGCTGTCTGCACTGTTGCAAGGCAATGCTCCAAAGTAGCTTACCACGTAAGGCTGTATTTTCCATCTTCGGCCATCTCATTCTGCCTCCTGTATATTCAGCAGACATCTACCAACTCTGATTTCCATCCATTAGCCCTTGTTTATTCCTTGTAGGGCCACAAGACACAAGTCTTTTCCTCTTCTGCACACTAGGCCTTCAAATATTTGAAAATAGCTGTCATCATTTTTTTTTCTCCTGAGTCTTGTCTTCTCCAGGTTAAATATTCTTTTTGTATTTCTTGATCATTATATTTTTGTTCTTCCCTAAATGCATTTATGAAAACAAACAAAACCAAAAAAAGTAGTGTCTCCCAAGTAGTTGAATAAATCAATAAACCAATAGTCTTGCCACAATACGTTTTAAGGTCACAAAATCTGCTGAGGAATGAATTCCAGTTTTGATAGTCATCGTTTAATACCTTTAACTTTAGATAAAATAATTCTGGGATGACTTTGATTTTATCTGATGCCCATTCTTTTTTCAATTGCAGTGGTTTGGTGACCTCGTGACCCCTGTATGGTGGGAAGACGTGTGGCTAAAGGAAGGTTTTGCTCACTACTTTGAATTTGTTGGCACGGACTATCTCTACCCTGGCTGGAACATGGTAGGTATACATTTTTGGTTTGGAATTCCTAGTGAAAGGTTGCTCTGGTATTACAGAGCTTATATTATCACCAAAGGTGACTGAAAATACTGTCTGGAAAATCCCATGTCCAGGGACACCTGGCGGGCTCAGCGGTTGAGCATCTGCCTTCGGCTCAGGTCGTGACCCCAGGGTCCTGGGATTGAGTCCTGCATCGGGCTCCCTGCATGGAGCCTGCTTCTCCCTCTGCCTGTGTCTCTGCCTCTCTCTCTGGGTCTCTCAGGAATAAATAGATAAAACCTTTAAGAAAAAATCCCATGTCCAATAAGGAAAAGGTAACCAAAATTTAAATTTAACTGAAATTTGAAATATTCCGAAAGAGTTCTGTTTTATTTTATTAGAACCGAATAGAGTTTGATTGACTATAAATTGATTTGAAAATGTTACAGCTTTTCTTAATAGAAACATTTTAGATTGTTGCATTTGATAACGAAGGAAAATTCTTTAAAATTGCAAAGGTAACAGTAATTAGTAAGAAATGTTTTAAGTGTCTAGAGTATTTCAACATTTAGAGAAATGTAACCTTAATATTTCTTCATTGTGACTACAAATTACCTAAAATATTTGCTTATTTATAAAATATATGATGGTGGTAGATGTACTTTAGGATTAAATTACTTACTAAGATGTCATTAACTTCATGAAGCGTTATATACCTATACTCTAAGAACATATCTGCATGTCTGAACCTGAAGTCGGATTTGTTGTCCCTTAAGCAGTGATATTTCTAGAACATTCTCAAAGAAAAAGTAGAGGGAAGGTGTGGTTTTTATGTGTCTTTTAATATAAGTTTTTCATCTTATATTTTTCTATTCATCACTTAGAAACTATGTTATTAAATGAAACCCAAGGCGTATGTTGTTTTGGAACTTGAATTTTAAATTCAGTTGCAAAGAATTCACATTTCTCAACTTCCAGAAGCTCATATTTCACCTGTGCTCTCGCATAGACAGTAACATGTATTTACTTTACACTGCTCTTTTTTGATGTTTGAATTATTAATAGTGATTATCTAATTATCTGTCAGAATTATGAGCATGATTTGAGGACTTAAACCAAGGTGAAACGAGAAGGTGTCTGTAAGTCATGATATAACTTCTTTACCATAAATTCAATGAACTTCTGCTGAGTAAAAAATGTGATCATACATATCGCATAGAGGAGACGTGACAATTGTAATATTTTGATAGGTTTTAATTATATTCATGCAGCTTTATCCTTATTTTATAAAAGCGACATGGTTCACTTCTCTAAATAATGAGATAATTTTGCTTAGCCTTCTGTATCTAGTTATGTATGTATATATAACACAATTTTAAATATCTTACTTGAACTGTTTTATCATGGCATGGAAAATGATTGAAAATACCTTTAAAGAACTTGGAAGAAAAGTCAATCACCAATACCATATGATATTAATTATTTAAAGTATTCTTTTAACAAAAGTGAAATTTTAAAACAAGTGTTTAAGGATATTGAATATACTCCCCCAATTCCCTCAAAATATCTTTTGATTTTTAGGTGACTTTCAAGCAACTCTGTTTAAAATTTTCATTTAATTTTCATTATGCTGTGGATTATTGCTGATTTATAATTTCATTATGTTTCAATATTAAAAAAATGACCTTATTATGAATGACACACTACTCATATAGGTAAGCTTTTTTTTTTTTTTTAAGTTCATTCAGCTATCGTAAAATCCCTCCTATTCATCATTATGAAAAATACATCTTGGATTAAGAAGTAATCAACAGAATTATACGTGGGCTGAAAACTGACAGCTTTTGATAGCTTTAGGATGGCAACATATCCCAGGTTTCGATGTCCTTATACTGGATTTTGTCTCTGAGTAATTTTTTTATATTCTTTCATCATTTTTATCAGGTAACTTATAAATGTAGGCCTCCTGGAGAACATAGTTACAAGATGTATTGAAAATGAACATAAAGAATAAATAATGCACCTGGGACTTTGTTCTTAATAGAATACGGACCATGAGCTAGAAGTCTAAAGACCTTGGGGTGGTAAGATACAGGGTTTTATTTCCAATAAATCCATATCTTATAATTAAGAAATGGGAATTAATGATGGCATAAGTACAGTGGTATAGAAGGCTCACCTTATTAAACTAATAAATGAAAGAATAAACCCCATTACAATTAATTAGGCAGTAGCGAGGAGGTACACGTCTTATGATGTCTCTTTATGCTCAGATTGTAAAGATTATACTTTCTGATCTTTGATTGCTTTTGATTTTTATTAGCCTTATTTAGTTTGTAGAGGACCTCAGTATACGAAAGTCGAAAAACCTATGAGAAGAAACTGTAAACAAGTTGCTCCCACGAATATCACTAATATCTTCTTTGCAAACAAAATTTTAAGAATAAGTTAGTCCCACAGATTAGAGGATATTAAGTGACTTTAAGGCTGTGCCAGCACTATTTTTCATAATGGCATCAGCAAGAGTGGAAGAAATACTAGAAAGAACAAGAGTGACAGCTGTGTCAGCAGTAACTCATACTATTGTGATATGCACAAAAGCTTACCTAGGAGCACAAGGCTTGGGCTTCGCTAGAGCTTAGCCTAAAATAGAAAAATCAGAAGTCAGGCCTGTGTCAGGAGTAAGGAATTTCAGGAAAGCTGACCTCTTTTGTCTCTAATCTCAAAAACACTGCTTTTATCATTTTTAGACACTGAGTCTCAAACGCTAAAATACCATTTCAATTTGCTAGGGTGATTGCTCTGACAATCTACTTTCAGTGGAATAGCAATAAAAAAAGCCCAGAATTGCATAATGTTGTTAAGGAAGTTCTTGTTCTGATTTGGGCCAGTATATGTGCTTGGTCTGCTTCAGAGAGTAAAATCTTAGATTTTGTGTGTGTGTGTGTGTGTGTGTGTGTGTGTGTGTGTGTTCAGAGCCAGTTTCTGATACAGAAGTAATCAGTTTTTATATTAGAAACACTATGTGGAGTAAAAACTGTTATGATAGTTTTGTTCCCAACAAACTAATGGAGCTTCCCATCTTATAGAGAGGAGCCTTTATGAGTAGTGTGAGGTAAGGTCAGGGGAATGGATTGGAAAGAAGAAATTCAGATTCCAGGAAAGCTGTTTCACCTCTTTGGTTCCTTCTTATCACTTGAAAAATGGGAGCAATTGTCCTGACTTACCAAGTTCGCAGAGTTTTTGTGAAGATAAAATAACTTGCAAGGTCTTTGAAATGTATGAGCCGCTATACAAATGTGCGTAGGCATCATGTACCTGGAAAATAAATGCTCCATTAGAAAGGTGCATTGATTTTATGTATAGATGCCCTAACATTTCCAAGCCCAGTCACCTGTTTTGACACCCTGGATTTATAACAATTATCTAAAGATTACAAAATAATTTTTATAATCTCTGTAACTAGGCTTGGTCTCATCAAATCAATTCTTATCTATACTGGCAAAGTGGATTATTCTATAGGAACATAAGCCTTATATAGTGTTTCATTAATCAAAGAGAAGTGTCAGGATCATCAGAAGCAACTTCTTCAGCTCAGGGCTAAGGATACATTTCAGGGGCACGTAGCCTTTTTGCTTGATGCTATTTCATCAAAGTTGGCTGTTAGTGACAACGTTATTGGCTGGGTCAAGTTACAGTATGATATCGATGACAGTCGTATTAAATCTCACTGTGTTCCTGGAAGGGAAGGAAAAAAAAAAAGGAAGACTCATTCAACATAACAGTACTCTTCAGTAATTCTTGATAATTTTAATTTTAAAGGAGTTTCAGTGCAGGAGAAAGATGCACGGTAAAATGCTAGTCTGAGGAATTCCTTATTTTACGGACCTGGTGCTGATGCAGGCAAAATCGCATCTCCCATGCATATTGCACACATTTTCATTATAGTTTGTATCTATGTCGGAGGCATCTCCTCCAGTGTCCTGAATGCAGCTTTGTGCTGCTCTAATGAGAATTATTAAGCACGAGTGTATGTTCTTTTGTTAAATGAATTGGGATTCTCTGGAGCTTCACAGAGCAATCACTTTGTATGCTGATAAAGTCTGCAGACTGGGAATTCTCCCTAAATTTTTATGAGGACACATACCTGGGCGTAAAGATAACTATTAATGGAGAATCATGCAACTAAACTTCATTATGCTAGATACTTAAGATACCTTAAAGTGTATTGCTCAAAACCTTGAAAAATCATTCTCAATTGTCTCCATCATGGATAGGACTTAACTAGTAAAAATGAATTCTCCCATTAAACGGAGTATCATTTTAATGTGCTGCAACAAAAATTGCCTGCTGAAGTTAACAGGCATTGCAATAAAATTATCTTTGCTTTAAAATTATTTTCACTCAAAAAGAAGTTGAGAAAATCACTGATGAACTGAAATGGAATCTATCGAGTTCAATGTTTCTTTCACTTCCAATGTAAAGATACACCTGCTTCAGCATCCCGAACAATAATATACACGATTTACTATTCAGAGGGGGGAGTGGAAAGGTAGAGAGGACACATCTCGGTTTTGGTTAATATTTTACTTGTTCATCTCTCAAGTCCATCCTTGATTTAATGTCTGTAGGGAAAAATGCTTTGGCGTGGTTCTCACCATCAGTTAATAGATGTTTCAACAAAGGTTGGTATATTGATACTATTGCCTATACTTCATTAATATCAAAATATATTTGCCCAATAGGGCTATTTGGTCACAGATAGATCGTTTGGAAATTAAATATTTATTTTTGAATCTGACTTTATAAATACTGAATACCAAATATATATATATATATATATATATATATTTGAAGTCCGTAAATACCAAATATATATAAATATTATATAATAAATATAAATAAACATAAATATATATTTATATATAATATACAAATTTACTTATAAATATAAATATTTATATATTTATATATTATAAATAAAAATAAATAAATAGATATATACATATAGTGATGATGTTATTGGGTGGGTCAAGTTACAGTATAATATTGATGGCAATTGTATTAAATCTCACTCTGTTCCCTGGAAGAGAATATATATATTTATTATATATAATAAATATATAATTATAATATATAATTATAAATATATTACATAATATATATTTATTATATATAATAAATATATAATATAATTATAATATATAAGTATATTACATGTTATATATATATATTCATGATTTCCCATGTAGTTCTGTTTATGTATCATGATCAAAATCCACATTATATAGTCTTTCTACTCTTGAAAAGTCAGTAAATTAGATGATCCAATTGTTTTCAACTTGGTCAATAATATATATATATTTTTTTCTTTTTCCAAGTGACTAACACATATTGAATGTGAAATACTTAAAGACTTCTTAAAGCTAGTTCCAGAGGGTGATGGTCTTTTTGATCCCGTTCAGTAGCTTAACAGTGACACTGACATTGAAAGACAAGAAGGAAGGTGGAAGGAATGCCTACCTGGGTCTCTTGGGGGACCACAGCCTTCAAAATGGACCTCTTCTCCTGCTTTCCTTTTACTCTCCCCACCCCCTTTCTGCAAGCAAGTTCTCTGCTGAAAACATAGATTTTTTTTATTTTAAAGAATAGAATATATATATATGTATATATATTTTTTTTCTCATTTGAGTGGGACTGGGGAGTGGTAACCATCTCTTCTGGGGGAAAGGGTAGCTTTTTCCTTAGCATTAGTGATCAGAGCAGTGTGAGGTATGGGTAGAAAAGAGGCTTGTAACCAAGAAGCGAAGTGCACAGGTTGGTAAGGGCTGTAGGGAGGACAGTAGCAGGTGCCCCTGAAGGAAAGGGTCTCGTTTCCATAGCTGAACTCTGAGTACACGTGGGAGGAGTTGTCGTGTGTGTGCCCCGTGCACTGAGGGTCACGCTAACACTCAGGCTGTATAAACTGCTCGCCCGCAGAGGATGTCCATGTTAAGAAGGGGCCAGAGACTTGGACTCTCACCAGTGGTGGTGGAAGAGTGGTGCAGAGCATCTAGCAGGCTAACGGTGAAGGCCGGATGTGCACCTATCATGCTGACACCTGGCAGGAGCTCTCGCTAAGGCCACTACCCTAGCAAGCTGTGTCTCCATTTTCTCTCATTCTAGGGCCAATTCTGGGCTTTTTACAAACTATGTTAATGATGGGCCGGTAGCCCTACTAAGGGTGTCGCTTCACAGAAGGGATAAAAAGGGCTGAGCCATCAGTTGCTAATTGTTTCAATACAGTGACGGCTTTAGATGTTTTATGGCACAAATGCAGTTTTTGAGGATAAAACTACACATGAAGAACAGATAATGCATTCAGACTTGTGTTATTTACACTTGTTCTTTTATAAGACTCAAGACTTTGGCTTCCCAATTGTTTGGGAAGTGGGAGCTTTTGAAGAGCTTGTTAAGGTGTGTTAAGTTTCAGAAAATGTGACTCAGCTTCATTTACGGCTTCTAATAAAAGATCAACTTTTATTAAAGAAGATATCTTTAGGAAAGGAAGAAAAACAAACATAATTCCTTGGTTTCCATATATATTCACATATCCTTCTATATATTCAGGTACGTATCTGGGAGATTTTTGTAGTCACATTACCTCATGTTTTCTCCCGTGTGAATTTTTAAAATTTAAAACAAAACTGCAAGTGGAAATCTCATGTATGTTCTTAAAGCATGAATTTTCTTTAAAGCAAAGTCATTTTGTTCAGAAAGACACTAAGCGTTTCAGGTTTTGTGTATTTGAAACTTAGAGATAAAAGACAAATGAGCATTCCCTTTGGAATAAAGTATTTCTTCCAAAGACCATGTTCAGGTTTGTGGGGTGTCAAGGTCTTTCTGCATTTCCATAGGAATTTCAAAAGCAACTGATAAATTGACAGGATTAGACACTTTCTAAGAAGAAAATGCTTCTGAACCTGGACCCTAACAATAACACCAGGGCATCCTTTTTCATACCTCAAAATAGTGCAGGGAAAATCAACCCATTTCTTTCCCTTTTCGTGGAAGAGCAGTTTGTAGGCAAAATACTTCCACTTGCTAAAACTTGTCAGGCAGCACTGGATAAACCAAAAAATTGGTAATGCCAAAAATTTATGCCAAAATGATGAAATCTTCTGTTACACATCATTATTCATAGACATACATTATGTATGAGAGCAGATTATGCCCCTGTTAATCTGTACCTCTCACCACCACTCTTAAAGATTCTTATCTCCCTACAATACGTGTATTGGTCACATGTGATAACCGTCAGCCTTTAATTTGCTTTCCAAAGCCTTTAACGCAAACGTGACCAGAAGTGAAGGCTTGTGGACTAGGAGGGCAACCGAAAGCTAATTTATTAATTTCCTAATTATTAATCATCCTTAGCCAGACAGCTGTATGTGTCCAGAGACATTAGAACACAACTCATTTCTAAGAAAAGAGTAGCTGTCTCAGTCCATAACACTTTATGGGACTTTTTCCCCCCTCCTCTTTTCATCAAGGTTACTTTAACACTGTTCAGATGTTTCTAGACAGGAAAGTGAGAAATGGAAGTAGTGAGGTCAAGTGATATGAATAAAACAATGTAAAAGGACAAAAACAAAACAATGAAGGGTAATAAGGTCGTTTGAGGTCGTTGAAGATTTTTTGGCTCAACTGTACCATGAAGGCTTGTAATGCCGAAGACTTTGGTGGCCTTTACCGTGTAGCCTTCAACGTTGTGCCTTCACTAGTTCTCTGTGACATAGACCAAGGCGTTCTGTGGAGCGTCTGGAGAGTGTAGACATCTTTGTTACCGTTTTTCCTGAGAGTCTAGAGAGTGTGGCCATGGCCAGACCACCATGTGGTCTACCCTCAGACGGTCCTGATTCCGCAACCATGGTTCCAAAAAAGATGATTTGGGGTAGAGCATGTTCTGGTGTTGAGTTGAGTAACGTCTGTGGACCTACAGTCACAAAGTTAGGAAAGGCCCTTACGTGAGACCCTTGTGTCTTCGGTTCTTCACCTCTCCCTCGGATCGATGAACTAGACCATATTTCTGTCATATTTGTCTTTAAAATCTAATATACACAGGAATGCTTTCTTTACCTACTCGAGATACACCTGTCCCCAATTAATTACTTTTTTTTTTAGAATCTTTTTTTTTTCTTAAGATTTATTTATTTATTTTATGATAGACCCAGAGAGAGAGAGAGAGAGAGGCAGAGACACTGGAGGAGTAGAAGCAGGCTCCATGCAGGGAGCCCGACGTGGGACTTGATCCCAGGTTTCCAGGATCACGCCCAGGGCCTAAGGCAGGCGCTAAACTGCTGAGCTACCCAGGGATCCCCCAATTAATTCCTTTAATCATGGTACTTTCTTCTCTCCAGATCTGGTCCAGTGATGCCTTTCTTGAGTGCTGTTAGCACTGTACCAGCTCAATAATTTTATATAAACGACTTTGATGGATTGCTGCTACTTGTTTGCCATTACATTCAGTCTTACGTTTCACTTGTTCTGTTTGTTAATTAATTGAAAGAATTATCAAGCACTTGAAACAAGGCCTTTGTTTTGCTGACTTCTATGGAACAAATCTCGTGGTATTAGAAGCACGGGTCTGCTAATATATCGGTTTCTTGTATACACTGTATTACATCTTTGGTGTAGTGATTTTAGTTAGTAGGTGTGGATAAATGTAGGGTTGTTTTTTTTTTAGCTCTTAGTTGACCAATCACGCCTCTATCAGATGTTGCTTTGTTTATGGAATAGCTCAGAAACCCAGATCCATAACCTCAATCAGACTGTTCATGTTCATAGATACATTTGGAAAATAAAATTTAGCACAGTTAGCCTCAGAAGATTAGTCAAATGAGGGAACAATAAGAACACTTAGCCACCAGTTATTATGTTTATATTACATAGTTCAAACATGTTCTCTAATATTTAATCAAATTTATCTGGTTGCAATAGCCATTCCTTTTCACTTAGATTTTGAGTATATTTTTGCTCAATCAGCTAAGTTCTGCTTTTGAGTCCTGTTCTCTCTGTAAGCTTCACAAATTTGCTTGGTATTTTATAAAGAGGAGTTCTCTTGGGGCACCTGGGTGGCTCAGTGGTTGAGCATCTGCCTTTGGCTCAGGGCGTGACCCCGGGGTTCTGGGATCGACTCTCACGTCGGGCTCCCTGCACGGAGCCTGCTTCTCCCTCTGCCTGTGTCTCTGCCTCTCTCTGTGTGTCTCTTGTGAATGAATAAATAAATAAAAATCTAAAAAAAGAAGTTCTCTTTTCTTGGTTGTAGTGGTAGTAGTGGTGGTGGTATGATGGGATATCTTTATTTAAATATTACTTATTTATCAAATTATCTGATTAAAGATTAGATCAATTGCTCCTTCAGAGCAGATTTGTCATTAATTATATTCTCTAACTACCCACGTTATTGGTCCAGTTTGAAGAATCTTAAACATACTACACTATTGAAGATTAAAAATAAAAACTAAAAAAATAAGATCTCTCTAAATAAAGCCTTTGCCTTAAGTTTAAGACAATAAAGAGCCTTTGTTGGAATTGTTGGCTTCTTTTGAGAGCTGACAAGCCGTATCACTTCCCAGGCCTGAAAATAATTTGGCTTCTCACAACAAAATAACATTTTTCTGTTTGTTGCTAAGCATTTTGTTGGCATTTTTGGGCCTTTAATTTACAAAATATTTCCAGTGATTAATCTATATTGGCTCGTTTTTCACTCTTTAACAAACATTTATTGCATACCCATTTTTTTTTTTTTTTGCTAGTTTCTCTGCCAGAGATGGGGAATGCACTGGTAAGTGTGACTCTCAAATCTTCACAGATCTTTTTTACCAGTTTAGTTAAATTATTTTCATCAGAGTAATGCTATTCTACAGTTTCCTAGAATGAGATTTGGCTCCCCCTTTTATTTTTTTTTTAATCTATTCCATGGATTAAATTTTTGACTCTTGACACTTACAGTTGTGTGGTCTTATTTCTTCATATTGAAAATATGTATGAAATTCCCATGCTGTTTTGTCGCAGGTTAGTTTCAAGAATCAAAAAAAAATGTTTTTACTATCATTGTCACCAATATTGTTGTTACTTTTACATATATTAATTCTCTGTGAAATAGAGTGCCTATAACTAATCTCTCTGGTTATACCAGAAGCAGCATTTTATGTCCTTTGGGTCTTAGGTGAGTTTGAGAATGATTTCCAATGAGATACATACAAAGCAGTTGTTCTATTATTTCTCCTAATTCTGACCAACATGATGCAGTGGCTAAGAGCATGGACTCTAGAGCGAAACTGTTCAGGTTCAATTCCTAGGTCTTAGGAGGCCTTGAGCAAGCCAGTGAACTTTCTTTAAAATGAAGATCACAATAGTATCACTAGTAATTATTAATAATAATACCATAAAAATTAATAAGTGTCTTCACAAAATGCTTTTGAGTATATTTATTACATTCCTGAATGATGCTACAATGCCAGTACTTTAATATTTTGGCACATTATAAATGAATTTCTAGTCCAAATTTTGTATCCTGAATAGTGAAAATTTTCTCTATTAACATTATAATCGATGTATGACTATTATAGTAGCTTACTTTGAGGTCCGGGAATAAATATGGAATTTCCTTTTTGCATTGGTTAACTCTCTGGGCCACGACTACTGTATAAGTTCTGGAATCGTTATGGGCTTAAGTCTTTCAAATTTGAAAAAATAATAATACTTTTTATTTTCTTTGAAAATACAGACTTCTATGATATGGCAACAAATCTAAAGAGTTATTTTTTAGAGATTTATTTCTTTTAGAGAGAGCAAGAAGAGGGTCATAATGGGAGAGGGAGAGAAAATCTTGAGTAGACTCTGCTGAGCGTGGAGACTGATGTGGGATTTGATCTCACGACCCTCAGATCATGACCTGAGCCGAAACCAAGAGTTGGATGCTTAACTCAGTGAGCCATCTAGGTGTCCCAACAATGTTAAGCTTTATCAGGCTAGGTTATCTGATGAACTGACCAATTTATAGCATTAAATATTGAAATTAAAGTACAAAAAGTGTGCTGATAAATTTCATTCATCAACTTAATAAGAACTTTATTACAGAATTAAGGTCATTTGAATTATTATTTATTTCACAAATTAAAATAACATAAAATAATTAGCCACTTGGTATCCATGTTAATAACTTCAGTGTGCTGATTAGCTTATCTTTGGAGTTCTTCCAGACTGAGTGGTGTAAGAAAGTTTCCATTAGAATTTAAAAGGAATAAAGGGAAAAGGAGAAAAAATGAGTGGGAAATATCAAAAAGGGAGACAGAACACGAGAGACTCCTAACTCTGGGAAAGGAACTAGGGGTGGTAGAAGGAGAGGTCGGCGGGGGGTGGGGGTGATTGGGTGACGGGCACTGAGGGGGGCACTTGACGGGATGAGCACTGAGTGTTATTCTATATGTTGGCAAATTGAACACCAATACAAAATAAATTTATAAAAATATAGAATTAAAAAAATTTAAAAAAAGAAAAAAGAAAAAGAATTTAAACAGAAATGGGTTCTGTTGAAGATGATTAGTCAGTGCGCATTTAAAGACATTCTGAATTGCATTTTATCAATCAAATATTATAGTGCCTTGATTAGCTTATTATTAATGTATCTGCAAAATATTAGAGGGTCCTTGTGATGGAGAAACAAGTGTGAGGCCATCAAAGGAGATTGGCAGATCTGATTTCATTGAAATGTCTTCTCAGCTTGTCAAAAAAAATAATTATAGAAATAGAGAAGAAGACTCTTACTGCCAAAGTAGAGATAGGATATTTTTATTCAAAAAGATGGAGCTGTTCTCTGTCAGAAGCTTAAAATCTATGGAAAGGATCCTGAAGTAACGTGTGGACGAGCGGGAATTTGTTTACCAGCAAAGGATAGGAAGTATGCACCTCAGATTAAAGGCTTTATCTTGCCCTCACTTCTCAGAATTCAACCCGAAGTAGAGCATCTATGAGGTGTTCAATAATAAAAGTCCAGTTAAAAGTTAACGAGAAATTATGAAATGAAGGTGAGTAGATCATGTATGAAAGATTATAACCGTTTCTGTACCTACATTAGGAGCTCATTCACTGAATTCAAGAGGATACTGAGATTTAAAGGAAGCCATCCAGGATATTGAGATTTAAAATATATGCAACTAAAAATAATAAAATAAATAAAATAAAATAAAATAATATATAAAATAAAATAAAATAAAATAAAATAAAATAAAATAAAATAAAATAAATGAAACTGCATCAGATAAAGTGTTCGAAGGAAAACCAAAGGAAAGGTGTCCAGGCATCCTAAAAAGTGAAGGGAAACTAAACGATAGGAACATCTTAAGAGGGTTATATGAAAGCGTATGGCATATGGTTATTATTCACAGTGATTTTTTGGGCTGCTAGAATGAGCTACGTAATTAGACAACCTGTTCATAATTACTACTGTGATTGACATTATTTGAAGCACATTCATGATCATTCCATAAGACCCAGGATTATCATAATTAATGGAAACAGGAATGACTAAGTGATGCTAACTCATGGCCTATCAATACTGCTCTCCTTCGGAGGTTCTTGAGTAAGTCTGTGGGAGGCTCATAATTCCGTTGTATGTGATGCAGGCCATTGTGTGTTTTATCTTAGCACTCTCCCTCTGCCGTGCCACATTTTGGGTAATATTTTGAGACATGAGACATTCAACTTGGATGTTACAAACAAAACGTAAGGCAGCCAAAGGATGTGGTCACGGGAGAGACGATTTAACCCATTTTCTTTGTGTTAGTCACGTTTGAGAATATAGCAGTTCATGGAAATAGAAACCTGTGCGGGGGCTTATTTGGGGTTGTAAAAGGCTTATAAAGTCATGTAAGATGGGCCTATAGAAATATAATTGCTTTTTTGCTTTATGCATTGAATAAGGCGTCTTAGAATATTTGTGTATTGGCAGGGGATAAAATGTGGCTGATAGTTAAATAAGAACATATAGAAATTATTTTAGTTACTTATTTTAAAGCTTGTGTGAAACCCCAGAATAGTGTTCTATCAATAGAGATCTTCCTGGATTATTGTGTTCATGTATCATTTTCCGTTAAAGGTTATGTAAACAAATACAGAAGTGGAATTTTTCAGTATAGCGCTAATGGTGATTATTTTAAAAATTATTCTTCACTGGCCCCTGTGTCTGTGTGTTTACACAGGTTTGATTTTATTTTTATTTTTATTTTTTTTTCAGGTTTGATTTTAATGTAAGTGGATTGCTTTAACAACCTGCACAAGAAAATGATTATTAACATCTTGGGCATGTGTATCCTAAACATGAGATTTGAAAATGTTAATTTTTAAGATACATGGCTGTAGGGAAGCAACATTTATTTTCACTAGCTCTTGAGTTTTATTTCATCTATCCCTATGATTTAGCTGTCTCTAAAATGTAATCAGCTAAATAATGATGTGATATTTCACAAGTACATTTAGCTAACTTCCCACTGAGTAAAGTTTGAAATATCTTTGGACATTTTAGAACTTAGTAAAAGTAGGTGGACAGGGCAGCCCTGGTGGCTCAGAGGTTTAGCGCTGCTTCAGCCCGGGGACTGATCCTGGAGACCCGGGATCGAGTCCCATGTCAGGCTCCCTGCATGGAGCCTGCTTCTCCCTCTGCCTATGTCTCTGCCTCTCTCTCTCTCTCTGTATCTCTCATGAATAAATAAAATCTTAAAAAAAATGTAGGTGGACAATATAAAATTTCAGATCAAATTCTTTTAGTATTTTAGGAAACTCAGAATCCAAATAATTTCTAGGTTTTACAAATATGGCATTGTGTTATTTGTTTACAAAGATGGTAATTGTGAAGTTGCGGAGATACCAAATCACATAAATAAAACCTGATTAATATTTTTCAATATATTTGCTTTTCTTTTTTAAATTCTTGATCATATTCCCCTGCTTTACCCTTTGCTGTGGTTTGAATAAGTCACAGAGAACAAGACTGAAAAAAAAAAAAAATGAAAACCCAAACCATGTAAATAAAGCTCTAGCCCTCGCTCTTGCTTATGGAGAAAGGGGCTCAGATTGGTAAAGCTTTATGTGGTATTTTGCTGAACTGATGAAATCTTAAAAGTATTTCATGGTTGGATAGATTTTCAGAGGGGTAAAACATCAATAACATACTTATTTCTTCATGTTGATTGATCAATTGAGGTTGAATCAACTTGGTCACAGATGCTGAAAGTATTTCTCTCTAATCTCATAACTTTCTCTCTAGTCTCTACTTTCTAGTACTTATTTATGCTACTAGTACTTAACCCGTCAGGTGGCATTAATGATTTGTACGCTCAACTGTCTCCTTCATCGTAGTGGGAGTTGCTTGGAGTCAGGAATTAGATTCCTCAGCCTCTGAAAGGATGTCACGTATACAAAATAATCAGTAAACGTGTCTAGAAGTAGATTGCATCGTCCAAATTTTTTTTTTGTCAAATATTCTTAGTGATTTGATTCCACGGATTAGAAAAGTGCCTTTATCTATATCCAACAGGATATTATTGTGAACATTAAGTATTGGAATAAGACACTGCTTTACACACATCAAAATACGGAAAAAGGGAATATTTGTGTCTGTTTGGCTATCTGCATATGTATCTGCAGACCTGCCTACATATTCCATGCGGCCTTTGTGTCTAAATCTACAATGAATTCATACATCTTGGATTTCCAAATAAATCATACCTTATGGATCACCATTGACCATCACAAGGTTGAACTAGATTTTACAGAAATAATTCCTACGGCGTCTTGAGATTGCCAGGGTCATGTCCATACCGTGTGTTCTTCGTGCATAATTACATGCCATTGTCCCACGTTTGTTTCTGGTTGCCCCTCCCGGCAGTCGGCCTTCCACTCTTCACAGTCTCCCTAAATGCGGGTCTAGTGATGTCACCCCACCACTGTAGCTTCCCAACCTGCTGGCCTGGCTCCTGTCCTCCTCTCTGTGATGATCACTGGGCATCCACCCAATTTTATTCCCTGCATTCCGTCATGCAGAACTCTGTAGCCCCCCAACAAGCCGTTAAATCTCCGGTGCTTTTCCAAGATACCCTTTCTGTCCAAAATGCTGTTTTCTGCTGTAGCTATCTAGAAAAGTCAACTCATCCTTAAAGATTCACCACCGGCCGTCAGCTTAGAGGCCTTTCCTGCCTTCCCCGGGTGGAGGACATCACAGCCTTCATGCGGGCGCACCGTGTACTGGACCTGCTTCCCCTTGGACACGCAGCAGGTGGTTTTTGTAATATTTGTGTTCATCTGTGTCTCTCCCATTCCTACCATAAAGTCTTTGAAGGTCGAATCCATGTCTCCGTATCCTTTTTATCTTCAGATCCAGACATACCATCTGGGATATAGCAGGTGCTCAATAAATATTTGTAGAACAAATTCTCTTATTTAATCTTTGCAACCACATCTGTTTACAAATGAAGGTGCCGAAGTCTAACAAATACCGAGTAACTTGCGCAAGGTCACGCAGCTAGTGAATGGCAGATATTCTACTTGTGGTGTCGGGCGCTGCCGTCCACTCCGCAGGAGCATGCCTGTCTCATCTCCCGGGGACACCAAGGAGCCCTTTGCATCCATATTCATCCTCCTGGAAAATCAGGTCCTGTGGCTGCTGTGATAGGACCCTCCTCTGCCCCGAGGATTGTATTCCCCGCTCTGGTTCTTCCTGGGAGGACCTCCCCGCCTGCTGGAACTGACTCAGCCTTGGCTGTCACCTTCATCCTGCTGATGTACCTGACTTTCCTTGATCTCGATCCAGATTGTGCTTTGATATATATATAAATATATATTAAATATATTTAATATATAATAAATATATATTCAATAAATATATAAATAAATATATATCATTTAATATATAAATATATATTTATATTATTATATTTATATATAATATTTAATAATATATTATAGTCATAATATATTAAATAATATATAATATTTATTTATATATTAAATGATATATAATATTATATATTATATTAAATAATATATAATTTATATTTATATTTATATAAATATATATCTATATATAAATAGAACTATATATTTTGATATTTTATTATCTGGAATATATATATGTATATTAATTTTTTATAATCTGGGAAAAATATATTTTTTCCTTCCTGGTGTCAAAGTGTCCGCCTCGTATGGCCCTTCGCTAGAGTTACTCGGACTTCCCGTAGGAACTTGCTGACACCCTTGCCCTTTGGTAGTGCCCCGTCTTCCTGGTGCCCACCTGGCCCGTGGCTGCTGGCCCTTCAGGGTGGACACATCCAGGTGGGACTGCCCTGAGTTGGCAGCTGGAACCTGCCAGTGCAGCTAATGCCACAGCAAGCGAGCTTAAGGCCTCCCTTTGCAGATGCCACTAATTATCAGTCTATGAAACGCTAATATAAGAAATAATAATAAAAAGAAATAATAATGAAAAGAAAGAAATAATAATAAAAAAAAGAGTAGATTCTGAGATCTTGCTTCTGCTTTCATATGAACTGCAGCCTCCTGCCAGAGGGCGTGTGGTGTGGGCCCCCTAGATGCAGGCCTTGCTCCCGCTTTCCCAATGCGTCTCGCTTTCTGGGTGTCTGCTGTCCCCTTACCTGCCCCAGGTCCCGGAGTGGTCCTTATAGCTGGCCCTCCAGTGCGGGCCTTTGCTGCTCCTCCTCTTCTTCCACTAGATACCCCCCCAACCCTTTACAAAATGCCATTGAGGCATCTCTTGATCCTTCCTCTCCATCACCTGCCAAGGGGACCGGGACTCAAGGTGTCTGCGCTGGCCGGTTTGTCATTCCAAGGCTGCCACGGAACGCCGGCCCTGCAGCAGCACCTGTCCCCTAGGTTGTCCCTCGACCCCCTGAGTGCAGTAGCCGCTCCCTGTCCCCCCCCCCAATACGTCAGGCCACCCTGGGCACCACAGGTCAGTCATTTCCCTAAGACACTACTTTTACTATGTCATTCTACGTGCAGCTGCCCATTGATTAGGGCCAAAGCCTTCTACCTGATGGTTGAGGAGTCACACACATGAGCTTTTTTTATTTTATTTTTTCTCCATTTTACCTGCTTGGATTTGTCCTTTTCCTTTTTGTTTTTCTTTTTTTTTTAAGATTTTATTTATTTATTCATGAGAGACACAGGCAGAGGGAGAAGCAGGCTCCATGCAAGGAGCCCAATGCAGGACTTGATCCCAGGTCTCCAGGATCACGCCCTGGGCCGAAGGCAGGCACTCCACCGCTGAGCCACCCAGGGATCCCTATTTGTCCTTTTTCAAAAAGCTGTTTCCCTCATTCTCCTAAGTAACCCGTCATCCTTCAACAACCCACTTTAATGTCACTTCCTCTGCGAAGCCTTTTCTGAACTAACCAATCATTTCATCCTGTGTGTTTTAAAACATCCATCCTATTATAATACACTGAGCTGTTTGTCTTTCTCTTGCACTTTTAAGTCCTTTAAGGTCGGAAACCAAGTTTCTGTCGTGTATTTCTCCCCCAGACACAGCATGATCTCTGGCACAGAGTGGGAGTTTAGTACGTATTTGTTAAATGAATGAATGAGAAAAAAATAATGCAGGCTTTCTTTTTTCCCATGTGATATTCTCAACTCCGAGTTTATCCACACTTTCTTTACCCATCTGAAAAATCTTTTCACTCTTCTCCGAAAATTCAAATGTATTTTGGAAACAGTCCAATATGAAACATCTATTCGCCATTATTTGACCTGTTGGAACGTAGACACATAGGCGACAACTCCAAGGAAGTCTGTAGTAGAGCAGAAGGGGCTGTTCTTACTATTAACGTGGAACTTACTCGAACAAATTTAAGTCCCACATTTTATCTTATTGTGCTGCTTTTGGAAAGTGACAGGATAGCTTAAAGTGGTGGCCTTAAAATCTGAACTAGAATAAAAGCTAACTTTTTAGCTCAATTTGCTATTCCCTACCCAGGGAGAGACACACAGACCCACATGCAGCTTTAAAGTTCCTTCAAGGGCCAGAACAAATTCTACTTCTCCCGTTAAACTTTGCATAAATAATTCCGTTTTACAGTATTTTTCCCCCCTCAGATTTCCTTTGGCATTTCTAGCGCATAAGAGAAAAAGCATTATTTTGTTCACTGCATCCAACCATTTTGTTTGATCTCTTATCTCGCATCAGAGCCAGGATTTCTTTAACTTTATTTTGAAACTCTCAGGGTCTCAGGTTGACAGTAGGCAATTAATCAATACTTTGTAATTGTTGCTGTTACTATTATCATGGAGGACGAAGGGGGAGGGCCCCAGCAGGTGACTGTCAAGCTAAGATCATCTTTTTATTTTATAGTGACACAGGTTTTTTATAAAATATTAGCACCTTTCCTCCTGGAAACTCTTTGTAGTTTTGTGCAATTGGGTTTGCCTCTGGCTAGAATTTTCTTTTTTCTTCCTTAATTTAAAGTGTTCTCTCTTCTGAGTTTTGTGAGTGTTCTTTGGCCAGGCTTTGCTTTCTTCTTCTTTTTCTTTTTTTCTCCTCTCTTTTAATCTCTTTTAATGCTTTATACCCCCCTCAATTACACAATGTCATTCTCTCCAACCGTTTAGAAAGGAGTCTTTGCTAATGACTCAACATTACTAAATTTAACCACTTTCTTGAAATTCTACTGATGAGGCAAAGGTTTGTTTTTGTTTTCCTCTACAAGCGTGAAGCAACACACCATGTATAACTTATATTTCCTTAAACAAGAGAGTTTCATTTTAGAAATTTTTTACCTTAAGTTTCACATTTGGAATTACTTAGCCATTTACTTTATATCATGTAAAAAATCACACGGCTAGCAAACCAACATATGTGCACTAAATGTTCCTATCGATCGGTATACATTTATCGGTGCTAAATATTAAAAATTAGGATTCGTAAAAACAGCGTTTTAAACTCATTTTACACTGTGGTTTCAACCAGAGATTTGAGTTACGTAATGGAGCAGGCAGTCACTATTTAAAGAGTTGAATATTCTATTTTGTTCAGAATGAAAACCACATCTTCAATTGGAATTTCTTATCAATAAAAGTGTTCATTGGTCAAGTTGAAGTGTGATGATGCATTCCATGTTCCCACCTATTAATTTCAGTATCAAATGGTTTTAATGTGCATTTTTAAGTTGAATGAGTAACAAGATTGCTTGCCTGCTTAATAGTAACATCAACATTTTTTAAATTTTATTTTGGAAATACACGATTTTCTCTCACTCTCTCAATCTAGGCCATCTGTCTGTCTTTTTATTCTTAAAATTTTAAGTCACAAGATGCAACTTCACTCTCCTTGATTTGTCTTGAATTGAGAACTTAACTTGAGAAGAAATACACTATTAATTTATGTGATATTTGTCAAGTCATTGTAAGTTTGAACTTCTTACCATGGAGCAGACCTCTGGGACCAGTCCGGTCCCAGTTCAGGGTGATGGAGTACAGGCCATGGTGTGAAACTCGCACTCTTCCATCCAAAAAAGGACTGAAGAGATTAGATCTATAGTCCACAAGAGCATATAGTTGGCTTATAGCATATAGTTGGCTGGAGAACTAATTAAATTATTGATTATACGTACTAAATCATGGGACAAATGATGAAGTAAGACGCTTCTCGAAAGCCATGTTTAAAGAACGCACATATACGCCTAGTTAAGTATCCCTTTCTTAGCATATTTATTCTCCATGTCCATTTTTGTACAAATACAGGATTGGTGTACTCTCAGCTTGAAATTACAACTCACTCAGAAATAACATGCTGTTTATCTGCTGGCACAAAACTAGGAGTCTCCGGGAGTGAGTTCAGAATTAGCTATAGCAATTTAAGAGTTGCAGTCTTTAATCTCTGTAATGATGCTCCGCAGGTCCCAACTACCTAGGGGCTACTTAGCCCTGTTATCTCTTGCAACTTCTTTATTCTCGCCCTACTCCCCCAGTGAAGGCAGGAGGCCAGGAAGACTAATAGCTGCCAGCATTTTTGTTACCAAAACCCAAGCTGTTTCTTTAAAGCAGGCTTCTTAAAATGACAAAGAAGTGCTTTTTTCTTTACAGTTCATTTCTGACATAACAAACCAGCTTTTATCAGAGCAAATACAAAGATCTAAACATCACACAGAATAGAAGTTTTAGGATTTTGTTTGTTTGCGCAACCTGATGCTAATGGGTTAGTAACACCTGTTGATCTCCTCCTTATGTTCATTATCCTGAATTCACATATATATCCCCAGATATTATAGCTTTATCACTTTGCCTTTTGCTATTTGTTGTGGTCTCCTGAAATTCTTTCAGAAAATAAATGATGTGTGTGTGTGTGTGTGTGTGTGTATATATATATATCTTAGAGAGAAAATAACATGGGGGGAAGCAGGGAAAAGTGGATGGATCAGCGAGAGAGAATGAGCTGTTCCAATGGTGCTACAAATAAATGGTATAAATAGCAAAATGACACTGGAAGCTGGAAATGTAGTTATTATTCCTATATTGAGCTTAACTAAAAAAGGTGATTTGGGACTGGAATTGTAGGCTTGGTCCTGTAGTGCACACAAACAAGCTCGGTCTGTTTCATTTATGGCCCAGCATCTGAATCTGCTTTAACCACTGTTAGAGCACAGTCTGATGTTTTTAAATCTATTTAAGGCCCATTGTAGCCCATTGATTTTGTTTCATGTTGTGCTCAAATCAACCACTCTCATTTTAGAGTAACTTAGAGGCTTTTTTTTTTTTTTTTTTTACTGGGTTCTCTTTGGAGTTCAGTCTCCCGACGTGGGCTGCCGAACATCACCAATCAAGGAACATGCATTCTGTTCGCGTTGTCAAACTCATTCTGCATAACCATGAACCACCTATGATATTGCCCCATCTGCTGTATTGCAGGAAAAACAGAGGTTTCTGACGGATGTCCTGCATGAAGTAATGCTGCTGGACGGCTTGGCCAGTTCCCATCCAGTATCACAGGAGGTGCTACAGGCAACAGATATTGACAGGGTGTTTGACTGGATCGCCTATAAAAAGGTGGGAATAGATAAGACCCAAGTGCCAATTGGATATTTCACTGTCCCTAGGCAGCCAAACTATTTCACGCGAGATGTATTCTTCTCTCCCTCCTGGCAGGTAGAAATGGACCGAGTCAGAAAACATAGACTTACTAGCTTCATGTCATTTTTATGAGTTAGGGCTTTGCTTTATAAATCAGTAAGCTGGAGATGAATGTTTGCCAAATAATGCATAGAAATGTTGGACGTATTAATGAATAGATGTTTGGAGCCTTGATATGAAATTGCTGTACAAATGGTGTTGTGTCATTGTCAGTTTTTATTATTATTAATGAGAGCTGACCTAAAAGGTGATAAATTATGTGTCATCAGTGCCCCTTCAATACTTAACTTATTTTGGTTGGCTGATGCAAATGGGTGTAGGCAGTGACATATGCATTTTATAAACATTATTTAAGGAACATTTAGAGAATTAAACATCTTTCTTGGATAATAATCATGAAAAATGAAATTTTAAAGACTAGACTTTGACTGACAAAGATTTTGGACTGATGACTAGACGCAGAAATAAGACACACTCTGAACTTTTTCCCATTGTTATGTGGATTAAGATTCTTCCTCCTGTTTATATCCCTTAGTCGTTCTAATTTAGCATAAGTATATACATCTCTTTGTTTAATATTCAATAGCTACTTGGGAATTATTAAAATAGTGCTAAAGTCTGTTCATATTTGGTGTAGACTAAATTGCATTTATTGGGATTTCCATGTACTTTATTGATTTACAAATGTTTTAAGTTTTTTAAAACTGTTGCTAATGTTTTTCTGGAAATATTCCTTTTTCACCTAGAGGTCAAATAATGATTCATCAGGATTCCTTGGTACCCCAATTTGAGTATTTGGTTTTGTACTCAGCAAATGACTATCTCAATGGTTATTAGTTAATATTATGTGCTATAATATATGTAAAGGTACACATTGTGTTAGAAAATACCTTTTCAAGTCACTGATCATTGCATTGATTATAAAAGGGTTTTTGAGGACTTAGAAAAATAAGTGGAGGTATAGAACCATATTTAAAATATATGTTAATATATTTATGTAAAATATCAGCATTTAAAATATATATTAATTTTTATATGTGATATTTTTTTCCTATATGCTTTTTAAATTCTTTATTTAATGGAGTTAACCCATACTGTATTATTAGTTTCAGGGGCAGAGTTTAGTGATTCATCCGTGGCATATAGCACCCAGTGCTCATTACATCAAATGCCCTCCTTAGTGCCCATCACTCATTTATCCCATCCCCCCAACAGCCTCTCCTCCAGCAACCCTCAATTTGTTTCTTAGAGTACAGCATCTCTTATGGTTTGCCTCCCTCTCTATTTTCATCTTATTTTATTTTTCCTTCCCTTCCCCTATGCTCCTCTGTTTTGTTTCTTAAATTCTACATATGAGTGAAATCATATGGTATTTGTCTTTCTTTGACTGACTTATCTCACTTAGCATAATAACCTTTAGTTCCATCCCTATCATTGCAAATGGCAAGATTTCATTCTCTTTGATGGTTTAGTAATATTCCATTGTGTATAATTACCACATCTTCTTTATCCACTTATCTCTTGATGGACATCTGGGCTCTTTCCATAATTTAGCTGTTGTGGACGTTGCTGCTATAAACACTGGGGTGCAGGTGCCCCATCAGATCACTGTGTTTTTTTTTTTTTTTTTTTTCAGATCATTGTGTTTGTATCCTTTGGATAAATCCCCAGTAGTGCAATTGCTGGGTCATAGGGAAGCTCTGTTTTTCCCTTCTTGAGGACCCTCCACACTGTTCTCCAGCGCGGCTACACCAGCCTGCCTTCCCACCAACAGTGCAAGAGGGCTCCCCTTTCTCTGCATCCTCACCAACATCTGTGGTTTCCCGACTTGTTAATTTTATTTGGCTATTTTTAATTGGATGCACATTCAGTGTCTTCAACTGTATTGATTCCTAAAATATAATGCAGAAAGTATTATTCATCCCTTCTGCATGGCATATAGAGATAGGCTGGAAGTTAGAAAACTTGAACCTATTATTAAGATACCTTGAGATGAGTTTGGAGACGCATTTTCCACCTTCCACCAATTCTCTAAAAGTAGTTATAAATACCGGTTTTACCTCAGCATGAACAGTTATCAAGAAAATATTATTTTGATTAAATACATGATAGATGTATTTAGACATAAATAACATCTATCCCAGATTCCATATATTTGAGCAATTTCAAATTTATTTGAGGAGGTTGAGAATCAAAACAATAGGAAAAAATGAAGATGCCATGAGTATTTTTTTACCCTTTCCACATTTTAGTGCAAAGTCTTGCCAGTTTACAAATGTGAGAAATGAGCCTACTACGCCACCCTGCTCAGGAGCACCATCATAAGGGACACTGGCTTTCTTGCCTCTAGCCATGTATCTTTTTTTTTAACTTGATTGAGCAATAATTAACAAATATAGTTGTAAATATTTAAAGTGTACAATGCGAGGATTTGATATAAATATATTAGACTGTGGAATGATTACCAATATCAAGATTATGAGCATATCCATCACCTCCCATAGTTGATTCTTTTGTATGTTTGCATACGTGGTGAGAACGCCAAAGATCTACTCTCAGCTACTTTTGAGTGTAGAGTATCATGTTACCAACTATGGTTGCCATGCTGTACATTAGATCACGGAACTTATTATAAATAACTGAAAATTTATACCCTTTCAATTACATCACCCCATTTCCTTCTTCCCCAAGCCCTTGTCAACTACCATTCTATTTTCTGTTCCTATGAAATTGGCCTTTTTGTTTGTTTGTTTTAAGATTTCACAAATAAGTAATACCTTATAGTATTTATCTTTCTCTCTCTGGTTTATTTTACTTAGCATAATGCCTCCAGGTTAACCCATGTGGTTGCAAATGGCAGGATTTCTCTCTTTTTTATGGCTGAATAATATCTGGACTCTATACTTTCAACTGGTACTTTGTAACCATTTTTGTTTTTGTTTTTGTTTTGCCAGTACCATACTATTTTGATCACTATAGCTTTGTAAGATAGCTTGAATCAGGAAGTGAGATGCCTTCAGCCCTGTTCTTCTTTCTAGGGATTGTTTTGGTTATTTGAGGTCTTAGAATGTTTTTTTTTTTTTTTTTTCTGTGAAAAATGCCATTGGAATTCTGATAGGGATTGTATTGAATCTGTAGATCGCTTTGGGTAGTATAGACATTTTCACAGTATTTATTCTTCCAATCCAAGATCATGGGATATCTTTCCATTTATTAGTTTTCTTCAGTCTCTTTCATCAATGTCTTATTGTCCCAGTAAAGCAGTAAAGAAGTCTTTTCATCTCTTTCGTTAAATGTATTCCTAAGTATTTTATTGCCTTTGATGCTACTGTAAATGGGATTGCTTTTTAAATTTCTCTTTTAGATAATTCATTGTTAATGTGTAGAAACACAACTGATTTCTGTATTTTGAATTTGTATCTTGCAATTTTACTGAATTAATGTATTAGTTGCACTTTTGGTAGAGTCTTTAGGGTTTTCTGTATCAGACCATATCATCTACACAGAAAGATGATTTTACTTCCTTTCTGATTCAGATACTTTTTATTTCTTGTTCTTGCCCAGTTGCTATGGGTAGGATTTCCAGTACTGTGTTGAGTAGAAATGGTGAGAGTGAGCATCCTTGTCATTACTGATCTTAAAGGGTAGACTTTTAACTTTCACCCCACACACACATATATATAGACTATATGTCTATATATATAGACAAGCCATAGCTAACATCATACTATCTTTATGCTTTAAGTACCAATGAAAATATTGTCCTACCTGTGTATTTTCAAGTGATGAGAGATCTACTGGATTTTCAAAGAAGGCTTCATAAGAAAGAAACTTTAACAGCTATACTGAGGTATAATTAAAATACAACGAACTGTACATGTTTAAAAGGTACAATTTGATATGTTCTGACTTATGTATACACCCTGAAATGTTCAGCTGCCTTAAACCACTGAACATGCCTATCATATCATCTGGACATTCCACTTCTAAGTACCTACCCAAGAGAAAGAAAAGCAAATATACATATAAAGACCTGCACACAAATGTTCATAGCAGCTTTATTTGTAACAGTAAAAAACTAGAAACAACCCAAATACCCAGGAGAAGGTAGAAATTGTATTATATCCATATATGCTAAAACATGAATGTATCTCAGAATCATTATGTTTCACGTTTTCCAGTGTAACTGTACCTTTGTACGGTGGTATATTCCCACTGAGCATGTATCCATCTTCTACTTTCTCCACATCTTTTCTAACACAAACATGGTATAATCAGTTATTTTAATTTTTGATACAATTTTTAAAAGATTTTGTTTATTTATTTGAGAAAGAGAGCATGAGTGGGGAGGGAGGGTGTGGGGAGGAAGAGGAAGGAAGGAGAAGCAGCCTTCTTGCTGAGCAGGGGCTCGATCTCACAACCCTGTGATCATGGCCTGAACCAAAATCAAGAGTTGGATGCTTAATATACTGAGCCACCCAGTCACCCTTCTTGTTAGGATTTTTAAGGATCCTTCATATACTCTGAATACAGGTTCTTTATCAGATATATGATATGCAAATAATGTTTTTCCCAATCTGTGACCTGTCCCTTATTTTCATAATAGTGAATTATTTCATAATTTAGATATTTTTCATCTATGTTCATGAAGGTTATCAGTCTGGAGTTTTGTTTTCTTGTAACATCTTTTTTTGGTTTTGTTATCACTATAATGATATCTTCATAGAGACTATTGCCTTCTTTTCAGTTATCTTGGAGAATCTATGTAGAATTTGTATTCTTTTGTTATTGTTGTTGTTAGATATGTGGGAGAATTTGCCAGTACAGCAATCTAACCAATACATCCTGGAATTCCTTCATGGGAACATTTTTAACTAGTAACTTAAGTTTGATCATATTAGCAGGTTATTCCAATTATTTATGCTACTGAGTAGGATTTGTAGTTTGTAGGTTTCTAGGAATTGGCTCATTTCATCTAAGAAGTTTAATTTATTGGCCTCCAGTAACAGCTAATAATGTTACTCTTTAACTCCAGATATTGTTAATTTTTGTATTTTCCTTATTGTTCTGATTAGTGTAGCTCAAAGTTTATACATTTTATTTTAAAAAGTCCAGTCTTTGGTTAATTGATTCTTACTCTTCTCTATCAAAGATTTCCTCTCTAATAGTCACTATTTTCTTCATTTTACTTTGGATTTAAGTTACTCTTTTTTCTGGTTTCTTAAGGTGCAAGTTCAGTTCATTAATTGGAGAAGTTTCTTCTATTCTAATTCAGATGTTTATTCCATAAATTTTCTCTTAAGTGTACAGCCTAAGATCTCCCTCAGTTTTGATACATTGAGGTTTCATTTTCATTCACTGTATGATACTTTCTAAATTTCCTATTTATTAGTTGTTCAATGGGTTATTTAACTTCCCTTGAAGATTTGAATATTTGAAGATTTGAAGATTTTCCAGAAACTTTTTTGAAGATTTTCCAGAATTTTTTTCTGTCATTTATTTCTTATTTCATCCTATTGTGGTCAGTAAAACATATTCTATATGCCTTGAATTTTCTTAGAGTTGAGGCTTATTTTAAGGCCCAGAATTTATATCTTCTGGTAAACGTACCACACGTACTTCAGAAGAATGTGTATTCCATTGTTGTTGGCTGGAATATTTTATGAATACCAATTAGGTCAAGTTGGTTAATAGTAGACAACTGTCTCTTGTTCGTCATGCTTTCTTTTTTTTTTTTTTTTTCGTCATGCTTTCTTGATGAGCCCTCATTGTTCAGATTCACCCATATTGTACCAAATCAAACATCTAAAAAATTAGTGAAAAAATAGTGGCCCGGAGGCTGTTGGCATATCTGAAAAATAATCTTCAAATGTAAATGTGGAAAAATAAAGACTAGAACAGTTTGGCTGAAATCTCAGGGACTTCATTTTGAGAATCTTTGTATCAGGCCTTGATATGTATCTCATGTCCTAGTCCAGATCTCTAATTTGGCTTTTCTCAGACTCTATCAGGTAAGTTAATAGGTAAATAATATGCAATAATCAATTTAATTTTGTAGGTAGCAGTAATACAGATAACTGTACAGCTATAAATAAGATCAACTGCTAACATCTGTTGCATGCTTACTTGGTGCCAGGCACTGTGCCAAACTTCACATCTATTAACTCATTGAATTCTCATAATCCCCTCATCGGATGGTTATTATCATGATTCTCATTTTAAAGATGAGGACATTGAGTCATGGTCAACCTAAGGATATGTTTTCTGGAACTTAAGTTCCAGAGCCATTGTTCTTAAGCACTACCATATTTTATCAACCAGTTTGGCTGGAGAATTCATTTCAAAATAATTTGATAAGCCTCTGCTCATGTCCTAGACAGTGTATGCTAAGCACTAGGGATATAACAACAAGACCCAAAGGAGAGACAGTGTATAAATAAGTACAGTAACTGAATATTAATAGCAATATATCCATTTTAAATGTGGATGCATAATTTAAACCATCTCAAGCAATAAGAAGGAATTTGTTGACTGAATAACTAACAAATCTGAGATGTAGTATAGTTTTAGTAATGGTTGACTCCAAATATTTTAACGATGTTATCAGAAACCTTTTATTAGCCTCTTAGCTTTTTACCTCTATCTGACTTAATTTCTAGATTATTCTTAGACAGGTAGCTCCAAAGATATTAGGATGGTAGAGACTTCAACTTTGTGATCCTAATGAGATAGAAAGAGCAAACTTCCTTTATCACAACAGAATCTATATCTGTTTCCTCAAAGGGCTATGATTTTTTCCTGATTAGTTAATAGATTACTACTGGCTAGTCCCTATGTTCAAAGGATAAACAATTCCTATGGATATTCTGACTAACTAGCATGAGTCATGAGCTCATCCTCTGGCATAAGAGATAGACCACACAATTAATAGGCCCTTGGGATCACCTGAGGGAGGGTTTCCAGAAAAAAAAAAAAAAAAAAAAAAAAAAAAAAACCAGCTAGAAAAAAGTAATGGAGGTCAACCTCAGATTCTTAGGTGTAACGATAGAAATATGTACAATATATAGTTGCAAGGGGAAGAGGAAAGAAAAAAAAAGCAAACAAGAGCCATTCTGTAGAGGGTTAGAAAAGGAAGACCCTATTATTATTTAAAAAAAAAAAAAAGAAGACCCTATTGTTCCTTGATTGAGTGGAACATCAAGTTCATTCACATGATTATAGAGTAGTGAGGGCTTGGGGTAGTAGGAAGGCTGAGAAGAAAAGCAGGTAAGAACTGGAGGACCTTCCATTTAATTCTAAGAGGTTTAAACTTTATCGAGCAGGGCAAGAGGAGCCAATGAAGAGTTTCAAGCAGGGGACCAACATAATTAAAATTGTTTTCTAGAAAGAATATTTCTATAAGTGTGAAAGAGATTAAAATAATGATAGATCTAGACCGTTTAGAAAAGTTTGTAGTGACCAGAGTTGTAGCATATAGAACTTCCTATTTTTTGTATTATTGCATGTGGTACTTAATAAAAACTTTTTGCTAATACTTTTCTGTGCTCTATTCTCTGAAGATCTCTGTTACTAAACAACATTAACCTCTGCCAACAATCAACCTCTCACTGCATCAGTGTTTCATTGGCTTATCATGTCTTGTAATTATTCCCCTGATAATTATTCAAATTATTCCCACTTCTGTTTTTTTCTTTTATTATTCTTCCTGCATAGCAATTTCATTGCACTTCAAATAACTTTTTTTTATATAGAAATGTATTATAAGGGTATAAAGTATTATACAGAAATTAAGGTTAGGAACTAATAGGCCAAATACTAATTTTTGTCTATTTGAATTTAAGAACTGAATGGTTTTGAATAAATACTGAGTGACGCTCAATACTGATAGTCTCAAGGCCAGGGTTTAAAGAAAGATAAACTCCTACGATTATATATACATTTTTAGAATGGGAAGAGAAAAAAGTGGGAGATGGTTTGTTAAAAAAATTACATTCCAGTGAAATAACAATTTTCCATTTTGATAGTAATTGAAAATGAAAATGCTTTTATCCTAAAGTACAATGGAAACAGGAAAGAGTACTGTCCATAGATAGACTGGAAAAGATGGATTGAGGTAGTCTCTTTGCTCTCAAAGCACAAAGGGAAATAAGAATCAATGACCCAATGACCTGGATGATGAAAGTGAGCGAATGCTCATTAAATTTACATATGATGCCAAATTGAAGAAAATTGCAACAAGCTTGAGAAAGGAAGAGATTGCCAAATGACTTAAGCAAATTTAAACAGGATCTTTTGAAAACAAGAACACTTTTGAATAATTTTTATATCAAGGCTGATATATTTTATGAAAATACTTGTGTGGCTAACAAGGAAAATGTGAACATTTTCTATCATCTTTAGAAATGAATACGAAAAGGAATACACCATTTACATCTATTGTCTTTTCTGATAACAGGTTTCCCATCCACACCATCATCTCAGCCAGGCTGTGATTAGGACACAGAGAAAGCCCATACCAACTTTACAAACAGCAGGTCATTTCAGTAGGAAAACAAAAGCAAAAACGAAAAACTAAACAAATAAGGTGGTCACTTCCTTCAATAATATAACCCAGTAGTAGACATAAAACATATGAAATGAAAACAGCAATTATGCTAAATGTAACAGTAAAGCACATCTCTCATTTAACGGGCACTTACTATCTATAAGGCATTTTGTGAAATGCTTTGCATGTATTATCCCATTTATTCCTAATAGGACACTTGGAATGTAGACATTTTTAACCCATTTTACTGATGAGGAAAATGAAACTTAAGAAATGAAGTGATTTCTGCAGGGCCAGACATCTAGTAAGTGAACAGGCCAAGGATTTGAAGTCAGATCTACAACCCTTTTCACAAATTAATATATTTCAAGGCCATCTCAGTGGATGGCCAACCTTAAGTCCCGGCCATCTTTGATCCTCTTTTTTTCTGATCCTATTTGTCAGGAAATCTTGTCTCTGCTTTCAGAGTATTTTACAATATTTATTTTTTTCTCATTCCTGTCCCTTCGCTCATGGTTCTCCTGCTGCACCAGCTCTTTTGCTTTCCCTGGAATCCAACTAAACTCCCTCCCACCCTAGGGTATTTGAACTGGCTGTTGCTCGACAGAGAAGGCTGGTCCTCCCGATGTCATCGTGCTTCTAATGTGTTCTCCTTCAAGTCTTTACTTCAATGCCAACTTCTCGGAGAGGCCACCCATTTTAAAATATCAGCTGACACCCCCATTGTTTTCTTTACTCATTTCTCTTAGGCTGATCCAAGAGTTCGGAGCTGTTTGAGCGGCGATCACCTTCTAAACATATTATACGGGTTTTCCCACTTTCCACCATCGAATATGAGCTTCATAAAGGGAGAGAGTCCATGTCTGTATTTTTATTGTTTTCCAATACTCATTACACTGCCCGCACAGAGCAGGCACTCACTAGGTGTTTGTTGAATTGAGTGAAAGCCAATGTCAGGAAAGTGATATAAGAAAAACATTATGGTGTTTCAGAGGGAAAGATCCCATCTGTTTATAGGACTTGAGATGTAGAGTTGGCACTTGAAATAGGATTAATGAGCTTCCGATGTATTCCATGTGAATTCCAGAGGGGGAAGGAAGATAGTGTCGTCCAATCACTCTGTTTCCTAATGGGTTCTGTGGCCTGTGGCCTGACCCCGGAGCCCTAGACCTCATGGGACCCCTAGACCTCATGGGACCCCTCTCCTGTCAGCTCAGCTCTTCTCCTGCTGTTTCTGCGTACTCCTGCCTGAGGCACACTCAACCTCCTATTCTGCAACTCTCCGGCCCTTACTCTTCTAAACAGGTCCTTCTTCAAGGCCTTTGCTTTCTCACTCACAGTCTCCTACATCTACACCATTGAATGAATATCACTGAGGACTGTTTTGTCCTCTTGGACACATTTCTGCGTACTTCACCGTACAGTATGCACGTACAGCCTTGCTCTGCATCCGGCGTACCTTATATGTTGTTTAACTGGGGCACCTGCAGTTACTTCTGTCCAAACAGTTGGACAACAGGATTTTGGGCAGGTATGTGATGGCAATATACTCCTAATAGAAATTATAGTCTCAGTTGTTTTTCGAGGGTCTGTTTTGCCACTGGACATCTATTTAATAATCTCATCGACATTCCCACTCCTGTAAGGTGGGTATGATAATTTTCAATTTTCACGAGTAAACAGAGGCCCAGGGAGTTTAATGGTGTTCTCAGGCTCTTAGGTGTCAGACCTGGGTTTCACATCTTATTTCTAACTCATGTTCTTCCACTCAGCCAGGATACTTTCTTGAAGTTCTTGCCTATTTTGTCACTGTTTCAGTAGGAAGTATGGTTTGGGTTATATATACTAAAGTAAGGGATTTTTCTGGAATGAAAAAAACACCATATTTTTAAATAAATAATATCTTGGCATACACATAAAAATAAGGGTTATGCAATCTGACTGTAACAATCACTGGCTATGATCATCTTATAAAGAAAATATGAACAGTTTAGGAAATTGAGAAACACTAAGCAGAAAAGTGAGAGACAGAGAGAGGGATAGAAGGAGAGAGAGAGAGAGAGAAAAAAAGTAAAAAAAATAAAAAAATAAAAAAAATAAAAAGGAGAGAGAGAGAGAGAGAGGGAGAGAGAGAGAGAGAGACTGATTTAGAAACAATTGGAGATAAATCCTATCAGAAGAAGCTAAAGAACTCACATATGTCCAGCCTCGAGGAGAGAGGGCAAAGAGGTGACTTAATAATTGGCTCTAATATATGAACGGTCATTATAGGAAGGCTGCTCACTATTTCTCTGTCAACATCAAGGTCAGAGTAAGATAAATAGCCTTAAATTACAGGAAGAAATTTCAGCTCCATTTAAGAAAGAACTTCTTGACATAAAAGGGAATGAAACGTTTCAGTGTGAGATACCAAGGATTAGAAAATATGCATTCTTTGATATTATTTAAAAATAAAATTAAAAATCTGATCCCAAATTAGCAAAGTAAATGGAAGGAGGGCCATTAAAAAAATTCCTCCTGGATCTTGACTGCATATTATATATCATAGTCAAATAACGTAATATAAAATTTATAACCTAAGAAATTTATTTTGCATGCCCATCTTTATGTGTGGATCACCCAATTTCTTGATTATGATTATAGAAACATAAATGGTAAAAGCAGCAAACTATTTGCATCTTAGGAAAAATGGGAAAATATAGAGATGATTCCCATCCATTCTGAATCATCTGTTAACATCTGTAAAAAATCAAGGAAAGAATGTCCATGATAGAACACACTTTAGCAACTCCTGCCCTTTATTACCATGAATCTTGTCTTTGTCCTTGGCCTTGAATTACCATGTTTCAAGGCCAGAGGCGATTTTAAGACATCAGGTAAAGGAAATACCTTTTTGCTCTTGCAAAGAAAATGTACATGGTGGGAGGAGATGATTTTATTGACATTTTCCTGATAAATGCCTTTACCACTTACTGGTAAATTATTAATTTGTGCATTTTGCTGATGGAGGCAAGTTTTCTTTTGCACATATGTTTGACTGATCATCACCCTCTGAATGGTTTCTTTCTCTTTTTTTCTTCCTCAACTCTTAATACTTACAACGGCTCACTTTTTTCTTTTGAGTCACTTGTACTTCTTCCCCACTAGCTGTTCCATCTATGATTTAGAGGTATGTGGTGCACCTGAAAGAAATAGTACACATTTGTGGAAATAAGTAGCAAGTTACTCCATCATAAGGAATGGGTTAATCCCATTGAAAGGATTCTCATACCCTCAGCCCTTCTGTGTCTCATTGTTCTGATATTAACTAATGGTTTGGTATACTACTTTTGAATTCCTCTGTTGGACACGGTTTCTGTCATCCTGACTTTGCTGAAATGCTTAAGAAGGCACAGTGTTGGTTTTGACCTTTTTTTTTTTTCTCTTTTTGTGAAAGCCAGAGTGGTGATCACACAATCACACAAGAAGCTAAGAGTCAGAGCTTGTGTAAGTCTTAGCTTGCAGAACTTGGCTATAGCAAGATTGTGTTTCTGCAGCTTTCTGAAATACTTTCACAGCTACACTTGTTCTTAGTGTTTTGCTTATGCCAAAGACTAATTCTAATGACTTTTGCAATGGTTCACTCATGCCCGATTTCATTAATAGCCAAAATTAAGAATAAAAAGTACCATTTCAATTAGTATATATGGTAATATACAAGGAGTATTCCATTCCTGCAAGTTGCTCATTGTGTGACTATGTGTGATTTTAGTTCCATTAGGCGAGGAGGCAGCTATAATGCATCTGAGAAAGGAATGGGCATCTGTTAACAGAACAAGATCAATTTTGTCAGTAGGCCTGTGAATCTCAAAATTGTTTTATACAAGATATTCAGGGAAAAATAGTGATTGAAGATAAAAACCAAAAAGAATTGGGAATCAGCCAATGCATTTTCCCCTGGCACATTGAGGACTGCAATGTTTTGAATAGGTTTTCTGGAATAGCAACAGACTTCTATGGTGGTTAGAAAAGGACAAGTAAAGTTAGGAATAAATTAAGATTTAAAGGATAAACAAGCAAGGCAACTGGAATTAGAGGTTGACATTTTGACAAATGAGAAGTACAGAAGAGGGAAAAGGAGAACAGGAATAAAATTTCCTTTTCACAAAAAGAATGTTTGGAGAAAATAGAGAACAAAAACGTTCACAATGTAATTTTTGTTTGTGTACTTATGACAATGGAATAGGTTGGAAGAAGTTGACCTCAACTGAATTTTTCTGAAAAATAATCATGAATGGGTTATGTTTTAGCATCTGAGGGATTCACACCTTTTTGCTCAACATAACCACCACCCATTTTTAATCAACCATACATGGTATGTTTATGTAGTGCACAGACCTTTAATAGCCCTTTGTAGTTATCAATGTGGCCTGCAAAGTTCAAAAGAGTTATTCCCCAATTATCCCAATTACCCTTAGGGGCCCTTTTCATTTCTGTTCCTTTACATATGGACCCAGAGATGATCTAATCTTATTACTAAAAAATTTGTACCTTATAAATATTAAACAATGTGCCTCTTGGTTTATCAAAGCCTCATATAAATCTCAGAGTTTTTATTTCAAATTGGCCAAATTGTGTCCCTGTGCTGGGCTGATATAATTCTAGTGAAACAAACAAAAACTCTCTGTTTGGCCCATGTCGGCTTTCTGAAGGTAAATACGCTATTTCCCTTGAAATAATGAAAATATTTTGGGGAGCACACTTTCACAGATATTTTCATGGATTCTTTCAGTGGAGGCTGAGGGCCATTTGATGACCTACTGAGAAAATTATCTAGAGACTACATGTTTTCTACATCCTTTATCATTCATGCTATTGCATATTTCCTAGTAGCACTGAGTCAAGTTTTTAGTCTTTCTGATTTTTAAAAATAGAATGTCTTACAGCTTTTTCGAATTGTCTTTATGTCAATATTAGAAGGCTTGACTATGATTCCATACTACATATTCTTACCTTTAAAAAATAGAGAGATTAAAAAAAAATACAGAAGCTGGCTTTTTGTCTTGGGGGCATTTTTCCAACCAGGAGAATTTGAGCAAACTTTTCAAGGTTTCACAAAGATAGGAAAGGAAGATAAGCCTAAGGTGAGAAGTTTAATGAGAGGCCTCCCACAAAGCCAGGACCTTAAAGATCTATGCCCTTAGCACACAGGTGAACTAGAAATAAACCCATCTCCCTCCTCATGGGGCTGCAGAGAAATTGTCTGTTCCAAACTTTCCCCTGAAAATTTGCAACCACAGGAAACACTTGCATGATGGCATCGCAGCTCAAATGAAAATGACCTTGGTATACTTGAACCTCAAGACAGGATTTTAATTTAAAATGCTTGTTCCTGCACTCGAGGTGTCCCCAGATGCCAGACGAAGCTAAAACAAATCCTTTCTAGAAATACATGTTTTTGCATCACATCTCAAAAGATTTCCAGAGGTCAATCCCCAAGAAAAAAAGAGCATCTCACAGTCAAAAATCACTCATCATGCAAGGAACAAAAGTCTTGTGAACCCGAGATAGCTAAAACAATTGAGAGCAGAATAATTCATGCAAATGATGAAAATATTGGGCATGTTAGACATAGAATATAAAATGGCATGTTAATAAACATGAAGGACAAAAAGAGGCTTGGAAATAGAAGCAAAATGCAATCAGATTTTACACACAACCAATGAGGATTCCTAAAGATGCAAATGTAATGACTATATTAAAAATTACAGTCTATGAAGTAGATGGTTTATTACAGATTAGAAGGAGCTGAAGAGAGAATTGTAAACAGGAAGATAGAAGTGAAGAAACTCTCCAGTGTGGCACTGAGAGACAGATGGGAAATGCGCAAGAAAGTTTATGAGACAGGAGAGAGATTGAAAAGTTGTAATTATTGGTCAATACATGGACTCAAAGCTTAGGATCACTTACTTTTTCCATCCTTTGTTTCCTCATCAAGTTACTGCTTCTTAGCTTCAGGGACTAACATTTTTTGCCTTAAACAGTGGCATCATTTGTAGAAACGGAGCTCGATGTTTGATCTAAGATTTTCTTTACCTTGACGTAGCAAATTGAAGCCATTAACAAAGCACTGTTTTGTCATCTCTGTTCTCTTTTATTACCATCCTAAAACCTTGAATTAAATAAAGCAAGGATATTAATTTTAAAATTAAATACTAAGTATACTTTCTTTTTTTTTTTTCTATGTTAATAGTTATGTGTTGAATGTTCACCACATTCCAGGAGTTTTGCCATATGTCATTCCATTTAAACATTACATCAAGCTGCAACCTAGAATCTTTGTTATTTATTTATTTATTTATTTATTTATTTATTTATTTATTTACTTACTTACTTTACTTACTGAACTTACTATTTTTGGCTCAAGCTTACATAGCTAAGTAGAAGAACCAAAATTTCAGCCCAGTTTACCTAACTCCAGATTCTCTTCTCTCATTGCCTGATCACATAGTCAAATAGATTTTGATTTTCCTAGTAGAGAAGATTATACACATTTACTCAAATAAGTCTGCCTGTCATCTGACCATTTGTTTAATCTCTTTTTTAAAGTGACCTTTAGATACAACTTCTTGCCTAAGAAAACCGGTATCATTATTATAGTTCTTGAAGAGTCTACCTTGATGAGGTATTTTTATTTTCATTGTCCTCCCCTTCTCATCAATCCTTATTTTACCCTCTTTAGCTCTTCTTGGCTTACTCTCCTCTACCTTTGAGCCAATAACCTGTGGGTCCTCAGAAACATGCTATGCCCAGACTGTCTTGGAGCTGAGAGACTCTAAGCAAAGATGTGCACTAGCTGGAGAAGAGCTGTGTGGGCCTAGGTGACTCTGAGAGGCATGGTTAGGCTTCTGTAGAGTGGACCTCATCCAGAAGCAAACCAACTGGTGCAGTTGTGCATTGCCTCTCTGCTGTAATTTTACAATAGGATGCAATTAGCTCAGTGCCATAAAAATATCTGGCCTACAGGAGGGAATTTTTGGTATGTATCCCCCTGTGAGTACTATAGGCAATGATCAAGCAGCTGAATGTCTGTGTTTTGCTTCCATATTCCCCAGACTGTTTTCCAGCCCTACAATTTTAAGATGAAATGTGCAGACATTTAATGCCACATCATTTTCCTTCTGGAAGGGCATCAGTCACAGCAGGAACTTCACGACTAAATTATAGCAGTTTGGTCACATTTGTTAAGAGGAAAAGCAAGAGTTTTAAGTGCTGTCTAATGTCTAACATGGTTTTTCCAGTTTGTAACGAGTATGGTGGTAGTGTCGGGGGGAAATTAGCATCGTAAAGGTGTTAATGTCTGAAATAATAACCTCAACTAACACTCTCTGACACTAGATAGTGTCTCTTCTCTAGAAGTTCTTTATGTATATTAAGTCATTTAATCCATACAACCACCACGGGATACTGATGCTCTTTCCATCCCCAATTTATGGATGGGGAAACTTCAGTAGTAACTTATCCAGCATCTCAAAGTTAGTAAATGTTGGATTGGGATTCGTACAGTGATGCTTCTCTCTGTGCCCTTCATCAGCTATGCTAGAATGGTAATTCTTCAATTTCCATTTATGTTTAGAGAACATGTGGAACATAAAACATGAAAAGGCACTCATTTCATTTCTAGTAGAGCACTCACATTTTGACATTATTAGCATATATTTCCCTAGTCCTTTTTTGAAGCAAGGCTTAGCCATATCCTAGTTATTGCCTCGGTCAGTGCGTTATAGACAGTGAGGACACAATAAATGCATATAGTTTAAAGGAATGTTAACAGCAATTTATTCCACTCTCAAAACCCTCAGAGATAAGGTGGTGATGCAAATTTAATTTCTATTTGTCTTGGATTCCTAACAGCAGTATATTTTTGAGACATTTTTGTTTTTTTTATCTTAAACATTTGGGATGCAGAAGAGAAGTGAATATGGCTCTGTACGATTACACAAATTTATGCTTTATTAAAGGCTCGCATTACCTTTTTAAGAGTTCTTTAGTTTGAATTATTCACACTTTTCCTGAAAAATAATGCAGAGTGAAACTCCTTTTGTTTGTTATGAATTACCTGCCTTGAACATGAAGTGATGCTCCCTTGTTCTGAGATCCTGTGATTCCTTAGACAAACCTGATGGAGAAGTTAGGAGTGCTCGGAGCATAGCCCTTACCTCTGAGATGCAGGTCATGGAAAACAATGAGCATACCCGCCTCTCAGCATCCCTTAATGCCTCTGTCAGAGACAGCCCACAACCTGACCGGCCATTGATCGGCTCCTTTATGGCATTTTTGTTCCTAATTCCACTCTTGTTTACTTTAAAAGCCAAATCCTTCACTATTTTCCACTTCTGCTTGAGAAAACATTTTTATAGCTTTGGGACCAAATGTTTTTCATCAGCTCATTTTAATGTCTCTTTTCAATGACCTTGTTGTCAACTGAAGCCCCGATGGTGCTGGTTGGAGTATGGGAGAAATCTGCTGCCAGAGAACACCACTTATTTTCTCCTAGAAATAAGGAAGTAAGAGTCACTTAGCTTTTTTTCCCCTTCTATATTTACTCTGTGTTAAACTACAAGAAAGTCAACTGGGCCTTTAATGGCTCCTAAAGGGAAGGGGTAGGGTTGGGTAGTATTACATCACCAGGTATTAGGGTGGTTTGCTTCTTCTAGACTTCTGGCCAGGACAATAGTCAATGTTTCTTGTTCTGGTTAGTGATAAAAAGAGTGAAGGAAAGCCACAGGTAGAAACTTTCTGCCACGTGCAAAAAAGCTAAAGTTTAGGAATGTAGCAACAGAACTTGTGACGTAGATGTTTGCTTAGAGAGTGTTAGATGCTTCCTCATAGATTCCCAGGCAAAAAAACAAAAACAAACAAACAAACAAAAAACAAAAAACAAAACCCACCAAAAACCCAAAAAACAAAAAAAAAACCCCACCAAAAACAAAACAAAACAAAAACAAAAACAAACAAAAAAACACACGAAAAAAAATATTCCCAGGCAAAAGGGCATTGTGTATTTTTACACGTCTCTCTTGGGAAGTTTTAGCTTGCAAAGGTAGCGTTTCCCAAAGTGTGATCTGTGGAACACCACAACATATTCCCTTATAGCTATTTTCCCCCTTTACTCAGGTATTAAAACTCTGTATTTTATTAATTTGGCTTAAGGTACAAAACTGTATCTTAAGTGAAAACTCTAAGCAACGAATTTCCAATGTGGGCTTGCTGAATGAATGCTGGCAAGATTGCATTTGCTGGTCTGTGTGTCGAAACGGGCTGATTCTTTGCGCTTATGATCCACCACTGTCAGAAGGGTTTGTTCAGTGATAAATGGCTTGCTACTTCGGTTCCCTGGATGACATGTCTCTGAGTTTTGAAACTCTCTAGGGACACCTGCGCCTTGCCACACGCTGAAAGCAAAAATCAAAAGCTGGAGGCAAGAGCTGTCCTTATGTTTTACCAGAGAGGCAGGTGATGAGCACACCTCTGATTCTGGAGGTTGTAGACTGGCTCCTAGATGTTATCAAGTCCTCGTACTCACCTGCTCCCCATTATACTCTGCTACCCACAAACATCGAAACTGAAGTTATGCCTTCTGCCTTCCTGGAGGAGAAGCAAGGAGGGAAATAATACATTTCTCCATGAAATATGTGAAGAGGCTAATTTATTTTCTTGAGAACAGCTGAAGGTGGTTTGATGAAACTTTAATCCGGGCATTTCATTCTCCGTGTAAACTCACCCTGAAGTCAGGATAGTGGAAAGGGAGAGAGAAAACCTTACTCTAGCAATTATTTTCCTTATCCTGCAAATATCAGTACAGGAAAATAATTTCCTTTGCTTCCAGTAGATCGGTCATATCATATAGGAATGAATCCAACAATGAAGATTACAAAATGTCAGTCAGTTATCAACCCCATACCCTCAACAAGAAGTTTTTCTTTTTTTCCCTTTTCTATGTATATCTGAGTGATAAAATGACGTGCAGGTTTCAATCGATCCATTTCCACTGTGGATTAATTGCAACAATCAAAACATTAGTTATGCTCATATTCACTGATAATACACATTTTATTTATTATGGATCTAGTAGGATGGTAAATTCAGTTTTATAGCCCAGTGGAGTTTGAGAAGTGTGGCTTTATTCAATATTGTTCTTGAACTCTGCGATGGCCCGTCTCTGTAAATAATCTCATCAACCTCTTATGTGAGCCCATCCTTGAAGAGTTCCTCATATGGACGCTTAATGAAAAAATATACTATGCTTTTGTCCTTGTCAGTGGTGTCAGAACATATGAGATGTTCGGCACAACTGCTAAATAAAGCTTCTGCCGTAAGAGGAGGCCCAGTAACATTTTATCTGGATGGGTAAGCAGCTAGTGCATCCCAGGTTTCAGAGAAAAAGACAATCCTGAGCCAACATGAAGGACATAGTTATTTATGGTCATGTCTAGTGAATTTTGTTCATGTGGAAAGTATGCCTCAAAGTCCAGAGAACTGACCTCCAACTCTCAAGTCCTCTTGCCTTGAATTTCCATAATTTTCCATGGAGGCTTCTTTTAATACCCGTCTTCAGAGATGCGTTTATACCACCCAAGACAACATTTATACCAACACATGTTTGAATCTAGAGTTTCTGAATTAGACCAACAAACTATGGACGTTTACATAAAATACCCTGTGAATACAGTTTAAAGGAAATACCCTGTGGATATAGTTGCACCCCACCTAACTTCATTTTAAAACTTCATTTAGAAAAAGGTCACTTGACAGTATACGTATTTTAGAAAGAAGGTTTGAAAATCTGGAATCTCCTTTCAAAATAAGAATAAAATAACTTTACCCTTTAGATATTTACTTATTAATTTATTTTGATCTATCTTTATTTATTTTTGTTTATAAGCTGTGGAATTTATTTATTTATTTTTTTAGTTTTTGTTTAAATTCCATTTACCTAACCTACAGTATAATATTAGTTTCGGGTGTACGAAGCAGTGATTCAAGACTTCCATACAACACCCAGTGCTCATCACAGCCAGTGCCCTCCTTCATCTCCCTCACCCTCTGGTAACCACCCCTTTGTTCTCTGTAGTTTAGTCTGCTTCTTGGTTTGCTTCCTTCTCTCTTTTATCCCCCTTTGCTCCTTTGTTTTGTTTCTTAAGTTCTACATATGAGTGAAGTCGTATGGTGTTTGTCTTTCTCCGACTGACTTATTTTGCTTAGCATAATCTCTCTAGCTCCATGTTGTTGCAAATGGCAAGATTTTATTCTTTTTTTAATGACTGAATACATTCCGTTGTATACATACACTACGTCTTCTTTATCTGCTCACCCGTCAGTGGACATTTGGGCTAGTCCTATAATTTGGCTATTAGTATTTAATGCTGTTATAATCATTGGGATACGTGTTTGTTTGTTTTTTTAATTACTAGTTTTGTATTCTTTGGATAAATACCTAGTAGTGTGATTGCTGGATTGCAGGGTAGTTTTATTTTAACTTTTTGAGGAACCTCCACACTGTTCTCCAGAGTGGCTGCACCAGCTTGCTTCCCACCAACAACGTAAGAAGGATCCCCTTTCTCCACATCCTCGCCAATGTTTGTTTTTTGTGTTGTTGATTTTAGCCATTCTGATGGGGGTGAGGTGATATCTCATTGCAGTTTTGATTTGTATTTCCCTGAGGATCAGTGATGCCTGACGCATCACTAACAGTGTAATGTGTAACTCTTCGTGTGTCTGTTAGCCATCTGTATGACTTCTTTGCAAAAATGCCTATATGTCTTCTGCTCATTTTTTAATTGGATTATTCATTTTTTGGGGTGTGGAGTTTTATAAATTCTGTATATATTTTGGATACTAACCCTTTATCAGATATGTCATTTCTAAGTATTTTCTCCCATTCCATGGATTGCCCTTTATTATTTTTTTTTATTGTTTCCTTCACTGTGTAGAAGCTTTATATTTTAATGAAGTCCCAGCAGTCTGTTTTTGCTTTTGAAGGAGTTGCCAGTGTCAAAGAAGTTACTGCCTCTGTTCTCCTCCAGGATTTTTATGGTCTCAGGTCTCACAGATAGACCTTTAGTCTATTTTGAATGTATTTTTGTGTGTAGTGTAAGGAAGTGGTCCAGTTTCATTCTTCTGCATGTGCCTGCCAGTTTTCCCAACACCACTTATTGAGGAGACTGTCTTTTCTTTCCATTTCATATTCTTTCCTACTTACTTGAAAATTAATTGAGCATATAGTTGTGGGTTCATTTTTGGATTTTCTATTCTGTTCTAGTGATCTCTGTGTCTATTTTTGTGTCAGCACCATACTGTTTTGATCACTACAGCTTTATAATATAGCCTGAAGTCTGGACTTATATTATTATATAGCCTGATGCTTTCAG
The DNA here is from genome assembly GCF_048164855.1 of Canis lupus baileyi. NCBI lineage: Eukaryota > Metazoa > Chordata > Mammalia > Carnivora > Canidae > Canis > Canis lupus. Next base: position 16,062,518 of record NC_132848.1, read on the forward strand.
CTTTGCTTTTGTTTTTCAAGTTTGCTTTGGCTGTTTGGGGTCTTTTGTGCTTCTCTACAAATTTTAGGTTTCTTTGTTCTAGCTCTGTGGAAAATGCTGTTGGTATTTTGATAGAGATTGCCTTAAATGTGTGGATTGCTTTGGGCAGGATAGACATTTTAACAGTATTTGTCCCTCTCATCCCTGAGTATGGAATGTTTTTCCATTTCTTTATGTCATCTTCAAATTCTTCCATCAGTGTTACATAGTTTTCAGAGTACAAGTCTTTCACCTCTTTGGTTAGGTTTATTCCTAGGTATCTTATTGTTTTGGATGCAGTTGTAAATGGTACTGATTCCTCAGTTTTTCATAATGTGGCTTCATTATTGGTATAGAGAAATGCAACAGATATTCGTGTGCTGATTTTGTATCCTGCAACTTTACTGCATTTGTGTAAAATGCCTCTGGCAGTTTTTTTTTGCTGTAGCTTTTTGAGTTTTCTATAGAGTATCATGTCATCTGCAAAGGGTAAAAATTTTTCTTCTTCCTTACTAATTTGGATGCCTGTTATTTCTTTTTGTTGTCTGATTGCTGTGGCTGGAACTTCCAGTATTACGTTGAATATAAGTGGTGAGGGTGGACATTCCTGTCTTGCTCTTCACTGTAGAGGAAAAGCTCTCGGATTTTCCCCATTGAAGATGATCTTAGCTGTGTGTTTTTCATGTATGGCCTTTATTATGATGAGATGTGTTACCTCTAAACCTATTTTGCTGAGGGTTTTTATCATGAATGATGTTTCATTTTGTCTAATGCTTTTTCAGCATGTATTAAAATGTTCACATGGTTCAAGTAGGATTTATTCTTGGGTCGCAAGAGTGCTTTGATAATCTCAATTCAACCCACGTGATACGCCACACTAATAAAAGGAATTATGAGAACCATTTGATCATTTCAATAGACGTGTGTATTATTTTTAAATTGAAAAGTAGTCTATCCTTAGGTCTTCTATGTTTCCTAAGGTTAGTCATTTCTAAAAGTATCAACTCTTTTAAATCTAAATAATAATAGAGTCTCATGAAATATTTAGAAATTAACTAGCCTAAGGAGTTACAAAATAAAAAGTTTCTGTCTAGTATTATTTTGGGACTATATTATTGAAATTTAGGCTTACATTTCTTTGTCTTTACTATATATAACCCCATAGGACTATGAGATACTATACTAGGGTTTTCTGGTACTTTTTTTTTTTGTGTGTGTGTGTGTGTGTGTGTGTGTGGTGTTTGTGTGTGTGTAAGTATCTGGCAATTTTTAGGTCATTGCCTTTTTTCTAAAAGTGATACCAGTGAGCTATGGTAGAGAAGGATTTGGGAGCAGCAATTTTAGTAGATAGCTGGGTTAAATGGATGAATAAATGAATAGATCAAAGAATGTGCCAGTTTGGAAATGGGCTAAACAGGAGTCCATACACAACTGTTTGATTGTGGCAGGTCTGACTGGAGAGTATTTTTCTAGTTTCTGACAGCTTAATACTTAAACTCTTAACACAAAAAATACATAGTTTATTTAAATTGCATTTTAAACTACAATCTACATGTTCCTTTGGTGATTAATGCCAAATATTTTTTTTCATGGATAAGAAATACTTTCCTTCCTTTGAATATATTTTGTAGTCTTTTTTTTAAAATATGGTTGTTCTTTAATTCCCAGTGGAGTTGAAAATCAACTGAGCATATCTAGTTAATTTTTTAAAGATTTTATTTATTTATTCATTAAAGACACTGAGAGAGAGAGGCAGAGACACAGAGGGAGAAGCAGGCTCCATGAGGGGAGCCTGACGTGGGACTTGATCCTGGATCCTAGGGTCACACCCTGAGTGGAATGCAGATGCTCAACCGCTGAGCCACCCAGGTGTCCTGCATATTTGGTTTATAGAAGCTTTCCTACATTTGAAAATTATCATTACATGTTTAGATGCTTCTTTTTAGCGAAAAAAAATCTGTATATCTAGTTTAAAACTTTTTATCCAATCTCTCATTTTTCTCTGATATCCCTCTGACATTTTTACCTATAATTTTTTTTATAGCCCATTATTATTTCAAATCACATTCAATATCATGTTTCTTTCCTGCATTATATTTTACATCCCATTCTGAAAAGTACTTCCAGATACGTACTATACTCATGAGCAAATGGTCATGCATTCTATTGTTGTGCTTTCACTGAATTGATTTCTTTATACTTTTTTCAGATAACTTATTGCTAAAAATCCTCTTTTTTTTTTTTATAGCAACTGTAGACAACAGCAATTACTTACTTTTTATCAGCTACTGGTAGACAGTTTAGAAATAGTACCTGAAGATTCCAGCTTTTTTTGACTTACCAAGCTCATAATTGATATTTTATGTTGCTAGAATGTCTACTTTATAAATGTTCTATTGATGATATGTAATAGTTCAAAATTATTCTTTTTTTATTTAGAGAGAGAGAGATGGGGGAGAGAGGGACAAAGGCAGAGAGAGAATCTTAAACAGACTGTGTGCTGAGTGTGGAGCCCAACACGGGGCTTGATCTCCCAACCCTGAGCTCATAACCTGAGCCAAAACCAAGAGTTGTACGCTTTAAACAACTGAGCCACCCAGGCGCCCCCCAAAATTATTCTTTAAAAGTAAGTATGTGGAGACATTTTCCCATTACTATTAAAATCAGTTCTTTATAACCTTCAAACACGTTTTTGCTGGTGACATGAGAACTATACACAAGTGCCTGGACTCTCCTGAAGTTCACACTTCTCCAAGTATCACTTAAAATAGGGCTGCACCTGACATAGAGTCAGTGAGGTGTCTGCACATGGATAGCTAGACTTACAGTTTTATGACTTTAATATAAATACCAAAAGTACCTTTTGTAACTAAAGGTTATAATTTAATGGTTGAATGGATGAAATTATTTAAGAAAAGATACTAAGAAATTTTGAGAATATTAGGGCAAATCTATAAAAGAGAATCTTGAATTTGGGAATCCCTAAAGAGTCACCGTAGATGGATAATAAAAATAATAAAAATCTGCATGTAGTTTTACACAACCATTTTCTTCCTGACATCTCCACCTGGATTGGTTTCTAGAAAACAGGAAAAATATTTACCAAGAGTTGTTCTTTGTTTCAAATAATGTTGCAACCATACTTATTTACTGCTTTCTTTTTTTTTTTTCCTATTGTTTCCTATTAACATTAAACAGTTAGTACATTTACTTAGTTCTCTAATTTAAAAGACATATATTGAATGTCGAGTCATGTAGCGAAGTGCTGGGTTTCCCCTCCTGACTACTGGTGGTATCACAAACATTTGTTATATTTGCATTCTCAAAATAAGACAGACTGTGCTCTATGTCAAAATAAATACAAAAATGGATATTAAAAACAAGGGTTGTAGGAAAATTGTAAGAACATTTTAAATTCCAGTTTGAATTAGGAAGAATTTCTTAGAAAGAAAGGTGATATTAAAGACTTAAGTCATGTTAGAGTTAATACCTGATTTGGGGCAACTGGGGCATTTCATCATGAAGAAGTCATTCAGAGTCTAGGATAATGAAAATTGCAGGGAGACCAGATAGACAGCTCTTTACTTATTTCTCAAAGACAATACAGGCCAGAATCTGAGAGAGGGATTATAAAGGAAAGACATATTTGAAAAAATAGTATTCCCTTAAGAGTCATTTGCCTGTTCATTTTCTTTTATCTTTCAATAAGTCAAATAAAAAATAGAATTTATGTGTACTGTATATACTTTATACACTTCAATATTATATATATTGATATACATAATAAAAGTAAAACTTAGGTTGAAAGAATGATTTTAATCGTGTAACTAAATGTTGTGCTTATAAATTAGTTTATAGGTAACTCTCAAGTGTTTGAATATTTGGCTTTTTGATTATTAGATGAACAAGTGAATATTTAGATTATTCAGAACATATTCAACTTAATGTATCAGAGGTTAACATTGCACTCTGATTTTCAGACAAAATATCCTACTGACACTAAAATATCATTACACCACAGTATGTTGTTGTTTGCATAATAAACCATATTTACTTAAGTTATCAGCATTCGGTTTAATCCAGCAATGCCTCTTTAAGAAGTACCATGTCCTTTTAAAATATTAGGCAGAAATTGGGGAAGCATTTTGTATTCAGAGCATATCTAAAACCTAATTCATAATGATTCTGTTAAGTATTTAATTTGTGACATTTGCCAGCACAATATTATGCAAGTGTCTTTAAAAGTCTTATTTATGTAGCATGTTGGATATGCCTTGTTCACTAATATTAATTCATGTTGTATTTTTCTTAATAAGCTAAATTTCGTATGGGTTTCCAGCTGTGATAGTTTAACTCCAGCAAGGAACAATTGTTCTACAATAAGTGACAACGATACCATTTGTTGGCTGATATTCAAAAACCACAAATGATATTGACATCTTTGTGCAATTACTTTACAGCCTGTTGTTTTCAAGTTCTCAAATGATTTTGAGATTAAAGAATATTTAGAGTTTTACAAACAAATGGTGTTTCTTATAATTCTTTTAATTAATTTTACTCTTTGAACACTATTAATGGTTTGGGACATTTCAGCTCTTATTTGGTTCAGAAATAGAAAATAGTAATATTTTTACCATGTAATGTTACCTTTGCTTTGCTAATACCTTTGCACTGTAATGAGAATTACAATATATTCATTAATAATCTTATTTTTAAAAGAAAATTACTACTCATAAGATCTGAATTGTTTAAAGAGTTACTCTAAACGCTTGGCTAATTCAATTCAATTTGTTTCATTTTTCCTCTGTCAGATAAATTCATTTTATATAAATAAAATGGTAACACAAAAATACTCCGAGAATGATCCACAGATAAATCATGGAATAAGGGGTTTTCACCATTAAGATAAGATAAGAGGAATTCAAGATTTATATAAAACAGAAAAGATTGAACTAAATGGAGATTAATTATAAGGTGTTTCATATTAACAATTTTCCCAGAGACCTCTATATTTAATCAAAATCTCAAGAAATTTTTCAAACAGAGAATAAGATGTGCATGTACCCAAGACCCAAATTTACCAAATATCATCATTTTATTATTATCTTTACATGTCCCTTCCTCTCTTCCCCAGGATCTCAGTAAACATATATAACTCTATCTCATCCATATTTTTATGCTTGGATATCTATACCCTTTATCTTCACTGCTATACGATATGACTAAAGCACAGTTTGTAAATCTGTCCCCCATCTGTTGATGGACACTTGGGCTCTTCCCATAATTTAGTGATTGCTGATAAGGCTGCTATAAACATCGGTGGCCATGTGTCCCTTGGAATTTGTATTTTTTTATCCTTTGGGGAAATACCTACTAGTGCAATTGCTGCATCATAGGGTAGTTCTATATATTTTTAAAGATTTATTTATTTGAGAGAGAGAGAGAGAGAGAGAGAGAGAGAAAGTGGTGGGAAGAGGCAGAAAGAGAGGGAGAGTCTCAACCAGACTCAACGCTGAGCCTGGAGCCCCACGTGGAGCTTGATCTGAGGACCCTCAGGTCATGACCTTAGCCAAAACCAAGAGTCAGCCACTTAACCACTGTGCCACCCAGGCGCCCCCTAGTTTTAACTTTTTGACTGATGAATCGATAAAGAAGATGCAATACAAACACATATACACACAGTGGAATATTACTTAGCTGTAAAAAAAAAAAATGAAACCTTGCCATTTGCAATGACATGGATGGAGTTAGAGTACATTACGCTAAGTGAAACAAGTCAGAGAAAGACAATGACCATATGATTTCACTCATATATGGAATTTAATTTTTTTTAAGATTTTACTTATTTATTTATGAGAGACACACACAGAGAGAGAAACAGAGACACAGGCAGAGGGAGAAGCAGGCTCCCTCTGGGGAGCCTGATGTGGGACTCGATCCTGGGAATCTAGGATCACGCCCTGGGCCAAAGGTAGACACCCAATAACTGAGCCGCCCAGGAGTCCCTCATATATGGAATTTCAAAAATGACACAGATGAACTTAGGGGGGAAAAAAGAGGCAAATCATACAGCAGACTTCTAACTATAGAGAACAAATTGATGTTTGCTGGAGGAGAGGATGGTGGGAGGACGGGTTACATGGGTGAAAGGCTTAGGGAGGGCACTTGTGATGAGCACTGGGTGTTATATGGAAGTGATGAATCACCAAATTCTACTCCTGAAACTAGTATTATTACACTATCAGTTAATTAAGTGTAATTTAAATAAAAACTTGAAACAAAATCAATCAATTTTGGCCCCCCCATTCTTGGACCCAAGTTTGTTTGCAGTTTTTGTTTATTTGAAGCTATTGAAATTTGAATTAGGAATGAGAAACGGTGTTGCAGATGATGTCTCTCCCCATATGTCAGGGTGCATCCCGTGCAAGTGCTTTGCACCGTGTGTATACCCGCTAGAGAAATTCCTGGGTGATGGCTGGGTGTGTGCATCTGTGTTTCTCCCCTCGGTCTACCTTCTTCCAGACAGCTAGTACTCACGTTCTATCGACCCTCCTCACTCTCTGCATTTATTTCCCTGAGATACTAGAAAAAAAAAAAAATACATCGATGCTGTCCCTCCTGCAAAATAGGACCCTCTCCTGTGGATCCCAGATGCTCTGGGGCCTTGCTGCAGTGGGTGGCCCAGGGCTGGTGGCTCCTCCCCACATCCCCAAGGAGCCTGCTCCCCGCTCCACACGCCCCCTCTCTACACGCATTCACATTCCTTCTCTACCCCATTACTCTTCTCTGCATTAAATGTCATATTTTGTTCTCAATAAAAATCCTTTGCCTTACGTTTTCTTTGCCAGACATCTTTCGGTCTTTGCAGCCTCTTAGTGAAAAATCTCAATTCCTTTGCTCCCTTCTCTTTTGAAACTAATTATACTTTCACTTTTACTCCTGGACCAAATTTTTCTCATCAGGTCAAAAATTAACTCCACATTGAAAAACCCATTTAGTCTTCAACTTAGTTGACTTGCTTTCTCCAGCATATTTCATCGTGATTATCATTCTCCCCTTGAAACACCTCTTCATTTTGTTTTCTAGATGCCATAATCTCCCCCCCCCCTTTTTTTTGGTTCATTACCAGCTCACTGGCCATTCCTCCCTCATCTTTTTGATGAGCTCAATTACTTTTCTCAGACTCTAAGTGTGGAAATACCCCAGGACCCATTCTTCAGAATCTATATATGAATATATATTTACGGTTTATGTAATATATGTAATTACATAGTTATATATATTTATAATATACATTAAAGTAATTTGATTTTTATACTTTATAATAGAAAGTATAAAATAATAATTATAAATATGATGGATAATAAATATATAAATAACATAAGTGTATATTATAAAATATATAAAACATGTTTAATATAATATAAAAATATATATTTTTAATCTATACTAGCTTCTTGGGGTTCCTAGGTCTCTAGCTCCAATTTATCTTCTGAATTTTAGATTTCAGAAGGCAACTCTGATTTCTCTGCCTGGGATGCTCTTCCCCAACTATCAACAAGGCTTACTTCTTCATTTAATTTCATGTCTCTGCTCAATATCAATTTATTGCATGAATCTTCCATAATTATCTTACATAAAATTTGAGAGCCCATCTCCTCCAGCACTCTCCAGCACCCTTACCCTGCTTTATTTTTCTTCATGGCAATAATTGGTACTTGGCACGGTTACATTAAGCTGTTTATTAACTGTCTCTTCCCCTAGAACGTAAACTCCGTGAAAGTTCTATTTGGTTTGTTCTCTGCATTATCTGCATCCTTAGAGAAGTGCCTGGCACAGTAAGCACTCGATAATTGTGTGTTGGTTTCCAAGTAAATGAATCTTTAAGTTTACCACAGCGTGCCCTTTTCTCCCCCTATGTGATTGTGTAAATACCCAGGCTAGAATGTTTCCTCAGGTCCTTATCTGTACTTGATATTATTGAACTCCCCAATTTTTTGTCTGGTTTGTTAAGGCTATGAAATGCTATCTTTCTGTTTTAATATGCATTTCTTTATTAGCAAAATTAAGTTTCTTTTGTGTATTTACCACCCTTTGGATTTCTTATATTTTGAATTTTCTGTGTATATCCTTTGCCCATTCCCTCCCTCCCTCCCTCCCTCCCCTTCCCTCCCTCCCTCCCTCCCTCCCTCCCTCCTTCCTTCCTTCCTTCCTTCCTTCCTTCCTTCCTTCCTTCCTTCCTTCCTTCCTTCCTTCCTTCCTTCCTTCCTTCCTTCCTTCCTGTTTTCATTTAAATTCCAGTTAGTTAACATATAGTGTAATATTGGTCTCAGGTGTACAATAGAGTCATTCAGCACCTCCATACGTCACGCAGTGGTCATCACAAGTGTGCTACTCAATCCCCATCACCTGTTCCCACCCCCCCAATCTGGTAACCTTAGCTGTTCTCTGTAGTTAAGAGTTTATATCTTGGTTTGCCTCTCTCTATTTTTCTTTCCTTTGCTCATTTGTTTTATTTCTTAAATCCACATGTGGGTGAAACTGAATGGTATTTGTCTTCCTCCGACTGACTTACTTCACTTAGGATAATACTCTCTAGCTCCATCCATGTCATGGCAAATGGCAAAATTTCTTTCTTTTCTGTGGCTGGGTAATATTCCGTAGTGTATTAGATATCTATCTATATGTGTTTATGTCTCACATATTCCTTATCTATTCATCAGTTGATGGACACTTGGACTATTTCCATAATTTGGCTATTGTAGATAATGCTATAATCATCAGGTTGCATGTATCCTTTTGATGAATTAGTGTTTTTGTTCCCTTTTGGGTAAATACTTAGTAGTGCAATCGCTGGATCATAGCAAATGATGTCGGGATAACTGGACAGCCACGTGCAAAAGCATGAAACTGGACCACTTTCTTACAGCATACGCAAAAATACATTCAAAATACATGAAAAACCTAAACGTGAAACCTGAAATCATATAAATCCTGGACCTTAGCAGCTTTCTTCTAGGTATGTCTCCTGAAGCAAGGAAAACAAAAGGAAAAATAAACTATTGGGACTTCATTCTTTGTCCATTTCCCAAAGGGGTCTTTGTTTTTAAGTTTGTGTGCTTTATTTATTTAATCACTGATTAATGAGAGTCTTTTTTTATATTCTGGATACTAGTTTTTTGTTGCTAGTCAGACTGTAATTTATCTTTTAATGTATGATGTCTTTTATCATACAGATGTTTTTAGCTCTGTTGTAGTCTGTCCATTTTCTCTTTTGTACTTCATGCTTTTGATAATTTTATTAAGTATCCTTCTTTAATGCAAATTCTTAAACACATGCTTTCCTATTTTCCCTAACATTTTAAAAGTTTTGCATTTTATGTTAAGTTCTTTAACTGAGGTGGGTATTTTTTTAGTTGTTTCCTTTCGTGTGTCATGATGTAAATGCAATTTCATTTTTGTTTAGAGACTCAAACTTCTCGGTGCTATTTATGAATTCCCTGTGCTCGTCGCCCTCTTCTGTAATACCAGCTCTGTCAGCTATCACCGGGATCAGCCCCAGTGCCTCTGCAGTCCTTTGTTCTGGTCCCTGATCTATATCTGTATCCCTGCTTCACCCTTTCTGCCTTACTTCTAACTATTATAGCTTTTTAGGTGTGATTTCGGGTATGATAATTCTCCCTGTCTTGTTCTCTTTTAAAATTGCTACTGTTAACTGTGCCAATCTATATGAATTTTCAGATGAAGACGGTTTCTAGGAAAAGTCTTTTGAAGTTTTTATAGATTAATTTTGACATTTTTATAATAACAGCTCTTTCTAGCTTAATAAGAAATATAGTTCTTCTCTGTTAGGTCCTTGTGTCAGCTATATGATTTTTTTTCCATGAAAGTGCTGAATAATTTTAAATTTCTCCATATGATACTTGGTTTTCTTATATTTGTACATTTTGTTTTTGAGAATAAGACACTGTAAATTAATTATTTAAATTAGGTTTTACTAATTTATATCAACCCTCTTGATTTTTATATACCAATCTGTGTCAGGCAACCCTGCTGCACTCTTTTATTGATTTTATAGAGTAATTCTATACATGTGTCTGGATTTCTGTTAATTTGTTGCTTTATTGCTATCTTTTGCTTCATATTTCTGTTGTTTACTTGTTCTATTGTACTGTTGAATGTAAGTATTAACAGAGGCCATTTTTGTCTCTCATTTTAAGGAGAATGCATATAATGTTTCACTATTCAGTGTATTTTTTGAAGATGCCCTTTAACATGTTAATGAATTCCCTTCTTTTCCCACCTTACTAAGATATATTATTTTGAATGAATGCTAAGTCATAGCAAATGTTTTTCCCACGTATATTGAGATCATTATATACTTTATCTCTTTTAGTCCTTGATGTGATGAATTATACATAATATATACATATATATATAATTTCCATACATGATCAAAATGAGATTAGACTATCATTTACTTTATCCAATTTGCCGATCAGTTATACAGGAATCAAAAAAATGCTAAGATTTTGCTCTTTTTTTTTTCTTCCTTATAGTAATTTGTATAAGGCAAGGATAACATGTTACAGAATTTCCTTTAAAGTTGAGTTGCTGCAAAACTGTTTGGCATGGATGTGTGTGTGTGTGTGTGTGTGTGTGTGTGTGGTTTTTATAATTTTTATTTTTTACCAATGATTAGTATTTTTACTTCTTGCGTCTAGTTTTATAGAAAATTCTTTTTATCTAAGTTTTCATATTTATTAGCATGAGTTGTTATAGTATTACCTTACTATTTTTAATTTTTTCAATGGTTATATGTCCATCTTTATTCTTAATATTGTTCATTTGATATATTTATTCCTTCTTTTTCCCCTTGAGCAATTTTTTCCAGAACTTTTCTATTAGTCTGGATACATCTGATATATTTTATTTTTCATCTTCTCAACCATTTCTTGATTTTATGTTCCGTTTATTTCTGCTCTTATGTTGTGTCCTTCCATGAACATTCATTTGAATTTGCAGTATTGTTATGTTTCAGATTTATTTAATTGAATACTTTCATGTAATTGCTATTTCGGACACTGTTGAAAGCTCCCTATTTCCTTTGTCTCTGGATCTGTGGTCCTCATTTTTGGTTTCCTATTGACTTAAATATAGATTGCACTGTTTGAATATCATTGCCTGGGAATAGTAAGAATGAAAAGTCTCCAGTACAGGGGAGATGCTGAATTTCATAATGGGGAAGATTGAGGCCTATGTATTGGCTACGAGCTCAGGGCTTGGATTACTGATTTAAAAACAGCAAGGAGTTGGTGGATACTTCTCTTAGCCGGGAACATCTTTCACTGGCAATGGAAAAGTTATAGCATTGACAGCTAATAGGTGTGCCAATAAGTCTAAATGACATGACCTGCTGCATCCAGTTGTGGAAAGAAGAGCAGTCATATGAAGCAATTAGTGAGGGATGTAAAATAATTTGATAAATTGTGTAGTCAGGCTTAAAGGATTTATGACTGCAGCAGAGAGAAAAGCGTTGAAAGCTAATATTTGTGGAAAGTATTCTATGACAGTGTGGACTTTCCCTGTCCCTTTGAATAACGTATAGGACTTAGAATTTAAGATTGAAAAAGAATATTATTGCTATTGCAGTAAATAGTATGATTAAAGCATGATGGCATAAGGAATGCTCATGGGATAATGAAAAGATCAGCTTAATTAGAGTAGAAACTGATTATTTGGCCATATGGGGAAAATGTGTTGGTAGGCGATGGTGAGTTTCATTGTGTATGGACTTGATTGGCTACTTTAAGAAATTTGTTAAAAAGCAAAGAGTTTAGGGGTAGGGAGCTAATATAAAAATGACAGTCATGATGAAGCCAGTGATAACAACTACATACCTGTCGAAGCGTATTAGATGCCAAACACTGTTTCAAGTGCTTCCTATGAATTATTTAAATGAATACTTAGAAAAATCTTGCGGTAACTATAATCTTCATCATCATCAGCAGCAGCAGCATCGCCATCATCAGTAGTGGTAGTCATTGTTCTTATATTTTAATGTAGGTACTGACGGAGCTCATCCAGTGTGCCTAAGCTCTTCATCTAGTAGGTGACAGAGCTAGGACTTTTAGCAAACATGCTTCTTCAGAAGTAATTATCACAATTAGTCTGGTGTGGTCCATAGGATGGACTTGAGAAAGAAAATGCATCTGGGGTTGTCCCTGGAAGGCTGTAGAACAATTTTGCTGTGTAATGATAGTCTTGGCCTCAGAAGTAATAAGCCAAAGAGGACTTCACGCTTCCAAGCATGGGTGACTGGAGCAAGGGGACATTAAGTCTCCTTTCTTATGTTGAATCAACTTTCTTTACCTTTCTTTGTCCTTTTTTTCTCTTCTCTGCTCTCTTGCCGCATCAGCCTTTCTTTCTGGTCATCAGTTTATGAATGAGCAATGTACAGGATTAGATATTTATCTTTTTCTTCCTCAGGACCTAAACTTAGCTATCATACTATTGTAAAAAAAAAAATGTATTTTTGAAAGACCATGGAGGATGTAAGATATGCTTTTACTCCAGACCAAAAGCCATTCTTCAGGACCAAGTCCCGTGAGAACACCATGTTATCTGCACACATATCCAGTTTTAATGCACAGACATCATTTAGAAATTTACATCTTAAAAATACTTTGATTTAGAATCAATGGGCTAATCCTTCCAGTAACTTAGATAATAACAAGAAAGTTCTACCTCATGGTTTCTGTGCGAATCCAAGAACTCAACAACTTGAATAGACAAAACCAAGTCTGGAGGCAAGTTCTAGTAACCACAAACCCCTGTGCAACTTCGGATAAATTACTTTGTCCTTTGGCCTCAGTCTCCCCTATAGGTAAACTGAATATAATGATACATTATTCCTTACCTGATTCTGTCCTGAAGAAGGACAAACACATCTATAACGGGAAATGTAGGAATATACCCACTAAAGGGCCTCTTGAAGAGTAAGAAGGGGAAGATCTGGTTTTGGTGTGCATGCTAGTTATTATTAAGGTACACAAATGGCCAGCTTATTCCAGTAGCCTGCCCCCCAACTATTTATATTAGTTTGGACCTCAGCATTTAAAGTTGTCCTACTGGGTCAGATTTCTAAGAAGAAGACACTGTAGTGTGTGAGATATTTATTGGGGGAGAGGAGCCCATGAAGGTAGGGAGAGCCTTATCAAGACTACCCTGCAGCTCACAGCCTGTGCAAGGAGCCAGGGAAGGAAGAAGCAGTGGGTGATAAGAGTTTCGGATTGCAACCTGTTTGCAGGAAACATTCATCCAGGCCAATGGAGACTCTTTAGAGCAGAATTTCCTGTTATAGGAGTCCCTATCTCAACAGGATGGGCCCACATTGATTAATTGCACTGCTGTGCTTAGTCATTGGGTGTGTGTGCACTGAGGAAGGCCCTGCTTTCGTGGTGGCAGATGCAGAGGGCCAACAGTAGAAATGTTAAGCAGTACATTTTCATGGCTGCCATATCCACATATAGCATCTGACAAAAAATCTTACTATTTTTAACCTCGCTAGTGTTTTTTTTTTCCTTGCTCAACCTGTCCTAAACCAGCTTTGTGACTCCTAGTCTAGCCACAAGTTCTGTTATGCCAACCAATTTATATCTTCTAATTCATCCCCAATCCTGTGCATATCGGTCAACTATTTCAACTATGTCTCATTGAATTAGATTCCCCTCTTTTGGGAAACATCTGCTGATTCCAAGAAATGAGTAACTCTAAGAATTTCCTTTCTTTTTATAAGTTCTTGCTGTCTCCAGTGTTTCTGAGGAATATCATGTAACTATTTTGATTTAGGATCAAGAGAATATAAACCAGGTTGGTTAAGGACACTGATATTGAAGTTGGATATGGATTTCTAATGCTGTGTCCATAACTTACTACCTGTGTTCATTTGGGCAAGCTACACCACCTTTCAAGCCTCAATTTTCTGATCTGACAAATAAGATAGTGATATTTTCCTCATGGTACTGTGAATATGGCATCTAGGAGGTGCTTAATGAATGAAAGGTACATTATTAATCATTTCAACTTGGACTTATGAATTTTCTGCTCATTTCCACATTCTTGCTTCCTCATTATCTTTTCACTGGAGTTACTTCAAACCTAGTTCCACTTTCCAATTCACGTAATCTCAGGACTATATCCCCTGTATTACTGAGAAGTGACAGGCTATCAATTATTCATTATTTATTGAGAACCTACTATGGGCCAGGAACTGTTTTTTGCAATGAATCTACCGCAGTGAGTCAGATAAGCCAAATGTTCAACTTGATAGAATTTACAATCCATTCCCTCAACTTCTGGGTTATATACTTCAGAATGTCTTATTTATCTTTACTTCCCCTTTCTGCTGTTGTCTTGCCTCAAGGGAAGATTGTTCTTATGTTTTCCAAACCATAATTCTTTCTTTACCCTGTTATCCTAGAGTCGTGGTCCAAAAGCTCTCTCTTGATTTACTGTGTTTCCATTAGATCATCTTTTTCTTTGCATAAAATTTTCTCCCATAATCTCAAAAAGAAAAATGCAAACAAACCTCATGTGAACATGCTTATTGCTTTTTCTTTCTTCCTTCTGTTTCCATTGTTTTTCAATCTGGCTTTCACACCAAGTCTACTTAAATAGCTCTTGCTTAAACGTGACCTACTCTGGACTTCTCAGCTATTTTTTTCCCCTTGAAATCTGAAGCACTTATTCTTAAAACATGACACTACTTATACCCAGTACTTCTGTTTTTTTTTTGTTTTTTTTGTTTTTTTTTTTTTTATATCACAATGTGTCATCTTTTGCTCTTAATTCCATTTCTTCAGTGATTTTTGCAATGGTTATTTATCGGGTGCCTATTACAGGCACTCAAGTGAAGATCATACCGACTCTGGAAAGAGAGAGTCTAAGATTCTATTTTCTCTCTCCTTCACTAAAACCTTCGTGCTTTTCTCTTAGTGATCTCACCCACCACAAATGCTAATTTAGGTCTTCAATCATAACCTGCCACTGAACTTCATTCCTGTGGTTGCATGTGCCTTTTCTTCCTCTGGTTCCCTACCTGTTCCTCAAACTCCACAAGTTTTAAACAGCTGTTACCGTATTCACTTACCTAGTCCTTCCTTTTTTTTTAGCCCTTCCTTTTAAATTCTACATATCTGCTAATATCATCTTCTAGTCACGGAGGCTTTAAGGTTGAAAGTGATCTTTGTTCTATTCCTTAAACCTGTCTATGATTTTATTTTCATTGTTACCGTTATTTGCTTCTGCTTCTAGTGCTTTTACTTCCTCCTAGGAGTATCATAGATAAGTCAGTTGAACAGTGCAGGGATTGGGGGCATTGCCACCCCATGCAAAAACCTGTGTATAACTTTGACTCCCCCAAAACTTAACTACTAATAGCCTCCTGTTGACTGGAAGCCTTACTCATAACTTACATAGTCAATGAGCACCTATTTTGTGTGCCAGGTGTATTATATTCTATATTCTTACAGTCAAGTAAGATAGATGCTACATTATTAAAATCAGAAGGGAGAGAAAACACATACTGTACTGTACTTATTGAGAAAACTGTGTGGAAGTGGACCAGTGCAGTTCAAATCCCTGTCGTTCGAGGGCAAACTGTACTTTTAAAACCACCTTTCCAAAATCCTTCCTCCTCTTCTAAATAGGATCTAATTCCTTAGCCTTGGCACTCACTCTTTTCTAACGATGGCTTACACCTTACGTCCCATTGGATCTTCTATTGCCTGGGTTTATACCCTTTGTCCCTCGGTGTCACCTTCCCTACTTGTGCTTCTCACTTTCACACCCACGTGACTATACAAAGGCCATTGTTGCCATTCTTTACCCTCTGTTTAACTTTGTTCCTGGAATCCCATCCGTCTTTCAAAGTCCAACCCAAGCATTTACTTTCTTAGACCCCCCTTTATCCCGCATCCCTCCAGATAGAAGAACTTTCCCCTCTTCGGAAACAGAATAGAATATTTTATTTCTTTGCCATTCATTGTATATAATATATTGTATCTTCCCATTTCACTTAGGAGGCTTTGAGGTCCTTGAGGACAGAAACTTTTAGCTTTCCTATTTATATTCTACAGGATACTAAGTTCCCTACCTTACTCAATAAGCATATGTTAAAGGAATAAATTAGTTGAGAAGACCTCCCTCTCTTCCAAAGTGATTGCTCATCACTAATGTACACTGATAAAGTAATAAACTGTGTATCCTGGCGGAGTGGCCTTCAGGAATACAAAGTAATTGCTGTGCTTTTACTGACTTCTCCTGCTCTCTCACCCAGTTATACTGTTGAGAGGACACCTTCTCTGAGCCAGGCACAGGGAGCAGGTACCAAGTCATGAGGACACAGCCCTTTCTCTGGAGACCTTTACTATCTCTAAGATGGACACACATATGGAGGCCTAAAATGTAAAAGGAAAGAAATTTTAGCTCAGAACTTCAATGAAAAAAGTAGTCCATAGAGAAGAATTACTACAAGAGGAATGGGTTTATAAGCATACTTTTTTGAAATATTCTTTATGAGATTTTAAAAGAAATCGGTAGCTTCCATCTTTGTATCTCCCTGAACCTTAGTGTAGCAGATACAGTGATGGGTTTTCTTTTTCTTTTTCTTTTTCTTTTTCTTTTTCTTTTCTTTCTTTTTCTTTTCTTTTTCTTTTTCTTTATTTTTATTTTATTTTATTTTATTTTATTTTATTTTATTTTAATCTTTTTTAGTGATGGGTTTTCTTGAGCAAGTCTTTATAAAAATCTTATAGAAACAGTGTATTTATTTCCCATAAAGCTACTTTAGGCTGCCCAACATCCGTTTTCTTTGATTGGGCCTAGAATTTTGAATCACAAGTGAATATAAGTTACCATATTTTAAATGATATTTGCTTGGTGAAAACAATGTTTCAAAGATATGCTGAAAGGGGATTTGGTGTTTTCTTTCTTTCTTCTTTATTTTTTTTAAAAGGTTTATGGTGAATTATGCTCACATTAAGAGGTGTGATCTTTGTTATGATCCATACCTAGTAGGTGCTCAGTATATATTGGCTGAATGATAACAGTTGGAGAGCCCATCTGTCTGTGCAGTTCTTTGATATAGGGATTTTCAAAATTTAGCTTTGGAAAGAAAAGGCTAGTTAAATATAGAAGAGTGCATGCTACTCTGGAGAATTTTAAATGTTCAAGTGGGCAACACAGACACATTTTCTAAAAGTTAACTAAATTACACAGTATAATAATAAAAGAAATTCAGTGGTATTATATAACTTTTAAATATCGATTATATTTCTAGGTTTTATTTCCTGTTAGCACTCAACCAAGACAGGAAAACGGGTACATTCTTTATGATTAGAAAGGACTCTTGCCATTAGACCATGCTAAATTGATAGTTTTTATAGCCTGACAAGAGACCAAGTCATCATTACCTGGAGGGAAACACTTAAATCATCTGAAGATGGCTATTCTGTTCTGAAGGAAAGTTTGAGTTGACTGCTTGAGATTCTAAGTCTCACTTCCCAGGTGGCAAGGGTTAGTTTTTGCTGCAGAACTGACAGTTTCTACCCTCTGGGTGGGTAGATTAGCCTGGGAAATGTATAGGAGGAGAGCTTGTCAAGGAAATTCAAGGAGCAGAGCTGATAAGTTCTAGAGGGAATTCTAAACCGGTCCTGTGATTGAATCATAAGCGCTTATATTTTATGGACTTACACAAGTGTGCAGAAGATAAAGAGGAAGAAGCGAAAGGAAGAGCAAAGAGTGGAAGGTGTGGGAGGAAAATATATCAGAAGAGGCATGAAGCTCTATGGCTTGTCCAGCTTATCATTCGTTGAGTTGTGAATAAAATACCAATTCTGGGAGCATTTTTGGTGGTGATTGAAATTTTTTGAGACATTTCTTTAATGGTGATTCATGGAGCTTGAGTTATTGGATTGCATTAAATTCCAGTTATGGGAAGCAATCTTTAACAAATAATAAAAATTCATTTTTGTGTCCCTGGAGTGGCTGCCACAGTTCAGTTCCAGGCAAGATGAATCCACGTGTGGTCTGTGTGATTGTCTTATGAAAAAGAGACAACTAGTAAGAAATGAGTTGTTGGAGGGTGTGAATTTGTAATGAGTACGAAGTGGGATATTGTAGCTGTCAAGGAGCTTTCTCCCCCCGAAAACCAAGCTGTCATTTATATTTATACTTATGTTGCTCATAACCCACTGTTTTGTAGCTAAAACAACTTAGTGCAGATTGAAACATCTTCTTGAAGCCTCATTTATATTTCACATACGAATTTGTGATTATCCAGGCTTAATCATCATTTGGACTGTTTTGTATTGATTATGTGTCTATCCTTTCACACCGATACTGTTCTATAGTATTATAGTCATTGTTGTCGGTGAGGTAAGCTCTGAAACTACCATTTTCTTCCATTATTCTAAATATTTATATCGATCACATGTTTTACTTGGACGTTTGTTACATCCAGCCTCTAAACAAAGTAGACAGGAAATAAAAACAATTAGCCTGATTTAATACTAATAACTAACACTCATTTCACAGTTCCTGGTTTTCAGACCCAGTTCGCCTTATATATAGTAATTCATGTGAACTTCAGAGCAGTTACAGTAAATAAGGCCTATTAGTCGGGGTGCCCCAGTGGCTCAGCGGTTGAGTGTCTGCCTTCGGCTCAGGTCATGACCCTGGGGTCCTGGGATCGAGTCCTACATCGGGCTCCCCGCAGAGAGCCTGCTTCTCCCTCTGCCTCTCTCTCATGAATAAATAAATCTTAAAAATCTTTTTAAAAAGTAAGGGCTATTACTGCCTACACTTTACAAGGTGAGAAAAGTGAGGAGCAGAGAGGTTAAGTAATTTTCCTGACTTAAACATGGCAAGATGAGTGTCAGAGCCAGGATTTGAGCCCAAGCAGTGTGAATACTTGGTACTCCCTACTCCACTTTTATAGCTCAACTTTTAGTTGAGCCAGGGGTAGAGTAAATGGCTATGTTACTCCAAAGCTGTATTTTAATATGATTATTTATTAACATGGGTATCCGTCCCTTACTAGATTATGAGCTTGTAAGAACAAGAACCATGTTTTATTAACTTTGTCATATACAGCGTTCAATAAAAATTTTATTACTCTTGAATTACAGCTTATTATTGCCTTGAGATACTCACTCTGTCCAGGAGACTGTCCTGAGAAGTCACTGGTTTTATATCCACAGAACTTTTAGATCCACAAAATAAAAATTCAATTGCTATCTGTGAGGTGGGATATTAGATTCATGATTCTCTTGTTTCTTTTCTATTTATAAGAATACAATAGCATGAATGAAGCAGACTTTTTAATTGATACAGGATAATTTTAGAACCGTGTTACTTGATTGAAATTTTCTTCTTCTTCTTCTTTTTTTTTTTTTTTAATACTGTTTCCTACAGGGTGCTGCTCTAATTAGAATGCTGGCTAATTTTATGGGCCATTCAGTATTTCAAAGGGGTTTACAGGTGAGTAAGATGCTTTCTATTCTTTCTCACATTTTCCTTGTCAATATATTTATTCTAAAGTGATTTCACAGCTTGAGAAATTGCCAATTCAAAATTGCTGAATTTGTTGGGAAACTTTAAGATGAATAAGGTAAGCAGTGTCTTTCCATATGACAAATGAAAGTGGTAGATAGGATTCTTACTGTATCAACTGGTGAAACTTGAACTGTTATGCAATTTAGATCTGCTTAATATGCATTTTTTAAATTGAATATTTTTCAAATATGCGAGATTCTCAATAATTGGCATAAGATTTCCTGAAAGCCTACTTTTCTTTCCTACGATATAAAAGTTTATATAAAGTGAAAATAAATTCTGTTGGCCTTACTAAAATTATGTATTTGAGAAAATCTTAATGAAATTTTTCAGACATGTGCCTTTTATGTTGTTGTTTTATGATTGATATGCATAAATTATTTCTTCCAGAGATGTTTAAATGTTTTTACCATTGGAAATACAATGTTTTAAATGAAAGAAAAAAGAAACAGTGTTATCATACTGCATTTACAGTATGGAGTATGGAATCTAAGAGTGATTCTTTAAAAAGGAGGATTCTTAAACTTTTTAAAGCAAACACAAATATAGAAAAATAGAACTTTTATTCCATTGAATCTGTTGGAGTAAATCATGTTTCTAGCAGCTGTGATTGATGAATTATTTATGATGCATTCTGCTACTTAGAAGTGTCCTTTAAAGTAAATTGATGTTCACCTGAAATACAATTATGCTAAGACAGAGAGAGCAATCAATCTTATCTGTTCTTAGTAAGCTTTTCATTTTGAAATTTAAATAAACTACATATGGGATGAGGTCATATTTTAGTAGTATAATTCTATCTTTACCCAAAATAAACTAAAAGATGAAATACAAAGCAAGAGTTAAATATGTTATGACAGGGCTACATGTACTTAACACAACAGAGAAAAAATGTATACATTTGTTGAAGAATAATTTCCCTTAGAAAATATTCTTACCGATTGGTTCCAGCAGGGGCTGAAACTTACTTAAATTAGCTTTTTCCATTCGGGACACCTTCAGAATAGCTGAATTCTAGTGAAACTTATTTGCCGGGTGCTAAAGTCTCTATTCTGATCACATCATCGAGAAGATCTTTTTTTCTCAAGGAGGGCCCTCCATGAATATCAACTGTCTCTCGAGGAATGTCCTTCCTATCCCCAATCCTTTGTTTTTCCCCGTTGAAGTTGTAGCGTGACAGTTCCAGAAACTAGCTAAGCTTTCATGAGGGCAACACAAATTGAATTTGATTTCCTGGTAGCAAGTTGATGTGAAATCATTTTCTGTATAAAATTTTTATTGTTTTTCCTCATCTGGTGTGTATAGAGTTGCTCAGCACATTGAATAACTCTAGTTATATTATTTGAAAAGGATTATTGTTTTGCAAAGTTTTTCTTTATCTTGTTTTCTGATGGTATGCAAAATGCATCCACTTTTAGTATGTTCTTTGCTACGGACCCACTGTCAGTTTTATTTGAAAAAGAACATACCCTTGGACTCCTATTATATTAAACTTCTATTTGAAGCTTGTATTAATGTGTGCCTTTATGCTCTGATGCTTGATTTGGTTAATTTTCAGCTGAGGGGACTCTATGTTTGTCAACATTGCATTTCATTTGCCTTGTGACATCTCATTGATCAGATAGCTCTGTATCCTTCAGTACTTCGCTTGCAGCTTTATTTATACTCATCACTCAAACTGATTTAGTGTATCATCAGCAGTTTGGATTAGTTTACAGTAGATCCCTATGTCTAGGTGATAAATTATCAACTCTTGTGCATGAAGATGTATGGGCTACATTTTGGAAATGACCTCCCGAACAGACAGTTGGTGTCATGGTGCTGAGTGGTCACCAAGTTGATGTTAATATATTTCCCATCCACCAGGCTCTGGGGAATCTTGGCTTACATGTTGCTGTGGAAGCTAGTCTGGACCGTGAGTGCTTACCTCTGTTGGAAAATCTGTTAATTGTTTTTACACTAACCATGGCTCTTTCTATGTTGGCAAATGGAAGTTTATGTTCCAGACAGATCCAGAGTTAGCTTTACAGGTGGAGTCAATCCCAAATTGCAAATAGTATGTTTGTCATCTACATTTTTTTTCTCCCTCCTTTCTTTTTTTGTTATTGTTGTTGTTTTTTTCCCCTCCTTTCTTTTCTTCCTTCCTCCCTCTTTTTTCTTGCCTTTCCTCCTGTCCTCCTTCTTTTCTTCAGTTTATTCCTGGGACTTTTCATGTTCCACACAGGGACAAATCTTATAATGGTAATTTCTTCTAAAATTTGTGTTCTCTTACAATTTTTGTATCCTTACAACCTGTCTTAAACCCTTTTGGAGACAAGGCAATATATTTTATGAATATAACCACAAACATATAAAATACAACACAGTTGACCTTTGAACAATAGAGAGGCTGGGGCACTGACCACCCCCCCGCCCCAAACACACACAGCCAAAAATCCACACATAACTATTGATGATCAAAACTTTACTAGTATCTTACTATTAACTGGAAGACTTACTGATAACATAAACAGTCAATTGACACATTTGTATGTTATATGCATTCATTGTATGCTGTAATCTTATAATAAAGTAAGCTAGAGAAAAAGTGTTATTGAATGTTAAGGACAGGAAAATACCTTTACAACACTATACTATAAAAAATCCAAGTTTAAGTGGACCTGTGTAGTTCAAACCCATATTGTTCAAGGGCCAACTATATATAGTATCTAAAATACACAACATAAAATTTATAATCTAAGTATATACTAACATATAATATATATTAATATCTATAAAATAATTTTTAAATATAATATTTATCTATTAAATATAATAAAAGTGATCTAGAGAGGTAGTGGGTTTCTGGAAAATTTCTAGATCAGTTCAGATGTTCTTATTTAACTTACAAAGTGTCTTGAGTATCAATTCCACTGTATTCATCTACTTTTTGTATTGGAAAATATATTTTCCATTTCAGTTCACACATATATTCCTCAGTAGGAAGGGACTCTAGAGACTTTTGGAGAAAAGTTTTTGTACCTAATAACCATATAATTCATTTGATCAGCTATTAGAAAGTCGAATAAATAGTTTCATACAGAATAATCACAACTTGCCTTGATCCGGTCTTCTTGATATTGGTTTTGGTATGTGTGTGTGTCTAATTCCCTTATTTCTTGAATTTTATTTGATGCTTAAGTGGTTCAGTTTAGCATAGTTTTAAAATAAATTGCCCCAAAACTTCTTTTTGTAAATAGTATGTACAGTCATAAAAATTTAGTCCTGGTTGTCATTAATAAATCAGCTTCTGTTTTGATGTTTAAATTGAAAGTGAAATATAGAGCAAACCAAGCATGAACCCCTGTTGGATTATGTATGCCCTCATAAATAACATATTTTAAAGCATAGAAATGTTTATATTTTTGCAAACTCTATGTATCTACTGTTTTACATAATCTATTTCCCAAAATAATGGCTGGTGTATTTTGGGAAGCATGAGACAATGAAAACGATTCTCATTTCTGTTTCTAATTAATGGTAGGCTTTCTACAGGTCACTAAATCCTTCTTCACCCCTGACTCTATAGTTATGAAATGCAAGAGTTGGACTAAATACTCTTTAAGATTTTTTTTCCAACTTTCAGATTCTCCAAATGTAACATTTATTTGATGCATTTTACTAGTTAGACAATTTGGGTTTAATACTTTAATTTGGGAACAGCTATTAATTTTATGGAAAATTTTGTAAACTAGATGTGCCAAAGTGAGTGACTCCTTGTTCTTGAGTCTTTAGTTATTATCTGAATATTAAGGCTATAAGACCTTCCATGTACTGTAACCACAGTCAAAACAGACCAGCATTTGTCATTACAGAGATTTTTGCTGGTGAAGTTTCTTTTTGTCTCCTACTAGGAAACTATATTTCCCTTGCTTTTTAGTTATCTTTTGTATTTTGTTGCACTTCCATATTTTGCTCTGAATACCTCACAGGTTTATGATTAAGCTGTGATTGTCTCAGGTGACAAAAAATCTCAGGATTTTTTGCAATTTCTTGGTGATTTTTAGTGTATACACTATCTTTCCTAAAGTCAGAATTTCTACGTGTAGTCCTGGAATCAGCTGGAGTCAACGGTACCTTTGGGTCTGATGGCTTTGAGGTGAATTAGAAGAGGAGGAGAATCAGCTTGGTCTTGAGGAGAATCAGCTTCCTCCCAAATGAGTGTCATTAAAAGGGATTCAAACTAGTGACAACTAACTTTTTTTTTAGAGAAAAGAAGAGCTGCTTTTGACTCCAAAGGAAGTTCAGTGGAATTTAGACTTTCAAGGTCCCCATTCCAATTCTCTCCTGTCTCGTCAGAACCAGCCTTTCTTCTCAAAGACTTTGTAATTCTGTATTCTCTGGTAATGTTCTATGGAAGCAATCATTTGTTTTCCCAAAGTCTGTTCTTCCATTTAGACAAATGCAGATGATAATTTAAGAAACTGTTGGACGCTAAAAACCATAGATTCCCAGGACCTCATTCCCCATAATCAGTCATCTAAATCTAATCAAGGCAGGAATACAGATTGCAGATTCCCAACCTTGAGGGTCTGTGTGCTGGAACATACCACTCCTGGCACATAATACAGTAGCAAAACCAAATTCATTGTAGGTATTTCAAACAGAAAGGGATTTAGCATCGAGTATATGAATTTTCTAAAACTGTTGGGAGGGTTTGAGGAGTAAAGGGCGGAGAAGCTACTGATAGGCTTCAGAAAATCAACATATTTAGCTATCACAAAGACAAATACCCATACACTTGATGTTGTTCTAGTTAAGTTTTAGGAGGGACCGAGATTAGATGGGTTTGTTTAATCCACAGTCTTTATCCAGAAGTGCCTTGAAAGACTTTCTTCAGTAGGCTTTGGTGACACCGGGGTCTCCTGAGAGTGGTCAGAGTTCATTCCATCTTCAACCCAAAATACTGTTTAAGTATTGCTGAATCTTCCAGCAGTTCTTATACCTGTATTTCCTGGGGATCTTATTGTGTAAGTGTGTATTTGTTAATTTTCACTCACATGTAGTAATGCTTATGCATATAAGCAATAAAGTAGGATCTATTTCTTTTACTTTGTTTTTAAAATTTATGCTCCTATAGCTCAAATCCTCATTCTATATAAGTACTATACACTTGTTTCTGAGGTAATTCAAGTAATGATTCTCCTAGATAGAATTTTTTTTTTACATGGCATTGAACTTTCTTATTTCATTTTTACTTGTTTTAATCTCCTAGTTATATTTTCTTGTTTTCTCTTACTTTTCTGGAAATAAAAGAATAAAGCTATAATTATGAAATCCTCAGATAACATCGATTGGCTCAGTAGCTATTAAAAAATAATTATTACATAGTACTATTGCTTTTTCTTTTTAAACAAAACAATATTGTTATAATGATTTGAACCTCGTGACACCATTCTTCATGTTATTATGAGTCAACACCAGGGAATTGAAATCGTGAAGAAACATCATTATTAAGCTTGTTATAAACTCAAAACCTGAAATCCATGTCAGAAAATGAGTTACCTTCTTGCTCAACCAATGAGAGTAATTCAATATCATCTAAAATGTAGTTGAATAAAAAGATTTCTCTTGATTAGTATTTAACTGCTCTTTTCCATAAGGTAACCCAGAACAAGATGTTTGGCTCCAATTATCAGGGTAGAAATTGCTTATGCAAATCAATGTAAGGCAATGAGGTGTGGATAAAAAGCAAAAGGGAAATATCATTATTATTGGTTTGTGCTCATAAAATTCTGATAGCCTGAAGGTAATGACAGGCACAAAGCCAGAGGGATTATTAGTAGCAACAACATACTCAATAACTTGTGTTCCAGTGAGAAGTTCTATGTTAACATATGTACACAGGATTTTTATTTGATAACTTCCGGCTTGCATTTCTGAGAGAGCGTTTGCTCCATTGCATGTAGATTTTTCAGAAAAATGAAAAGTCATAGAATAATGGAGGAACAGGGATAGTGTGTTGAAGTTCATTTCCTTGCTAAAGAGATGGTATTGTGTTTCCATCCAGATGGTAGCTGAATCATGCTTAATCTAAAATGAATAACCACAGACAGATTTTGCTCAAATTTCTCCATATTTCACTTAAGTCACTGGGCCGTTTTAGTACACTATAGGTAGAAAGGTTAACACTTCACACTAATTTGTTGTGATATGATAATAATGTTATCATTGCTGGTGTTTTTAACCATTGGATTTGACCTAATTAGTATTCGATTTATTATAGACCTAACTATGAAGCTAAGATCATTGAGAATGTTAATACAGAAAAAAAGTATTAATTATAAGGAAAGATTCCATGGGTTTGAGAATCAAGAATACTATCTCTAATAAAAAAAAACACTTTAAAAATAAAACAGCAGTAGTTATTCATATTTCTTGGAGAGAAATAACTTCTATTTCATCAGTTTCAACTAATTTGTTTATGTTCGGCTATTGATTCAGTCCTTATCATTTTGCCTGAGTCCTCAATGTTGTTAACTGGCCACAATGACTACGTAGCATTCACTAAAAAGCCTTTACTATTAACGACATAGATCTCTGTTTGATCATCTGGTGGGCATTTACTCAGCTCAATAGGAAGCCTTAGAAAATTATATTTAGTGGTTTTCTTTTACTTGTCAGTTAAGGGCTCAGGGTATTTTTTTATTTTTTTATTTTTTATTTTTATTTTAATTAATTAATTAATTAATTAATTTATGGCTCAGGGTTTTTTATACATTTTAGCTAAATAGGGCTGCTCCTATAAAATGATGTCCTAGATAACTTGATTTTAAAGGTATCTGTGAAATGTTTAGGCACCTTTGGTTGATGAGTGGCTATATTTGTATGGGGGTATGTGTGCAAATGCACGCCAGTCTGAATATGCAAGCCCTTGTGTACACCGATCTGCAAAGTGTCTCTCATTCCTTCAGCACCTACCATTTGATGACATTGCTGGTGCAGGATACATAAGCCTGCCTCACAGGCATCTGTTTCCCTGACCTATTATAACTCCCACATCAGCAGTTTTCTTTCTTTTCCTTTATTAATTTCTTTTTCTTTTATGTTCTCTTTTTGGAACTTTCATGTAATAGCCTAGAATTACTTATCTGGCAACGTTGTAAATTGTGATGCAAAAAGAACCCTCCTGAGTGGGGAAGATGATTTTTCTCACTACTTGTATTTTCCTAACTGGTTTTACGTAGGTTCTTTTTTTTTTAATTTATTTTTTATTGGTGTTCAATTTGTCAACATATAGAATAACACCCAGTGCTCATCCCATAACTGCCATTACATAGGTTGACACCAGATGGACCATAATATCTTTAGTTTTTTCCTTGTGTGTGAACATCTCGATCACTTTCCAGTTTCTGTTAAATAAACTCTACTGTCATGGTCTTCAAATGATAGGTTTTCCCATTATATTTTGGTAGTCTCTTTATATCCATTTCTGTAATCTTATCAACAATTTTCTTTTTTTCTTTTTTTCTTTTATTTTTTTTTCATATCATCAATTTTCTTCCAAAATGTTAAGCCAACGTATAGTGGTAGAAGTAAAGTTCGAAAGTTCTCTTTTTATAATACACTAAGCAAACAGCTTTAGGTGTTATTTTCAAAACAATTTTCTTACTAATTTAGTAAGTAAAAAATTACCCCATTGCTATCTCAATGTATTTTTTTTTTATCACAAATGATGTTTGAAAACATTTAATATATTCTCTTGCATTTTACTCTTTGGTGACATAATCATCCATGTGTTTTACCCATTTGAAGATAGAAGTTTTACTCTCATTTTCATGATTTTGCATAAGTGGCTATATAATAAGAATATCAAACCACAACATATTTGCTACATATTCTTTTTTCCCCATGATATTTAAATATCTTAGTTATTATTGTGAAAAAAGCCCATGTTATAAATTAGTGGCTTAGGAGGAGTGCTAAAGACCCAAGCTATATATTTGGGAAATGACTTACAAAAAGTTCAATCAAATGCATTCAAAACACTTGATCTACCTCTGTGTTTCTATCATGGAAGGGAAGGCTCCGGGCTAGTAGGACACGCAAAGAAATGGTGATGTTCATTTGTCATATTGAATCTCATTTCCTTTTGCAATCACTCTCTTATATTCACCTATTCTCTTCTGCTCAAGGCCTCTCTCTGTGATTATTTTACAGATCATTTTTTCCCCCTTAAGAGCAATAGCTCATTATAGCGTTAAGATCTTCCTTTGATGCTTTGTGCCAATAAACCAAAATTGTGATTTCACCTCCTGCACCAGCTGTGCTTAGTTTGATATCTGCAGCACACGTTGCTCCCCCATTAGGCGTGTTGGGTTGTTCATTTATTCTGCAC
This sequence comes from Canis lupus baileyi, assembly GCF_048164855.1. Taxonomy (NCBI): domain Eukaryota; kingdom Metazoa; phylum Chordata; class Mammalia; order Carnivora; family Canidae; genus Canis; species Canis lupus. The sequence continues at coordinate 16,090,530 of NC_132848.1, forward strand.
AAACTTATTACATACCCACTCTCTGAGAGACACCGTGGCGAGGGTGTGCTGCACACCCCAGATATGGCCTCTGATCCCATGAGTCATATATAACAGGGTAAGATTGGCCCTGAGTGGGAAAAAAGCAAATGCATATATATTTACTAAATGTGAGAAATGCTGAGAAAGAAAAAAAATAGAATGCTAGAGAGTGCATATGGGTGGATGGGCCAGGCAGTCTTAGGTTGGGTGGGTAGGATCTCCCCCTGGAGAAGAAGGCACGCATACTGAGGTCTGAAGCATGAGAGAAAGCTGGAGGAGGATGGAGATCATTCCAGAAACACGGAAGGGCCCGTGCAAAGGACTGAGGGGAAGGACTGAGAAGGTTCAAGGAGAAGAAAGAAATCGGAGGCTGAGTGGAGTCAGTAAGGATGAGGGCGCAGGGGGCGAGGGGGCAGGAGGGAGTCGTGTGGTGCAAGGACATGCCCTGAGAGGGCTGGGGGTTATCTGAGTGCAGCAGGGTGCTGTGAGCAGTTTCAACCCAGGGTGTGATGGGGTTCTGCTTACAGTTAGAAGTTAGCTGGCAACGTTTGTGAGTGCATTGGGAGGGGGCAGGAGGATGCCCGGAGAGGAAGACAGGGAGGCCAGTGGAGGTTCAGGGGAGAGATGGCGGTGACCTAAGTGCACAGAGACATGGGGGAACCCAAAGGTTCTTTCTGGAGGCCGAATAAATGCACCTAGGGATAGACTGGGAGTAGGATCCACAGCAGAGGTGAGGAAGGGGGGATACGGAAGAGTGGGTGGGAAGTTTCTGGGGGGAAAGCCTGAACAAATCCCCGCGGGGCTGTAACAATAGGGCTGAGCAAAGAGTAGGGCCTTGGGGCTAGAGCCGCAGGGGATGCAGCCAGAACCCCAGGGCTCGGTGTCACCCAGGTCAAGGGGAAAGCTCCTGTCCAGAGGGGACCAATGAGGGTAACTGTGCTGGGAGGTGGAGCTAAGAGAGAGAGAAGAGGTCCTGTGGCAGCGGGTATGGTCCATGGCACCCGTGGAGTGGGTCGGGGAAGAGCGGGGACGCGTCTGCGGGCAAGCAGGTCTGTGGAGCGCAGCTTAAAGACATTCGATGAGGAAGGAGATTCGAAAACCAGGGGAGGTGGGTGGAGCGGGATAAGGCTAAGGAAGGTTTTGTTTGGGTTTCTTCTTGAGGATGGGGGACAGTTGTGTGAGTTGGGCTGAAAGAGGAGGGGTCAGGAAAGGAAGGCCTGACGGATAGATGCTAGAGAAGTATGAGGTGACTGGGACATCACGTTCTAAGGAAGTCTTAGAAGTCCCTCTAAGCACGATCCTCTTCCTAGCTGGTGCACAGCGTTTCCCGTCCTAGAGCCCCTGGAATGAATGTGGCTACTGTTGGAGGGGGGTCGAAGATGTTGGCTCCATGGGTATGTCCCCTGGGGTCCGGCCTTAGAATGATTAGCATTCTTGGTTTTTGTGTGGTCAGCAGCTCTGCACGGGCCCGCTGTGCTCTGGATCCCTTTCCCAAGTGAGTCCCATGCCCACTTTGCAGTAGAAGAAGTTAAAGTCCAGGGGATCTAGGTCCCAATGCTACATCACACGGCCAGCCTGATTCCTGCCTCGTTTGCTAAATAGACACAGTTGTCTTCTCCGTCGAGTTGCGTTTCCCCCGACGAGTCAGCAGCAGCACAGCCGCCAGAGTAGAGGCGTGAAAGCAGAAAGGGTCATGGATGCGCCCTACGGTCCTGGGCACCCTGGCTGACCGAAGGCCATGCATCCCGACCAGTCGGGATACACTTTGTCTAGTGTGTGAGCTGCTGCGCTCTAAGTCCCTTTTCCAGGCCCTTCAGGAAAAGCAAGGCACGACCTCCTGTTTTATAAGTAGATTTATTTTACGTCTCGGTAATATTTCCAGCTAGCGGCAGAGGCGAGGCGGGGACACTGAGGCACCTGCACACCCCCGTGGACTTGCGGTCACCCCAGTTCTGTGACAGGTGTAGGAGCCCCTCAGCCCGCTGGGGTCACACAAGTCCAGCGGCTGCAGTGTCACCACACCCCTGGGGACGCTTCCACCTGCCGCGGCCTTGATGGCACGACACAGAATCACTAAACACAAGATCCGTGGAAACAAAACCGGGGTGGAAATAGGCTGTTGTCTGTCATTTAAGACCAAGAAACAAGGATCTTTTATCTGCTTGCAAGATGTTTCGATTAGAAATTTTCCAATTTCCTGGTATGTTCTCACAGTCCTTCAAGAAAGCGTACTGATGTCACAAAATTATGCTTGTTACGTGGGTAATGGGTTTTTCACACATGTAGAAATCCTTTTTGTTCCAGAGAAATATCTGAATTCTCCTCGAAGTAAACAACCTGTGAGAGTAAATCTAGGTAAAAGACACATAAAAAAATAAAAATAAAATTGCATGAGAACGACGATATAACTCATTTTATTCTACGTATTTAAATAACTTCCTTTCCTAAATACCACTTTTTTTTTTCTTTTACTGTGTCTGGTGTCCACACAGTCCTGTACCTTGAAAGGTCTAGTGTTGGTTTTTCTTTTTATCGGGTTTCCTACTTAGGAACTCGTTGTGATTTAAAAATAAAGGTTTACCAGTCATTGATAGCTTTTCTTTTTTCTTTTCTTTTTCTTTTTCTTTTTTTTTTTTTACATTGATAGCTTTTCATCATTGGTTCCTATCTAACAGAATAAAATGTAAAAATTCTCTTACTTTTGTGTGATGCTTTTCCAAGCTGTGCTCCTTGGTTTTACTTGGTTTCATGACCTCTAGCCATTTTTCAGATAAAAACCAAAATACTATCTCAGTCTGCAGCCCGGCTGTCTGGTGTGTGTTAGTTGGTCATCCGTCACTGGTTTGGTCTCCTGGTTGCTGTTTCTCAAGGTCGGAGCACCTGGAATCATCCTCTGAAGTACACAGCCAGCCTTCAGAGGGGTTGATCCAACCCTTGTGCGGCACTGCTTTGATCCAACGAGCTTTTAATCCACTTTCTTATTGTCCATGGGTCCCTTTAAAATCACCCTGCTGTAGTAATGCACCCACTCACAAATATTTCATTTCTCAACTTTAGGTTCCCAGTTTAAAAGCTCTTGTTCTTTCTTTTTTGCCTTCTTTCAGACAAAAGTTTAACACAGTTTAAATTTTATTGTTGTTACCCTCGGTGTGCTCCTGTCTGGGGAACTTGTATACTTTTTCTCCAATCTTCTTGTCTGCCTCTTTTTTTTTTTCTTTTTTAGCTTAAGTATCTACCCCCTTGCATCCCTGCCCCCACAACCCTACTGTTTATAAAACAATGAAAGCCTAGAAGGTTTATTCCATAGAACTGGGTGCTCTTTGCTTTGCATTTTGTGTGAGTTGCATGAGAAAATTTCTATTTTTCTTTCTAAGGTCACCAAGAACATTTAAGACGTTTGTGTTGTTTTGATCAAATCCCCCATTAGTGTTGTATGAGTCAGGGTTTGGGGTTGCAAGCAGTTGAGAGGAACTCTGGCTACATTAGGCAGAGAGGAGTGTTTTTGAAGGGTGTAGCCCTTGGAATCATTGGGAAGGCTGGAGAACTGGGCTTACAGAGCTGAGGAGGACTCAGATGTTGGGAAACCTCACCGAGGTCCTGCCACAGGGATGGCTGGTTCAGCTGCTGCCATTAGCTCCCTCCAGAGCCACCATCACAGTGTCACCATCACGGGGGGTCATCTTCCCATGGGCCCTACTTCCCTGCACTGATCCTGCAGGAATCACAGCCCTGGGATGAAGTATCTGCTCCTCTGGGACCCGGGCTCATGTGCCTGCTTTAGCTGCCTGAGTGGGGGGGTCAGGGGGGCAAGGATTTATGGTTTGGTCCCTTCTAGAGTGAGCGGGACGTGGGGCCCTCCCCTTCCTGCAGGATACCATGGGCAGTTATTGCCCCCATATCAATGTGGGGTTTCAACGCTGGGAAGCCAAAGGGATGACAAATGCCCACTACAAATTTTTTGAGGCACAATTGTTCTTAATAGAAAGGAACGGTCTTTCAGGCCCCTGCTTTGGCCTTTTTGTCACATAGTCGGAAAAACCAATGCCCACATTTGCTGGCATGTCCCCAGGCTGCACTTGCAGGTAGAAGGGAGCTGGCTGCCTGGGTGCCCGGGGCCCGGACTTGCCCATGTCGTTCCCCCGGGTGCCTGATGCTGTAGTGGCCGGCGGGCCAGGTGGTGGGCTGATGCCAGACCCAGGGGGGGCCCTGGGTCTTCCCGGGGAGGAGTGGGTGCCCTGGGCCACCAGCTGAGCTCGGGGCCAGCGGGCAGAGTGAGGCGGGCCCAGGCCTGTGGCGGGGCTGTGCTGTGTCACCCTCTTACAACAGGAGGCACAGATCTTGGCAACACGCAGGTGGCCCCAGGGTGGAGCTTCTACACCGGGCAGCTCAGCACACACGGCCCAGCCGTCTGTGGGCCCGGGTCTCGGTGCCGCCAGCCGAGGGCCCCCCCCGGGGGGGGCATCTTTATTCCACGCAAGCGGAGCATCATTATTCCTCTTCTCCTCATTACTTATGAGTCCCTTTGGCTTTTGCATGTGAAGGACTATGGCTCGTGTCACCTGTCAGCAAAGAAAGTGACATAAAGGTGGCCCCCAGCCAGTGGTGCGGCCCTCCCCAAGAGGGCAGGTGGGGGCAGCAGCTACTGTGGGGGAGAGGAGGACTCGGGGGGAGGCGCACGGGCCTGGGGGGGGGGGCTGCTGCCACCGAGACCGCGGAGCTCAGCTTCCAGCAGGTGTCAGGTCGTGTCGGCAGGTGCATGCACAGTCCTGGTGGCTTGTCCTTATGTATTAGTAGCTGGTGATGATGGTGATGATGATGATGATGATGATGATGCCATCGACCCTGAGATGAAATAGAGGGCAGCTCACACAGGGCTAAAAAGGAGGCAGGTGGTATGATTTGCACGTGCTCTGTCCTTGGTTACCTTGTCAGTGATGCGCTTCCTTCTGCCGCTCTGTTTCCGACTGGCCACCTGAAGGGATTGAAAAGCTTACGGCGGGGCAGCCCGGGGTTGCCCAGTGGGTTAGTGCCGCCTTCAGCCCCGGGCGTGACCCTGGGGTCCCGGGATTGAGTCCCGCATCAGTCTCCCTGTATGGAGCCTGCTTCTCCCTCTGCCTGGGTCTCTGCTTCTCTCTCTCTCTCTGTGTCCCTCATGAATAAATAAAATCTTAAAAAAAATAAATAAAAAGCTTACACAGCTGATGTCTGCTGAACACTTGCTGTGTGCTTGGCCCGCGTCACTGGCAATACTGCCCAGACACTCCACGCTTCATGCCCTAACATAAACCTATGAAGCAGGTACTATCATCTCCCCATTTTATAGGCATGAAAACAGGCACAAGGAGGTTAAGCGACTCGCCAAAGCCACGTAGCTGTGCGGTGTTGGGGGGGAATTGGACAAGGCCGTCACACTCCCATTCCATACTTTATGTAGATCCTTCTGCTCAAAAGGCCCTCAAGTTTTAATCAGTTTATAATTTTGGTTTTGTCCAAAATTCGAGTATCATCCATGTTAAGAATAACATGAATATTCGAGTGGTCATCCATGTTTTTGTCTTTTCAACAGCTCCTCTATTTCTGAAATTCTTTGTCTAGAGAACCCTTAATTCTTTCTACAGTTAATATTAAAATATTCTTCTACTTTATATCATAATGTCAAATCTACTGCCGATTGACTTTCATACACATACATATAATCATAAGTTTCCATTTCGGATTCATAACCGCAGCCCTTTTCATATTCATCAACTTGTAGGTTTGAAAGGAACTTAAAATCTTCTTATTTAATTGCACACCAAACGTTTGAATTCATCTTGTCAGGCAGTTTTGGTGCAAAGACTACGGTTTTAGTTGCAGAGACCGTCCTCCACGAATCCCATCTCAGTATCTGCTGTTGTTCTCGGTAACCTCCTCTCCAGCACCGTTCCCCCAGCATGTGGAAGCCACAGGCACCTGCAAAGCACACCCCACTTTTTGTGGAATGAATGAATACATAAATGACTACCAAAAAACCACATTTACTATTCTGGAAGCTTCTTTGTAATTCAACAAGGACAAAACACAATTTCCTTAGCTTAGGATAGGACTACTTTCATGCAAGAGGATGGGTAAAATAACTAAGGAACACACTTGGGAAGTGTTTTAGTTCACTTTCTCTTTGTTTGGAAGGAAAAAAAAAGAGTTGACATGTGTTAGAATTCCAGTAACACCTGAAAATTGGGACTGCTGGGAATCCAAGAAGACGCTTTCTGCCCTGACTTCCGAGGCAAGCAAGTCAGATCTGCTTCCTAAACCTGGATAATTGCCATTTCAGCCCACATGAAATGTAAATTTGCACTTTATTCTGAATTGGGGAGGGAACCAAGAGCTTGAGTTGATGATCAGTATTGGGCCAACGTCAACTCATATCGTGAACAGCTGGAGTTTTAAGATCTGTCTGTGAAGAGAATCCTGTAGTTAGGTATTGGACCTTTCAAAGTCCGTGGGGGCATTGCTTTGTTCCCTCTTTTGGGATTATCCTAGCAGCGCTATCTGTAAGCCAAATCCAATAAATAAATAGTTCTAATATTGATACTTTTAAAAATTATCGCACCACTAAAGTAAAACTCAAATTTGTGTTTCAAAATTCATATCGTTTCCGGATTTATCCATGTAGATGCTAAAAGATCCATTTAGATCCATTTAGAGACAATGCTGAGAGTTAAATCTGATATAATTTATTTAAATCCTAGTCCCTGAGTTCTAATGGAAAATGGCTCATATGGCATATTCAAAGCCAAGGGTGGAATTCGCATTGGTTATCGGGGTTGTATTTTTTCAATAAAGTTATTCATAATCCCTGTTGACAATGATGGATTTGTGGTTGCTAAGGTAGTGTTGGGCATGACAGCTGTAGTTTCTGATTAGGTGGGAGTTGCCATTTGCTCTGCTGGGAGTTGCCAACAAAGCTGAATCTGTCACAGGTGCTACAATTTGTATTTCAGAAAAATGTCTTCCCCAAGTTTAATTATCCCCAAAGTATTCCACTCTACACAAAGTACTGAAAAGAGTCAGCGATTTCTTTTTTTTCATTTTTAGTACTGTGATGTAAATGAGGACTTTTGTCTGCCTACCTACATGTTGTAAAGAGGATGGAATTTCACATGGAGGAGACCCTCTTTTTTATAATATAAAACACAGTTTTCTATTCATTTTTGTACTTTGGATTCAGAAAAAGAATAACACCAATTGGCCATCAGCAAGTAACATTCAGTGACGTACGTAGACCATGCTTTGTAGAAGGGAGCAGCCATGGGGTACACAGAAAGTGTGTGGGTTTAACTACTAGTGGGGGAAAGTTGGGAAATGGGAAGTCTATACTCAAAATATCAAATAAACTCAGGATTAACTTTTTCTCGTTAAGTGTGAGTATATGTTTCAAGCTCATGGAAGTATGTCTCTTTTTCTGGATTAGGCAGCCTGTCCTTTGCAGAGACTAGGGAATCTGACAGCTTGTGGAGACAGTCCTCACTCTCTTGGCCTTTGCCAGTTCCTCTTCACACCAGCATGTATCAGCCAGGTTTCTGTTGTTGTTTTCTCTTTTCCCTAAAACAGAATTTTTTCCGACACTTCAACAGGGAAGCCTGACGGAGGAGTTTCCCCTAAATATTTCACTGCAGAGGTAGTCTCTATAAAACTGCTTGAGGCCGATTTGCTAAATTAGAGGAAGGCCTTTGATCCTGGAAATCCAGAAGAAGTGATTATGGCGATGAAAATAATTTTTAATAGACCAGTATCGTTTGATGACTTAATTAAGGAATATGTTATAGTTAAAGCTCTTTGGGATATTTTTAAGTAAGATTCTTCACCTTTTTCCATGTCTTTGTCTTTGTACTAATGCAATTCTAACAAATGGAAATGGTTAATTGAGTCGGGAAATCAGTGTGTTTACTGGAAATGGCTTAGCCTTCAAATTGTAATTACAATTTTATATTCTTTGTAGGATTATTTAACCATTCATAAGTATGGCAATGCAGCCAGAAACGATCTCTGGAATACACTGTCAGAGGTAAAGTACAGGAAGCTTGAGTGCCAAAACCTTTTCTTGAATATTTGAATTGAGTTTATAAGCCATTCATAACTTTTATTGACATTGGCAGTTGTTTTGAATTTTTATATTTCCTCATATTGCTTTATCACTTTGTTTTTGATATCTTATATTATAAAATGGGGTTAAAAATTAAACTGCAAATGATTGTAAAAAGTACCCTGTCTACTTTCAAACAAGACAAGACTTCTGAAATACAACATGCATATGTTGTCAGATATTCACGTTTGAGAGAAATATTGATATTAAAGTAGTTCTTACTATAGGTGAGTAACAAATATTTAAATTTGGTTCTAGACATACTGGGGGTACTTAATGATGCTGCAAGTACTTGTTTTAACAATCGACTGTGTTTTATCTTCCATTAAGTAAAAACTTTAATGCTAATAAAGCTTTTATTTCTCTACATGATGCTTGACTTAAGGCAAAGAGATTAATTTTACTAACACGTTATATTAGCTTCACCGATTTTACATGTTTTCATACTTAAGTAAATCATAAAGGTAAATATAAAAATGGTTTAATGTTAATTATATTTATAATTCATGTTTATAAAACTAATTTATACAATTTGGGTTATGAAGGCTTTAAAAAGGAATGGGAAATTTGTAAATATACAAGAAGTGATGGATCAGTGGACACTCCAGATGGGTTATCCTGTAATCACCATCTTGGGGAATTTGACGGCGGAAAATAGAATAATAATTACCCAACAACATTTTATCTATGACATCAGTGCTAAAACTAAAGCACTCCAACTTCAAAATAACAGGTACGACACTCTTTAACATGAAAAAAATTGCTTTTGTTCTTAGGTTTCACTTTGCATTTTTAACATTTCAGAAAGGATTGCTAAGATAATTATAAAATGTAAGTGAAATATGGTTTTCATTTCTTTATTTACATATGGTGTTTTCATTTTCATTCCTCTTTTACTCCTATTTCCAGATATTTTAACCATCAAAGTGACAGCACACCAGTTATTTTGTTCAAGCAGAGTTTAAATTATCATGGTGATTTAGAAAAATATGTGGTTTTTTACACTTCCCTGTAAATGGTTGTTGAATTTAATTCAAGAAAGTAAGATGCAATGAAGTCAATTAAATAGAATTGAGCAAACTGAGATTTATAAAATAGATGAGAATAGAAACGAACAATCCAGGAAGACTAATTAAAACAAACAAAACCACTAGACTGGTGTCTGAGCCAAAGGAACTCAAACCAGATCCGTTTTTAAATGGTCTAAGTATCAATGCTACTTAGCATCAAAATATGTTCTCTTCCCTCAGTTTCCGTGTGTAAAACCACTAAATAGACAACATACACAGAATTTTCATTTGTTGTTAAACTTTCTTTTGAAACTCTTAATTACTGGAAACAGCATATAGTGTTTCTTCTCTATTTCATGTTTTCTCTCTCTCTTTTTTTAAGATTTTATTTATTTATTCATGAGAGACACAGAGAGAGGACACAGGCAGAGGGAGAAGCAGGATCCATACAGGAAGCTCGATGCAGGACTCGATCCTGGGACCCCAGAGTCACGCCCTGGGCCACAGGCAGGCGCTAAACCGCTGAGCCACCCAGGGATCCCCCCTATTTCATATTTTCTTACTGTTTTGTGTCTTATTAAAGGCTGAGCCAGAGCTAGATAATAGAACTTAAATCAGTTCATTTCATTTTTTAAAAGGTGCCCTGAGAAAATGTTGGAGGGGGAAGGGACAGATGGGATGAAATTTAAAATTAATAAATAAAAGTGAGGAATTTGGATTAGGTTGGTCATGCTGTCTCCCATTACATTGGCCCATTAGGGCTCTGAGGTCACCCACCAATATTTAGGAGGTGTGAAGCATGAATGGGTTTTGGTTTTTGGTTTTAGTTTTGATCTCTAAGAGGGGTGGATGACAGTGGTTCCCAAGTAGGCTAGCTCCAAGATGGGTTGTAGGTGGAGGGGACTGGGAAATCCATGACTGTTTTCCCGGTGATTAAATTCAGAATGTCATTTGGGAAAGCCTGGTCTTCGATCACTATACACATTGGCCTTCAACAAACTGCCCTTGCAACCCAGCTGTTTCAACTGATGGAACATAATATTTTCCTGCCGCACCATCGGGTGGGCCTGCGTGGGCGCTTCTGTCCCCAGCCTGGCTTCGGCACAGCTGCCAAATATATAATTTTCTATATAGGAACTATGGAGAGAGATAATCCCAGGGAATATTAAAGAAAAAATATTTTAGATTGATGCACGGCTTCCGACCCCCCTCTGGCCCCAGGCTAAGCTGCTCAGGCTCACCCCCGGCCCTGCCAGGAAGGACAGCAAAACGACTCGACTGTGGCAAAGTCAGAGAGATTTAGGCCGTGCCTTTGAGACGATCACTCTGACACAAACATCACTGATGCAGAAAAACATAAAGGACTCGCAAATGACAGAACAAATCTTGAACAAAAATACGCTGTCAGCCTATAACATGCGGCAGGTGGATCAGCGATGAGTCTGACTCTTTGGAGGAACAATCTCTCCCAGGCTCTAGGAGTGTCTGTAACATGAACAGAACTTTGCTTTTGCCAGGGTTGTAAAATCACATGGGTCATTTTGAACCCCGAGAACCTGGCGTATAAAATATTAAGAGTAAGATGATCTATGGAGTCCTTTTGATCTTGAAAATAATTTTCTATTTTGAAATCCTAGTGCTTGCAGTTAAAATTTTAGTCCTCAATTGTACATCACTGCTCAGTGCTTTTCACTCTAATAACAGTGTGGTCCGAGCTCCCGTACCAACCCTATTGGTTCTTTGGACGTAGCCTCCTACACCTTTACTCCCCACTGTAGGAAGGTGTAGGAAGTACTGCATTGATGCAAAAACACTGCATTTGATGAAAAGATTGCATTGATGAAAAAAGAAATCCCATGAAGTGTGCATCTTTTCTGAGCCAGTGTCATTATTCATTCCTTGTCTTGAATTTTGCAAAGGATCCTAGAACGTCATCACTACAACATACCCAGTACGTTTTGAATGTCTGTACTAATTATATTTTTCATCATAATAACTATTATAGCATAGAAAGATCGTTACGTAACTAATAATTGCATAAAGCTAGGTGATATGTAGACGTGAATAAGATATTTGCTAGAATTTAGGTATCCTAGAAGTTCTGAATTTGTGTAGCTTTTCTTTGTGAACTGAATAGATTGCAGTGCTGAGGAGTGTCTCTTCATATACTCATGGAGCTTCCCAGAGTCCTGTCCTATATAGAAAATTATATTATCTCCACAGTCGTATTTTCCTTTTGTTATTGACCTGGTGACAGCAACCTCTATAGAGTTCATGGTGTCTATGTTAATGCTTCACTGATATTGGTACCATTTTTTAAAAAAAGATTTTTCACTCAAGCTGCAATAAATACCTATTATTGTTTACCCTGACATGACTATTAGGAAAAACATTGCTTTATTATAAAAACATGAACAATTGAGAGAGATAATCCCAGGGAATATTAAAGAAAAAATATTTTAGAGGTCTATGGAAATGCATTTTGTGTTTGTTTTGTTTTGTTTTGTTTTGTTTTTCCTGCTTAAAATGAGATGACGAAAATTAAACTTAGGTAGCTGGGACATAATCTAATTTCACAAATTCTTTTTTGTAAGTTTTTTTCAAACATCATCCACTGCAGTCTGAGATTGTTTTTAATAGCACACTATGCTCAACAGTGTTTAGTGACTTCCACCCTTTTAAGTTGTAACCATAAAATAATGTGCTTTCTTTCGATTTTTGAAATTAAATTGGTGGAAAGATCAAATATGTGTTGTTCAGAAGGTTATGCAAAATAACATATAGAGGGGCACCTGGGTGGCTCAGTTGGTTAAGCATATGCCTTTGGCTTAAGTCGTGATCTCAGGGTCCTGGGATCCACCCCACGTTGGGTTCCCTGCTCAGTTGGGAGTCTCTCCCTCTGCCCCTCCCCACTGCTCATGCTCTTTCTCTCCCTCTCTCTTTCTGTCTCAAATAAATAAATAAAATCTTTTTTAAAAAGGAAAGGAGAAAAATAATACATAGGATTAGTCATATAGCAATTCAGAAATGACTACAAATTTTTGATATGCTTGGTAATTTGTAGTTTTCATTTTGTTTTTGTGACAATATATACATGTGCATTGTGTGCATACACACGGACACAGAGAGGGCAAAAACATTCTTAGAAAAAAATATAGAACACTATTTCAAAAGTGTTACAAAATGCCCAAGTGTTTGTATCACATCACCTTATAGTTAACTGGTTGGCATCTGAACGGCCATAGGATTCATGCTGTGACATGTAGGAAGTTTCCGGTAGGGAGGTGGCATTGACTGTTAGCAATATGCACATATTGATATGAACCTCTTTTTCTTGTACTGTAGAGACTTTTGCTAAAACTCAGATATTGAAGCATACCGTAGAAATTTTATTATACCTTCCACTATTTAGGAGAATGCTGTTGAAATAAATGCAAAAGTATATTTATTTATACTGAGGCAAATAATAGTTCACATTTTAGGATCATGCTTTAAAAAGGCACGTTTATCCTTGAGGATTTTTAAACATGGTCAATTTTGTATATTTCTTGACCTTTAACTGATACTTATTTGACTTCACAGTTTAGTTGACCCAACTCAATGTGGAAGATACATACCAAAAAAATCAAGTTCATAAAAGTTAATCTCTGTCTTGCCCATAGACTGATTTGACCCCTTTCATTTTATTTTGGTCTAATCCCATTTGATCCAATTCAACAGCAATTTATGGAATGCCTTCTATTTCTAGGCTTTTTCAAGATCTTAAGTATAAAAATAAAAGCTAATAGTTTATTTTGAGAATCAGATGCACAGTCAAGCATTATAGTCTCTTAACTAATTTTTTCAATCAATCAAAAAAGAGTCATTATTTTTAGAGAACAGCTGTTAAAGAAACATTTATCAATTCTCTTTGTCTTCCTCATAGTAATACCGTTATTAAATATTTACTATATTCGTAGTATTATGTTAGAGCTTGGAGGTATTTGATAAAGAGAGCTTATGTGGGTTATGTTCATTGACTTCTACTTTAAAAACAATACATTTGAAAAAAAATAAAATAAAAACAATACATTTGGCTACTATAGATTATTGATTTCCTGACCAACCATGTGGATCCCACCAGAGTATAGCTTAGTGTCTCTAAGTAGTTGGCATTCAAAAAGGTTTCGCTAAAAACAACAACAACAACAAAAAAGAAACCAAAAAAAAAAAAAAGGTTTCACTGATTAAATACAACATATATTTTTAAAATTTAGAATTTTAAACATACTATTTTAACTTTCCATATTATAGATGGCAATTGGTGTAAAATTATGAATTTCTTTCAATCTTCCACTTATATTTGTTATTATTACTGATTTCTGTTTGTTGTGAATGGGAAACATGAACTGATAAAATAGTCACATTCCATATAACTGATTTAGAGGAGATGCCCTCTCTTCCCATGCCCACAAAACATATTCATTATATCTGTAATTATATAATCCAAGATATTTTTCCTGAAAAACTCTCAATTTTCTGTTTACTTTCCCAATTACAGAACTCACACAGTGTCTCTTCCATAAAATCAAAAATATTTTGCATGTACTAGATATTGTTGGTGATCCCTGCTGTTAATGGTGCGATGATAGGTCAACGTAATCCGACTTCAGGGAAAGAAACAAAATGTAGTCATGGAACTTATTATAAGACCATCCAGCCTATCTCTGGTTGGTCATTTGAGATTAAATTGATACTACACCATGTACAAGTATAAGCTTCCATTTTTATCCTATTAAAAATCAAATTCTAGAAAATGCTTCTCTCAATAGCTGGGACTCAGAACTGATCCCTGAACCTTGGTTGATGATTTCACACATCAGTTTGGAAATTTCATTTCAGAAAACAGAGCAGGAAGTATGTTCCACTCTGTTCTTTGTATTGATCTGGATTTAGGGGCATCTGATTACTTTTGCTTTTCTCTCCTGCTTTGCTGAGTAACATTGGATGTGTCGTATGAACCTTTCTGTAAAATATGACAATATTACTTTTTAGGATAGTTTTGTGAAATGTTAAGGATAATGTTGAAATGTAAATGCATGAAGCCATTGAAATATGTATTAATTTAATATAGAAAAAGTAGAAAGGAGTTATTTTGAAAATTTAATCAATATATGGTGTGGCTCTGATTTATTGAGTTTAGCTACTTTTTATTCCAAATGCAAAATGCAAATTGTCTTTTTTTTTTTTTTTTTTTTGCAAGATAAATTGTTCGGTCGAAAGTCCTCCTTTTGTATTGAAATTAAAACTCTTACAGGCTAAGTCTGATGAGTGGTATTGAAGAAGTGAATTCATCTTCTTGATTTATGCCTTACTTTTGTGACTGGGGAAATTTTTAGTTCCCCTGAAGAGAATAACAGAAATCATACAGAAGGTGCATAGCAAATGTTGTTTATTTATTATAACCATTTTTATTCCTAAAGCTTCTATTTTATTTTGCAGTTACCTGTGGCAGATTCCATTAACTATTGTGGTAGGAAATAGAAGCCATGTGTCTTCAGAAGCAATTATTTGGGTGTCTAACAAATCAGGTAAAATATATATGCTCCCCTCAGGAACTATTTGGTTTCACGTAATTGTTTAGCAACTTAACCTCTGGTTTCAGCTGTTATAAAAATGTGAATAAAGACAAATTAGAAAGAGAATATAGAAGAATGACAATCACCTCTACAAAATTAAGTATAATATGGTAGAGTTTGTACGTAGTCTAATTTTAGCCTGCCTGTATAATTCTGAAGTTTATTTGTGTCATTGATGGTACCGAGAAAATTAAAATTAAAATTAAAAACATTAAAAACAAGGCATTTGTAGTACTAATTTTAGCTTTCTAAAGCTGTATCATTTTATAATCCCAAATGTAATTAAATTATAATCAGAACTCCCAGTAGAACAATATGCCAAATAATGAAACATAGGCCACATTCAATTCCATTTTCCTGCTATCTTCTTTTTGCCAGACTGGCTCTTTAAAGAATGGACGGGGAGATATTCTCCATAAAATTATAATTATAGGGACAGAAGGGAGGGGCCTTGATAGGTCATCAAAGCATCTCCTAAATTAGGGTCAACTCTCAAGGAGCAGAGAAAGATGACATTCTATTCTGTTTCTAAGTGTCTTCTGATAAGATAGTGACCTATTCAATGCACGGTCAGAATGCTATTTCTTGAATTCAATCTAAATCCTTCATGCTAGATGTGAGACAGGTCTCTTTAATTTCTGTTTTCCATTGAACTGGAGAAAAAGCCAAGTATCATCTTTTATGTAATGTTTTATTTAGATTAAGATGGTCGAGTATGTCCACATTTTGTTTTTCTTCTTACTTCTGTTCTGCTAATTAATCTTGTCATTTCATAACCACCGTAAGCAGCCACTGATAACTTTCTGCAATAAATGAGGCATAAATAAATAAATAACATTGTTTCTGCCCCTTAGTCTTGCTATCATAAAGGAGATGTGAGTGCTCAAGATACATGTATACAAGAAGAAGTTCTCATGGCAAAAATCTAATCTGCTTACCAGAAATATGAAAGCTTGTGTTTTCAGTTGAATTTTTATTCAGATTTTCATGTTATTGTATTTTTAACACATAATCACATATTATGAAAATGTGCTTTTATTTATATACACATGTATAAAAAATTCATAAGTAATGTGGTGATGAATTGAAATGCTTCTCTTAAAATTTATTGGTGTTTCTCCTTTTAAAATTACTTATTATAATCTATTATTTTCATTTCTTAGAGTTAGCATTTATTTATTTTTTTTAAATTTTTTTTTAAATTTATTTATGATAGTCACAGAGAGAGAGAGAAAGAGAGAGGCAGAGACACAGGCAGAGGGAGAAGCAGGCTCCATGCACCGGGAGCCTGTTGTGGGATTTGATCCCGGGTCTCCAGGATCGCGCCCTGGGCCAAAGGCAGGCGCCAAACCGCTGCGCCACCCAGGGATCCCAACATTTATACCATGATTCTGAATTCACACTTACTGTATTATTTGGGTGGGTTTTTTTTTTTTTTACTACTTTTTTACTTTCATATCGTTGTTTTGTTTATCTACATAATTTGTTATGAAATGATGAGTGAAAACAGTGAGTCATTAACATAATGACCTATTAGATCCTCCATAGGATTGCTAGGAACATGAAATAGAACAGTTTTCAGAAACCAAGCAAAAAACAATTCTCGTTCAAAGGGACAATGGAAATGGGACAGTGCAAAGGTACTGATCAAAAGTCAGGATTAGGCCAAAATGTCACTTTTAGAGGGTGTAGGGATTCAAGGCAAGTCTGATTCTTCTTGGATACTTTCCCTACATCCATTTCCTCCAACTCCCTAGTATTTGCATGCTGTTACTCATGGTACCCTCTTGTTTCATACTGAGTACCCAGAGTAGCTTCCCAACTTTTCTTGACCAATAACCACAGGTGTATTTGAGAGGTTGTTTCCATTTGTAGTCTCTCATTATTAATCAGGAATAATAACAACGTGATAGTTCAAAGCATACATTTGCCTAAAATGTCACCTGTATTAATACACATGTCCTACACACTACATCATGTGTGCAGTGCGTAGCTCTGGGAAATGATATTTCCATTGACTCTGATATTGATGGCACACTTCCTAACACCAAAGTCTTGCAACCTACAGTGAGCCAGTTTCCATTAAATCAGAGCAGAGTCTTCTGGTTGATGAAACATTGTCCCAGTTGAAGTGTTGATGCTTTTGTGGGGAATTCCCATACCAAGTAAATGTTTCTTGAAAACTTCATAAATACATAAATCTGGAAGAAGCTTCCAAGAGGGACCTAAAAGAAAGGCAACCATTCTGTTTTCCCTGTTCAATCTCATTCTGTCTTTAGTTTTGTCTTAAAGTCCTTCATTCTGATGGCAAGTAAAAAACTGACACAGGATACAGACAAGGGGGATAAAAGACTGTTAACTCTTGTCTTCTTTTATGTGTTATTACTTTTCTCTCTCTTTTTTCAAAATACAGTTAACTAGAGACACCTGGGTGGTTCGGTTGGTTAAGCATTTGACTCTTGGTTTCAGCTCAGGTCATGATTTCAGGGTTGTGAGATTGAGCCCCGTGTTGGACTCTGAGCTCAGCAGGGAGTCTGCTAGAGATTTTCTCCCTCTGCTCCTCCCTCCTCTCTAAAAATAAATAAATAATAATAAAAATATAGTTAGCTAATAACAATAATAATTTTTTTCCATAAAAACATTAAGAAAATATTCTGGCCAATTCTTATCAACCTTATATTTTAAAAGTCTACCTTTTAGTTATAACAATAAGATCAATGTCTTTATAATTTTTCATTGTCATGAATATAGATTTGATCTTACCAGGTATTAAGGCACAGTCATGGTGAATAATATAAGGTATAAATTTGATTTGAATCATCATTTACTCTTGACACTTCAATTTTTAAACCCTTTAGATAAATATCTAATTAATTCCAAGTTAAGGCATAGTTCATTTTACCCTAAAATAGTCTTTAACCGATTTTTAAATTACTGAAAGCAGGTAAAAGGATTTATCTCTTTTGTTTTTACTACTGAAATACTGAGAATGCAGATGTTTACAAAATATAGCAGCTTGTGTGTGGACTATTAATTAATGTGTAAAGGAAGGCAATGAATATTAAATGTCAGGAAGGAAAATATTCAAAATAAAGGAAATTGATGCTGAAATTACAAGTAAACATTAAAAATAGTGTGATGATACAGGCCTTGCACCAAGCAGTGGTTTATATAAGACTCGCAAGCCTTTAGAATGAATTATTTTTATCCATATTTTACAAATGAGGAAGTTAAGGCTTGAGAAATAACTTGCCCAAATTGTCTTAGGGACTTGGTTTTCTTTTCTAAACTTATTCCCTCTAAACCACAAATACACACACACACACACACACAAGATTTTAAAGCTTTGGTAGATTGCTTTGCCAATGTGCCAATTACTCAACTTGTTGCCATTGTAACCCACACATGGTTCCTTAGGGTTCCATAAAGTCTTTTCTAATCTGATCCTCACCAAGTCCAGTGAGAGAACCAATATGTGTTATTATAGCTGAGTTCTTTTTACATTGCCACCCTCGTTAGTTTGGTTGACTTTTTGTTTTAAATTCTGATTTTTCTGCAACCAGCCAATACCAAGTAGGAAGACTTAATCTGCCTTTTTTTTTATTCTTGAAGTATAGAATATAAAAACAAAATATTTTAAAATTCCAACTAGTCTGTGCCTTAATATAATCTAAATTTTGTGCCATTTTGGATACATTCTAAATATCTTTTTAAACTAACATTCAAGATATAACTTCCATACTTTTTTATTTTGGTACTCATCACATACCATCCCTCATTAGGCCATTGGAAAAGATCTCTTTAAAATTCATTGCTTGCCGTTAGTTAATTTGAAGAACATTTTAAAGATATAATTAACTAGAATGAAAAAGACATTTAAAAATCTATTACAAAATCTTTCAGGGAATCATTTCTCCAAAGATTTCATTTATATCAAAGGCATAAATATATTCATGAACAGTACTAGCCTTCAGGTTTTAGTTATCAATTAAATAATAACATACTTAAAAACAATAGATGCCTGCCTTTTTAATTCTTATCAGATGACAGAGAAGGTATAGGAATTGTTTTCCTATTTTAATCTGTCTCTCTTCTACCTGTAAGTTGAATTCAATAAGTTTTTAATTTTTTATAGTTTCAAGTTTTTATTTGAATTCCAATTAGTTAACATACGGTGTAATATTAGTTTCAGGAGTAGAATTTAGCGATTCATCACTTACACATAACACCTAGTGCTCATCACAGTAAGTGCCCTCCTTAACACCCAACACCCAGTTAGAGCCAAGTGTATCACGTGAGGTTAAAATGTGCCAGCTCCCTAAAATGTGAACAAGAAATGACTTTAAAAATTATATCTAATATCATAGGATTCCATTGACTATTTCAGAATTGTAAAAACCTAAGTCATGTATTCATATATTAATCTCGATTCTTGATTAATGTAATTTCTTCAAAAAAATAACCACTTTTTAGATAAAAGTGATCAAATTTATTCTTAACCCAAGCGAATTGAGTATACATATTGCCAAACTGAGCGCCTAACCCAAGTGAATTTAATCACAATTTAAATACGTGTTGTTATAAAAATCTTAGTATTCTTCAAGATAGAGTTAGGATTACTCAAGAGAAACAGTATCCTCAATATTTTAATCTTAATTTTTTTCCCACTGAATTTGGACATGATTCATTAAAATCCCTCTTCATAAGCTTTAGTTTTTTAAAATGTCATATTTTTGGGGATCCCTGGGTGGCTCAGTGGTTTGGCGCCTGCCTTTGGCCCAGGGCGTGACCCCAGGGTCCCGGGATCAAGTTCCCTGTTGGGCTCCCGGCATGGAGCCTGCTTCTCCCTCTGCCTGTGTCTCTGCCTCTCTCTCTATCATGAATAAATAAGTAAATAAATCTTTAAAAAAATAAAATGTCATATTTTTGTTGATTTTGTTTGTATATCTACAAAAAGGGGGGGGGCATTCCAATGCTTCAAAGCAATTGTGGTGATAATTACATTAAAGTTTTGAAAAATATACAAAAACAAAGTACCAGAAAGTTGGGAAACTTAGTGTTCTAGAGCAGTATCTGGTATATTTATTTTTTTAAGTAGCATAGATGAAGCTGGGTAAAATTTCAAACTGAGGAAAACAGTTTCTTCTTCCATTGAGTCACAGAATTGGAAGAGACCTTAAATGCTATTGCTTGACCCTTGGGTCAAATGAGTGGCCTAAGTTCAAACATTTAAGTCTAGGAGAACTGGAACAAAAATCTGTCTTCTTCCCGTTCTAATTCTTATTTCCAATGCTATGTCCCTCCTTTTCAAATCAATATAAAAATGTGAGAAATAACTACTGTATCACAATAAAAATGCTATCCCATCTTGTACCAATAAAGTAAAATACAGTAAAAAGGACACTGGAGTCAGGAGACCGGAGACAGACCATTTCCAGATTTCTTGGACAATTTGATTAACCTGTCTGAGCCTCATTGTTTTTTTTTTTTCATATTTATTTATTTGACAGAGAGAGAGGGGGTGGAGAGAGAGAGAGAGCACAAGCAGGGGAGTGGCAGGCAGAGGGAGAGGGAGAAGTAGGCCCATGCTGAGCAGGGAGCCCGATATGGGGCTCAATCCCAGGACCCCAGATCACGACCTGAGCCTAAGGCAGACACTTCACTGGCTTATCCCCCCAGGCATCCCTGAGCTCATTTCTTTATCTGTTCCAATAGATACTATTTATAAAAGAGGCCAAAGGCTGACGTGCTATTGGGAACATTAAAGATTGCATTTTTCAAAAAAAAAA
This sequence comes from Canis lupus baileyi, assembly GCF_048164855.1. Lineage (NCBI taxonomy): Eukaryota > Metazoa > Chordata > Mammalia > Carnivora > Canidae > Canis > Canis lupus. The sequence continues at coordinate 16,111,093 of NC_132848.1, forward strand.
AAAAAAAAAAAGAGTACATTTTTCAGCATACATTTTTGGTTTTACTGTACATTTATGAAAATTGGCAAAATGTAACATGCATGAGATTAAGGAGCCCACCCCATTCCAGACCTGAGCAATTAATAGTCATTAATGTTCACCCAGTGACTTTTATGGTCACGCCCCCTTCCTGTGTGTGGCTTCCACTTGAGATTTGAGATGCAGTGTTTCAAAAAGAAAACCTGTCTCATAGCCTCATGTGCAGAAACCTTGATAATAAAGTGAGAATTGGAGAGTGTGTGTCTCACTCAGAACTGACGCAGATGGGTTCTGTGTTGTATTTTCTGGTTTCGTGTCATTGTGGAAATTAGGTAGACTGCGGTGTGTGTGTATGTAAAATATGAATTTTAAATAAACTTAACACATTTTGTAACTCCAATGAACCATGCATCCTGAGGACATCCACAAAATGATTAGAATTGTAAGCTGTGGTTCTGTAAAGTCAACAGAGGCCGACATTAAGGTGAATGGAGTTCTCTGTACCGCATTTGAAGGAGTTAAATATATGTTATAAGATTGCTTTTACTGGCTTCCTTTAATTGAATTAGCTGGGGAATATAATCAAGTTACCATTTTCCAAAGTGATTCCAATAAACAGAATTTATTATCTTCGTTCTAATTATATGTAGAAATATTAGAATCTTAAACAAATGAGTTTCCTTTTTCCAACATTATTGATGATGCTGGAAAGTCTGTTATTTATTAGTACTTCCCAAAAAGCACAAGAGAAAAGGCAAGAAACAATAGTGACTTTAAAATAAATGAGCCTTATTGTTTTAATCACTTTCTTACTGAATAAAATAAGTAGAATGTGCACCTAAAACCTTTTCTCGTATTCTAGCCCCATACTCAAGTACAATCTAACTAGAAGCCACATGAATACAGGAGATTTCTTGGTGACATTCATCTTGAGAAGAACGTTGTGTATGGGTAATGGGGTTTTTAATCAAGAACAAAAAATGTTAATTGTAAGAAAACAATTAATCGAGGTAACAATGAGTCACCAACTAAAGGTTTTCTAATGAGTTCTAGATATAATGGTGAATTGATGAAAGAGTAGATTTCAATTAGGTATTTGTGATGGAGTTAGTTCTCTTTTAATTATTGGTACTGTAGTATTTGTTCTTTAGAAAATATACTTCATATCATTTTAACCCATAAATCTTAAAATCTGTTTTACCCCCCCAAAATGCTGTTTTCAGAACACCACAGGATAACTTTGGACAAAGGAAGCTGGTTGCTGGGGAACATCAATCAAACTGGCTATTTTAGAGTCAACTATGATTTAAGGAATTGGAGATTATTAATTGATCAATTAATCAGGAACCATCAGGTAAACTGGATTTACTCATCGAAGATCTGTTTCGATATGTGAACACCTGCCATTTTAATCCTAAAGGATTCCTTTTTTTTTTTTCTTTTTTCCTTGTTGATCTCATAGGTTCTCTCTGTCAGTAACAGAGCGGGTTTGATCGATGATGCCTTCAGCCTAGCCAGGTATGTTTTCCAGTGGATCTTCACAAGATAACTGATGTCCATAAGGCTTCCTCTATTAAGCTAAATACCGCATGTTTTGAATAAGAATGCTTTTAAAAATAATTTCTATTTCACTTTTTTTGTATTTGGATATGAATTATAATCAGTGTCCCAAACTCTTGATCGATAGTAGCCATAGGGTATTTCTGAGTCAGGAGAAGCTTGATCAATTTTGACTGTAAGTTCAATTTAACACTGGAGATTAATAATCCCTTCCCAATTTCATTAATGAACTCTACAAAATGACCATTGTGCCATATTTAATTTTTGATGGAAAATACCTTCAAGCAACAGCAATTTTTTTCCTAACGTATACTCGTATATCTTTTTTTAATGTTTTTTGAATGTGATTCATTATGAGAAGCCTGTGCTGCAAGACAGAAATAAATATTCCACAGAGTAAAGCTGTTCTGGACAAAATGTGTATCAATCTTATAGCAGAAGCTTTTAGTTGTATTTGCTAGAGTAATATTTACATTATTTTCATCATTAGACTTATAATGTTAAAATGAGTTATTCCTTTGAATAGTCACTAAACAATTATTTCTTTAAAATAATGTTGATTATAAACCCAAGGTATTTACTCAATGTTGTGATTAAACAGTATAATAAACTCAGTCCTTTTAGCATTTTGAATTGTTTCACATCCAAATGCAGTTTTAATTTTAATAATCTGATAGTATTGGGCAAAGATTTAGAAATAATAGTGCTGGAGGAAGGCCCACCGAGATAGCAATGTCCAAGGTAATGATAAAGATGTAGCTTTGACTCTACAGTAAGACATAAAGACTGAGTATTCCGTAGGAGAGGAAGATTATTTTGACATAGAAGTTTAAAAAGTACAGAAAGCCAATAAGACAGTATACTTAACGTAACATTGGATTGAAAGAGAAGCAGGAAAAAAGGAGAGAATTATGTTGAGAACACCACTAAGAAAGGTTTGGGAACTAGAAGAAACCGCATACGACCAGTTACTTAAACACTCATGAGGGTGCAGACACTGTTCTAACTGTTGTACATGTCGTGATTTGTTTAATTCTCACGACAACCTTATAAGGTGTACAGATAGGTATTATTATTATTTCCATTTTACAGGTAAGAAAACAGGCTCAGGGAGGTCACAGATAAGTATCTTACCTAAGGGTACGATTGCAGCTAGTCATTGACAGGAGCAGAGCTTTGGTCCAGGTAGTCTGGCTACAGACTTTGTCAATAAACCCTATACCAGCTTTTTGTCTTGTTTATTTTACAGAATGCTGAAATACAGGGCTCTTCAAACTTGTTTGATATAAAATACATTTTCCTTTGTTTAAGCATTTATTTTTAAACACTAACAAGCTTTTTGGACATCTATTCAAAGTCAGGAAGTCAGGTTTGGGGTTTTTTGTTTTTGTTTTTTTGGGTTTTTTTTTTTTTGGTTGTTATATTTTAATAGTTTCTGGAGACAATCTAGGTTAAGCAAGAGCAAAGTGCCATTGTTTGCCTTTAAGGGGGGGAGGGGGTATTCTCTACACATTTTCTTTTTTAATTTTGCACTTTCTTTATATAATAGTTTGCATTTTGGTTATTTGCTACCTTGGATACTTTCAGGAAGAATGAATTAAATATTCAGGGTGAGTGAGTCAGGTATAAGATCTGAAGTTTTCAGCTGTGAAAACAGGAAAAATATATAACATTTTAACTTGACTGTGGAAAATGACGCTTACATGTTTCTAATTTGTATGTGTTTCCATCTTTGTGATAAGATGCTTTAATAAATCTCTTAAATATTGAAAAAAAAAGAGCCCAATGCTATTAACTCTTTTGTTATAAGAGATCCTATTACTGCTGTATATAATACATACATATAAATATCATATATTTATTGTATATATATTCATGTGAACTACTGTTTAAAATCCCTTCAGTCTTTCCATATTGCCTGGCTCTATAGTTATACATATCATATATATAATATTATAATATATGTAATAAATAATATATGTATCAGCAATAGTAAAAATATAAAAAAATATATATATATGTATTCATGTGAATTCTTATGGGTTTGCAAAGATGGTAAGAAAGCATATGAGTAGTAATGTCCTAAAGTCGGAGGGCAGATGAAAATTGAAAGGAAGGGGGTCTTTGATTCATCTGCATTAAATTAATTTTTAATGGAATATTTTATTTAATTCTGGTGGATGAATTTCTTTTTTTTAAATTAAATTCCTAGTTGACTAAAATAGAACACTGCTTTCAATTTCAGTTTTGGAAGCCTTCAGTGTTTGAAGTAAATAATTTCGTTGTCATTTGTACAAACTCACCAGGAAAATATGCAAATCTCACTGAATGTATATTAAAATTTGTTTTACTGATAATGAGATAATTGTCCGATTAGTATGCAAGTGAATGAACACAGAATCAGATTTAGACAGCCAAATGCCCGGCACTTCCTTGGCGTTGACGGTTCTCGTAGGTCACGGTTTCCTAGTAAATGCTTCATAGTTTTGCTACCAATCTGTATCAACCTTCTTTCAGTTTCTGAAGCATGGCATGCTCTTTTGGGCTTCTTTAAAGATGACAAGAGGAAGAAAAGCAAATATTTATTAAAACATATGTTATAGGTACTATGCTGAGGCTTTTATGAATGGCCTTGTGCAGTTTTCTCAGTAAACCCTTGGAATGGAGGTGGTTACTCTAGTCATGTTATAGCTGAGACATAGAGGTTAAGAGGAGCTAAGTCATTTAGCTAAAGGTTGCACAGCTTTAAAGTGAGGGGCAGGGGTGAGATTCAACAGCAAACATGGCCCAGCAGAGCCCATGACCTCAGGTCAGAGTGGCTTTGCCCATTATGTGAAATTCCTTCCCACTCCCAACCCCTCTTACCTGTGGGAATATTAGTAGCCACACAAAAAAAAAAAAAAAAAAAAAAAAAAAAAAAGATTCACATACATTCCGGTGCCTAAAATCTGTCTTCTCTAGTAAGAATAGGTAACATCCTGTGGATCTGTATTATAGCAGCTCAGTCCCTTTCCGAGCCCCTGATGATGTTTAGGGCTTTGTCTCATCCTTGTGTTACTACTGCCTAACTTAGTCTTTAGCACAAGACTGTGCTGGTATATATATCTGTCGCATGCTTTGGTAAGTAATTATTGATTATTCAAACTATAAGCTTTCATGCCTACTATTCTTTTGTGCAATTAAGTCAACATATTCTTAGGTACTCTTTTTATAGTTGTTTTTAAATACATAAAAACCACATGCGTGCATTCTCATTGTATAAGATTAAAAAAAGAGCAATACATACTCTTTCATACTTTCTCATCATGTTTATTCTCCTCACAGATAAAATTATTATTTGGTGTGCATAAATCCAGCCATTTTTTCTTTACATTTCCATATAGTTTTATATATTTATATTTATATTTATATATTTATATATATACTTTACATTTCCCTATAGTGTGTATACATACACACATATATATATGAACAGAACTGCATTCTGTTCTTGACTGATTTCTACAAGTTAGTCTGGGGAGCTTTATTCCATTGTTTCTAATCGTCCACTATTACAATTAAGACTACCATGAGTAGCCTTGAATAGTCTTTTGATGTATATACGTGCATTTTTAAATGATTCTTTTTTTTTTAAAGATTTTATTTATTTATTCATGATAGTCACAGAGAGAGAGAGAGAGAGAGAGAGAGAGAGAGAGAGGCAGAGACACAGGCAGAGGGAGAAGCGGGCTCCATGCAGGGAGCCCGATGTGGGATTCGATCCCGGGTCTCCAGGATCGCGCCCTGGGCCAAAGGCAGGCGCCAAACCGCTGCGCCACCCAGGGATCCCAGTATATGTGCATTTTTATAGGATAGATACCTGCAAGTGGAATTTGGGGTTCACAAAGTATAAAATTTTTTGATAAAGAATAAAGATTACAAATTGTATTCCAAAAACTTTACCATTTTAGCCTCCCATAACCATGTATGAAAGTGTCCATCCCCTCAAAACCCTCCATGATGATGAGTCACATACATCTTTTAAGTTTTTGACAGTCCAATAGCATATATAAGTTGCTACAGTACTAGTTCAATTTGCTTGTTCATCTTTTCATACACATTTGCTATTTGTATTTTTTCTTTTGTGAAGTATTAACTGATTAAAAAAAGAAAGATTAAAAATCTAACAGAAAATGGGCAAAATATTTTTCCTACTATATTTTCCTGTATATTTTGGACATATTGGGATATTAATTCACTTTGTAGCACACTTTTAACAGAATTTTCTCTTACACTATGTCAATTTTTTTCCTTTGTGATGCTTTTCATCATTCAATTTATATGTTTAGTTTTTCCTTTTATAACTTCCTTGTTCTCTGATTCTATCTCACTTAGAAGGACTTCTCTATCTGAAGATTTTGAAAATGTTACTTTTAAAATTTTAAATTTTTTTTATTGGAGTTCAATTTGCCAACATATAGCATAACACCGGTGCTCATCCCGCCAACTGCCCCCTTCAGTGCCCGTCACCCAGCCACTCCAATCCCCTGCCCACCTCCCCCTCTACCACCCCTAGTTCATTTCTCAGAGTTAGGTGTCTCTCATGGTTTGTCTCCCTCACTGATATTTTCACTCATTTTCTCTCCTTTCCCTTTATTCCCTTTCACTAATTTTTATATTCCCCAAATGAATGAGACCATATGTTTGTCCTTCTCCGATTGACTTATTTCACTCAGCATAATACCCTCCAGTTTCATTCATGTTGAAGCAAATGGTGGGTATTTGTCGTTTCTAATGGCTGAGGAATATTCCATTGTATACATAGACCACAGCTTCTTTATCCATCATCTTTCGATGGACACCGAGGCTCCTTCCACAGTTTGGCTATTGTGGACATTGCTGCTAGAAACATCGGGGTGCAGGTGTCCCGGCGTTTTACTCCGTCTGTATCTTTGGGGTAAATTCCCAGCAGTAATGTTGCATTTTTTTATTTTCAAATTTTATTTATTTATTTTTTAAAGATTTGTTTATTTATTTTGCTTGAATGAGAGTGAGAGAGTGAGAAAAAGAGAAAGAGAGAAAGAGCAAACATAGAGCGAGAGAGAGAAGCAGACTCCCCACTGAGCAGGAAGGCAGGACTCAGTGGCAGGACTGAGGGCAGGACTAGTAGGATTCAGCCCCACGACCCTGAGATCATGACTGGAGCTGAAATCAAGAGTCAGATGCTCAACTGACTGAGCCACCCAGGTGCACCTCACACTAATACATTTTTAACTAATTATTTCCATCTTATTTAAAAGGGGTTCCTTATTCATATATTTCAAATGATATCTTCATCTTCATGCAAAGTTTAGGAAATTGATTTGATTCTGTTTATTGGTTTTTTGTTCTCTTCTGAGTTTCTGAGCTTCTATCATATTGTTCTAGTTTATTTAGCTTGCAGTTGCAAAAGTTTTCTTTTGTTCTTGTTCAAAATCTTACATATCTTCATTTCAATATGAATTTTAGAATCATTTTGACATTTACCATTTAAAAATCCTGCTGTAGTTATGACTACAGTGGATATGCATTGGATTTATAAATCAATTTTTAAAGAATATACATCTTTCAAATGTAAGCTTTCAATATTAAGATTTACTACTTCTCTCCATTTATTCAGGTCTCTAAGTCAAACTTTATGATTTTATGTACACGGGTTCTTCATTTTTTATGGTATGTGCTTCTATAGGAAATGGCACTGCTTCTGCACATATGTATTCTGATTGTCATTATTTATAAGGAACCAATTGACTGCTTGCAAATGTCATTGTGTTATGACTCAAACTTTGAAATTAGTAGTGAAAATGCCTAGATTTTTGTTGTTGATGGATGTTCATGCTTGATTTTGGTTTTTGTTTTGATAAATCATTACTAGATTGCGTGAAATAAAATGAACAAGATGCATTCCTTGTCTTCAATGAATTCACAAACTAGCAGGGATGATACACAGTAGATAATTAATTATATTCAGCATATAAGTGCTATGAATAAAATATTATGGAAGCATTAGGAAGAAAAGAATTAATGAGGCTTAGGAAGATTATAGAGGACATCATATGGGAAATAATATTAGAAGATTAAGTTTACTATGTTTTTTATTTATTTAAAAATAAATAATTTATTTTTTAAATTTAATTTTTAAAATTTATTTATTGTTTATTACTAAGTTTACTATGAAAATCCATTTAAAGTTTAAAAGTAGGAGAATGAGGGTAGAAAAAGTGTAAACTAGAGGATGGACTTCTGTGGGAAGCTGATGGTCATGACTCTTGTTAGAACATGAGTAGAGCAAGGATTGAGGAAGAGTGGAATTGGCAGCTAAAGAAAGTAGAACTCTTACTTGAAGGCGTTTGTTAGCTTAATATGTGAGAGAAACTGAAAATTTAGAAGATTTGCAATAGAAAGTATAATAACCACTGGATTTGAATATTTAAAGCTATTAATATGCTCTGAGCACAATTTTAAGCTATAAAAGGGTATGTCACTGAGTCATGAATTTGTGTATTTTCTTTGAAAATATTCAAAATACATGAAAATTATTTGGAAACTTTGTTCATCATCATCATCATCATCATCTTTGCCCTGGGCAGTTACTGCCCTGATTTATTAATTTTGACCATTTTCCTAGAAAATTCAATATGGATAACATATGTCAATTTGTTGCATTATTAATACCATTAACTTTTTTTTTAGCCTGCATAACATATTTTAAAATTTTCTGTTATGGGCTATTCAATTAAGGATCCAATCACTTAAAAAATCTTTAACAAGGGCACATTATTACAACTTAGTTCACAAACTTTGTTAAGTAATAAAATAGTTATTTCATTTAAAATATTAGGGTTTGGGCAGCCCCAGTGGCTCAGCGGTTTAGCACCGCCTTCAGCCCAGGGCCTGATCCTAGAGACCCGGGATCGAGTCCCACGTCAGGCTCCCTGCATGCATGGAGCCTGCTTCTCCCTCTGCCTATGTCTCTGCCTTTCTCTCTCTCTCTCTCTTTCTGTGTGTCTCTTGTGAATAAATAAATAAATAATCTTTAAAAAAATAAAAATAAAATATTAGGGTTATATCCACAACAACCATAAGGGCCTATATCGGGAGATTATGGATGTCACAACCAGAAGTCCTTTAAGTATTGGCAGACAGTCACGGATAGTGCAGAGTATGTGTTTGATGCATATACAAATTAAAAAAATAATAATGCATACATTTTTATCTATTTGCTTCAGAGTTTATAAACCTAAGATATGTTAGGAAAACTGGAAGTTCAGTTCATGAACCAGTGAAAATATAACAGCTAATGAAGAAGCAAGTTATGAGACCATCCAAAATCTACTCTTACGTGTTGTTTTCTTTCATTTCCGAGCACTACTTTCAGGACTAGTGACAACATTGTTGAAATCACCTTCATGGTGTTTACAAGGCGAATGGTAGTAATCTACTCCTTTGGAGTAATCTACTTCTTCTATCATGGTTTTATTAGAAGCTCTTCTATGTGTGGGGTATATGCACGTATGTATCCACATCAATGTATTTGTACACACACACTCATTGGAATGAAGATTAGCCATCGGAAAGGATGGACTCTTGCCATTTGCAGTGACATGGATGGGACCAGAGGCTAGTATGTTGAGTGAAATAAGTCAGAAAGAAAGAGACAAACACCATATGATTTCACCCCTATGGGCAACTTAAGAAACCAAACAGATGATCATAGGGGAAGGGAAGGAAAAATAAAATAAGATTAAAAACAGAGAGGGAGGCAAACCATAAGAGACTTTAAACTACAGGGAACAAACCAAGGGTTGCTGGAGGGGAGAGCGTACTGGGAAATGGGCATTAAAGGAGGGCATGTGTTGTGATGAGCGCTGGGTGTTGTACACAGGTGATGAATCTAAATTCTACCCCTGAAACTAATAATGCAATATATTTTAACTACCTTGAATTCAAATAGAATCTTTAAAAAAAGAGACGGTCTTCTGTGTTTTCTAGATTGCTCTCCTGCACGTTGTTTAAAGTTACTCTTGCAAAACGTGTGTTGATCTTCCTCAGTCAATGCAGAAAATAGCATGATGGGCCTAGAGAGCAATTCCATCTTGATGGGGCTGGATGAAGAGCAGCTTTTCATACTTTGATGGCTGGTTGTTCAAAATGTATGTGCTGGGCTTTCATAGATGAAATTGAGAATGAATGACTTAGACATTTTTTGTGAGAAATAGGTGGCGGCTGGACTTTTTGTCCCGATTTCCCACCGTGTTACGGAGATAACAGGGCTACTTCATTTCCGCTGAACCTTTCTATACAAAACCTGGTTAAGGACCTGGATTCTTCTGATACTGTCTTCTGCTTCATAAAATTCTGATTTTTAGTTTCAGAATTCTTTATTCAATTCCTACCCTTTTCCTTCTTAACAGTACTGTAGAATCTCAGCATCCACGTTTTTCTTTCTTGTGTTTTATAATGAAACCCTAAGAGTTATTAATAATAATAGAATACTGATTAAAGTGTACTTTATATTGTACTCACTGAGCAAGGAGAGAAGGATGATTCTTTAGTTGTTTGCATTAGGCTCATTTGGGAGAAGTATCCATGGATGATTATATTCTTATTCATCTTCTGTTAAGCCACTAGAATGTGTGTGCAAGAGGATTACAATTAAATATTTATGCAATCCTGAAAGTGATAAAATTGTTTATTGCAAAATAAGATTTATTGTTGGCTCTATGCTTCCAATCTTTTGCCATTGACCAAAAGCTATTAAAATTAGCTTATAGTTATCCTCTCAGCCTTTCTAACCAGTGCAGATCTTTCCACACTATGAGGAGTGACTCACAATGGAGCTTCATGGCTATCCCTGCAAAATCACAACATTCTTCACATCTCTGAGGCTGAGGATCCTAATTATCTATTTGTCATCATCAGCTAATGCTTCTCTTGAGATACACACACAAAAAAATCACCGCGGAACCCTCTCATTTTGCACCTTTCTGCATGCAACTATTTTAAAACTCATATCCAAAAGACGTCTAAATTAGTCTTGGTTTATGCAACACTTTGCCACTGATAAGTGTTAAAAAATACTTTAGGAGCATTTTCAGGACATTTTACTATAATGAGTTCAGTGTCTTCTGCTTCTTTTCTATGCTAATCCAGTAAAAACCTGAAGTATATTCCTGAATTTTTAAGCTAGGCTGTTCCTGTTGGCCTACCTTGGTTTGCTGAAGCCCAGAGTAAGGTAACACGTTCCATTGACCCATATTTTAGAAATCAGTTGAGGGTGGAGTCACAAATGTCATCCTTGGGATAAGGACTTGAGGGGAGCTACCACTGAGAAGCCCGATCCTCCTGAAGAGTTAGGGGGAAGGCCTGTGGCTCTCGAGGAGGTAAACTTCCTTGGAGACTTAAGTTGTACTGCATTAAACAAAGGCAGATTTGTAACCTTCCGCTTTCAAATTTACATTCCACCTCTGTAGGTAAAAATGTTTTGATTTTAGTGCCTCATGCCTGAGAGTGTTGAGTAGAAGACGGGAGATATTTTGACATCATTCTGTGGGTTTGCTCCATTTTCATGGCAACCAGCCTGCACTCTCGAGTTAAAAAAGTGTGGGTGATATCTGTAGGTTATGTGGATTTGCCATTCTTTTTAAAGAATAGTCTCAATTTCTAAAAGCAAGTACAAATTTGTTTGAATATCTATATATCTATATCTATATCTATTGATATATATATCTTTATCTTTATATATAGTATCTCACATGTTAAAAAATAATTTTTACAATTCACACTGTAGTTAGTATTGTCTGGTCATATTTAATACCCTTTGTAATTCCTTTCTTTCCCCAAGAATTTTGAAACCCAAGCCTGAGATTTCATAAGCATTTTCTCTAGGCTCTGTGACCTTTCTAAGAATTCACAAATAATATACTTATGCAGAGGTCCCTCCAAAATGTCCATTTATACTACCAATTTTCCACGAATAGATACTTGTAAGGCCTACTTTTGACATGAAGGCCTGAATATTCTTCTGATCTGGGATACCTGAACTGAGATAGTTTTATCTTAGTGTTTTTCCTTTCATGAATTTGACTTATCCCTTCCATAGCTTGCTGGAAATCTTTTTTTTTTTTTTTTTTTTTAATTTGAAAGAGAGTGTGTGCACATGAGAGAGAGCACGAGTGGGGAGAGGCAGAGGGAGAGAGAGAAGCAGACTCCCCGCAGAGCAGGGAGCCCAATGTGAGGCTCCATCCCAGGACCCCCGGGATCATGACCTGAGCCAGAGGCAGAGGCTCAACCACCTGAGCCCCCCAGGTGCTCACATATTCATGCACAGAGTTCCCTTGAGCATGCTCAGAAAGGCCACCCGCATCGTAATCACCTGAATTATTTTATTAAAAATCGCCTATTTGCTGGACTGCCTGGGGATCTGCATTCTATGAAGCACTTCTTGTGATTCCAACACACACAACCATGTGCAAACCACCGCTCTTGAGTCCCAGAGGGCATTTATGGAACCAGGTTAGGTAGCTGAGGCTGAGAGGTCTTAGAGCAGGGCATCCTACACAGCATTGGAAGCATGGTTTTTCTCTGGATCCCAAAGTCAAGAGCTGGCCATTCAGAAGTCGGGATACCAGGGAATCAAATACAAGGATTCAAAAACATTTTTCCCCCTTACTATTAAATATGCTACTGTTTCAGATATTGCATCTGACAGCTGTAAACAAAACTCATAATTTGGGTGTCGCTCATAACCTGGGTGTCTCCGAAATCCTCCCAAGCCTGGAAAAGTCCTAGAAGGTTCTTATGTAATTAGGAGATACCTGTATGTTCAAATGCGTCTGCTGCCACATATCAATCATGCAAATGTATATTGATCTGCAAAGTATCTAGTAGTCTTCCCTGGCCAAAGGCGGGAAGTTTGGTGGAATTTTCTCGCAGATTAATCTGGCGTCTACACCTGGAGTAATCTGCAAATCTATTGATAATGTAGGTAGGCAGGAACAATCGAGCTCTCTGAAGCAAGTGTTAATGGAGACAAAAAGGGTGACGTTAGGTTTTATGGTTGCTCCGTGATGTTCTTGGAGGGAATCAGAAACCAAGAAAGATGAAGAAAAGAAAAGAAAAATAAAAAAGTTCCTTCAGCAACGCGTATGTGATAAGAAAGAAGAGGATGCAAATTTTGAGGTAGACTCCGTTTGAAAAAAAAAAAAAAAAACAAAAAACTAAATGAATCCTCTGGCGTTTGGCTTGTTAATGTAAAGGCCTAATTTTCACGAAAAGCTACATATACTCTGGTTCCCCAAAAGCTTCCTTTCACTTTTATCATGATAAATTATAAAGGACTGTAGGAATATAAGCATTAATACTGGTTTTACGTTGGAGTAATTACTTATTGAATAAAGTTATTTGATGATATTTTCTCACTGTAGAACAGGGATCCAAAGGGGCCTTTCTGACAGTCCTCTTTCTCAGCAAACATGCCAATCAGCCCAGGATAAAGGAAGAGCTGCTCCTCTGTTTCTCCCAAAACTCAAAAACCTGTTTCTGACTTCAACAGTGATTTACCTAAATGCCAATGCTACCTTGATATAGAAACTGGGATAAACATAATGGAAAATAGGCATTTTTCAGTGGTTTCCACTTGCCGTGACAATACAGAGGGTTCCATTTTTATATTTGAGGAGGCAGCGATTTGGGGAAGAGGCAAAAGGGAAGGAAACTTAGTTCTAACGTTTTGTGCAACGAAGGCGAGTGATTAATTCAAATTAACACACGCTCTTGCTTAGGAGGCGAATCTTGAAGCCTTTGGGAGGTGATTTGAAAGACACGAGGTTCTCCCTTAATTGCACGCGATTTGAACTCCTGTGCGTGGGATGCTTCAAATGCCCTTAGGTGGAGTGGAGTAGCAGTGAAGAGGCCTCCACTCTGCTGGATGTAAAAAAACATCAGATTAGGAATACCTGGCTCGTCCCAAGTGTGCCAAAGGCTTCTTCAATGTTAAAGATGTGAACACAGGCCAACTCCGAAGCCAGGAAGCAGTGCGGGGGCCTGCGGGGGCAGGTCTGGCTCTTCCTTCCTCAAGTAGGAAGGCCTGGAGCGCAGTTGAGTGGGCCCCCAAGGGGAGGGAGGCAGAGGGTCTTCGGTTGCTTAGCTGCTTTACCCCAGTAGGATGACGATGAAGCAGAAGCTCAGTATCACCTCTCCAGGCCGCCACGTGGTCGTGCCAACTGAAAGAGGTGAAAACAGAGTTTGTGATAAGGAAAAAATGGGTCAGCGGTCTACATGCGACAAACTCAAGTAAGACAGGCCCCGAAGAGGAGGATGGTGGAGTATCAGGGGCTTCTATGTGGACGCTGACTTAGACACACTGTGTCGGCGGAGGCTTCAGAAACACCAAAGCAGGAAGGACTGTGGGTGGGAAGTAGTTGGTTTTGCGTTCCCAGTGTGCACACGTGTCGGAAGCTAATTGTGTAAACTGCAGGCAGACCAAGAATTGCATCCATGCCACATGGAGGGAAACGTCACATTTCCCTCTTCCACCAATAGTGAGACTAAAGTGATTACAGAAATCCAGTCCCTGCGCAGAGCAGTTAGGCCCCTTGCCTCCTGGCTGAGTAGATTTTTGAATTTCCATCCTTGTAGAGGTTCTTCGGGTTCCCACCACGTTCTCTTAAGTTTTGACATTGATAGGCTATCAGGGATTTCTCAGAGTGTGTGCGAAGAGCTGAGAAATCTGTATGGAAAATTTGTGTTCCAGTAAGTGCTGCAGTATCATGTAGGACATTTCGATGAATCGTGCAAACTTCCTGAGCATCCATGAGTTTGTTGGCCAATTGATAGACACCTGGGGTGAAGGGTGGGTGGAGAACAAAGACAGGGCTGTGATAGGTATTTCAGGCCAAGATGGAACCACAGTACTTAGATTCAGAAGCTTATTTTGTCGTGCTTGTTTTCAGATGAGAAAAGTGACACGGATTTTGGAAATTCGAGAATCGTAGCTGATGTTTAGTTAAATTCAAGTGATTTTTCTTAGCGAAAGGAAGGGATCACACGAATTGCATACTAAATAACCATCACATGTAACAATTGACGTGTTTGGTAAAGCAATTTTCAAATATTCACTTACTTCAAAGCTATCTGTGCCAAATTAAAAGGAAGATAGAAACATATGTTCCTGGTTAGTCTGTATTTCATAATAAAAATGCATAAAAACTAGTAGGAAAATCTTTCAAGAGATACTTACCTGTTGTGTGCGCTGTTACCATTGATTATCTGTTCCTTCACGGGTAAGTGACGTGAGAGCATCTTTCACAAACAGGCAAAACGGAACTAATGAAAACAATGAGAAGCTCTTCAAGGTGCTTTCAGGGGAGCCGGCTGTCCTTATTTTAATCTCGAATGCTCATTAGTACGAATGATTCACAAATGGAAAATTCTGTCTGAATGTTGGTCAGCACTTTCTTCCCATTTCATAGTAACAGCTTCTTACATTTGAAAATACACGGAGGTTCCAAATATCTGTAGATAGAGATGGAAGGGGTGATCCCAGATGGCCTGTCTCTAATGTGAGAGTGTGTTTGTCATCAAATAGGTAGTAAACACCTACCATTTACCAGGCGGTGTTACAAGACGTACGAGTGAATAATAGTGAACTAAAGAGCCAAAGTCCCTGTTTCATAGGGCTTGCGTTACAGTGCAGTTAGGGTCAGATCGTCACTCAAACAAGTATGTGTTGATGGTGATATTTTTACAGCAAATAAAGAGTAAAGCAAAGAACGGGGAGTTTGGAGAAGGGAGGCAGAGAAGGAATTTGTTGTAAATAGGGCGGTGAGGGAAGTTCTACTTTTCCGTCGACATTTGAAATGCAGCGAGGACCCTAAAAGGAGTACATGCGGGAGCTATCCAGGAGTCACGTGTTCCGGACACAGGAAGATCAGGTGCAAAGGCCCTGAGGTAGCACATGCTAGGTGTGTTCCAGAGCAAGAAAACAGATGGAGGTGGCTCTGCTGGGGTCATAAGGGGCAAAGCAGGATGAGGTGAGTTTAGGGAGGTAAACTGCCTCTGTAAAGCCTTTTATTGGGATTGATTTAATTTGCATTTCTCTGATGGTCACTGATGTTGGCAATCTTTTCGTGTGTTTATTTGCCATCTGTGTGCCTTTTCTGCGAAGCATCTATTCAAATCTCTTGTCCATTTTCAAAAACCTGCATTGTCTTATCATGGATGTGTAAGAAATCTTTAAATATTCTGAGACAAGCCCATCATTCAGATGTATGTTTTGCAAAATTTTCTCAAAGTCTATTGTTTGCCTTTTTATCCTCTTGTCTCTCAAAATTGAAAGATTTTCGTCTTGAAGAGGTCAATTGTATTAATTTTTTCTATCAGAGTAGGTGCTTTTTATGCCTTATTTAAGATATCTATGCTAAAACCAATAGTACAAAGTTTTACATTTTTGGCCAGAAGACTAATAATTTTAGCTCTTTTAGGTAAGTCTAGGACCCATGTTTAGTTGATTTTTGTGATTGATGTAAGGTACGGTTTAGGCTTAGCTGTTTTCATGCAGCTATTTTAGCATTGTTTGGTAAAAAGACTTCTTTTTCCTCTGACTTTCCATGGCAGTTTTGTCAAAAATCAGTTGACTGTGTAAGTTAAACATCTACTTTTTGGACTCCGTAGCCTGTTGTATTGATTTATAAGCCTATTGCTGCGCCAATACCACACTATCTTATTACTATAGCTTTGCAGTAAGTCTTTTAGGATTTGGGTTGATTGAGATTGCTTTAAAAATATAAACCAAGTTGGAAAGAATTGCCGTCTTGATAGCCATGTCTGTGGTGTAGCTCCTCATTTGTTCAGGTCTTTTAAGATTTTCCTTCACTATGTAGTTTTCAGTGTGGAGATCTTACACGTCTCTTAAAAAATTTATTCCTGCATATTTTACCTTTTAGTTATTATAAATAAAGTTTTTCTTTTTCTTTTTTTTTGAATTTCACACTTGAGTTGTTAGTTGCATAAACACACACAGACACATCATGAATTGACGAACTGTGGCCTGCATGCCCGGCGCTAAGCTTTCGTGCGTGAGGTTTCATCAGAACATAGCCAGGCCTGTTTGCTTATATGTGGTCTGTGGTTCCTTTTCCACGACAAAGGTCGAATTAAAATTTTTGTGACAGAGACTGTGACCTGCAAGCCTGAAATATGTACTGTCTGGCCCTTTAAGAAAAAGAACGCCAACCCCTCCTATCTAGAAATATACTCGAGTTTTCTATATTGACCTAAAGCCTGCAACCTTGCCAAATTTGCTTATTATTTCTTGTGGCTTTTGAAAAAAAATAAATAAAAATTAAAAAAAAAATGAATAGTTTCCTTAGGGTTTTCTGCAAACATTGTAATGTCTTTTGGAAATAACAGTAGTATTACTTCTTCTTTTCCAATATTTATGCATTTTACTTCCTTGTCTTAATAAAAACAATTTTGAAATGCTCTCTACTATATGATTATATGGGATGTGTGTCATAATTAGCTCAAACATATTTATAATATTGGAAATTTGGGTGTTTTCAAACTTTAACTTATGAATAATCCTAAAGAAAACTTTTGTGCATGCAGTTTTTATTTATTGGTTGTTTACTAAGATACATTTTTGGAACTTTGGTTATTAAATCCATGATTGTAAACATGGTTAATAGCAGTGAAATGCATGGTCGCATTGCCGCTAAAGATGGGCACATGTGTCTTAAGAAGAATAGAGTATTTTCTAGCATGGCTAATCTTAAAACTGAGGTTATTAATTTCACTCTTTATATTATTCTGTTCTCTAGGCCAAAATAAGCTTAAGTAATACTTATTTTGTAAAATAAATAAATAAATAAATTGTTCCCTCTTCTCTAATTTTTAGTTTGTGAAATTATAGTGGTTAGGATCATTGACTCAGTCCTAGCTTCAACAAAAATGTAACCTTGAATAAATTACTGATTTCTATTCTTAATTTATCCAACTACAAAATGTGAATAAATGGGTAACTAAGTCAAGAGTTTTATTTTTGAATATTAATGAGATTATGTAATAAACATTCGGTATAACCCTGGGCCCAGTAACTGCTTAATCAATATTTTCTGTTATTATATGACCTTCCGTGACAGATCAGCATCTTCCATGACATTCAGGAGACATAAGATATCGATCTGAGACTTTAGGGCTAGAAAAGTGGTTAGTTAATCCAGGATATACCCATTTACCCTCAGTTTCACCTCAGTTTAAAGCCAATTGTTTGGGATTTATTTTATTTTATTTATTTATTTTTTTTTGGGGGGGATTTATTTTATTGGAAATGTATACCCATATCCCCAAGTAAAACACGTGTCCCCAAATTTAATCCAAGTCTATTCTGGTGAAATTTTTGACTCTTAGTTTTCATCTTTATCTTTCTCTATAACATACTCTTTCTTAGCTATCTTTTGATAACAAATATCATTGTAATCTAGAATATTCCTTCCAATATGCACCATGCAGCTTTAAGTATGAAGGTTGCATATCAACATTAAATTTAGTCATTTTGATAATTAAATGGATAAAAGAGGCATAAACAAATCTGGATAAATGCAGTTTCTTGATGTTGAAAAAGCCTTTTAAAAACAACATTCACATAAAAACACACTTTTTCATAGTTGTTAAAAATGCATGTATTTCATTTGTTCATTAAGTAAATGTTTATGAGGAATCCACTGTACCAGTGTATTATATTAAACCTATGAACTATAAAATTTAATAGAATATCCTCAACTGCCTTAGAATTTAGAGAGAGACTCACAAGCATCCAATGTAAGATTTTATCTAATATAATACATTGGTCTAACGTATTTAACGTTTTTCTAATATAAATGTTAGGTATGTTAAGAGCACATCTAAACACTACTTTAAAGGGAGGGGTGATCTCTTCTGGGTGGCGTGTTCACAGTCTCCTAGTGCCCCACGGAAGAGGGAGCAATTGAAAACCCAGGTGATCTTTGAAAAACATGTGAAAGAAGGAAACAAGTAACATCACACGAATAATGACATGATACCTGCACCCAGGATTACCTGGTGGTAGATCTCAAGCATCTTTTAAACAAATTAGGATATATCTGTTTTAGACTTTATTTATTTATGTTTAAAATTTTAATTCCAGTGTAGTTAACATACAGCGCTGTATTCGTCAGGTGTACAGTACGGTGAGTTACCAATCCCATGTATTACTCAGCGCTCATCAAGGTAAATGTACGCTTAGTGCCCTTCACCTGTTCACCCATCATTCTACCTACTTGTTCTCTGTTTACGAGAACTGGTTTTTTGTATGTCTTATTCTTTTCTTTTTTATTTTTTTTCTTGAATTTCACATATGAGTGAAATCATATATTTTTCTCTAGATTATTTGTGTTGTTGCAAATGACAAGATTCCAATCTATTATATGGCTGAATAATATTCCATTATATATGTGTGTATATGTGTGTAATATGGTATTGTATAATATATCAGTGTGCATGTGTATATTTATATCAGTTTTTCTTTATCAAGTCATCTATCGATGGACACTTGGGCTACTTTCTTCCATACTTTGGCATTTGTAAATAATGATGCAATAAACATAGGAGTGCACATATCCTTTCAAATTGGTATTTTCATATTCTTAGGGTAGATGCCCAGTAATGCAATTTATTGGGTTGTCGGTAGCTCTATTTTTAATGTTTTGAGGAACCTCCATACTGTTTTCCACAGTGGCTGCACCAGTTTGCCTTCCCACCAACAGTACAGGAGGGCTCCTTTTTCTCTGTGTCCTCACCAAAACTTAATGTTTCTTGAGTTTTTAATTTTAACCATTCTGACAGGTGTGAGGTGATATCTCACTGTGGTTTTGTTTTGCATTTCCCTGATGCTGGGCAATGTTGGGCATCCTTCATGTGTCTCTTGGCCATCTAGATGTCGTCTCTAAAGAGACGTCTGTTCATGTCTTGCTGTCCATTTTTAATTGGATTATTTGTACTTTTCTGGTGTTGTGTCAGTTCTTTATATATTTTGGATATTCATCCTTTATCAGATATGTCATTTGCAAATATCCTCTCCCATTTGGTACATTGTGTTTCATTTTGCTAGTTTCCTTTGCTCTGCCGAAGCTTTTTTTTTTTTTTTTTATAGTCTCAATAGTTTATTTTTGCTTTTGTTTCCTTTGCCTCAGGAGACACTAGAAAGATGTTTTACCCAACATCAGAGAAATTGCTGCTGTACTCCCTTTTAGGATTTTTATGGTTTCAGTTCTCACATTTAGGCCTTTAATCCATCTTCAGTTTATTTTTGTATACGGTGTAGGAAAGTGATCCAGTTTCATTCTTTTGCATATGGTTGTCCAGTTTCCCCAACACCTTTTGTTGAAAAGACTGTCGTTTTCCCATTGCATATCCTTGCCTTCTATATACTTGTATGTTTGTTTCTGGACTTTCCATTCTGTCCCAATGATCTATGTGTCTATTTTTGTACCAGTACCATGCTGTCTTGATTATTACATTTTTTTTAATATAACTTGAAGTCTGGAATTACTATACCTCTAGCTTTGCTTTTCTTTTTCAGAGTTGCTTTGGCTATTTGGGGCCTTCTATAGTTCCATAAAAATTTTAGGATTGTTGGTTCTAATTTTGTGAAAAATACTGTTGGTAGTTTGATAGGGATTACATTAGGTGTCTAGATTACTTTGGTAGGATAGACATTTTAATGATATTTGTTCTTCCAATCCATGAGCAAGGAATGTCTTTTCATTTCTTTGTGTCATTTTCAATTTCTTTCATTCATTTTTATACTTTTCAGAGTACAGGTATTTCACCTCTTTGGTTAAGTTGATTCCTGGGTACTTTATTATTTCCGGTACAATTGTAAATGGGGTTGTTTTATTGCTTTCTCTTTCTGCTAATTCTATACACTTTCATTATTAGTGTATAGAAATGCAACAGATCTCTGCACACTGATTTTGTATCCTGCGGCCTTACTGAATTCATTTATCCCGTCTAGTTGGTTTTTGGTGGAATAGCATCATGTCATCTACAAAGACTGAAAGTTTTACATCTTTCTTACCTATTTGGATGTCTTTTATTTCTTTTTTGTTGTCTGATGGTATGGGTAGGATTTCTAGTACTATGTTGAGCAGGAGTGGTGAAAATGGTTATCCTTGTCTTGTTCCTGACCTTAGGGGAAAGGTTCTTTTTCCCCATTAGGTATGAGGTTAGCTATGGGTTTTTCATATAAGGGCTTCATCATGTTGAAGTATGTTCCCTCTAAACCTACTTTGTTGAGGGTTTTTATCACGAGTGGATGTTATACTTTGTCAAATGGTTTTTCTGCACGTACTGAAATGATCATATGGTTTTTATCCTTTCTCTTATTGATGTGATGTATCATGACTAATTCGCCAATATCAAACCACCCTTGCATCCAGGGAATAAACCCACTTGTTCATAGTGGGTGATGTGTGTGTTTGTGTGTCTCTGTGTGTGTGTCTATGTTCTTTTGTGAATGGTGTTCTTAATATATTGTGTGTGTGTCTATGTTCTTTTGTGAATGGTGTTCTTAATATATTGTGTGTGTGTCTATGTTCTTTTGTGAATGGTGTTCTTAATATATTGTTGGATTTGGTTTGCTAATGTTTTATTGAAGATTTTTGCATCCATGTTCGTCAGAGACAGTGGCCTATAGTTCTCTTTTTCTGGCGTTGGCATCAGGATCATGATCAAACTTCATGAATCTGGAAGTTTTCCTTTTTCTTCTAGTTTTTGGGAAAGTTTGAGAATAGATATTAACTTTTCATTAAATGTTTGGCCGAATTCCCCTGTGGAACTGTCTGGTCCTGCACTTTTGTTTGTTGGGAATTTTTTGATTACTAATTCAATTTCACTGCTGATATTCAATCTGTTCAAATTTTCTACCTCTTCCTGCTTCAGTGTTAGTAGGTTATACATTTCTGAGACTTTATCAATTTCTTCTATGTCATCCAATTTGTTGACATGTATTTTTCATAATAATCTCTTAGCAACCTTTGTATTTCTGTGGTGTCAGTTGTTATCTTTCCTCTTTCAT
The DNA here is from genome assembly GCF_048164855.1 of Canis lupus baileyi. Classification (NCBI taxonomy): domain Eukaryota; kingdom Metazoa; phylum Chordata; class Mammalia; order Carnivora; family Canidae; genus Canis; species Canis lupus. The sequence continues at coordinate 16,132,787 of NC_132848.1, forward strand.
TTATGATTTTATTTGGGTTCTCTTCCTCTTTTTTTATAAGTCTAGCTAAATAGTTATCAATTATGTTGATCTTTCAAAAAAACAGCTGGTTTCATTGATATACTGGTCGTTTTTCATTTCTATATCATTTATTTCTGTCTTTATTTATATCTTTATTATTTCCTTCCTTCTACTAGAGTTGGGTTTCATTTGTTGTTTTTCTAGCTCCTTTAAGTGTATTTATTTATATATTTATTATATCCTTCCTTCTGCTGGAGTTGGGTTTCATTTGTTATTTTTCTAGCTCTTTTAAGTGTAAGAGTAAGTTGTTTATTTGAGCTGTTTCGTGCTTCTGGAGGTAGGCCTATATTGCTATAAACTTCCCTCTTAGAATTGCTTTGGTTACATCCCTAAGGTTTTAAGAGCATGATGTTTTCACTTTCATTTGTTTCCACGTGCATTTTTATTTCTCCTTTTATTTCCTGGCTGACACACTCATTGTTTAGCATGTTACTTAACCTCCATGTATTTGTGCTCTTTCCAGATATTTTCTTGTGGTTGACTTCTAGTTTCATAGCACTGTGCTCAGACAAAATGTGTGATATGACTTCCATCTTTTTAAATTTGTTGAGGCTTGTTTTGTGTCCTAATACGTGATCTGTTCTGAAAGGTGTTCCGTGTGTGCGCTTGAAAGGAATGTGTATTCTGCTGTTTTAGGATGGAATGTTCTGAATATATCTGTTAAATCCATCTGGCCAGTGTGTCATTCAAAGCCATTGTTTCCTTATTGATTTTCTGTTTGGATGATCTGACTATTGATATGAGTGGGGTGTTAAAGTCCCCTACTATTATTATATTACTATTGATTAGTTTCTTTATGTTTGCTGTTAACATTTTATGTGTTTGAGTGCTTCCATGCTGGGTGCATAAATATTTACAATTATTATATCTTCTTGTTGGATTGTCCCCTTTATGATTATGATTATATAGTGTCCTACTTTATCTCTTGTTACAATCTTGGTTTAAAAGTATATTAAGTATATTTTCTTTGATATAAATATTGGTATCCCAGCTCTCTTGTCACTTCCACTTGCATGTTGAATATTTCTCCAATCTCTTACTTTTATCTGTAGGTGTCTTTAGGTCTGAAATGAGTCTCTTACAGCAGCATATAGATGGGTCTTAGGTGTTTTTATCCATTCTGCCACCCTGTGTCTTTTGATTGGAGCATTTAGTCCATTTACATTCAAAATAATTATTGATAGGTATGTCCTTACTTGCCATTTTGCTACTTGTTTTTGAGTTCTTCTCTGATCTTTTCTTCCCTTAACTCTCTTCTCTCAGTTCGCTGGTTTTCTTTAGTGATACACTTGGATTCCTCTATTTTTTGAAAATCTATTACTGATTTTTGGTTTGTATATAACATCTTCTACATATAGCAGTCTATATGAAGTCAATGGCTGCTTATGTTTGACCCCATCTTTTATTCCTCTCCACATTTTAAGTATATGGTGTCATACTTTACATCTTTTAATTTTGTGAGTCCCTTGATTGATTTTTACAGATATATTTATTTTTACTGCTTTTGTGCTTCCTCATTTTCTTTTTATTACCTTTGATCTTTTGTTTCTACTCAGAGTCCCCCTTTAACATTTCTTGCTGGGCTGGTTTAGTGGTCATGAACTCCTTTAGCTTTTGTTTGTTTGGGAAACTTTTCTTTCTCCTATTCTGAATGATAGCCTTTTGGAGAGAGTATTCTTGGCCACAGATTTTTTTCCCTCCCTTTGAATATATCATACCACTCTATTATGGCCTGCAAAGTTTCCACTGGGAAAGCCACTGAAAACTTTATGGGGTTTCCTTTGTATATAGCTGTCTTCTTTTCTCTTGCTACTTTTAAAATTCTGCTTATCACTGCTTTTTGCCATTGTAATTACTAGATATCTTGGTGTGGAACTCCTTGGGTTGACTTTGTTGGGGGGATTTGTGTGCTTCTTGGATCTGGGTATCTATTCTCTTCCTATAATTAGGATGGTTTTCTGCTCCCTTTTCTCTCTTCCTCTTCTGGATCCCTATAATGTAAATGTTATTGTGTATTGTGGAGTTGCTGAGTTCCCTAAGTCTATTCTCATTTTTCATAGTTCTTTTTTTTTTTTTTATCTCAGCTTCTCAGCCTGATTACTTTCCATTACTCTGTCCTCCAAGTCACTAAATCTTTATTCTGCTTCCTCTAACCTATTGATTCTATTTAGTGTATTTTTAATTTCATTTATTGTATTCTTCATCTCAGATTGGTTCTTTTTTTATCTCTTTGTTTAGGGTCTCACTGATGTCCTCCACTCTTTTCTCAAGTCCAGTGAGTATCTTTATGATCATTACTTTAAATTCCCTATCAGGCATATTGCTTATATCCATTTCATTTAGGTTTATTGCTGTGGTTTCTTCCTGTTCTTTCATTTGGGACATATTCCTCTGTCTCCTCATTTTGTCTCACTCTATTACTCTATTAGGAAGGTCAGCTTATCTCCTGCTCTTGAAAGGAATGGCCTCATGAGGAAGAGATCCTATAGTTCGTTGCAGTTCAGTGTGCTGTTCACCAGAACCTGGCACTTCAAGGATATCTCCTATGTGTGTTGTGTGCACCCTGCTCTCATGTCTTGGTCACTTTTCCTTCAGTCCAATCATCTGCAGTTGTTTTCTTTGTCTGTTGTGGGCAGTGTTTGGTTCCTGTGATGTTAATAGACCAATTTTAGCAAAAGAGTGTTTTGGTCTTTTATGGGAGGGGCCCACTGCTGCTACTACCCCCAAGACCAAGGCCACACAAAGTGTGTGGGTCAGGAAGCCAGGTATTGGCAAGGTTTGGTAGTGAATGTTCACACCCTAATCATTCCTGTAGGTGGCCCTGACTTTATGCTGGGGAGTTGGGGAAGGAAATGGCACTCCCTGCTCCTCTGTTCCTGAGGAAGCCTCTCAGAGAAGCTCCTCTTGGACAAGCTCTGAGATTGGTAAATAACCCTTTCCTGTGTGCCCAGCCATTTTTTAACCTGCTGCTGCTATGGTGCATCTCCATAGGCTCTTTGTCCTTCTGTCTCTTTGAGGATGGGGACTCAGATTCCTCTTGCCCTCCAGCTCTTCCAGAATGTGAGAACGGAGCCTGCTGATTTTTAAAATTCCAGTCTTTAGGTCTTGCTGGTTGTAAGAACTCATGAAATTCGGCCCCTCTAGTTTTCCAAGACAAATGTTATAGGGATTTGTCTTCCCCATGCAGGCTCCCTGGTGTGATAGTGTTTCTCTTCTTCATGCCCATGGCTCCCTCACCTCCCATGAACAGCCCATGATCTGTTTAGCACCCCACCACGTCTCTGCCCTTCCTACCCTCTCAGATGTAGCCTTTCTCTCCCTTTAGTTGCGAAGTTTGTTGTGCCAGTTTTTGGGTCATTTCTGGGTTGTTTACACTGATATGAGTGTTATCTAGTTGTGTCCATGGGATGAGGTGAGCTTAGGGTCCTTCTACTCCTCCATCTTCCTTGACTTCTCTCCATCTCAAGCTTCTTAGCAGTCAGTAGTATTTCAGGATAGTCTTCAAAGAGATCTCAAAATAAAATGACTTCAACAGGCACATGTAGAAGAGGAAAGTGGACATGAAAAGATCAGAATGAGAAACTTTAAATGATAGTATATTTTTAAGATTTAGGTTTTAGAAAAGGAACTCCTTGCCAATGTGAAAATCTGCTCCCAGTTTCGGGTTGAGAAGCATGCTCAGATTCCAAATCTCTGGATACATAGAGGATGTCCAAATCTCAGCTTTACCTAATTAGAGTCACCTGCCACAATAGAAAGGCCATTTTAAATGTTTCCTTGGCTAACCAGTTTCTTTTTTTTTTTTTTTTTTTTGTGATTCAATTTTAAACCATATTTCTCTGAATTAAATCACTAATAAGATTGCTATCAGAAAGTAAAAATCTGACATTCTAGAGAACATAATGTGTATCTAGTTATACATTGCTATATATGGGAATTTACTGATGATCTGGAAATACAAATTTCTCTCCCCAATAAACCTCATTGAACTGAAGAACTCTTGGGATTTCTTATTGTTGGATTCATGCTTAGAATATTACAGTGCATGGCTTTCCTTTTTAACTGTTAATAATTCTCTTGGTCCTTTTTAATTGTATTTATGAGTCAACAGCAACTTGTACTTAGATTAGGAAAAGTAAGAGACAGTTTTGTGTGTGTATATTCTGAAGTATATATTATATGAGACGTTTTAATATATATTCTAAAATATAAATTATATGTTTGGCTTCTTTAAAGCTGCTGGTGTGCTATTTCTCCTAATCTACATGCTATAATTAAGGAGATAAAAAGATAAAAAAAAACTATTATAGTCTCTTCTTTTTCTTGAAATACAATATTCTCACAAAAATCATTTATTGCAGAAAATTATCAGGTAATATTTATTTAATTGCCCAAACAAAATTAAGTACACTTAACCAATTCTGTCTTCCACAAGTGGATTGTGTAATGTACCTAACATGTGGTGAAAAAAAATCCACTAGTTTACCCTTAGTAATTACCCGAGCTTAACATCAGTGATTATATTTTTATATTTAGTTAGAATCAACATTGTCTTTATCTACCTTTGGTTTCCAAATGTCCCAGCTAAAGCCCTACACTGTTTTTCCATATTAGAAAATCCTAAGGAAAATGTTTCCTTCACAAAGTACGAGGAGTAAATAAGGTTGCCATCTATTTTTTTTTCTTTTTAATAAATAAAATGCTATTTTAAGTTTGTTTTATATTCTTGGTCAGCAAACTGGGGAATCAAATGATACATTCTGAAATTTTATATTTTGAATACAAACCAAAGTTCAAAGTTCAATATCTCCAAGTGAAGCAGAAAGATCTATGTATCAACTCTGGAAATATATGAATTAATAAGTTCCAATGGAAGACATTGGAACCATTGTGAAAGACTCCTGATTAAATTCTCAATTATATTCTGATTTTGCTTTTTGAGCATAGCTTCCTGGTCAAGTTTCCTTAGTATTCTCTAGATCTGCCCTTTGGGAAACTTTTCCTCTGCCATCATCTTATGTGGACATAGATGAGTGTTGGGCTTATACCTTCCTTGGGTGCCATGCAGCTTTATGCCCTATTTTCTGCTTATAGAAGTTTGAGTACATAAGGATTCTTTTAAGTTAAACAGTTACACATTCTTTGAGTCCAAAATTATAGCATCTTTAGTAGCTGAACTCTCCTAAAAACTTAGTGTGCTTCCTGTTTTATTCCAGGCAATTTCATAGTGGGGGGTATCTTGAGTTTATCAGCCTTCAACAGGAGAGCTAGACTCTTGGGTTCTTCCCTTCCATTATGTTTCTATTTGAAAAGATTTGCTACCAAGTAAACCTCCTTTTGACTCAGAGTTGTTATCTTTAACAAATAGCCCCATGTCAGCTTGGGACTGTCTCCCTTCCAATATGGTAGAAGGGGACAGGGCATGGAGAAGCACACAGTGGCCTCATGTATTGCCAGTCCGGAAGACTTGCATCACTTTTGCCTACTTTCCTCTGGTGGAAATCAGTTACATAGTAATACCTAATTTTGAGGGAATCAGATAAATGAAGTCTAGTCATGTTCTCAGGATGAAAAGAGAAAGGGATTTGGCCAAGAGCAAACTGATGACTCCAAAGATACCAATAGAATGTTCTACTGGAATAGATGAGAGTGCTGGTTTCAACACAGCATTCCCAGGACTTGTATGGCCATGACCATTTTTAAAAAAATTATTCTGCATTGTTTTTAAAGGATATTCAGTTGAAGCACATGAAAGATATATCCATTTTCATCTTAATACCAACTGCCAGCAACCAAAAAAAGAAGAAGAAAGATAGAGAAAAAGAATGAAAAATACAATGAATTATGGACCTAAATATAGAATGATTCTGAAAATAGATGACAGTATTTACAGATATTTACAGATCCTCAATGGGACACAGAAACCTATAAAAATGGAAGGCAGTTCCTTGGAGGGAATGGCCTTATTTTGAGTAATAACATCTTGAGGCATGATGGGTTACATTGCTGAATCTTTCTCCACATGAAGGAACAAGAAACAAATTTGGGCCTTAAAGAGAAGACATGCAAACTTCCAGTTTTTTCAGGAAGCAGAGGACAGAAATGGGGTGGGGAAGAAATACACATGGCGATTGGCTTGGCAACCATTAATTGAGACAGCTGGAGAGAAACAATTAAGTGCTAAATCACCACAATGAGAACCTGCAGTATACAAGGTCGAAGTATGAATCACACAGCTATATAGCATATTCTGAAACGGGGCTACAGAGCAGAAATATGCCCCTAAACAGATGGAACTACTGATTTGATTAGAGCCAGGTCTGAAATAAGAACCCTGCGTAAACTGCTACTGCTCCACCCTGTGCACCATGATTGCTCTTTAGCCACAACTTATCAGCAACTGTTTTTACTGGATAGGAATTTCCTTTTCAGCTACGAGTGCTGTTTAAATGTAATCCAGCCTTAAATCCAGAGGAGTAAGGATGATAGTGAAGAATCACAATACCAGGGGCATCTGGGCAGCTCAGTCTGTTTAGCATCTGCCTTCACTCAGGTCATGATCTCAGGGTCCTGGGATGGAGCCTCATGTCGGAGTCCACGCTCCCCAGGGAGTCTGCTTCTCCCTCTGCCCTTCCTCCATTTGTGCTCTCTCTCTCTCTCTCTCAAATAAATAAGTAAAATCTTTAAAAAATCATAATAACAACAGAAGAGCTAAAACATCAAGCAAATAATTCAAATATACCCATCTATGTGATTTCAAAGAATTAAAGAAATGTGGGGGTTTAGTGGGGTTTGTCTTTTGAGATAAGAGTTTAAAGAAGCATGAAAAAGAATATAAAAGAGACAAGGCAGCAGAAGGAATGAAGGTGATCTAAAATTACAAGAAAGAAAGCCATGTGAGAAATAGTAAGAATTCCATAGACACAGGGAAAACATCATCAGGGACATGGAGATTGTTGAGATCAATGAAATGGAAAAAAAAAAATGGAAATCATACCATAAATAAGACTCATCTAATGTGTTTGTGTGTTGGTGTATCTGTATGTGCATACATTTAATATTCATGAAAAAGAAGCAAACAAAGAAATTTGAAGACATATGCAGAGTAGCTTTCTCATAATAAAGACATAAGCATGTAGATTGAAAGGGCACCTTGTGTTTTAGGAAAAAGAAAACAACAACACACACACACAGAAGGATTAACATCAAGACGTATCTTGATAAATAGCCTGAACTTCAAAATTAAACAGAACAAGTTACCTAGAAAGTGGAAAATTCAAACTGACTCAGATTTCTACAAGCCAAGAGTATTCCGGTGGATAGAATATAAAATCTTTTATACAATCAACTTTCCCTTTGTCCACAAAAGAATGGTGATGAGGTTTGAATGCTCTTGCACATGGAGCCAAGGATAAGAAGCAAGAGAATTATGTTTACAAAATAGAAGGCAAATCTTTAAACCAAGAAAATTTAGAAATGATTCAGAAAGTGAAAATCCAGAGGGGACATGGAGTTTAATAGAAAGTGTAAGTCTGATGGTTTTCTCATCCCATATCAGGAAACAGAGGATACAGATTTAACCATGAATAAATCAATAGGAAAAAAAAATTCTTTTGAGATAGCTTTATTTAATTGAGACAAAGTTCCTTTTGAAGAGATAGACTAGCAAATCTAAGTTTTTAAAGAGTATTTTAGTCACATGGAGTGACAGTTTTCTGTCATTTTTCTAAAACTGCAAATTCTTTGAGAGACCCCATCACTCTGTCATTTTTCTTCTAAATTTCTGCCTTTTATTATTACATGGGTGGTTCCTGTGAAAATTATTGTTGTCTTAGAATTATGTATTAAATAATAATGATAATGATTTTTACTAAATTAAGATTCCAGATTTTTTTCCTCATAAAAGTGGTTCTCTTACTAGTGAGAAATTTCTCATTTTTAAAATCTTACAATTTCAATTTTTGAACTACATGTGATCATTTTAGCAAAATATATTTTTAACGTATAATTCTTACTAAGAAGAGACAGTATTTTATTTTTACACTAGTATTTTTAAAATAGTCATTATTAATTAGTACTTTTTTATTGTTTTGTATTTTCATTGATGCCTCAACTTTAAAAATTTCTTCCTATGAGTGGTAATGAGGGGTAAATTTTCAGCCAGTAAGCAAGGACTTAACTATAGGACTGTTATTAAAATTAATGAGTGTCATTGTTAGAACACAGTAAATCTATACCATTAATGTTCTCTAATTGTTAATCATCATTAAGGAGTTAGAACATCATTATCATTACTTTTTTTTCCCTACGTTTTATTTGAACATCATCAACATTAAAGAAAATCAAGGAAAGGTTACAGTCTTATATTTCTGAGCTGGGGATCCAGGATTAATTAGATATTTCAATACTAATAGTATGTCTTTAGGATTCTGTGACCCTGGAAGTTGAGGGCAAAGTGGAGAGACTGTGAGCGATGTGGGTAGTAGCTTCCTCAAGCTACATCCCTCCCTAACCTCTGTTCCTGGAAGTCCTATAATTTGTCTAGATGTTAGTGTCCCAAAGGACACAGATTATCTGTTCTTATAATATATACTTGTTGGCTGATCTCAAAGGAATTTTAATGTATTTTAATTCCAAGAACTGAAAATTTCCTCAGATAAATCCAGAACTCTTTGTGGGTACAAATTCTCAGATAAGTTGATCGTATTGTTTCAGGGTCACCGTTTATTTTATACTCTGTGGCTCGGCAAATTTGTTTATCTTTGTCCTTCATTTCTTTAGGTTATCACTTAGCCCCCCTTGTGCAAGAAAACAGAGAACTAAAAGTTTAACTAACATGCCTGCCTCCCTGAAGGTGATTTCAAGTGGGTACAGCTCTCTTCTTTTTCAAGATACTAATCCTTTTTTTATACAATGAATTATATAGTCAAAGTCCTTTTTCTATCTCGCTGGTAATAAAAAAATATTTTTACCTTCCACATTTCATCTACAATGCCACTGAGTGGCTTTTAACTCTAATTTGGAATGGAGCGTAATATTCTGAGAGGCAGGAAAATATCACTTTAAATCATAAAGAATTAGATTAGATATTTCGTTTCGCCGTAAGTAGAGATGAATATTTCACTAAGATTAGAGAAGGAGGAAGAGCACGGCACACAGAGAAGTTGTGTCCTTCTCTATCCCTTTCTATCATTCACGATTGTTGCCAGAAATCATTTCTTTGACATGCTAAGAGCAGTTGTGATGGAATTTAAGAGAAATATGGTTGATTGTTATCATTACTAAATGAAAGAGACTTTTTCTCCTTTGATTCACTAGAAAATGTGTAAAGAAAAACAAACAAAATGCTTGTCACATTCTGTACGATCCACGTAAGACAGATGATGGGACATTTCTCCACCTGATGGCTGCGTAAATCACCTCATTTTCATGGTTTCCACAGGGTTGGCCAACGTGCTGCCTGCCCGGCTCCCCACTTCTGATTTAAACACACGAGTCAGGATGACTTTGGAGGGTTGTGATACTCGCGGATTTATGGGCCCTTGTATGGGGGATTCTCATCACTGTACAGCAACCCTGTCGTTTTTGTGACACAGCCTGTTTGACTGGTTTGGGATTTATGATGGAAATAATTCAGAACACAGTAATAATTTTCCCTGGGCAATTACGCTACCATTTGGTACTTTGTCCCAAAGGGGAAGATGAATGCGCTGGGATCTATCCATGGGTTTAGTAGCTCCGTGGAAAGAACAAATCAAGGTCAGAATCCAAATGCAGAGTCCGTCGTTGTGGGATTCTCTTCTTCACCTTGAAGGCTTCCACGTTTCCATGGACCTTTCCAGGTTACGAAATACTCTTCCATTTCTTGTCTTTTAGCTTTCACGGTGACTCTGGGAGGTAAATACCATTTCTCTCATTTGGGAAAGAAGAAAACCAAGACTAGAAGTGTTGCCTTCCTTGAGTTGGTTATTTAGCAAATATTTATTTATTTATTTATTTTTAAGTAGGCTCCATTCCGGATGTGGGGCTTGAGTTCATGAGCCTGAGATTGTGCATCGCTTGCTCTATTGATTGAACCACCCAGACACCCCTTCAGCATATATTTTTAAACACAGACAATATGAAGGCATTTTGATGTACATTAGGGATACACAGTCCCTCCTTTTGTTTTTCCAAGCTCTTTATTATGAATAATTTCAAATATACACAAAAGCCAGTAGAAGAGTATATCCATTGCTCTGCATCAGCAATGATTAACTCATGGTCAGTCTTATTTCACCCACATCTCCATCCGGCCTTTCATACCATGTTGAAGTGATTTCCAGACATGACATCATTCCATAAAAATAATTCTCACTATATGTCTCTAACAAGTGACATTATTAAACATGGTGATCTAAAATTAACATTTCCTCAATCATATCGAAATCTAGGAAGTGTTTACTTGTCCAATTGTCTCATTAATGCCAAGTTTTATTTACAGTTTTTTCAAATTAGGAGCCAAATGATATTACTGCTTTGTGATTAATTGATGTCTCTTTTCAATCTCTTTTAAAGAGATTAAATTTCTCTTGATTGAATTTCTCTTGATTTTCCCCTTCACCTTCAAAAAAATTCTTCCCAATTGGTGAGGAATGAGGTTGTTTGTCCTACACAGTTCCTACTGTCTGGATTTTGCTGACTGCATCCTCACTGTACACCTTCCTATGTTCCTCTGTCCTCTCTATTGCTTGTGAATTGGTAATCAAATCTGGGCCTTGATCCATCACAGTTCACATTTTTAGCAAGTTTACTTCACAGTTGACATTTTATGAATGCGTAAAAGAAATAGTCATCTTTTCTTGACATTTGCAGCTGTTGCTGTTCAATGCCTAAATCTGTTGACTTACTAGAGGTTGCAAAATGGTGATTCACTGATTCTTTTTCCATTCTTAAACAAAATAGTTCTCTCCAGAGAAACTTGCCCTCCCTTACTATTTGGTGATTCAGTGATACAGTTTTTAAGGAAAGGCAAAATAAATGCCTGAATGTTTCCCTGTATTTTTTAGTTTCAAAACTAATGAGCCAGTCCTCTAGCATGCTCCACAATGACCAATTATTTTATTTTGTTTTGTTTTTAGTTAGGTACCATTTTGTCGTATGGATTCAAGTATATTTGAATAGTTTAATTATGTTGCAGTTTTTATTCTTACAAATATTCAAAATGTTCTACTAATTTTGACCATGAGTTTCTTCAAGTTGATTGCAGAGACCAGATTATTTATTTATTTATTTATTTATTTATTTATTTATTTATTTATTATTGAAGTTTGATTTGCCAACATATAGCATAACACCCAGTGCTCATCCCATCAAGTGCCCCCCTCAGTGCCCATCACCCAGTCACCCCCACCCCACACCCTCCTCCCTTTCCACCACCCCTTGTTCGTTTTCCAGAGTTATGAGTCTCTCATGTTTTGTCTCCCTTTCTGATATTTCCCACTCATTTTTTCTCTTTTCCCCTTTATTCCCTTTCACTATTTTTTATATTCCCCAAATGAATGAGACCATAGCCCAGATTTAATGGGTTGCTGTCACTTTGTACTTGTTAGATTCCCTTTGTAACACTTGTTGGCCCTTCTAAAACCTTTCCAACGTGAGTCATTATTCTCTCTGCATGGCTTGATTATACTCTCAAAAAGTGTTTTTGTTTTAAAAATGCATCCATTTTGGACTGAATCTGCCTGCTTAATTATTTCCTGTTGTGTCAGTCTAAAATTCAGACCTTAGCTGTACGTTTAGAAAATTATGTTTGGAATTATAACGGCTGAATATATGCAACGATACCTCTGTGAATAGACTGGGAATGAGATTGGCTTGGTTTTAAGAGTCCTCGTTGAGGTTTCTAAATGAGGCACACTACCAGGCCCAGGAGTATGCCTTACAGTTACATCCAGAAAGTGATTTCCCAACCCCACCCCACCCCTGGTCTGTATGTCAGTACTCAAGTCTTCACTCTTGCCCTCTCAGTCTGTGTAATGACCTGCCCACAACTTCCCATAACCTCAGTTCTTCCTTTCTTATAAGACTTTGAGATGGAAAATATCTTCCGTAGTTTGAAATACTTCCTCTTATGTAAATTAAAGGTCGTAATTGCCTTTCACTATTTTTTTTTTATTAAGTGAAAGGCAATTACGACCTTTAATTTATACGTTGGCAAATTGAACTCCAATAAAAAAATACAAAAAAATAATAACAATAAAAAATAAAGGTTGTAATTGGATATGAATACCCCTCCCTTTCTTTGATAGACCACATTCTAGTACTCTCGTTTTGCTGCATCAGCAATATCTCTGAAAGCCATGTTTTATTGCAATGCCCTCTTTATGGTAGGCATGTTGCCACTAACTGGAGTCGGTCTTTCCAGGCCAGAGTGTGGGCTAATAGAATTCTTGTCTTATGGAGATTAGACCAGGTACCCAAAGAACCCAGGGAACTAGGTGCCATGCTGAATAAAGTGGTTTTACCAGAAGTGGCCCCAAATGACCAAAATCTAAAAGCAATATCAGCAAAAAGCCCACTCAACGTCCCATTTCAAAGTCACAGCCACGGACCAAACTATTCTCTCCTTCTCAGTAGGTTCTATTACATCAAGTTTCCTTTCTAAGGCCTCCAGAGTTTATCCCCACTAGATGTGCCCTATATTCCTCTTCTCATTTTTTCCTTTTACTAGAAGATGAGAAAGGGAATACAAAATGATCCGCCAAGCCTTTTTGGTATAGTAATAAGAATATTGGTGGAGGAAGACAGGGTTCGAATACCAGTACCACCCTTATTTGCCGTATGATCCTGGAGATGGGGGTAGAATTTTGAGCCTGAATTTGGATCAGTAAAATGGGGATAGTGATGTTGCTAAGCTCAGAAGATTGTCATGAGGATTTAATAACAACGCATGTACAGCGCTTGGCAAAGGGGCCGGCAGTGTTGGTCCCCACGGGGACTGTCCACCTGTCTTCCTTTTCCTTACGCCAACTGCTGATTGATGAAGCCTGAAAACATGAACTAACTTAGATTTGCCAAGAATAACAGCATGCTATAACACTTAGCATGACCGTTCCAACTTGGGTGTTCCATCCAAAGAAAATCATTCGGAGTACAGGAAAGCATTGTGCACAAAGAGGTCCTTGCACTGCTACTCATAGATGCCCCGAACACTCAACAGTGAACTACATTTATCTTTCCCACAGAGTGTGGCTAGAACGAATCCAAAAGTAATCATGAGGAATTCCTAATAATATGGAAAATTATTATAAGTAAAATGTGAGGCTTTCATGTAGAGCATGATAAAATCTATACAAGAAGCAAAGCTTTTGATATAATACTAGACAAGAGGATGCATAGCAAGTTATTTTTTTAAAGACTTTTTAAAAGTATTTATTTAAATAATTTCTACACTCAATGTCACTTGCTCAAGAGTCTCATGCTCTTCCGAATGAGCCCAGCCAGGCACCTCCCAGTTATTTTTAAGTGGTTTGATTTCAGTATTATCTTTCTTTTTACTGGTTCCCTATTATTCACACATTTCTCAAAAAAAAGGAGCCAAATAGGAGGTTAGAAGCTCCATTGATTTATGAACTTCTTGGCTAACGATCTGATATCCTGATATCAGTTAAAATCCTGCTGGATTTTTAAATTCTTTTCACTACTGTTGTGGCTGTGTAAAAACTGGAAAATTTCATTGCCCAGGAAGCAGGATTCCATACCAAACTTAAACATTGTATTTTCCATGGAAATCAAAAGCAATATGGACTATTTTCCTGGTGGTCTTTCAGGCTGTTTTCTGTATTTAAATTCTGGAATAAATCCACTAATTAACCCAAAGTGGAATGTGCAGCTTCCAATATATAAAGTACATATTCTCTTAAAATGTGTTTGTTGCCTGAGCAATTTCGCAGTAACTTTCCCCATATCATCAGATACTAGTCGTTGTTGTTTGTTGTTGTCTAGCAATTGAGTAACGATAACTAACGCAGGGATTGAGCTTTTGGAATATTCCCCACCCCCCCACGATAACCTGCATAAAAAACTATTTCTGAAACAAATCTTGTGAGTAGCTTTAAAAGTCCTTGTCTGCTTTGACGTCAGTGGCTTCACCCCCTAGGTGCATGCTCTTCTCGCAAGCATAGCCTGCATGGGCAGGGGCCAGCTAGGGAATCGTATGGTGCTCCAGTCCCACCTGGGAGGACCACATGGCATAGTGGGGGTCTCTCTGCAGCAGCTGGAGTCCGTGCTTCAGAGCACAACTCGGGGCCTATCGTTCCCGGGTCTGAGCTTGCAGCGGCTCCATCATCCCAGGAAACCCCCCCACAGCCTTCCTGCTGAAGGGCTCTCCTTACCCAGCAGCGGCCACCTCCGCAACCCCAGCCATGAAGGCCTCCTAGCATGTCCTCCAACCTGGATCTGTCCCGGGTTGAGGCCTCCTGCCCATGCTGTGTGCCAGGAGGCCAGGGCTCTTGCCCTGTAGCCTGGCTGGTGCCTGGCCTCAGCCTCCCGGCCCCTAACACCGCTGCTTGCCCTGCAGAGCTCACGGTCCACATCGTGTGTTTCCTCACACGCCGGACTTGGCAGGACACCTGCTGTCATAGTGACACCAAAACACGTGTTAGAGGGATGGAGACAGAAAGCATCCAACTCCGGTTCAAAGTGGCATTTGGGGAGGGTTGTGGGCGAATCAGGGAGGTGCTCTCATCGGTCTTGGCTTTCAGCTCCAGCTCTATCGCTTATTAGCCAAGTGAGCTTGGCAGGTGCCTTATCCTCTTTAAATTGTAGCCTCCTTACCTAAGAGAAGGGGTGGGGGCACTTAATAGCACTGGGCCTGGAGCTTTTAAGGGCAGTAAACTAAAACCCACGTAGACCATCTTTCCTAACACCTTGCCACACAGTAAATCCTCAACGTATGATAGCTTGAATTACGTTAATAGTTAAAAAAAAAAAAAGTTTAGCCATAAATCTAAGCATGTTTTTCATTTCAGGTGAATAGCTATTATCTGTTAACTCTTCCAATTAATGACCAAAACTGACTCTGCTTTTTAAAATGATTGAGTATCCAGAGGTTCCCTGTATTTAGACAATGTCTGATTTCTTGAGAAATTATACTTGGAAATAAGGAAGCAAGTGTGTGTAGGGAAGAAAGGTTGGTTGTGGGGGTGATGGTGCAAGTCACAAAAAATTATTTCTGGATGCTTTATTTTTAATCTTCAGATCTTTCCTAAAGAAGGGACCCTAGGGATCATGTAGTTCATCCTTGGTGATTTACTGACTAGGAGAGAAGAGATTTCCAAACCCACCATCAATTTACCAGGTACATGGTCTAAAACAATGCTGTTCCTTCTAGGAGAGTATGGAAGTCATTTGCCAATGAGGAAAAAAAAAAAAAGAACAGAGATGCTTATACAATACTTTTGCTTTCTCCCTGGCTATAAAGCTATTTTATTTGGATATAAACTAGCTTATTCAAAGCTACTTAGGTAGATAGCAATGGCCTTCTTACCTTCTCTCGTGTATACTGTTAATAAGCAAAGTGACTAAAAATACTATAAATATCACTTCAGTGGGATTTTCCCATCCTGCTAGTTGGTATTTTTAACCATAGAAAATGCTTAATTTATAAAACATATATGTATATATTAAAGGGTTTTTTTTGAGATTTTACTTATTTATTCATGAGAGACACAGAGAGAGGCAGAGACACAGGCAGAGGGAGAAGCAGGCTCCATGCAGGGAGCCCGACGCGAGACTCGATCCTGGAACCCTAGGGTCATGCCCTGAGCCCAAGGCAGATGTTCCACCGCTGAGCCCCCCAGGCGCCCCTATATTAAAGTTATAATATGCTTGTAAAGTGCTCCTATTTTTAAGAATAATGACATTATTGCCAGAACTTAGTGTAAAAAAAACATTTATTGAGCATCTATTTTGTACTTGATTCTGCATTAGGCTGTGGGATGCAAAGACAGGCAAAGAGTGCTTCATTTCCTTAAAGAGCTAAGCCCCCTGAGTGAGAAAGATAATGTTATGATAAAATTATGATTACCGTCATGATAGTTATCACAAAGATCACTGTTATCAAGGTGTTATGTGAGTCCAGAAAATAGGAGCCTAAGTCCGTTTGGAAGAAGGCTTCCTGGAAGAGTAGGAACGGGGAAAGGAGGGGGGCTGTGAGAACTCTATGTTGTGCAGCTTTTGGGGTTCTAATTTCATGGGGCTACAAATAAATTACTTCTTTTCCATCTCTGCAGACATTTCTCCAATCCCTGAGTCACGTAGTTTCCCTATGAACTGACCAGATAGACAGTTGGTTGATAGAGGTACCTCCCCCATGTCTTTCCCTTTTTATTCCATGGTGCTCTGAGGACTACTGGAGTTTCCAGTCTCTAGTCCTACGATCTTCCCACAAAGAACACATAAAAGCCTTTAACAATGAATAACAAAAGGTAATAGATAAAATTGTACACTTTTTTAATTAAGCCTTTCAGTAATTGCTTTAAAAATCTGTGCCCTAAGAGACAGGTACATTTTGTGAAATATGTAGTAGGTAATTTATTGGTTTTAAATGAATATTCAATTAGCGAAACCTGGGGTATGATGCTCTGAAGAGTCTGATGGTGCTGTTTTTTTTTTTCCATGTTTCAAGCACCCAGAAGCCAAATGCTTTTCAAAAAAAACCTCATAAAATAGGTTATTTGTGTGCAAGCCACCCATCTCAGTAAATTCAAGAGTTAACATTCACAGAATTCAGAGCAGTCTTTAAAAAGTAGTTTTGGATCTTAAGTGAAAACAAAGCCAGCCAAGACCAGTGCATTTCAAAAACAGCTAATATTGTCTGGTTTTAATCTTCTTCTTATAAAAAATATACTCTCATATGTCTAAAGATATATTTCATTATAAGCTCTAGTAAACGGAAGAAGGAGGAGAGGGTGTGTGTGTATTTAGGAGGATGGGATGGGAAGAGAAACGATACAGGTGCATATGGGCAATCTTTTATCTATTTCCTTAACTTTCCTCATTTGTTTCATTTCCTCGTTATCTTTTTTGTGATTCCTAAGTTACTTTTTTAAGGATTTATTTATTTTTTAGAGAGAGTGCACAAGTGGGGAGAGGCGCAGAGGGAGAAGGAAAGAGGAAATCTTAAGCAGACTCCCCGCTGAATGAGGAGCCTGATGCAGGGCTCGATTCCATGACCTCTGAGATCATGAACTGAACCAAAATCACGAGTTGGTTGCTTACTGACTGAGCCATCCGGGCACCTCCTCCCCCCAAAAAAACTATTTCTTATGCCAACCTATACCCCAATAGTACAGA
Source organism: Canis lupus baileyi (assembly GCF_048164855.1). NCBI lineage: Eukaryota > Metazoa > Chordata > Mammalia > Carnivora > Canidae > Canis > Canis lupus. Next base: position 16,150,184 of record NC_132848.1, read on the forward strand.
AGTTAGATGTCGTCTATAAATGCTTCCTTAGGTATCAACAAAACACACTTAGCTGTACATGAAATATTCTTTAAATTTGCTATTTTCCCCCTATTTTGTTAGCAACATTTCTCTGTGATGATGCCGATCCCGGGCGACTGCATTTTGGCATCAGGACCCTAAATGTGCTCCCTACTGGGCCAATTACTTGGAGCTAATGTAGTGTTCCATTCATTGGAGTCTACACACTTCCCCCATATTGATCGCATTATCAGTAGTAGTAATCACAGATATCATTACCAGCCAATTACACAAACACATATCTAAACTAGGTAACTTATTCACCAACATTATCTCTTGCAAGTCTTAATTCTGTAATGAAGCTGATCATCTTGTCCAATTGAGTGGAGCTACATAGTTTGATCTAGTCGGCTAAATGTGAGTGTATTGAATTATGTAGTAGGTAATTGCTTACATATGTTTGTAACAACACAAATGAGAGCAATTTGAATGTAATCTGTTTCTTATTCTATTTGAGGGCTGCATTAGAGAAGGTTAATTGCTTTAAAAAATAGGCCCAAGCATATATTTGGACCAAACACAGTAGACGTGGTTTTCCCGCTCATGTAACAATGGGCGTGAGACCTGGTACTTGAGCGTGCCATGATGCAGAGGCCCAGGTGGGTTTCTGACATATTCAGGAAAAGACTTCCAAGGTCACCCTGAGAGATTCATTTCAAGGAAAAAGGATATTGAGGAGCTGATGGGAGAGGACAGTGGGCTAACCCGCCAGTGATGAGCACTCATGCTCCATTGGCTAGATGCATAACCATTCCTAACCACCGAGAGTGGGAATTGTCATCTATTCTAGGAAGTAGAGGAGAGCATGGATTTTGGTGAGCAGTCAGCAATTTTTGCCATAAGCACTCAAAACAGAACTTGCTCTATTTCCCTATTTAATGAATACTTTACTTGGCTTGTCATTATTTTGGAACTTCTATCAGGCTTGCTTTGCTTTTACTTTCTTCACACTGTGTCAGATGTCTTCTCAAACCTAGATCCAAGCCCTGCCTCTTAGACTTATACATATTAAACGATGAAGAATGAAGAATAAAAAATTCCTCGAAAACTTTTTAAAAAGTTTTTGAAAAAAAAAAAAGACTTTTTAAAAAGATTTTATTTATTCATGAGAGACACACAGAGAGAGACAGAGACACGGGCAGAGGAAAGAAGCGAGCTCCATGCAGGGAGCCCAATGCAGGACTTGATCCCAGGACCCCAGGGTCATGACCTGAGCCACCCAGGTGCCCCTTTTTTCAGATTTTTAAACAAATAAAATATGACCATATTCTTATAATGTTTTTTCAGCAGTTTAAATTGTAGACAAGTAAGTTAGGATAAAAGATTTTGGGAACTAAAAAGAGGTTCTCCTTTTCAAATGTCTTATTTCACAGATGAGGAATTTGAGGCTTGGCACATAAATGTGTTTGTCTAATTCCATCGGATGCATTAGTAGTTCCCAGCTCTTTCTCAAATCCAAGTCTCTTCCGTAACATTATTTGTCATCTTCTTTAGTCATATTTTCTACAAAGCATAAGTCATTGAATAATGTCTATCAATTTACAGCGATGAAGTAAAATGCGATAAATTGTAACTGACCTAAGGCTAGTATGTTTAAATCTGCAATAAAATAAATCCAACAGCTCTAGATTTTCCAAACTTACTGGAAGATCCATAGTAAGTTAGCTGCTCATTCAAGGGTTTTTGTTTGTTTGTTTGTTTTTTTCTGCATTATTTTTCTTATTTCTGCAACAAAAGAACAATGGCTTCTAGATAAATCATCTACAATTCTAAAGTTATATAACCCATGGCATATAGATTATAAATTTATGATCATGCCAATTAATATTTAGAATTAAAAGTTCAGGGGAAAAAATGACAAAATCTGAAATATTGGAAAGTATATTTCTTTTAGGGAGGAAAGCCAAGTCATTATTTTTATTTAAAAAAATTATGTTGCTGGGCACCTGGGTGGCTCAGTTGGTTAGGCATCTGCCTTTGGCTAAGGTCATGATCTCAGGAGGCAGAGGTCGTGGTCTCAGTCCTGGGATGAGTCCCACATCTGGCTCCCTGCGCAGTGGCGAGTCTGCTTCTCCCTCTGCCCCTCCTCACTGCTTGTGCTCTCTCTCTGTCTCAAAAAAATAAATAAAATCTTTAAAAAATTATATTGCCTTTTCAGTGGTTAGCAGATATTTTTTAAGATTTTATTTATTTATTTGACAGAGAGAGCACCTGTGCACATGCTAGTGGGGGGCAGGGGCAAGGGGAGAAGGATGAGCAGACTCCGTGCCGAGTGGGGAGCCTGATGAGGGAAGGGAGGCTAGGTCCCGGGATCCTAGGATCACAGCCTGAGCCAAAGGCAGGCACCTGCCCCCTGAGCCACCCGAGCGCCCCCGTGGGTAGCAAGCTCTTAAAAGCAAAATGTACTTGTTATTGAGGTGCTGTGCTACCCTAACAACAAAGGGAAAATTCCTTATTTCAATGCCATTGCCATAGCCAATAAATTCATGCTTTTTCTGCAAGGATGTTCAAAATGGCAACTGTACAGGAAAAGTGGCCTAAGTCTAGATGTAATCTAAATCTGAAGGGCTCTAGGAAATTTTGAAATTATGTGGAAATTTGGGGTTAGTCCCCCCATTTGTGTTTATAGCAGACATTGACTGTGGCTGATGGGCCCATGAGTGAACCAGAATCCTTAGAGTGACACACGTTCATTTTTTAAAAAAAAATTGGAGAAAGCTGAAGCGCGGCCTTCAGAATTGGTTTTTCTCATGACCATCACAAACCTGCCGCACGTTTCCTGTCAAGTGACTTTTGCTTGTCACAGTAAGAGTTAGATAATCTGGCAAACTTAAGTGGAGAGGAGCAAAGGCTTTGCTCCCTGCCTGTCCACTGTCTCCCACGCACGAATTAAAAGGCCTATGTCTAATTTTGTAATGTCACAAAAGAACAACAGTGTGAAAAGTAGATAAAGGAGATAAGCAGGCTTTGGTTGCTTTCATTATTTACCTGGTCCCTGTGTTAAAAGTCTGCGTTCCGTTGATTATTCATGTAAAAAAAAATAATACAGCAAAACACACAGTGTTACAATGCGTATGCATCAGGGACACCGAGGCTAAGACAGACCATCTTTTAATGTATGGCGGATTGTCATTTATATTGCTTTGATTTGCAAGGATTTTATATGCAGTCTCCTGGGGAGCAGAGATATACACTTCTTTTTGGACCCTTTTTTGGATATATACTCTTTAAATATGGACAACATGTGTTCAGATCATTTTTAAAAACCTGCAGTTTCATATTCTCCAAAGACTCTGACATTGGTCCCCAAGGTGACACAGTCAAAGATTTTGAAAGAAAAATAATAAATAGGAAGAGCCTATTCTTTCAACTTTTTTTTTTTTGAATTTGGACTCTATTAAAATATAACTGAGATTTTCATAGGTGTTATGGAAACCATTTCTTTTGAAAAACGCTCAAATTGTAATATGACATAGATACAGTCAAAACTGTATGTCGCCTCTTTAGTTTGATTATTCCCTTGAAAACAATCAGCATTAAATATTACACAGAACCTACACGAAGAGCAGAGAAAATGCATTGAGAAACTAAAATTGCATTTCAGTAATCAATTATTTTCAATTTCATGTGACCTCTGAAGAGTCTCTGTGAAGGGAAATAGCTAGAGTTGATTCGATTCAAAGTCTGGAATTCTTTGCTTTTTTTAAAAAAAAATATGCATTCTGATATTTTTGTGTATGTAAATTCTTAACTCTCTAGCTCTGTATATATTAAGGCACATGGTACCCTGAGTAGGACTATATTTAAAAAGTGAGTAATTTTATTTTTATAGCCTGAGTATGGCTTCTTTATACTGTGATGAATCTTGCTTTCTGCCCTTTCTTTGCATAAGTAAAATCTTCATTTTTGCATCATCATGTATATTTTCTGCATATAATTAACATTAACTTTTTCAACTGCGCAGGGCCGGCTATTTGCCTCAGCATATCCCCCTGGAGATTATCAGATACCTGTCCGAGGAGAAGGATTTTCTTCCGTGGCACGCTGCCAGCCGAGCTCTTTACCCCCTTGATAAATTACTGGACCGCATGGAGAAATACAACGTCTTCAATGTAAAAAGACATATTTTCTTCCTTCTTATTTTCAGATGATGAACTGTTTTCTCATTTTCCACTTTATACAACTGGCCTTGACTTATTTGTGTCTCTTCTCATCTGTATTATCATTTTTTTGTCCTGATTTTCCGTGCAACGCTGATGACAATTACTTGAAGAATAAATGTAATACAAGCTAATTTTTTTTTTGATTCTGGCCCGAAAAGTGTCAATTAAGCTTAAAACGCCTCAGAATTCAAGAACAAATATACATGGCAAATCCTTAAAGTTCAAACTTACTTTCCAAGAGTTAAAGGGCTCTGTGCTCACAGAGGACTTACCCCCGGTACAGGGATCCCAGAGATCTTCACAGAATGTAGACAGTTTCAGTAAAGATTCTTAGTCATTATTTTTATCCAAAAGGGCAGAGTGAATTCAATTCACTTCCTTAATTAACAGGGATAAGATCAACATCGAGGCGAGAGCCCATTCATAATTGGGTCCAAGGGGACACAGGAGAGCAAACAATAGATAATCCAAATAGACGCCAAGACATGACAAACATTTCAAAACGTTACCTGACCAGCTTTCCTAAGCTGAGGCCTGGTGAGCCAACACTTCACGGAGGACCCCACCTGATCTAACTTAATGACTGTTTGGAATAAAATTAGGATTAAGTATGGCTCATGGGTTTTGATTCCTAAATTTCTTTTATATATGCGTGTGTGTATATATATTTATGTATGTATGTATTTATATATGTGTGTATATATGTATGTGTATACACACACATATATAAAAATCTTATATATAACATTTTTATATATAAAATTAAATTATATATTATATATAAATATATAAAAATATTTATATATAAATATATAAAATAAATTATATATTATAAATTATGTATTAAAATTTAAATAAAAATTTTACAAATAAATAAATAAATAAATAAATAAATAATTTTTTTTAAGTGGAGTTCAATTTGCCACCACTGAGGCTTTGCATTGGGCCCCTGCCTCAGGGAGCTGTAGTCCGTCCTGAGCACGGTGTGGCTCCCTTCGGGAGTTGGCCCTGTGTTGTATAAAACTATCCTCTGTCTGTGACACACTGGCTCTGCTAATTAACCTCCACGTTTGGGATTACTCGAGTCTGGATTGCCGTGGCATGAAATCGGTTTATTAGCACCCTCTGCATGGTTGGGTAGCCATCAGAGTTGCCTCTTGTCTCCTTGTTCTAAGTTTGCATGCAGACACCTCTGTTTTAACATATATCTCCTTTTTAATTGGAATAATCCTAGCTTGACTGTTCATTGTCATTAGTTTGGTCTGATCCCTTACAACAGACTTGGCAAAAAAATGTATCAGCACGCACACGGTGTGACTTTGGTCTGCGAGGGAAAGCCTTATTACACTCCTCTTGTCTCTCTAACAGAGACACTGCAGTGTTAAACCTCCGTACAAGTAGACTGCATTTTTGTTTATGTTTGTCCTTTGAAATAGTATTTTGCGTCAGATCCCTCAATTTCAGTAAAAGTTAAGAATTGCTTTTACTGTAATTTCAGTGCTTCCATTCTTTTGACAAAATTCAAGGACTGCATTAAAGTGAGGAGAGCCTATTTCACATTGCTGCTAATATTTAAATATATCATTAGCTCAATGGATTGTTTTTTTTTAAATAATAAATTTATTTTTTATTGGTGTTCAATTTGCCAGCATACAGAATAACACCCAGTGCTCAATGGATTGTTGATTTTGAAATGCCATATTTTTTTACTAAAGAGGGTTCGGTGTCTGTCAGATTCAACAATGCTGGGCTTACATAACAATTTTGCATTAAATGTGCTTTATTCACAGGAAATGCATAAATGTTAGGTGCTTCTTCCCCGCTCCCCCCAGCGAAATCTACATACATTTGCATATATGTGTGTGCGTGGGTGTCATTGTCGACATTCCTCAGTTTCCTTGCTTTGCTACAAAAATAATCATCTAAAATATTGACTAGAAGGCAAATTACTTGAATCAATAGAAAATAAAGGGTAGATGTCCACCATTGTAATTGTATTTTATCCTTATTTTCTGTATTTGAAATACTGAGGGGAATAAAATTAGAGCATTTAGCATGCCCATAATGCTGCTGACATTTTAAAGTAGGTACATTTAGAAAATATTTTAATTGTATTTCTAATTGTAATTATTAGCATGGAGACATTTGAAACTGACATGGTCTTTATTTCCCCTCACCCCCATTTAGGAATATATTTTAAAGCAAGTCGCAACAACGTACATCAAGCTGGGATGGCCAAAAAACAACTTTAATGGATCTCTTGTTCAAGCATCCTACCAACATGAGTACTGTCTTATTTTCTTACTCGCCTCTTTTCCCCCAGAGCTGCACGACAACATATGACAGGGTCCATTGCGTCTTTGGCAGCATGAAATAATCTTTCTTTCATTCTGCATCTTTCATTTCCCTTTGCTGGGAGGCCTGCTGATGGGTAGCAAGCACAGTTTCCACTACCTGGTACTGAGAATAAAAGCATGTACTAGCTATGCTTTAGTGTAAGATCTGCCTTTATTGGTAAAAGTGAGATTTGAATCCATGCCCTCCACCGTATTACTATTTCCAGAGAAGACGTGTAGTACGTGTAATTTCTCTGCTGCCTAACCATCTCTTCCTCAGCCAAATAGGATTTCTGTGTCTGAAAATTACCTTTGTGTTGATTATTTACTTATCTACTATTGATATAATGAGTTATCCTTCCTTCTCAGATACTAACACTGTTTTTCCTTTCGATGGCACCTAGAGAACTACGTAGAGAAGTTATAATGCTGGCGTGCAGTTTTGGCAACAAGCACTGTCACCAGCAGGCATCAACACTTATTTCAGATTGGATTTCCAGCAACAGGAACAGGTAAATTGAACCGAATCCTGTATTTCTGATATGATTTAGTACCGTTTTCAGATTCTCAGTTGATGTGTTGCATTTTTTAAATGGAGAAAAGCAAGACAAGAAAACACACTGCAAAACTGTGTTTCGGGTTCGTAGCTTACAAGGCAACAACGTAAAAGCCACAATACAATTACCTTTGGGAGACTTTGTGGAGTTTTAGACTTTCTTAATCTAGGTCCTTATTCTTCATACATAAGGTGTCAGCTTATTTTGAATTTGGATAGCTTTGCTCTTCCATAAGAATAAAATAATTTTATGTGGGTCACGTTCTAAGGTTCTTTATAAAGGTTGTGGTATTTATTCATAAAACAACTGCAAGCGTATGATATAAGTAAAGTGGTATAACATATGTTGATATTAAAAACCAAAAGCTAGAAAGGTTATAGAAAAGATCTTTCCTCTTTTAGTGACCCTTGACAGAGACCTTAAACTTGTATCTTATCTTGGAATTTCACAATACAGGATTTTAATACATAATGTGATGTCAAAATTGTTTAGTAGAATTACGTTTGATAAAAAATATTATACTAAATGTCACTTGCTAATGTTAATGCAAAGGCTATTAAACATAAAAATTTGAAGATCATGATCTTTTTGCTATGATTTTTTTAGACCTTCTTACGCGTCTTTGTATTTCCAAGGACTTTATGTTCTGTTTATTATACTCTGGGCCATTTCTCATCACTCCTCCCAAGTCTTTGGCCCCTGCATTAAGGAGGGTCTTATTAGAAGGGTGAGGAGCCAGGGGACTGTTTATTGACATGATTCTACTCCACATGCCGTCATGGGCTTGTCCCCGAGCTGAGTGGCTGGGATGACCCCATGGGAACAGAGAAGGAGACTTGTTCTAGGTGAATGTAGAGAACCACAGAGGGTGTAATATCTTTAAGGAACAAGTTGCTTTTTGTCTTGTCAAAAGTTACATAGGTTTAACTGTAGTATCTAAGTGACTCCAGAGCGCATTCAGGACAGCTATCCTGCTTCACAAATCTGCGAGAGAAATCCTTGTCCTTGCATTACTAAGTAATTTGTCGTACTGTGTCACTTTCTTTACCATTATCCTGTGTGCTCTTTAAAGTGAACTGTTTCTGGTCTTATCCTGAGCTAAGGAAGAAAATATATTATCACTATCATGTCTCAGTAGATCCATCACGTACGCCAAGACAGTGATTACATCTGTCCCCCGTCTTCCCTAGAAATAAAGTCTGGGGAATAAATTCTCATTTATTGACTTTTATCAATGATTATCCTTTTTTTTTTTTTTTTTTTTTTTTTGCTAAGTCTTCTGAAACATATTGAATCAAACTGGAAAATGCTCTAATAAAAACTTTATGTTCCTTTTCTCCTACCACCTTCTTCAATTCTATCACATATATTTAGGTGACGAACACATAAACATTTGTCTAAATTCAATACACTCAAAATTGTATTAGGAAACATAATCATAGGTACCTATGAGAAGAAAAGGTGAAATATATTATTTGAAGATGGTTGTCTCTGTGTTTCCCCATTTTGCTTTTTATTTGATTAGTCTTTTGTTTCATTTTGCTACAGACACATGCCTTTTCTCAGACCTGATAGTTGCATTTATTTATTTATTTATTTATTTATTTATTTATTTATTTATAGTTGCTTTTAAACCCATAAAAATATAGCTATTGGGGAAACGCTATTTTTTAAATAATTCGTTCATTGAACAAAATTTTGCAGAGCAATTCTCAATGCCAGCTGGTGACCAGAAAGCACAGAGAAGAGGGAGAGCTCAAAACTAGTAGAGAGAACAGCTCTATAACAAATAGCTGTTGCTTGAAGTAGGAGCTAAGCACAAGATCAAGAAGGGAGGGCTTACTGCCTGGGAGGAATCGCATTCACCCTCCTAAGGGGTGAGCGGGATCCTGTTGGATGGACAAGGGCAGATGGGAAGTAGGGGCAGGTGCATGAAGCCCTAAGGTGGGTGGATGAGGCTTCCAGGAAGGGAGGCACATGGACTGCTGGTTACTTTAATGTGTGTAGTAAATTTTGATTTGTGATTTTGAACAATCCATCACTTTCAAAATTCCCTTACAAATGAAAGTTCACATAGGAGGTGTCAGCTCATTTCTGTTTTGATAACTCTGCCATTGGTTGATGGCAAAATAACTAAATTTGTGTGTAATACTTTAAGGTTCTTTTATTATTTCTCATCATTTTTATATTCTCCTGCTTTCCTTTCTTCTATGAGTGGGCAAGTAAACTTGCTAAGTGGAACTAAAGCTGTGTTTACTAAGATTTGCTCAACCAACCATATGACATGTCCCTGCATATACAAGTGACCTCCCGCGGTGAGGGTACAGGGTACTCACTGAGCTACCTGTGTGTGAAGAGCAGAGATTTAACCTTATTTTTTTCAAAGACAGCTTAATAATAAAACAATAGTGTGATCCTTTCATTGATGCTCCACTTAAGTTTCCTAAATTGAGTCAAGGAAGGGGAGGGGAGAGTTTCTTTATACATGTGTCTGAAGCAACACACCAGTCAGTTATGTTTGCTTGTTTTTGTTTAACAGGAACCTTAAAAATCATCCTTTATAAAAGCTTCCAAAGCTAATGCAATAGGATAGTGTTTTGGGAGATGATGTATATTTATGCTAATAAGTCTAAAGGACAGTGAGTCATGGAAGTATCAGGGATTGCAGATCTGGGATGCTAGGCTACTTTACAGTTGGGGTGATGGGTCCAGTCAGCGAAAATAGGAATGGATTTAGGAAAATAGAATGGATGTGAAAGTTGGTGTAGGGAGGTTGCCCCCGGGTGGTTCAGTGGGTTAAGCATCTGCCTTCAGCTCAGGTCATGATCCCAGATCCTGGGATCCAGCCGCACTTGTGGGCTCTCTGCTCAGTGAGGAGTCTCTTCTTCCTCTCCTTCAGCTCCAACCCACTTGGGCTCTTTCTCTCTCTCTCTCTCAAATAAATAATAAATAAATAAGCCTTTAAAAATTCTAAAAAATAGAAAGTTGGTGTAGGGAAAGGTAGTAGAACCAAAACGTGCATTGAAAAGTTAGAGATGGTGGCAGCAGAGAGGAAAAAAAAAATCGAGGATTACAGTGGATGATAAATTGAATGAGTCGACATTCTGATCCCCGTTAATATATTCAAATGCTACAGCGTGTTGAATTGTAATGGTGATGTCATGCATAAAAACAGACGAGCTCCATTCAGGTCTCGTTAGGCTGTGATTTGGGAACTGAGTTCAGCAGAACACCACATCTCAGAAAAGAGACAAATTGCCAAGCATTCAGTAGAGAACAATACAAATGATAAAAAGATCTTGAAAACACGATCTGTGAGAGGAGGTTGTGAGACCTGAAAATTTCACTCTAAAAAAAAAAAAAAAAAGACACAGAGAAGATGATAGCCTTTTGTATGTGTGAAAAAAACATAACAAAGGGGACAGAAATTGGCTTCTTTCACTGATTGGTACAAATAAACAAGAAATAATTGGCATAAGCTTCACTGAGTAAAATATAGCGATTATTACTGTAGGTGAATTATTATTTGAAAATTTCTGTATTAAAACACTATTGAAATTGTACTGTTAACTATACGGAGATCACAATATGGTTAGATGGGTTTTTTTAAAAATAGACACTTTAATCTGAAATTAGATGTGTGTCCACAGTAACACAACCTCTTAATTTTGTGATAATTTAATTAATTTTGTGTATTATTTCTCAAATAATGTTAAAAAGTGCAATTTAAAGCCTTAAGCTAATACAGAACAAAGATTTAAAGCATTTAATTTTTAAAAGTATTCAACAGATATTGATATCCGTTCCCCAATATATTGGTAACTGGTATCATCACTCTACTTAAAAAATATCTCAAAACAGTGAAGTACCTTCTATATTCTGGGATATCACAAGTGTATATTGAAATGAAATGAATTTGAAATTTATTTTGAAAAAAAAAAAGAAAAGAAATGAATTCGAAATTCATTTTGAAAATGGAAAAATCAAGCCCATTCCATAGAATAATCATAAGTAGAGGAGCATCTCTGGAGCTTTGCAACATACGTAATACATAAACTTCACTACTCACGCCATCCATTATCATGTTATTGGTATTATTGTCTTTAATGATGGTGATCACAATGAAAAATATATTTATTTATTATGTGGTTAGTACATTTCAGGCATTGGACTAACTGCTTTTTGTGCATGATCTCATCATTTTTATTTCATTTTTGTAGAAGACAAGTCCAGAACTCACAAAGGTCATGTAACTTGCCAAGACTATATGACAATAGGCATGAATCTGGGATCCCACTCCCAGACTGCCTGCCTCCTAACCCTAAACCCACGTGACTCCGCAGTGGTATATCAAAGTACCATATATCAGTGATCTATGTTTGTTAAAAAATGATTGAATAAAGGAAGAAAGAAAAAAAATACACCCAACAGAATTCGAGTTCTCTCTGCAATGAGTATAAGCAAGTTTTATGCAGGTTGTGCTCACAACCTAAGCCTGGGGTTCTTGACTCTGCTCGTGTACAAGAGTCATGGGGAGGACCTGAGAAAGAGTTTGCTGGACCCCACCCCAGAGTTCTGATTGAGTAGGTTGAATGGGGCCCAAGAATCTGCATTCATGACAAGTTCCCGTGTGATGCTGCTGCTGCTCTGGGGACCACACTTCGGGGACTACTGATGTAGGGAAAGCCTACTGTCTTCAAAACCAAAGACACCCGTGATCAGATGACAGCTGCACACTACATGAGCTGAGGGAAATCCCTTGGTTTCATTGAATGAAAAATGGCCGTAATGTTACCAACCAAACAAGTCATGAAAATGGTACAGAAGAATGCCTGTTTATTATTTGGGATTTTATAGGAAAGCAAAAAACACTAATCATTTTTGGAGTTGCCTTCTGCTTGTTTTGACCATACAGTTGGGTGGTGTGAGCTTTAAACATGGGAAGTAGGAAGAAGTATACAACAGAGCAGTACAGGGCATGAGCATGCCTTCAATGGCACATCTTCTCTGTAAGTTTGGGGGTGATAAGCATGCCACCTGCAACCTAAAATATAAAACAAAATATCGCCCTAGAGATTCCCAAATAGGGGCATGGGGACGTTTGCCCTTCTTCTCCTGCTTGAAGAAATACTGGCTGGCTTGGCCTCTAGGTAAAGGGAGGTAAATTGGCCTCCCTCCCCTTCATCCACTGCCCATGTCCCTCCAGCAGCCATAGCTCATTGCATCTCATGGGTAAAGGACCCCAGTTTGGCAACTTTCCTTTGTGTCTCTCTCTGCCCATCAGTGTTTGCTTTTCTTGTGTGAGAACACAAAGGACGGATGGACAAAAGGCTCTTTTTGCTACAGTCTGTGCAGCTGGTTCAGAAACCTCGTGTTTCCTTCCCTTAAAAACATAGATCCTCACTTAGTGTCCATGTTTTCAAGCTATTATGGTCCCTCCCCCCCCTGCTCTTTGCATGGCTTCTCATATTCTTCTACGAGCTGCCCTACTGTATACACTAGCCAGGCCTGCCGCTTCAGCGCTCAGTGACCAGCAGATGCAGTTTGCAGACAGGTGAACCCGGCAGGGGGTCTGTATGCAGAGATGGGAAGGACAGGGCTGCCCAACCTCCGGGGGCTCGGGTGAGGAATTAGGTTCGCTCCTAGTTTGTCAGTAGACAGCTGTGGCTTTAGACCACTCAGTGTTCACTCCAAGGCTCAACCCTGTTTCTTTTTTTATTTTATTTTTTTAAGATTGATTTATTCATGAGAGACACAGAGAGAAAGAAAGAAAGAGAGAGAGAGAGAGAGAGAGAGGCAGAGACCCAGGCAGAGGGAGAAGCAGGCTCCGTGCAAGGAGCCTGATGCAGGACTCGATCCTGGGACCCCAGGGTCATGCCCTGGGCTGAAGGCAGATGCCCAACCACTGAGCCCCCTGGGCACCCCGGGTTGACCCTGTTCCTAAAACAAGGGCATTGCCCCCCAAATCCCCAGTGCTTGCATTAGGTGTCCCAGTCCCAAATCTCATACTCCCTGTCCATGAACACACGGATCATACGATCTGCTCACGATTTGTCCACTTTGGGTTGTGACCATTGCCAGATGGGTTATTGGATCACAGTTTAAAGGCTGTTTCACTCAATCACATCTCCGTGAGTCTGTGTGCAGCAGCCGGTGCGGGGCTGCCCAGCTCGGGGTGAAGGCCCTTCGCCCACGAAGCTCACCCCATTACTGAGCACGTTGAGGAGAGGTGGCTGGAGCCCGATGCACCCCAAGGCCTGTGGCCGAGGCGGAGAGAGGGTGGAGGAAAGAAGGGCCAGCTTCAAAGAAACACATGCCTGGACATGAAACGCAGGGAGGCCCTGGTGGCCTGGTGGCCTGGGGATCTGACGGGGTCAGAGGCCAGGGCCCCCAGCACCCAGAGGAGCGCTGCAGGTGTGGAGGGCATCGCTCTCTGGACAAGGGGCAGTGGGGCACTTCGTGGTCGCTGAGATGGAAAGGGCCAGAAGGGAGGGCTCAGTGGTGATTCCCTACAATGATCCAATGGAGCTTGGACATCTATACGTACGACCTGCCAACGACAACATGTTTAAGTCTCCCTCCCAAACTCCCCATTGTGCATGTAATTAATCGCAAGGGTTCACCTTGTGGTGTACCATGTATGGACATTCTTTCTAACAAAATTCTCTCAAACCCCTAAATGTACCCAATGGAAGCGAAACACCCTGTCGACTCTATTCCCACCACTTGCCATTTAAAAATATGATTTATGTTCTTCATAGTCACACATTTTATATTATTCTTTTCTTCTCCCCCAAATTATATTCTAATATGATATATCTTGCTGGGGAATCCCTTTCAGATCGCCCATCATACTCTTCTGCAGTAGGAAATTTGGACACATAACACCTACAGACACATACACACATCGTTTTTTCATGTCATAAAATCCGGCATTAATTTTTTTTTTTTCAAAATTGAGTTTTCATTGCGATGGTTACTTGTATGTTATTGATCAACATAAATACATGGCCAAATCTGATAAGTAATTTCCAAACATAAAAATTATTATATATAAACGTTAAAATTGAGATTGACTTTTTTTTTCAATCAATTCCTGTCTGCATAGACGAATATTGCTCACTACTAGAATGAGAAATATTTCACCATCAGTTTTATTTGATTCTGATCTTAAAGTCCTGAGAAACTTTATCCATAGAAATAAATAGATAGGAATGGAAGGTGTTTTGTTATAACAGTGTAACACAGGGCTTTGTCTTTCCAAGTGTCATGCCAAAAATAACAGTAATCTATCACCAAAATTTTTAAATTATCACCTGACAACTTGATTAGGCCCCTCTTCAATTTTGATGGAAGCAAAGAATTTTTTTTAAAGAATTGAAAACTCATTTTCTAGATATCCACACCGATATTAAGAGTTTTTATTTGATATTGCAGTACTGTGTGCGCTCAGAAGACGGGAGATGAATGAATGAGAAATGTACCTTCCTCCGGGAAAGTGAGGGAAAGTGGGAGAAGGGTTTTTGTGAGAAGGAAGTATCCATATGAAAGTCTAGAATGTGGACCTTGATTTCTGTGAAACTACCCATATCCTTAGATATTGTCCAAGAGGTCTCTCCTTACCGCCATACCCCATAGGAACACCCATGTCTGGGGGTAAGGAAGGCCGTGACCTAGGATGTGGGTAGAAATGGACAGAATGAGAGAGAGATTAGATTGTCTAGGGAGAGAATACAACCTACGGAGAGGGTTCAAGGTGAAGAGTTGAGAAATCCCGATATCGAATAGCTGTGTACAATCCAGACATGGGTGTGGTCCCTGAAGCCTAACGTTTACAGTGAATTCTGGAAATTGTTTTACTTTCTGCCAATTTTCATAGTTTTAAATTTATGATTAATCCTTTTCCCTATAAACACAAAATAATTTTATCTCCTTGAAAATAGAGGTCTACCTATAGATATAAATAGGTAAACACAGTGAATAGTCTAAAATATGTCTGGAATTTATTCTTATAAATATATCCCCACAAATCTGCACAATTCTTCATTTTACTGTAACCTTTTTTCTCCTTAAAAAATCCCACTCTTTGCAATCTGTGTTGCCTTATGGGATAGGCAGTCTATGTCTTAGTTGCAAAATGGTTTTTATTTATGAATTTAACTCAGAGCGTTATTTTTCTACATTAACCAAACCTGCTCTTACGAGTCAAGTTCTGCGTCTCTTTAATTCCTACTGACACCTGGCATAGACACTGTTCTTTTTTTTTTTTTTTCTTAATCAGAATAGCAGAAATCATTTCATTTTTAATTTTTAAGAGCTTAGGAAGGATGCTGTAAAAGGTACTTATGTTTTCAGTAGACTTTGTTAAATAGCTTAAAACTGATTGGCCTGTACTTCTAGTTGTTCACATTTTTGCTTCTACATGATGTAATGTAGCATCATGGACTATCATTTGTTTGCCTTGTTTTCCACTGTCCATACTTGGGGCCCTGTTGCTGGAGAACGTCACCCAAATTCTACCCTGAACATTCTTCACAGTAGACCCACTGAGGTGAGGGGGGAAAAGAGAGTGAGTTATCTACTTGGGTGTTTGTAATGCTGATTTTTAAAGAAGTTCCTTTCAGCTGGTCTCTCCCAGTGCAAAGTGTGAGCACACAAATATCTCACCTTTGGCATAAACGTGGAAAATAAACCTTAAGGGGTAGTCTCTTGCCTTCTGTCATCTTTCAGCCCGAGCAGTTGTGTTGCTCAGTAGTTACTGTTCTGCATTGTTACCTGTGTAAACGTAGCACCGAGACCTGGGGGTTGCTCGCAGAACTACTTACAGCAGAACGTGTGGCATGGGAACCTCTAGAATCATTGACAATTACCATCAAAACCATCTCCTCATTAACATCTTATCTACGTATACTTGTGGGTCTTCAAAGCTAAAACACATTTATTATGCTGTTTCCTTCCCTCGTGACAGATGCGGGGTTACGGGGTGACGTTCATCAGTTCACCTTTGGATAATGGGATATCTGGTTAATAGTCAACAGTCGACTTGGTTCTTAGCTTTCAGCTTTATTTCTACAATATAGTAGTATTGCCTGTTTCTTCCATGGTAATAGATCGACTTAATCTAATCAATATTAACTCAGACTCTTACAGTACTTGATTCACGCACCACATAAATCTTGAGCCTCTGCTGCTCCTCGGGCATTGTAGTAAGAGACACCTGGGATCCAAGGACACAGTTTCTGCCCTCTTGGAGCTTATGGTCTGCTGGGGTAGACTGAGACCAATCGGGCGTCATACAGCCCCTTAGATGGTGACGGTACTCAGAAGCCAACAGGAAAATTTTTAAGAAAAGGACAAATTGTCCAGTCAGTGAGATTGACGTTCCTGCAGAGTGACAGCCGACCTGAGGCCTACGGGAAAAATACACATCCGTCAGGCACAGGGAGAAAGGAGATGTTGCCCAAAAGAACTGCGTAAAGAATGGCCTTCTTCCGCAAGGCCATTTCTCAGGATGAAAGTCTTGGTACTTCCCAGGAGCGTAACTATTGGTGCAGACTCTGTACTGACCCAAGGACATCCTCTGGAAGCCTTGCGATTTTTTTTTTTCAGTTAATCATGTTTGTTCTGTTTTTATTTGCTGAGAAGAGCAAAAATCCCAGTTAATTGATTATGTGCCTTCATCAAAGCTTTAGGGAACCTGTCTTCTAAAATCAGAGTATAGTCACCAAACGAAAGTATTTTGCAAAAGCTACGTAGAAGCAAAGTGATCTGTGAGATGTCGTAGGCGTGCTTGCTGTCTGAATCAACCCAGTTGTGAATTCCTTTGTCAAACTAGAATTTGCCACCATAACCAGTGACCCTCCGTGATTTACCATTTGGGACACAGAGGTCATCTAGTGAGGTTACTCCAGGAGTGGCTACACCTATGTACAAGATAGGGCTTCATTGTCCCTCTTTCCTAACCTTCTCTGGAATCCCACTGAGATGCCCCTTTCCCTTGCCATTTGGAGAATTCAAAACATGCTAGCTTAGTTCAGTCCATCATGGAATAAATATTTGACTAAATGACCTACTTGAGGGACTAACTCATCTGGATGTTTTTTTTTTTTTTTTTTTTTTTTTTTTTTTAATTTACTTCGTGGTGTAGCAGGGACTTTCATTGCCTCAAGAGCTAATGTAACATCAGTAAATGCAGATTTCTATATATTTCCATGTAGTCATATTTGGTTTCTAATCTAAATACACTAATGATTTTATATTCTAATTTAAAACACCAAAATAATTCTGCAATTGTTTTCTTTTTTCCTGACATTTTAGTTTTTTTTTTTAATTATATTACAGTCATGCATAGAGGTAAATAGTCAATAGTATTTTTTAAAGGTATTTTAATTTTTATAGAAACATTTTGCAGGTGACTTAATTTAACTGTTTTACTTTTCAGTATGATTGGTTTTCCCCCCATTTCTCCCAATAGTAATTTTCTTATTATGCTAGTATTGTTTGCCTGACATTATATCAACTTCAGGGATAACACTATTGAACTTTTGTGGCATCTATCAGAAGATATGCTTATTGATTAGTTATAGAATAGCTCTATTTTAACCTCCTGACTGTCACAGTACAAGTGCTAAGTGAATATGGATTTCCATGGGCAACTAACTCCGGGAGTAGTGTTGATTAAGTCTCAGTAGTGATCACTATTATTTACTAAGCCAGAGCTGGAGCATCAACAAAAATATTTGCAGCTTCCAAAACATTTTTACTTATTCTCAGAGAGTAGAATATACTAATGGATTCAGATTCAGGTTTATTAAAACTGCTATCAACCACTATAAAGACAAAATTTGCTCCGCATTTTCCAAAAATAGTATATACACTGAGATGATTCCTTTAGCCACATTAACAACACTTCCTTCTGGTTTACTTTTTCCCTCCTTGTGATTAAGAGTTAGGACTGATTCTATACATATCATTCATTCTATCTCAAAACGAAAATGACAATAGTTCACGTTAGTCTTTCTAATGGTAGTGTGGTAATGTTTGTTTAATACTGTGATAGTGTTGTTGGAAAACGCTCTCTGTAAGCACCAAATATTGTTTTGTGATATATAGATATATCTTAAAACATCTAAAAGTGAGGAAGAGCTTTGATGACTTGTAATTTCATGGCAATAACCGGAAAGATAAAAGCACATGCAGACACTGTCAGGGGCTGAATAGTGGCCTCTTGCAGGTGTCATTAAATGAAGGATTTTATTGAGACCTATGAGACCTATGAGACCCCATGGATTTAAGGTAAGCCCTTAATCCAATGATGATTATACTCATAAGAGACAGAAAAGAAGGCATAGAGAGACACACAGGGAAACTGGCATGAAGATAGAGGTAGAAATGAAAGTAAAAAAAATTAAAAATAGATAAAAATAAAAATAAAAATAAAAATAAATAAATAAATAAATAAATAAATAAATAAATATTTTAAAAAAGAAATGGAAGTAATGGGTTGGCAAACTGAGGAATGCCAAGGATGGCTGGAGGCATGGGTTCCTCGTATTCAAAACTTCGTTTATGATCAATATTTTGCCCTGTTTTCCCTTCTTTGATGGAACATCAAGGAATGCTACAGGGAGCAAGTTAAACTCTGAACCTTCACGAGCCTCTTCCTGCCCTTAGGGATGTTCAGCAAGAATGAGATACTAAGAAGGCAGGTCTCATTCCTCATGAAATTCTGACAAAACTACTGTCATCAGTCTTCATAAAATTATTTCTGTAAATGTGTAAAGAAAAAAAGTGGTCAGTGGTAGGAAAACTGAAGAATTACGTAGAGATACCTCTAAAATTCACAGCAGAGAGAACCCATCCTCATGTTTCAGGATCCCTTCTAAATATTTTTGAAAGATTCCCTCCTTTTTTTTTTCATGACTTGAGATTAGTTTAATCATTAAAAAATAAAATAGAAAAAAAATTCATGTGACTTCTATTTTATTTTCATAGAGACATAAACGTTGCTTATTTTGTTCTGCCGTAGGGAGTTCAGGCATCCAACGTATATTCTTCATACGCATCTGTGCTAAAGCTGGAACCTGCCAATCACTTGTCCACATGAATATATACATTTCAATTATTTCAGAAAATCATAAAAATGGCTTCGACTTTTTAAAGATAGGTGTTTTTCTTAGATTTTTCATCTGCCAATGCAAAATATGCCTCTTGCCTTATTTTGTGACTTTGTCATCCACCCTTGCCATTCCCCTTTCCTCCAGAACTCAGACTGTTGAGGTTCCCCCCCCCAATAATTTTTATTTTACCTTATATAACAGGAATAGATTCTTTTTCACTATTTTCAATTATCTAATTAAATCCATCCTTATTACTGAAAACACACACACACATACACACACATGAAATTTACCATGGATTTCACTGCTTTTTCACAGGACGGTCAAAGTAAAATCTTAGAACCTCTAGGATTTGATTTGCATAGGAATCCTTCTCTATTTTTTAAAAAGTACAGCATTTTTTGTATAGTGAATCTACCAATTAAATTTCTGAAAACCTGCAGAATTACCCGTTGGTTAGTATGTACACACACACGCACACACATGCACACCCAAAGTGAAATAAAATCTATTTTTAGTTAGAGACCTTTCCTAGTAAGGAAAAATACATTCCTTATTGCCTACCCATGACAGCTTAGTGGTTATGCCTAAAAAATTAACTAAATTGCCATAGTTGATTCCTCCCAGGCTGGAGAAACAGCCTTGTTAACCTCAGTGACCTTGACAGTGCATTAGAAATGAAAGTAAACCACATTTGCACAGGCCCTCACATTTCTAGATGGAGTATTTTGATGGATACAATAAATCTGTATAATTTTCAACCTTTCCATGAAGAATACAAAAGACAATGAATGTTGCTATAAATTATTCCTGGGCAATAGGAGTTATTTGTCAAGGTGGAGCCCAATGTCATCCAGTGGGGTTTTTATAAACACTCAGGCCTGGGTCATGATTTGAATGAGAACAGAGCTTATGAGTTGCTGATGTTACTAATGTGTCATTCCCGTCATTATCCTGTATCTTCATAGTTAATGTACTGATTCCTGATGGTTGTGATTCAGACGCCACCTTATATGTAAATTTACACTTCCTGTCCCAGTAGGCATATAGGTTCACAGTACTAGGACCAGAGCAGAATGAAAGAAACTTAAATATCACAGATCAAGACAGATTCGTTGATGGGGCACCCGGGTGGCTCAGCTGTTGAGTGTCTCCCTTGGGCCCAGGGCGTGACCCCAGGGTCCCGGGATCAAGTCCCGTGTCAGGCTCCCTGCATGGAGCCTGCTTCTCCCTCTGCCTGTGTCTCTGCCTCTCTCTCTCTCTCTATCTCTCTCTCTCTCTCTCTGTCTCATGAATAAATAAATAAAATCTTAAAAAAAAAAAAAAAAGATTCGTTGAGAAGCCAAGGATAATGGACACCCAGTAATCAGGAAACAATTAATCTCGTCTTTAACACAGGCATCTACAAATAGGGCAATTTATCAGCCATTTCACAATTTCTACTACAACTGTATACCTCTTAAGTTTTAAATGATGCCATGCTTTTAGGACTATTTATACTAGCAGCCTGCTGCTCACTGTTTCAGAGTGAGTCATCAGAGATATCTTAATTTTTCTACTTTTGTTATAAATCAGCTTGATTTTTTTTTGAGCTCTCATGGGTATAATTGATTCTGGATGTCCTAAGGGGTCTGAGTTGTGAAATGTTAAATAGTAACATTCTAGGCTTTTCAGTGGAGTGTTTAAAATCCAGGACAAAGAACCAGTTTAAACCAGTCAAGTCACAAATTCTCTAATTATTTGCTTTTTTCTTTTCTTTCGCCTTCTGGTAGGTCTTTGTCACTGCCCACTTTGTCATCATCACGCTGAATGTTTTGGCCTCTCTGTACATTTCTCACTTGTGCTCTTTATACCTTTTCTTTGATGTCTCCTTTTTGTTCTCTTCTTGGCAATGTTGCCTAGGCCACCTGGTTTCTTAGGTTTTTGTGCTTTAGGAACTATATTTGATAAAATGCTCTTATGGCCTAAATATTTACCCCCATCATCCCTCTTCTTTCCTACGCAGCAGAAATAATAGCTACTTTATACATGGGACTCAAAAGTTTAAGATGTTATGTCATATATATTATTTCAGTTTAAGTAAAACGAATGTCTCTTTTAAAGTACATTTATTTTAATTATAAATGCCACTTGTAAGGAGTGCTGTCATCTTAAAATATAATCTTTTGATAAACTCTGGCTATTAGCGGTTAAAATGAGCCCCCCTTCAGCAGTCTTTTTCCTTTCAATTGGAAAAAGCAGCACAAAAAAAATAAAATAAAATAAAAAGCAGCACATGCCTCTTTGCAGATATGCAAAATGAAACCGTAAAAGGTATCGAACATTTCAGAACACGTAATTCTAAATATAGTTGGTCTGCAATCCACCAGGTTTTTCCACCTCTATTTTTTGAGGCCCGAAGGGCCATGAAGACTGGTTTTGAACTGTCTTTTCCTTTGTGCCAAGGCGCTAACATTCCTTTTTTTTGAATGCTTAAATTTCAATGAGAATGAGTAGGTGCTGTATGGAGTGTCCCTCCCACCGGTCACTGACACACAGTTCACCTGGGATTCTTCGCTGGGGCCTTGCAGAGATACTAGGAAACACTAGGATACTTCTGGGTGCCAGGGTTTTTAGGTGGACTGGGTGGCATGTTTGATTGACATATATAATGGTGAAGTTAGGTGGGATTATAAACGTGTGTTTTATTATAATGCTTAATGTATTGTCACCCATGATTTTAAAAAATTGCTCACTCACTTGTAGTGAGGTTGTCCAAAACCTTTATTTCTTATCTCTTTTTTTGTCCTCTCCTCTTTTGGGAAAGAGGCACATATCTGTTGCCACTTCATACTACTAATAATAGTAATAAAAATCATGAGGAATGCCATTACCACAAACTGAGGCAATTCTCCACGTACCCTGCACTTACTGGGCTGTGCATGGCATTTAGATAACGCCCGTACGGAGCCCCACGCAGGTACCGGGCACTTGTGCTAAGCCCTGGGTAAGCATTATCTTATTTAATCATTGTAACAACCTTGTAAGGAGTGATCGTCCCCATTTTCTGGATGATGAAAGTGATGCGTAGGTGCCAAAAAATTCACCTGTTCTTTCTAAGCAGCTTTGAGTTTTACTCAAGATGACTTTCTTTCTTGGGAGCAGCCAAGGGACAAAGGAATCAAGGCAGAATGAAAAAAAAATATATATATATATATACCTGATATCATCTTAACTAGGTCAGTCTTTGAAAGCGCAGGTTATGTTTTCAGGGTGATACTTTAAAGTCAACGATTGCCCTGGAAGAAGTAAGAGTTCTGGTACTTATAAGGTCAAACAAGACTTACAGTGTTGGTGAGGAAGCCTCAACCAACAGTCTTTTACCTTTTAGATTAGGCAAATGATCTTTCGAATGAACTTAAGTGCAAATTAATTGAAATTAATTAAATGGTGGGCCACACGCTAGATTAATGGGTAGTGCCGCTGAAAGATTCAGGTGCTCTTAGAGAGGCTAGTGATTTGAGAAATTTTTTTCATTGTCTTTGAAAATAATTAAATCCACATTTCAGTGTTAATATAATCACTAATGAAAAGGATCCTATACTAACAGAGCGGGAAGGGACTTTCAGAACTCCTGTACTGGAGCCCTGTCCAATTAGGATGAAAAATGAAGCCCAAAGCAATGACCTTGACTTGCCCCGTCCTAGAGGCAGTTATTGGCCAAATTAGGTCTACAGAGAACCTGCTTAAAAATAGATCCCTATCGTGATTAAGCATCGAAATTTATATTTTAAAATAGTATGAATTTTTTTTCCCTTTGGCCTGTATAATTTCCTCTGGGAGATATTTTAACTGTATCATCAGAATTGTTTCTACATATTATTCAACAGCATTTTTCTATATTGGAATATCTTTTACTCTAATAGTAACACAATTTTACCTTTATAAATGTAATTATACATTTACTTATTTCCAAAGTAATTGTCAAACTTATTAAATGATTAAATTTGAAATATATGAATTAAAAAAAGAAAGACTAGTTAACTATAATCCCCCAACCCAGAGGAAAATGTTAATATTCTCCTGTTTTCTCCTTTAGTCTTTCTAATATACACATTATGTTTTTTTTTTACTGAATATAGTGGTATTTGTATGTTTTATCCTTAATAATATATTTCATCATATTAAATAATGCATTTTATCATATCATTAAATAATAATCTATGATATATCATTCTCAGTTGTTATTTATAGCTTAACTTAAACCAGTCACTTATTATTTTTAGATTTTTTTTTTAATTTTTACCTTAAAAAACACCTGTAGCAAAGAAAAAAACTTTTATAGCAGAATCTTTGGAAATTTGTCTAATTATTTATCTTAATTTATCAACCTACTTTACAAATTTCCATTTGTAACTAAAATTCAATTTACTAAGACTGAAAATACTAGGCCCATTCCATCATCTTTAACTCAGTTAAAAAAGAAATTCTAAATCTTTCTAAATCTTTAAAATCCCATTTTTCCACCTTCTTAATTTTTTAACATCTACCCCAAAGTATTTCATTTTTATGCACTTGCTTATGTCAACATAAAAAAAGATCCAACATTTTGCAAAAAAAAAAAAAAAAAAAAAAAAAAAAAGATTATTTCAAGATAACCATCAGGCTTTGAAAACTTTTTTGCTTTCAACACTTTCACAGTACAAATGAACTTGGTCGTGATCCAATTTAAATGAAAATAGAATAAAAACTCTAGTACAAGTCACACGAATTAGGTAATAATTTTCTGCAATGTTAGACCCTCGGAAAGATAAAGACGCTTCCTTCTGGCTAAGCCTTACTCTGTTCGTCTCCCAGGCAGGCTGCGAGGAGAGACTAGCTCCCTGCTCCTATATATCCAAACGACCTTTAGAGGAAAAAGTAAGCACAGATTTCCTTCTCAGATAATAAAATTCCATCAAAAGATTTATTTCTGAGGCTGCAGCCGAAAAGAAATGACCGTGGGATAGTCACATTCTTAGAAACATTTCCATGTTCACAAGAAGGGGCCCTGTCTCCCTGTAATCCTGGGGTCAAGCATCCCGCAAAACTCATTTATGCCTCTCGGAACGGTGGCTTCTGTGGAGTTTGCAGCCCAGGCTTTCCAAACAAATGAGCTTTTTCATTTGTTCCTAATGACTTTGGTTTACACAAAGAGATCTTAAAGTGTCCCCAGAGCAATCATTTTGCTAACATGTTATTAGAACATCTTTGCAAATTTAGCCACAAAAGGGGCTTCGTTAACGATGGAAATCATCGGGGACCAAGGCCCTTAGTGACCCCAGCACTTGCCAGTCCTGCTTTATCTTCAGCGGTGGGTACAGGGATCTTGTGACCCATGCCCTGACCCTTCGTCTGGGGGTGGGTCAGAGGATGACTTGATGCCGTGGGAAGGGTGCTAGAAGGAGTCGCAGTGGTATTCTCTGGCTGATCAGCTCTGCCCTTACCCCCAGAGGGACACCCATCACCCTGAGCCAGCGCGCCTCTGTGGCATCTGCTCAGAGCAGAGACTGTGGGTCTGCGGGGCCTGCTGCGAGACCTGGGGCTCCTTCACCGGACCTGCCTCAGGCTGGAGATCATACATGGAAGCATATGTGTGTCTCATTTTCGTAGTCCTCAGATTTGGTACATCTGCTATGCATAGAGGGACAGCTGCTGACAAGCTGAAGGTTGGCCTGTACCCAGATTATGGGGTCCTCCTCGTGGTTTGAGGCTGCAGCTTCAGATCCAGAACCGGGCCCCATCCCGGACGGCCTGTCTGTCATCTTATCCAGCACTTTATTGCTGAGTGGCCTTGTAGGAGTTGCTTCTCCTTGCTCTGCGTGCGACCGGAGTGGCACAGAGCGGCTCTCACGTACACCACGAGCCTCCGTCCTTGTGCTCACTTAGAGGCTGCGTTTTAACGAGAGTCACTTCAGTGCTGGTGAGCACCGTGGATACTCCAAGGCTGGAAATACAGTCCTGCCAACATTGACTATTTCTCGAAGATGACTGATTAAGCTGCGTGTCAGAAAATTAAGTTAAAAAAAAAAAAGATTAGCGGTGACACTGTGGCCAGTTCAACACTGAGAGAAGGACAGATTGGATGCGTCGCTATTATTCTGTAGCCCATGGGGTAGGCCCAGGTGATAGCACCCTCTAAGGGATTTTTTAAAAATTTTTTTGTTGTTTTTACTCTCTATCAGATGGCGTTTTATGGAACAACAGAAAATCAGAATTCAGTGGCAATTATTTGATGAGTAGGACTAATAGAAATCAATGTATCGTACTTTGGTTGTCATTAGCCATCTCTAAGCTGATAAAAATGGGAAAGACTTTCCTGTGCAGGTCACCGTGGATCTCAGTTTACTATATAGTGGGGATGGTGCAAAATATCCTCCCTCCAAGCAGAGTTCCCTCTCTTGCAAAAATGTTTATAACGTGGACATCGTGATATTGTCATATGGAATAAATAAAACGTATAACCTGGAACATAGTATTGCACAGAAGTGTTGTTTTCTACCTCATGCTCCTGCAGCCTGTGTCCAGGGCGTTGGACGGGCCAATCCATTTGTTCATTGATACACGCATCTTGCGCAGTTCCGCATCTGCAACAGCATCTACTGAATAACAAAGTATGGGTTATTGCTAACAACTATGGTGTATGACAGTTGAGTTATTTCTAAGGAATATAGTTTAATATCTTGTGGGTGTTCCTTTTTTTCACATTTTCTATATTTCTGTATGCTTTTTCTACTTGAAACCATTGCTATTGGAGATTAATTTCATAGGCAGTAACAAACCTAATTCAATGGACTCTCTTTACTATATTAATAGGTTAATGACTCCCTATTAAGTTAACATTAAGAAAATATACATTAGAAAAAAAGAAAATATATAGTGACTGATGAACTGACGATTTCAGTAGACATTTTATTGTTTTTTTTTCTTGCTAATTTTTATATTGATCTCTTGGCCAAACTCATAATAATAATAATACAGTATTTTGCTCTGTAGCCTGTAATATTTGGGAGAAAAAAACTCATCCTCTTTTCTAGCTGTTGATAAAGACTAGGTTTTTGACTTTCTCATTAGAATTAGGAAAACAGGGAGGCATAGTTGTTGTCACATAGGGTATTGGGGTATCGACCACGATAAATGTTGTGGCAATGTTTTCCGAAGCTCTTTACTGGTTTCTTCTGATGTCTGTCTGTGTTCCTTTTGTTTCTTTAAAAACAAAACAAACAGAATGCTTGTTTTCTGCACCACAAAAGGGCTTCAGTCAGCAAGGTTAAAGTAATTTTTCTCTAAACACTCCAGACTACTCCTAGGAAGACAGAATGATACAGTTTTAGGCATTCCTGGGAACAATTAATGTTGTACGATACTTCTAGCAAATCTAAGCATCAGGTCTCCTGATAGACTGCCCTCAGTATTTGGAACCTTTGCCCTACTTAGCCGCTTAACGGGATATGATGAAGCCTATGTTACTGATAAATCATTCAGGCACTTCCTCCCGTTTCCTAAATACTCCTTCAACCATAGCAGCGTCTCTACCATCAGGGTCCTACATCTTTAGAAGAGATTGTTTTATCTCGCTTTCCGAAGAAAACACCTCCTATCAGCCACATTCAAATCATAAGTGAGAAATTTGAATAGTAGATCACCGAATGTGACACACAGCAGAGATGTATTTTCGACTTGCTGTAAGTAGTCTAGTGTTCTTTTAGGGAATTCAGTTTTTATTTTTATTTTTTTATCTTTTAAAGATTGATTGATTGATTGATTGATTGATTTATGATAGACATAGAAAGAGAGAGAGAGAGGCAGAGACACAGGAGGAGGGAGAAGCAGGCTCCACGTCAGGAGCCTGATGTGAGACTTGATCCCGGGACTCCAGGATCACGCCCTGGGCCAAAGGCAGGTGCTAAACCACTGAGCCACCCAAGGATCCCTGGAAATTCAGTTTTTAAAATGGGCATAGACTGATACTTGAGAGAACAATATTTAGCAAAAAAAATTGCTATGGTAAAATAAACATGAGTATTTACAACTTATAAATAGTCAAGAGTAATTAAATCTACTCATGGTTTCCCACCGTAATATTTATTTTAGAGTCAAAGTCAAAATTTAGTCTATTTTTATGGTCACTTTTATCAATGTAGGGAAAAGAAATTTCTTCTTTCCCAAAATGTATTACTTATGTTTTATCTGTTTACTATGTCTATCAGTAATCTTCTGCATTCCAATATTTGAAGACCTATTTGAGAAAAATAATTTGGAGAGATGTGTCTTCGATTTTAGGAGAAACTGTTTGTCTTATTCAAATTAGTCAGTTTTTTCAACCTCAGCTTTCTTGTCATTCTTGGGTCTACCTATTAGGAGATCTTTGGTTGATAAGTACGTTAAGGTTGGTGGAAATATAAAGCATCCTGTTTGCATTTTTTTAAATCTTTGGGTTCTGATTTTTGTTTGAATATAATTTCAAGAGTAGAAACAAAATTTGCAACCAAAATATGGCCAGTATTTTTTTAATATTGTTACTATAGAGTATTAACTCTCTTTTAGGTAAAAACTAATTAACAGATCTATTAAAAAAAAACAAAACCTGACTGTAGTAGAGGAGCATCTGTCTTTAGTTTCAATGCTATGAGGTTATTAATTAACAGAAAACCACCATGGGTTGCTTCTTCAGAATACCGCTCAATGTTAGAGACATTGTCTACTGTACGGGAGTTTCGCTACTAGATGAGGATGTCTGGGAATTCATATGGATGAAATTCCACTCCACTACGGCAGTTTCTGAGAAGAAAATACTATTGGAAGCCTTAACTTGCAGCGATGACAGGAACCTATTAAATAGGTGGGTCAATTAGTTCCCTAAATTTATTTGTGTAATGAGAATACTCTCTGTTAAACTACACTGAACTTGATCTTATTTCCTTGAATATATACTAGTTTACTCTAAAAAAATCTCCCACAGCTAAGGAGAACTGCTGTGTTGACATGACGAAAGCTAATTGAATTGAAAGAGATACCTTTGTTTCTCACTAAATAGACAGTATGTCATTGTAAAAGGAAGGAAGTGTTTACTGGAAAGATTTTTCTTAAAGTGGGTTGATATCACCAGAACACACAAAAATGTGATTTCTCCATCTGCAAGGTTTTTTCAAAATTTAATTAATGAGCTAATTAAAATGCTATGAGTTTACTCTCCCCACCTTTTATAGACAGAATTGTTCTGTTGATATGTTGTATTGGGAGTGTTTACACAGGACTGTTCTTTTGAATAATATAACCAATTAGTACATGTAAGTTTTATATTTTCATAAAAATGTTTAAGCTATGGAGCTAAATTTTTTTTCTACGATTCTATCTTTAAAGGCTTTTGAATCTCTCACTGAATTCCGAGGTGGTGTTAGATCAAGATGCAATTGATGTGATAATCCATGTCGCTCGAAATCCACACGGCCGAGACCTTGCCTGGAAGTTTTTCAGAGATAAATGGAAGATATTAAATACTAGGTAGAAATGAGTTCATTCATTCATACTTGAGTGAGTAAATTAAAGGTGACGTAGGAGAGGTAAAGGCCCAACTTCTCGTGTTTTTAAAAACCAAGGTCCAGATAATAGCATTAGTTTTTAAAATAGTCAACCAAGATGGGTGTTGCCACTCCTGTGGAACTCAGGAGTATTTTAATGGTTCTATGACATTATTCATGTAGTAAAGATTAAAAACTGTGATTATATGTGGAAATGTGGGAGTAAAAAGGTTTAATAGTACAACTTCTGTGGAAAATATATTAAACTCTCTGAGGTTGAAGAAATATAGAACTATATTCTAAATGTGTTGTAGGAAAAATGATTTATAAATCGGATATAATTATTATATTATATAACAAGAAAATTTTAATTTTGCCTCTGCAGAATTTGTTTTAAATCTCCTTTAAATATAAATATCATAAAACACCTGAAATAAAACCAAGATATAGAGAAGGGGTGTAATCCTCATTGCAATAAAATTCATTCCTAAGACATCTTCTTTCATGGTGAGAATTCTTCAGCCTCAATTTAAGAAAATATTTCATTATGCATTTAAATATATTATAATAAATGTTGATTTATTACTCTGATAATCTCTATGGCATATTAAAATTAAATTTATTACACAGCATGCAGATGCTTGCATGTTCTCAACTTAAATGTCCCCAAACAGTGAACCAGACCTCTTGTTCTGTCTCTTAAAAACTGACGGGTAAACTTTATGTTTTTAAGGGACACTGTTATCAGTTGCCCTTGTATACAGGGTTCAGTTTGAATGGCCGTGTCCTATTAAAACACAATTCTCGCCACAGATATTTCATTGTCAGAAAGCACTGATATTCCTAGAAGACACATTGGCCTTTTTGCATTTGCAGCTCAGAAATTGGAATGATTAGAAGATTAGAACTTGCTTTGCAGTCGTGCACCGTAATCGAGTGAATAGTCAGATATAAGGTGAATTAACATATGCAAGCATTTCACTTTAGACAGTGTCCAATAGCTGCCAATACAGTCTCCTTAGCGAGTGGTTTTGCCTCCCAGAGTTCAGCATAGGGCATGTATGTATAGTTTAGTGCCTCCCAAACATGCTTGGTTCCTGCTGTGCTCAGTTTGCCTCACCGAGAGGCCGTGACCTCTAGCCGAGAGGTAGAAAGGTTGAGGTTGCAGTAGATCTACCGACGCAGAAGTGTTCATCTTGACAAGTAGGACTGTCTTCTTCATCTACTCCTGTTCCTTTGTCAGTCCTCGAGCCCTGGAGTTCATGGAGGTACTCTCCAAGATCCTCCTTATTTCCCACGCCACAGACTCTCCCCACTTTTAGTTGCCATCTATTCCAGTGGTTTCAGTCTCTCCCAAATCTACATCTCTTGCTCGGAGCATTTTGTCTGGGCTTCACCCGGTGCTGGACAGTTGCATGGGGGGCACCTGCACAGCTAAACCCATCATTATCCTCTTGTCTTTCTTTCTTCAGCAGGTAATGTGGCCATCCACACATTGCTCACGCCAGATACTTGGAAATACATCTACCCCCGTGCCATATACAACAATTAGGCTTGAGATAGTGTCAGTTTAATAAGCCCTAAAAGAAAGGCCCCACAAGGCTGTAAGGGCAGCATTAGAAAACCTCTTATCATCGGGGCTGAACCTTTGCTTCCAAGACCTCAGAATCTTATTTAGTGTACTTGTCTTAATTCTACGAGTATGACAGCCCGTGGTAGGTGTTCTTAGCACTGCAGAGATAAATCCGTAAAGCAAGAGACCGTTCCATCTCACTGATACAAGTTATTCCTGACTGTGGGTCACGAGTCAAGAATTTATGTCTGTGGTACAAGGATTATGCAATCCAAGTGAACAACTCAATATTTTAATGAACTGCCTACGTGAAAAAAAATACTAATATTTTGGGAGCATTGCAAAGAAATTTGGCTCAGTTTCTAGGCATGAAAATGGAGAATGCCAATGTCGGTCATGACTGGACCTGTGTGACGTACTGATAATGCCCAAGTTTGTCTTAGGGTCCTAATTCCTTTGTTGGGATTTTCCTTTTTTCTTTTATTTTTTTCCTATATGAACTAGGTTGCTTTCAAGTTTTAAAATATTTCTTCCTCAGCCCTTGGGCTGGAAATGTAATAGTAATTCCTAAATCTAATTTTAGAAGGTTCCTTTTTTTTTTTTTTTTTTAATTTACCACAACTTAGACCTCTCTGAAACATTTTTGAGCCCAGTCACATGGCATGTGATGGCATCCTGCAACCCCAGCTCTTTGCACCTCCCTGGCTCCCTGGAGAAATGACCTTGAAATGTTCAGATATCTTAATGGCAACAAGAGAACATTGGCCAAACAGAGCCCTTGAAAAAGATCCTAAAAAAATCTGTAGAGTACTATTTCTTAAATTACTGCCTATATTCACATCAAGACTTTTTTTTTTAAATCTTTCCAGGTACGGAGAGGCATTATTTATGAATTCCAAACTCATTAGTGGAGTCACAGAGTTTCTTAATACTGAAGGTGAACTCAAAGAGGTAAATATTTTAATATGAGTTCTAACGCTTTACTCTTATAAATATATGAAATCATACATTTATTTTAACCATTTTTTTCCCAACAGATTCATATCCATTTCTTTAAAGCACACACATTTATGCTAAAGACTTCACTTGATTCATTATTTGCAAAGGTCTTTCTATTACATTAAACATTAAATGTCATCAGGGCTCCTGGGTGGCTCAGTCAGTTGAGCACCTGACTCTTGGCTTGGGCAAGGTCATGATCCCAGAGTGTTGAGACTCCCTTTTGAGGGCCCTGCATGCTCAGTGCAGTAACTTGTCTCTCTCCCTCCCGCTCTGTCCCATCCCCCGGCTCCCTGCACACGTGTGCTCATTCTCTCAAGTAAATCCATAAACTCTAAGCAAAAAACAAACATTGAATACCTTCGAGAGATGCTTGAATGTAGTAAATCTCACACCAGGGACTCCAAATCCGCTGCAGATACCTTTCATCTAATCAGCCGTGCCTCTGCTGATTATACGAACCCAGTGTAAGATCCTAGAAATAATAGAACTGGCCTTCCCAGTGATTCAGTATTTGGGTACAAAGGACCCAGGCTGGTGTTAAGGTGTAGACCTTGAGTCTCCCTGCTTTGTGGTCAGGCCGAGAGAGGGAGCGGGTCACTGGGTGTGTCAATAATGCCTCGTGCCATCTAGTCCGTTCAATGAAATGAAATCATACGTATGATTATAATAGTCTGTTGAAAATTCTGCTTGATATAATCCCAAATAGGGCAGCCCGGGTGGCTCAGTGGTTTAGCACAGCCTTCAGCCCAGGGCATGATCCTGGAGACCCGGGATCGATTCCCACGTCGGGCTCCTTTGCAAGGAGCCTGCTTCTCCCTCTGCCTGTGTCTCTGCCTCTCTCTCTCTCTCACTCTCTGTCTCTATCACTCATGAATAAATAAAAAAATCTTTAAAAAAAAAGATATAATCCTAAATAGCTTTCATTAATGAAAATAATTACTAAGGACTAGCGTCCAGTTTGGAGTGCATCTAACGTTTCCTTTGTTTTCTCTGGTTTATTTCTCTGGAAATTTAAACCAGCTTTATTTATTTATTTATTTATTTATTTATTTATTTATTTATTCATTCATTCATTCATTCATTCATTCATTCATTCATTTATTTATTTTTTACCATTAAATCACATTTGTAAAAGAGAAGGGTGTGAAATGGGGAGCGGTGAGTGTGTAGGAGGGAGGAAAGAAATACAGATACTTTGGAAGGATTCAGAGGAGCTAAGCTTCCACCATCTATCGCTTTTTCATCTGCCGCCCGCCTCGGTCGTAGAAGGTAGGTGAGGTCTGGCCCTGAGAGTCCCGGCTGCCTGGGCTTCCCGGGAAAGAATGCCTGAGCCTGTGGCCCAGAGCCCCACACGGGGAGCCGCGCTCCCCCAGAAGCATCCACCCTTCACATCTCCTAATATTGCCCAATGTCCGAGGCGATCCCTCAAACATCAGCTTGGATTCCTGTATGCTCAGAGCTAAGCTGAGCCAAGTCTCCGATTGTTATGATGTGCAATTCAATTTTTGTCCCGGCCAAGTGTTCCCAAACCAAAGGATTTAGTTCTGCAAGCCCCAGCCCACGTTTTGCTGTTTTTTTTTTTTTTTTTAATTAAGGAAGCTCAACGAGAAGGGCTTCTTTCGTATCCGTATGAAACAGAATGAAAGAACAATTAAATGAACGATTGCTTCCAATTTTTTTCTGTATTTAAATGAAGTACTTTTAATTTCTTGATTTTACATTCAGTAATCAGTGAGTGAAAGACTCATTTAGTCACAACGTGCAAAGCCGCTGAAGTGAGCGGAGCACAGGAGTGACAGGCCCCCCCACCTTGCCCTCCTTTAGCCCCTTCCTCCTCCGTATCCCGTACCCCGTCTTCTCTGCCTTGGACCCTCGCCAGCTGCCCCTCCGCCGTTGGCTCCCGTCCTTCTTCCCCCAACTCCTGTCTGTCCTTCATCCTTTCCTCCCCCCGTAAAACCCAGGCCTTGGGGAAACATCCTGGAAGTGGATACATACTTGGTGGCCATCGTGTGCCGACCGACCACTTTGTTTCACGTATTTCACATGTATTTTTTTGATATGTTTCCACTTGAGTCAATGGCCATTTGGAACATCCTTATAAGGAAGGTGCAGTTTCAAAGCTGACACAAAACTGTGGCTTCTACCCCATTGCCTGCCAAGCAGCTGACTCAGGGGACTGTGTCTCAGGGCGGCGGGGGGGGTGTCCCTCATGCAGCTGCCGGTGCTGACCCTCCAGCTGACAACCCCTATCTGAAGCTTCTCCACACTTCCATGACCCCTCATTGTCCTTAGGGCAGGGGCCACCGCTGTAAGGCCTTGTAGTGCTAACAAGCCTCGGCCCGTAAGATGAAGAGGGTGAGGGACCTCCAGGCGTGACCTTCCCTGACCCCTGAGACTTGCAGGTGCCAGGTCTGGGCTGGGGGGGGCGTGGGCAGTCCTGCACGGTGCGGCTTTACTCTCCAGCCAGGCGTGACCTTCCCTGACCCCCGAGACTCGAAGGTGCCAGGCCCACCCAGGGGCACCCTGCAGGGCCCGGCCTTACTCTCCAGGTGTGACCTTCCCTGACTCCTGAGAATCCCAGGTACCAGGCCCAGGGGCAGCCTGCAGGGTCCAGCCTTATTCTCCAGGTGTGACCTTCCCTGACCCCTGAGACTCGCAGGTGCCAGGCCTGGGGTGGGGGGGTGGTGGCACCCTGCAGGGTCCGGCCTTATTCTCCAGGTGTGACCTTCCCTGACCCTTGAGACTCGAAGGTGCCAGGCCCACCCAGGGGTGCCCTGTAGGGCCCGGCCTTATTCTACAGGTGTGATCTTCCCTGACCCCTGAGACTCGCAGGTGCCAGGTCTGGGGTGGGGGTGGGGGCGTCCTGCACGGCCTGGCCTTATTCTCCAGCCAGGCATGACCTTCCCTGACCCCCGTGTCTCCCAGGTGCCTGGTCCACGGGCTAATGTCTGAAACTAGATCTCATGGCAGGCGACGGCTAAGTCAGGTCACCCACGTAGTTACGGGGAGTGTGTGATGTTCTGCAGCTTACTGCTCATTGATTTTGTGATGCTTGGGGTCTAGGGTTCCCTAAAATAAGTGGCTGGTTGGGTTTGCTTTTTTTAAAAAAACATGAAAATATTTTCTAACCGAAAAATGAACAAACGTGTCTAGAAATTTTATGCTAAGAACAGGAAGCACAAACAACTCTGACATCCCACTAAATGCTATTTTATAAAAACGTCTATACTGGCAACATTTTCAAATAAAAGCCTAGGATGGCATAAATATTTAGGGAACACAATAATAAAAGCTAATCACAGCAGGAAGCCGACCAAAGAGCAGCCGAGACAAGCAAAGTGGGTTGGCAAGCCTGTAGAGCCGGGCAGGGGCCCGAGGGTCCCGGGGCCGCACCCCAGGGCCAGCCAGGTGGGTGCTCGGGGCACGTGCTTGCCAGAGGAGCTGCAGGCAGTGTGGGCTTGAAACTGGTTTGTGCCGGCTGTGCACGTGGGCCGGACGTGTTCTGCTGACCCATCCCCGGCCCTCGGCTCTCTGGGCTCGCGGGGACTCTGTAGTCACTTCGACCCTGAGGGAAGGAATGGATCCCTGTGGGCTCACCGCTTACATTTTATTTTTAAAGATTTTATTTATTTATTCATGAGACAGAGAGAGAGAGAGTCAGAGACACAGGCAGGGGGAGAAGCAGGCTCCCTGCGGGGACCCGATGCGGGACGCGATCCCAGGACCCCGTGGTCACGCCCTGGGCTGAAGGCAGATGCTCAACCACTGAGCCCCCGGGCGCCCCCACTACCTACACCTCTTACTGGTCGTTCTCCTGCGGGGTGATTTGACCTACTGCCCTGTGTCGGTGCCATGTCCACACTCGGGCCCTCGTTGGCCTCTGAGGAGGACCTAGGAGCTGCCCTTTGCGCTCCGGCTGCCTTGCTGTCTCTGTCGTTGAGGGGCCAGGAGCGCGTGGCACACGGTCCAAGTTGCCAAGAGGGCCATTTGCACGGTCCTGCCGGGGAAGGAGGCGATGATGCAGATTATCGTAAGAGGAGTGAACAGGACTTTCTCCCGACTGGCGTCGATCACGTGAACATCCCTGTCACAGGCGCCCATGTGCTGTGGTTTACACAGCTTGTAATAAAACAATACCTAGGCCCTCATGTAGTGTTTGTTGCTTTAGGAACATAGACTGGATGAGTCCAAACCTATAAACCGGAACGAATTATTGGATTCATCAGTTAAAGTCTAAAAATACAGGGATCCCTGGGTGGCCCAGCAGTTTAGCACCTGCCTTTGGCCCAGGGCCTGATCCTGGAGTCCCGGGATCGAATCCCGCGTCGGGTCCCCACAGAGAGCCTGCTTCTCCCTCTGCCTGTGTCTCTGCCTCTCTCTCTGTGTGTCTATCATGAATAAGTAAAAATAAAATCTTTTAAAAAAAGTCTAAAATTACGATTCGATGCTTCCCTTTCACCTACGTGCACGTGCCACGAGCACATGTGTGCGGTGCAGCGCCCCGAATATTGGAAGATACCCGCTGGGTAACTCCAGTGTCTTCCCCTCTTCCTCTTGGTGTGTGTGAATTTGGTACAAATGTCAGATCAATTTTTGGGGTCGCATCAGTTAAGTCTTTGCTACCTGTTGGCTGTTTTACACGTTTGTGATAAAAGCCTAGTGCCTTTGAAGCCTCCCAAAGGAGGTAGCCGTGGCTCACGCTGCAGGGGCACGGGGCTTGGGAGGACAGGAGAAAACACGCTTTGGCAAAACCCACGGGTGTCGTGTAGTCCGAGGAAGAGCATCGTAAACCAGCCAAGCTACCGATGAACCAGTTTCTAGATTAAACTCATAGGGGCATCAGGAAGTCCGTTTGAAGTGCCGGACTGCCTCCCATTTCTCCCCGTCCCTGCGTCCCTCTTGAGGGACTGCATTTCCCTCCTGCCACCTCCTCCCTGTGACCACCCCCCCCGCCCCAGGTGATGAATCGCACCACACACTAATTACACCACTAATGTTTCTGTTCTGCAAGCTGATTTGTCACATTTTGCCCGTTGGCATTGCGGTCGTTGGTTGGGTGCCAGTTTCTTAAGACACATCTTACGGGGAGAGAGAAAAGCTGCGGGTATTTAATCGTGAAACAAAAAAACCCAGAGTATAAGAACTCTCTAGAGAAAAACTGTATATCCAGAAAAATAATAGCACAGCATTCAAAAATCATAATGTGTTTGAATCGAGGGCTCCAAG
This sequence comes from Canis lupus baileyi, assembly GCF_048164855.1. Lineage (NCBI taxonomy): Eukaryota > Metazoa > Chordata > Mammalia > Carnivora > Canidae > Canis > Canis lupus. The sequence continues at coordinate 16,186,759 of NC_132848.1, forward strand.
TATGTGGCTGCACGAGTCCGCCTTTAGCTTCCCTCCATTCTCGCCTGAGTCACTCGGGCGATGGAAATGCCATTAATCGCCCAGTTCTCATAGCACCATTGCCTTCTTCCCGCCACCCCATAACTGGTAACCCCTTGCTGCCAAACACGAGGTCACGCTCTCATGCTACTTATTCGGAGGCGAGGAAGAGGAGCCTTGTATTTACCAACCGAGAGAGAGAAGTTTGGTCCTGGCCTTCAGTCTTCAAGGCTGTTGGTGCATTGGCTGTGCTGCCGAACTAGCGCTAGCCTTGGCCACCGTCCCGCCAACCTATTGGGAAGAGACCGAGACGTCCCTGTTCCTATTTGCTTATGAAACAAGCAGCTGCATTTGGAGCTCTTTAAAGCGTAATGTCCACTCTTTCTTCCAAAAGGAAGCACGTCGCCCCTCCCGGGCGCAGCTGGCCCTACCGTGTTTGGCAGTTCGCTTGCTTCGCGGCCCACATAGGCCTCCTGCAGCGACTGGCGCCTTGTCCCGCACGCCCTCGCTTGTGTGTGTTTAGCCGGGAGTTTGTTGGAGCCCCCCGCCCCCGCCCCCGCCCCGTGTTCACCCGTCTACGATCTTTCTTCCCAGTTGAAGAACTTCATGAAGACCTACGATGGAGTGGCTGCTGCCTCGTTCTTGAGAGCTGTGGAAACGGTGGAGGCCAACGTGCGCTGGAAAGCGCTGTATCAGGATGAACTCTTCCAGTGGTTAGGAAAAGCTCTGAGACACTGAGATCGCTCTTACCGACCACCCAGCCCAGGATGCTGGGAGGAGACCCGCCTTGCACGGACTGAGGAAGATGCGCCATGTGGAAAATGGCCAGATTTTCAGTGTTAACGTGTGGGAGGAAATCTTTTTTTTTTTTTTTTTTTTTTTTTTGTATTTGGTTTTGGGGGATTTTTTTTTTTTTTTTGCTTTGTTTCCTTCATTCTGTTTTGTTTCTCTACTGGGTGTTCTTCTCTAAAGAAACTCTCGCAAGTGACACTAGCCATGATTGCTTCAGCTGTACATTTCCCCCGCTGTGACGGGACCAAATACGATAGTGATGCATGTCGATGTTGCAGTCAATTTGGAAAAAAAAACATAATTCCGAATATTTTGTGCATGGTTGTATGGTCCTGCCTGTGTTCAGCATGCTTATTTAAAATGTCCAATGTCGTATGTGAATATATGTTACATCCAGGATGGGCATTATACAAAAGCACAAAGATTATCTATGACAATCAGTGTTGCAATGAGAGAAAAACGACGACGAAATCATGTTCTTAGTCCCGGGCAACGTGAGAGGTAAAAACCGCCTTAGAGGGATCATTATTATCACCTGTTTCAGCACTTGGATTGTCTTGCAGTGATGACTGTGTTGCTGACTCATTTTCTTGGAGCTAAAGCCGTGTGTATACTCAACAAGGCTCACGGGTGGTGTGTGCACATGTACCTGTACGTAGGCAAGCCCTGTATATAGTGTCGTGCACTGCACTTCGGCAAAGAATCTCTGCAGATCGAAGAGACTTTATCTCTTTTTATAAACGTATGCAAACTTTGAAAAGGCCTAAAAGAATTCATCTCAACCCTATCCTTCCTGACAATTCCCTGACTAAATTTCTCAACCGTTAGAGATTTCTTTTTTTCATCTATTTCCTGAACCAATGGCCTATTTTACTACATGAAAATGAATTCAGACAGAATTTATGTGTCAACGCTCTTCTAATTCTCCAAGGTGGCAGCCTCGGATCCTAAATATATAGATTCTATATTATAGATATTCATTCAGTCTTCCTATTGTGTAAAACAATTGTGCACATTTAATAATTATTATCAGTGCTGAGAAAGCACTTCTTTCCCATCTTGTTTGTTTTTCCATCTCAGGTTGGGTGGCCCGGAGGGTCAGAAACTCTCTGTGTGTGTTGGTCTTTACGTCTGTGTCAATCTAACCCTCCATTAAGTGACTGTACCTCAAGTGGGTCTGATACCATTTAATGACCTTTGATGTGACTTGTACCGTCTATTCGGATGAAAACTACTTTCTTTTTTTTTTAGCAAAGCTTTTCGTTTGGCATTGACAGCTCTCTTCTACCTAGGATTTTTTTTTCCTACCTAAGAATTTTAAATAACCCTTTTCGTGGCTGTATGTCCTGTAACACAGTGCTTTTATGTGGTTTTCTCGCCCAGTAGGCCGGCTCTCCAAACATTGCTCAGCTGCTCTGAAATGAACATATTTTCTGTTGACCGTTCTAAAATACCAACACAGCTACTAGACCCCAGCCAAAAGCTTGTGGACCACTTTCTACTCTCCTGGGGTTTCCCACTCCTCCAAATCCTCCTGTGAATTATTGAGAGAAATATATTCTAACTCTCATAGTCACTGAAAATGGGGATGGGGGGGAAATACAGGTGTTTTAGAAACCAGAACCATAGATTTATTTTGATTTTGTAGCAAAAAGGAGCAGTTTCCTAATCTACTGAACTGGAATCACTTAAAATGGAATTTTATCTTTTTCAGCGATTAATATCTATCACTCACACCTGAATTTTCCAGCACTCCATTCAATCAAAGCGCATGAATTCCAAATACCCCGTGTGGTACGATTAAGACATAGTGCTACTTAGTATGAAATCTAAAAGTCGTTCCACTGACCAGAAGTCATGAAATTTAACAAGGACGTGTCAGAAAAATAAAATCCATAAGGGACAAGTTCTGATGCATCACGATGGTACATATCACACCGCTGGGCAGGTCCAAAGCATGTACCATAGCCCCCCTGGGCTCATGGAACAGAGGCAAATAGATAAAACATGAGAGGTGGGTGTCTTATTTCGTGTCCTGAATTATTGGAAATTCTTAGTAGTCGTGACATTCTTTTGAGTGAAATCACCATTTCCAGTTTTGAGTTAGAAAGACTTCTCGAGTTCCTTTTTCCTCCCCACTGTTAGTCATCTTAATCCTCTGTCAGTGTTTTAGTGGCCTTGGACAACTGGTTTAGCAACAATGTCAAATCCTCAATGTGTAAATCTGTGCAATGTTCAATACCTCATAGAATATCTGTTCAACGGTATAGTAGTATCAATGGCATTGAGATGGAATTTCTGTTCTACATATTTTTCAATAATTTATCCTTTCCAATGTTGAAGATTATATCAGGCTTTAACGTTTTTTAGTTGTTTGGATAAGTAATATTTTCAAAATAATAAAATGACCAATGATATCTCTTGGAATATTCTGTAAACTGTAGTTATAAAATTCTATTTTCTACATAGAGTTTTTATCTTGTTTCTCTCCTTTGTATGTTTTGCAAGTCCTACCGATGCATGAAATAACAAAGTGTTGGAAGTGTTCAGTTCCTAGGCTTGAATCTTTACTGTGCCAATATACGTACAAACGCAAAACTTCGTTTCAATTAGACAGGACTGAACTGTTTACCATACCGAATATTAAACATCACCAGGTGACTTGGGAATAAAAAGTTTTCCCCATTTGCACACGTTTTCCCTTAAAATTTTCTTAGAGTCTTTAAGTCTTTTAAATACAGATGAGCACAAGGTTTTAATTTCTACAATGCTATGTTGATTTCTGAATTTCAATAACACAGATTTTACTTGGAGCTTAGGCTGGTTTGGGTTTATATTACTTCCAGGATCCTGTGTATCACAGGACTGAGGTTTGGCAGTGCTCTTTACGAGCGTGACCGTATAATATCTTACAAGGTCATTACGATTATAACGTACTTATAAATTGCATTTCGTTTGCAGAGAGCTTTTCCACGTGCTGTTTTATTGGCTCCTTTCAAAAACCTAATAAATTATATTAGCCCTGGTAGTCTAGTGAAAAACACTGAGGCTCCGAGTAGCGACATGAACCATTTAAAAATACGTAGTTGTTATTTGGGGAACGGACATAGTAACCTTAGACTTTCCATAAAACCTTCCTACAACGAAACTAGAAAGACATGCCTCTACCCATCGCGCAAGTTGGAGATTTTCCAAATACCAGAAGCAGCATCAAAATTTGTGATGAAATAGGTCTACACTAATTATATTATATTTCAAAGCCTGTGTTTCTAATCTGCATGATGTCAAACAACTGGATGAAATGTTCACCAGCAGGTCACGTTAGGATAAGCAGCCCAGCCCAATATTGTGACAAAAATATACAGTTCATTGATGATAGTTTCCTTTTTTGATCTTTTGGTGCACACTGTTTAAACACAACTTTAACATGGTGATAATCCGCTTTATTTTTACACACATTTCTCTGGTAAGCTCTATCTGTAGTAACAGATGGTCAGACCACAGATAAAATGGTTTCCATCTAAATCAGTGAAAATAATAGTCAGTGATATGTTTATAAATCTATGCAGACTAAATTGTGAAAAGCAATGTTCGTGCAGCTGCGGGACTGGATTGGATGCAGAAGAGGAATTCCTGAAGAACTTTACAATGATGTATTTAATTACAATCTACTGGCTATTACAATTTTAAGGAACTTTTGTTCCTGAGAAATTTTCAAGACCTAAAATAGCTCAATTATTCTCAGGATGACCATGAGGTAACCACATACACATAATAAGCAGTAAAAGTTTGTATAATGAGAAATTAAGATTCCTACACTTGGCTTTTTTTTCTTCCTTTGTCAGAGGTCATAGCTGGATTATTATCATTTGACACTGCTAATTATATAGGACAAAATTCAATTTAATTAAGCAAATATTTATTGAGCACATTTTATTTCACAAAATGAAGGGAAAGGGAAGAAGAGCAGAAAAAGGCCTGAAGGAATTCACATTACAATAAATTGAACAAACGCAAATTATGAGCCAATCAGAGTGAGGGCGACATGAAAAATAATTACATGCGACAGAAGAGAAACTAAATTTTTAGGTATAGATAAGATTATGCAATTATTTTTGTACACTAGTCTTCAAAACTTATGGTCCTTTAGGATAATTCTCAATGTTTGGTTACACAGCACTTAATTGTGTTTTACAGAAATGTGTAACATTTAGAAAGTATAATAAAACCACACGGTTTAACTTTATAATTGGAATATAAATTGGGATAGAATTTATCTTTAGGAAAAGCTATTTGAGCAATTTAAAAATATCAGTAAGTTGCAGGAAGAATGTTTAACCTACTTATGTAAAAGTAGTTCAAGTTTTCTATAATGGGTTTAGCATATTATTTGTATATTCACAATGTGTTAATTTTAAGTTAATCATTTATTCTTTAAAGCAGGTTCAACAATTCTTATTCTAGGCAATAACATATTTGTTCAAATTAGTATATGTGAACTTTTGTGTACAAAAATGTTCTTATAAAATATTCTAAAATTTCAAATTTCGGTTCTAGAAGAGTAAGCTTGAGTTCAATTGCTTTGAATTAATAAGGAATTTTCTTATTAAAATATTTTGTTTAGTGTGGTTTCTATTCAGGAAAATCTAACAAAAGGGAACTCTAGTACCTTTTGCTTTCCATTTTATTTTTATTTTTTTCCCATTTTATTTTGTGAAGTCTCATTTCAAAGTTTAGAAAAGTTAAAGTTTTAAGTTTAGAGTCTTAAATATGAGAAATAGGCAGTTGGTGAAAAGTATATGTTCTAATTTTAAGTATACTGCATATGTATAATGATAGGCATTGTATTTTTAAAATAAGCTTTTCACAAATAGTCATATTAGTAGATGGTATGATTTTATTCAGATTTTGAAAACAGCACATTAAGGGACTTTATTTTGAATTTTTAGTACTTTAAGGATAGGACATCAAAGATGTCTATCTTTTTGTACATTCCCGGTTCATCCACCAATGCATTAAGAAAAAAGAAAAATAATGACCAATCCTTCATTTTTATCTGAATTAATTTTTTCGTGTGTGCCGTGTTAATATTAAATTCGGTCAAGTATAGGAGAAGGAAAAACATTTGAGTGTCTACGAAATGCCAGGCACTTAATATCATCTCATTGAATGACTCAAGTGCCATCAGTTCCAATTTATCAATGGGGAGACCGGGGTTAAGGGTTGGGATCAGTTTCCGTAGCTGGTGATAGGTATTAGCTGGGATTCAAAACCCTGCAAACCAAGCCTTGAATGGCTCAAATCAGTCATTCATCTGCCTCTTATCTGCGGGGAAGCATCATGATGATCCACACAGACCAGTCTCTGTAGAGGGATAGAGAGCTTACTTTTTCGTTGTCACTGACTCCTTTGAGAAAGAAAAAAAAAAAAGTTAATTAGCGCATTCTGGATTCTGGTTTGATCCTCATTTCTTAAAAGTGACTTCATGTGGCCTCCAAGAATTCCCTTCAAAATACTTTACATTATTGGGCTGCATAGTGGGTTTTAAGCTACAGCAGATGATTAACAGACACTCCCCAGCCAATAAGCCTTGAAAAATAAGTGAAGAGCGCAGAGGGGTTGCAAAGCTCTCCATGGTGAACCGAAGGAGGAGAGGCCAGACCTCTGTCCTGCATGTTGGGGAGACCTGTTAGTCTAGCGGGAACTTGCCCTTTACTTAGCAATGAAGTCGAGAGCTCGTTCTCTCTGCTTGGAGCTGTACAGACGGACCGCGGCTGCTGAACAGACTTGGCGTGACCCTTCCCACGGGGGGCTGTGAGTGGGTACAGCTGAAGGCAACTGCCTTGACCAAGCCACACCATCGTTATTATGTCACATAAGTAAGTGAGAGAGTGGGATGTGTTGTAGGAAAGATCACCGTAAAGATTGCTGTGGGGGTGCGGTGCACTCACCTTCCAAGTGGATCGTTGAGTCGCTGTCCTTGTCACTCCTTCTGGGTGCACATTCCATACTTGCTCTTGGCCACCATCCTGCGCCCACCGTCGTAGAACCGCGACCTACTGGGTGAGAGCTCCCGCTGTAGATCCTTCGTCCCTCCGTTTTATTTTGGGTTGGTTTATCTTCCATCACCTCTCAAGTACGAGACATTTTTCAGAGGACTGTCTCCTCCAGTCTTGTTTCTCCTTTTTAAGCTACGGTGTAGTGGTGGCCTCACGTTATCTTTTTCAACGCCACCTGCACGTTGTCGCGTATGCACATCCTGGCTCTTTGCTTTTCTGATATCTTAGTCCTTTAATGTCTTGATGGTCATTGAAAATGAATTCACACTATAAAATGAAATACTTAGTTCTCTGAAGCTTATGCACCGGCCAGTTCCTTGGAGCAAGACTTTGGAGACTGTCTGCCCTTGAGCTTTCGAAAGTAGCTCTCTGGACACCACTGAATCCACCGGATAGTCTTCAAAAAAAAAAAAAAAAAAAAAGTCACGTGGATTATTTCTAATGAGCTCAGCAACAGAGTTTATGTTCCTCAAGCCATTTCCCAAATGGGCAGACTTCTTTAAAAATATGCCAAATGGAAGCGCTTTTTTTCTTCTTCTTAATATTTTATGATTTAGAAACAAAACAGTAACTATTCTTTTCACAAATACAAGTTACTAAAGCATTTACCAAATAAATAACTTTGTGCTAGTTTAGCAGCTAAATGTTTTCTACGGTATGCCTTTAAGATTATTCAGTAAAAATTGGATCACTGTGTATTCAACATGAAATTTTTATTCCATTACAATCAAGCACCAACAAAATGGATTTTTCTAAAGGAGAAAATTTGTCTTCTGTATTTTAAGCAGAACAAATTTGGATTTTGCCTCTGACAATAAAATTTTGTACGGTAATGTGTAATTCATCACTGTCTTAATTTTCTGACATGTGCAGATAAGGCCAAGATAAAAAATACCTTCTGCTTTTTTATTCTCCCATTTTTCACTTGAGAGCCCATTTTTAAAATCCTGAATATACACACTGTAGAGGTCCGTGAAAAGGGAAAAAAAAATCACTTCCTTTTCTGACATGGGCTTTTCTAAAACTGTACACACACCAAAGTTAGAATAAAGAAGAGTGTTTTTACGCGATATTATAAAAAGAAAAAAATAGGAAGTTGGTCTTTTTTTCCAATTATATGCCTTTAGAATAAATTAAGTGATCTGCACTTTGGCTAAAGTGATTCCACCTGCAATGCATTTCAGATGGTTTTCCACATTGGACAGACTGTCAGGATCCGTGAACTTCAAGGACACTTTTCAGTAACAACAGGACTATAAAATATATACAATCAGGGCTCATAAGTAGTACTGATAATATGTTTTTCAATGGCTCTGGGTTTTTCTCTTTTAAGGATTATTCAGGGAACATTAAATTTGGCTCCATACAGCCAGTCATTTGAGCTTTTACCCCTGATGCTTTATATACAGCTATAGGCGATCCTCCTTTGTCTCGAGCGTGAGAGCAAGAAATGGAAGTGGGTTTTTTGTTTGTTTGTTTTGTTTGTTTTGTTTTTTGTTTTTTAAGAAATGAAAGGCCTTGAGCAGCCTGGGTGGCTCAGCAGTTTAGCGCTGCCTTGGGCCCAGGGCATGATCTTGGAGTCCTGGGGTCGAGTCCCACGTCGGGCTCCCTGCATGGAGCCTGCTTCTCTCTCTGTCTGTGTCTCTGCCTCTCTCTCTCTCTCTCTCTGTATCTCTAATGAAAAAATAAATAAAACCTTCTAAAAAAAATAAATGGAAGGCCTTTAAAGCCTAAATCAAGACTCTTCTATTTGTGTGATAGCCAGTGTCTCCGTGTGTGTGTGCTGGAGACCTAGAGATGTGCGCATCTGTCTCACGTAGAGACAGGTATACAGTATCCCCCGTATCTACACACACAGATCGTCTATTTCTTTACCCAATAAAAATCGTAGTGCGGAACAACACAGGAGTCAGAAAACGGTCATTGTAAAATACCAACCAGGGGAGGCGTGCGTGGCCACCATCGTTACCTGAAGGGCCTGTAAAGTGGGCCCCGAGGTTCACAGGCCTGACTGCAGGGATCTTCTCTGAGAGTCACTCAGGGACTTACCAACAAGTAATTCTGATGAGATCAGGAATGTCCGGGGTGGTACGAGCGTGGACAAAAACACAAAAAACAAACAAACAAAAAAAAACCACAGAGCCATTGGGCCTGGGCCCCAACCCTGGAGAGTGTCAGTAGGTGATGGGGGGGCGAGATGGTCCATGCTCTGAGCCAGATGGCAGGTGACGCCGGGGGAAGCCACCCGGCTGGGCCACGGTGAAGGACCCTCGGCAGGCACGCTGGGCTCTGGCTTGACATCGGGTGCACCTGCATCGCACCTACGACGGCCTGGTGCCCGGGCCACACCTCAGTCCAATGAACAGGAATCTCGGGGCCACCACGGGCCGCCGGGGCCCCTGCCTGTGACATGACACCAGCCTGTGCCCTGGCCCTGCAGCCCTCTGTCTGCGGCCTGGGGGCCCTTCCTGTGTCCCCTCCCCCCCCCCCCATCTACTGGGACCCACAGGATCTGTCCTTCACCTTTGTTCTGCTCTGGGAGGAAGGGAGGCCGGTGGGCAGGGCTCCCATCGGACGACGGCGCCGCGGCCCTCCCCAAGGACAGCCGTTTGCTGCTGCTACTGCTGCTCCCCTGCAAGTACCTGGGACGAACCCCAGCCGACAAGGGGCCAGCGCGTGCATTGGGCAGGTGCACCTACCGTTGACCATACCCCGACGGTTATCCTCCGCAGCAGGCTTGGTTTCTAGTTCTTTTGTGGTTTCTTTCTTTTTTCTTTCTTTCTTTCTTTCTTTCTTTCTTTCTTTCTTTCTTTCTTTCTTTCTTTCTTTTTCTTTCTTTCTTTCTTCTTTCTTTCTTTTTCTTTCTTTCTTTCTTTCTTTGTTTTTTCATTTTTTTGGTAGCTTTATTGATTGCCAAGGAAAATGAAAACCAGAAAATTAATTAATTTAATTACAATTAAACTTTACACTGAATGTTCTTATTTCTCTGATTAGACCGTCTGCTCGCAGCTGTGGCTATGTACACACACACTCGCACCCCCCACGTCTACAAGTTTGCACTCCAGAACCGTCAGAGGATGTCCAGCACAAGACGGACTCTAGGTTGCCCAGACAGGCACACAAGTGCAGTCACTCCCAAGCCTGCTTTGGTGCTCTGCTGGGTGCTCTTGTTGGAAGGAGGCCCTGAAAAGCAGGCACCCCCAGGCCATGGATGCAGCCCCATGACCCATCCTTTGGAAAGACCACAGTTCTGGAGGCTCTGGGCCTCTCAGTGGGAGGAGGATGAAGGACAGGGCTCAGCCTGGATCTATCAGGTCCTCTTGTGGCCCCGTGGGTTGATGTGGCTCCTGTGGGCAGCCACAGATGAACAGAGACTCTTGGAGGGCACCCAGAATGCTCCTTTTGTTCT